>NC_071288.1:13632500-14320416 GCF_943734705.1 Anopheles coustani
CGACCGTGGGATGTTCCCGTACCGCGAGGGAACAATGACATCGACGCGGGCTTAGAACACGAACCCGCCAGGCCGCCCTCCAGGGGATGAAGAAGAGAAAACAATAGAATTTTAAGACATCCTCACCTTCCGAAACGACACCTCTGTTTGCTTCCACCGAGCAGTGGCTTTCACCGAAACAGAACACACACTCTAAAGTTCTACCTTTTCCGGGTTGCGCTTGGAAAACATGAAAGATTGCCGCTAGGTGATACAACCGAACTGCGGTCATTTACCGCAAACCCGTCTAATGAGGGACGGATTTACGGTTAGCCACTGGTTGAAAGTAACTAAAACTGTTCTATAGTTTTGTGTACTCTTTACAACCAAGAAAAATGTGGACTAAAAGGAACGATCATGTTAACATATTTCGCAGATAAAGCTCAATTTTTGTCAAGAAAAAGGTCCGACTTATTTTGGTGTTTACCAAAAGACATTAATTAAAAAACATCTAAACTATCTCAGAAAATTGTTTTAATTGCCTTCTAGGTTTCATAGGATTGAATTGAATATGAAACTAATATAGTACATCACAGAATGTATTCTCAACGTTTTCCGCTCTGCTGCACAGAAAGTAAGAAATCGAAAAACCTTCAGCCGAAAACGCGTTCCATTGATTCTCATCTCCACTCGCGCGCACACGTTCTCAAGGTTGTCAATCTGCTGGCCACAAGGACGGGTGGGGTGGAAAACTCATTACCACCAGCTTCCCGTGCAAAGGAAAATGATAACGGAAAGAGAATAGATTCGATTAGTTGTGCCTTCCACTGAAACAGCAACGAACGTTCTGCGGTTTTGCTTCGCCATACGAATTCCCCAGCGTTTTTCCACCGTCCCGAGCAGAAGATGGGCGACCGATGCGTGCGGGAAACTCCAATCTGTGCCGCCCGATCAAGTATCGATCACGTCCGCCAGCCGTTTTCTACCCCTTTTTTCCGGCCCACGCGTGAAAATGAGTATATCGAAAATTTAATCTATTCTTTCGTAATTTTCTACCCAACCCAAACCTTTCCAACCTGAACCTTACCGAGCTCGGGGAGATGTTCTTGAACAAAATGGCGCCGTAATTATGCCACCCCAGGTGTCGATTTGGCACACTCATCTCCGGGGCCTTCGTTTTCCCCGCCAGCCGGCAGTTCAGCGATCTTGGTCACGCACACTGAACCTTACCGACTCCTTTGGCGGCCTGCCCGTCCCTTGCTTGCTCCTCGTTCCTCCCTCGTACCGCGGTGAATGCGAAATGTGGCTTAATTTATACACACATTTTTCGGCCGGGCCGCGTTCGTCACGCCACGTGATTTCATGACTCGATGGAAGATGATGGTCCAGGGAGGTCGATTAACAAGTTGCACAATTTGCACACATCCCCGTGCACCGCGGAAAGGGCCGTTGGGGTCAGTCGATGGAAAACGATGAACCGTTTAGAAGCCTCCCTCCAGCGTGGCGTCAATCGATTGATGGAAACGATGGACCAATTCTTCTTCCAGCCGCGATGACGCGCAATGGGAAAGCGTGGCTCCGCACCCCCGCTGTTCGAGCCCTCGCGCACGTTGCATCATAATTGTTGCTCCAAAAGTCGGACCCGTAACACTTAACTAATTACCCCATTCGCCTGACGCTCGGTCCCGGGCCGGAGAAGCGAAGACAGAGGTGGGGGAAAGAAATCCGCCATAATGTGTATCGAAACGTGGTAAATGCAAAGTATCCCATATTGTTTAGTAGCGTGGGGTTTTCTTCTTCTTCTTTTTTTTTTGTTATTTTTCCTCTTCTCCATTTCGCACACTCTCATTCACACGGTCAGCATACGTGATTGCACGCGGAAATCGAGCCGAATCGATCACCATATCATTACGCCATAAACGATGAGTCAAATTCAGCTTCCGATGATTAATTTACCTGCTCGGGTCGCTTTATGAGCGCCGCCCGGTTGGAGAGGGGGGAAACCGGGGGAACACAAAATGTTGGAAAATCGGTTTTTAAAATTCAAAACACCCCGAACGAGCGGAGATCGGGTTTATTGGCCAATGTAAATCAATTTGCCTGATGCCCGTCGACGTTCACTCCCGATAGGTCGCTTTCGTTTCGACTTTTCCCCTTTTATTTCGGAGCGACTATTTGCGGGAAGCGCCAACGAGCATAACCGATCATGACCTGCGTGAGATGATGCCGCGCTAATGAAGCATACCGGAGCGTATGCACACTTTCCACGGAAGTTTTCACACTGGAGGAAATAAACGGTATGGAGCTGAGGAACAGAAATACGATAAAAAAGGTGAAATAAGTCTCGGAACATGGAAATGTGATATCGGCTCACCGGTTTGTGGGTCACCCGGCCGAACCGGGTAATAGGATGCTGCTATAATCGCATTAAGCGACTGGAGCAACAATGCGTGGAAAATACCGATCCGCTTGAACGGGTCTGCAAGGTGGGATTTTCCTTCCTTTTTTGCTTGCTTCATTGATGTATCTAATTGTCACAAATTAAAGTTATCTTGTTGTGTCGAGAAAAACAATTCCGTGTTGAATTAATTGTTTGCCCAGGAATGTGTGCCTTTTTTTTGTCAAATCATTTATTGAAACAAACAGTCGTCGATAATCGGTATTGAACATTGGTTTGACATTTGGTTGAAAATAAAATAAAGACACTGAGGCAGTAACGTTATATTAAACGATTATTTTATTCCCAATGAATTATGTCTTACCTCACATTGGTACCTATCGCGAACCAAGTTAACAACCGGTCGATAAACATATCGACCGATATAATGACAGTAATGGCGGAATGGTATCGCAACGCATCAAATTTATCAACCCGTAAAAACGCGTGTACAATTGCCATGGCTACCGTACAAATCGTGGGGAAAAAATCGAGCAGTTGTTAAAAAAGTCTTTAATTTGCATCGCGAACGAAACATTTTTTTTATATCGACCGATATATTTAACTACTGCCTCAACCCATCCGATATACTGAAAAGAGCTGTTGACCGTGGAAAGATTTATTTTAAAAAATGTAAAAATGTTATTCTGTGTTAATTTTTTGCTCTCTTATTATCTTTAGCCCATCAAAAAATTTATTTTTCTGGTGAAATTTTTTTTTGTTTTAAAATTTGTTTTTTTATTTAACTGCCTACACGGGTAGTTATTGTAGTTTTATATTCAAAAAACAATTGATTGGATTGTCGTATCGGCGTGAAACTTTTAGAATGCCTAGAAATAGTAATTTTCTACCGTTTTGCTAAAATAAACGTTTTTAAACAAATTTAAATTATTTTTATTTGCCGTTGTTGGTCGATACCCCTCAAACGTTCCGTATTTCTCGTACTTCGGACCAATTTTCATTTTATAGTGATGTCGGATCGATTTTATAATTTCAAAAATTCATTAAGTATATTAATTTGAGGTTCCAAAAAATTTCAACGGTAAAAAAAAATGAGTATTTTTCTTTTGTACAGTTATGCATTGTGTTCCCTGTTCTTATAGATTCACGTATTTTGTTTTTTGGTTCCTGCATTAGCGCCCGTATCGTGGAAGGAGACACCGTTTTCGCAATTTCCGTTCACTTCCTTCTTGCCAAGAACATCTCTAACTGTTACACCACTTCGCCTAAGACAAAGTTTTGTGATTGCCCAGTATTTTTCATTGGGGCGAAGCTGTGGGAAATTTGGTTTTGGTACAAAATGAATCTTATTGGCCCTGTACCACTCTAAGACAACCTTAGAACTATGGCAGGTCAAAAACTTGATAGAAAAAAGTACGTGAATGTATAAGAAAGAAATAGAAATATTCGTTGCTTAATCATCCATGGTTTTAAAGGATAAGCAGAGTCCCCTAAACAACAATTTAAAAAAATCATTAATATTGGGTACAAGAATGTCATATGTAAATATACAAACCCAACAGCTTCATCGTTCGGTCACCACTGTTTCATTTTTTTTCTAAGTATGAAGATATTGGGCTTGTATTGTATTATCTACAAATAGGATCATTTGCCTGTGGTCACATATCGAGTAGATCATTATCATTAAGCATTTTATAAAGAAGTGTTAAATTTAATATTTACCATTAAAGCGTTTAAACTGTAAACCCCTTTTCTATTCAAATATTCAATTGGGTTGTCGTAAAGTGCGACAATTCTGATTTGAGTTCCATCGATGCACATCACTACACAAGGACAGGTAATTTTTTACAAAAAAATCTCCTGGCGTCTGCTTTTTCGTCGGCAGTCAAATAACGTTATGAAATACGCTATGTCACGTTCCAACGCGGCTAGAGTTTGATCTAGCGTTTTAGAAAAAGTAGATTGGGCAACTGCCATAGTAAAATCGTTACCAATACCTTGTTGGTACGACCCTTGTGCAAAAAATCACAGTTTTGTTCCCAATTTTTCTTCCGCCGATAACCCACGCTTATGCTTATGCTAGTTCCACTATGGCAAGAATTTCTTCAAACAGCCTCTTCGGAACTCGGTAATTGTTAATGAAGCTGAAAAAGGAACATGTTAAAACAGTGGCAACGATTGTTGAGCCAATACGCTTACGTTTTATCCGATAATTCAAACGGATCAAAATCCTTCTTCAATCGCGTACGGTATGCTGCTAGATTTATCTCCTCTTCATTCTCCGCATCATTTAAAAAGAATAATAAATTTATTATTCAAATGTTTTGGATGCTTCACGAACTAAAATGCTTCTCGATAGGATAGAAGTCGCACTAATTGTAACGTTGTTAAAAGTAAACAAACTCTAGGTTTCCATGGTAATTTGACAGACGGCGAAACTACTCGATAGGTATTTTTATGGGTTGTTATAATTTTACCGACTGCTCAGATGAATACATTCGCGATACCAATTCGAGTAGATAAATTTATCGGTCGATATAATCAAACGGGTTGGTAAATTTTATCAACTACTTTCGCGATAGGTACCATTACGTGTCACGCAAAGAAGCCCGACACAAATTCCCGATTCTCTCCAAGACTGTTTTGTTAGTCAACATTGTTCTTGGGGTTGAATGGCATAAAAATTCCACCGGCACCACTGCGTCCCGGTTCCCATCCTTCCGCGCACGGTTTTCCGTAATTGTAATTGATGTAATGAGCGGTTGCACACAAGAAAACAACACGCCTGTCGAAGACGGCCAACCATTTCTACCGCACAAGACGCTAACGACACAAGGCGATCGACGAAGCAACACACCAATAGCGCCACGGTAGCGACGAGAAGATGTGCCCTCGGACGAGTCGCGCCGTTGCATAATTCCGGCCCGACATGTTTTACACGTCATGTACACGGGTCTTCATAGGTTTTTTTTTCCTACATACATCCTACGAACATATGCTTCCTACTTCCATGGGGGAAAAAATAGTGTAGTGAATTACGGGAGCATCATCTCTCGGCAAACACAATAAAACACGACGCTTATCTTGCCCGATCAAACATCTTGGGTGGTGGTGGTGGTGGGCGTGGGAACCGGTGTGCAGGAGGTGTAAAGCCAAACGGGTTCTACGGATCATGCTGGCGTCAAGTTTTCTTTTTTTCAACAGCATACCATTCGTTGTGAACATCACGCGGCATGCATGGAGGGTTTTTTTCCGCCTGATTAGAAACACCAACCAACAACCAACGGAAAACAAACATGAAAGAAACAAGAAACCACGGACAGAAATGTAAAAACCAAACCAAACCTAGAACAAACTCATCATAACGCAACATCTAAAGCAATTTCACTCGATCAATCCACATTTGTAGCGAACTAAGAGAAGTTTACGCACGAAAAGTGAAGCTAACGGAAGTGGCATCGAGCCTTCGATATTGATCGCGGGGAAAATGAGCTTGCCTTGTGGTGTCTCCGATCTCGAATCCCATGTCCCACTTGTGCAAACACCCGTTGTGGTGGTGGTGTTTGCGGATGGAATTATTGTGATTGATTTACTCGCTTGTCCACGTTCCCTTTTCCCCCATTCCATTCTAAGTGCCCGGTACATCATAAGCATTTTATGACTTCTCCCGACACGTTCCACCCCGTCGTCCGGGGGGTCGTGTTTTCCCAGGGAATTTTCCCTGCAATAATTCTCCCATTCCGAAAGTGGGACAATCTTCTTGCGTCGTTCCGACACCTCCGCGGTTCTCTTTCTCCGGCTCTCCGAGTTCGTCCAACTTGCTTGAGCTCTTGATACTTGTTGCCATAGTTCTTGGCCTCCGGTTGGCGTGCGATGGAAACATTGATTGCGGTAATTGTGAACAATTTAATTAAGGCATCACTGGTGCCGACTTACGCGTGCTTAAATGGGTCTGGGATCATGTTGACTGAGTCGATGGGAACTGGTTCAAGATCGGCGGCGACTTCTCGGGCCCTCAAACATTGCCCGCCAAGATCGACACACGATCGATCTTTGGTTTGATCGAATGTGCAATCCGTTTGCACCCGCCAGTTCAATACCCTCACCAGCAGTCACTTAAGTTCGGTCACGACCACGGCGTTTTGCGTGGCGTGCATGTTGAGCGTGGCCGCAAGCGGTAAGGAATGCGCGCGCGTGTGGCTTCGGACGAAGACGACAAATGAGACAAATCACCTCCATTTGGCGCGTGTGGTGAGAGGTTCGTTCCGGCGCGTTGCGTTGATGGTGGCAATGTAATCGAGCCGAGAGGCATCTGAAATTCCAATCTAGTGATTATTTAAAATAAGAAATAACGCGATCTGATGCGTGGCAATTTAAAACTAGACCATGGTGAAGGAAACGTGGAACGAAATGGAAAGAATGTTTTTGCAACTCGATACAAATTATAGCACTCAAAATAGATGTACAACATAATAGCTTATCTTCTGTATAATTTTTGATAAATGTGTTACTTGTTCGTTGGTTTTAGCTATGCGTCTCTTCTTTTTCTTCCCTAATATTGCTTATTGTTGTCTATATTCTACCTGTTCATACCAGTCTTTGAAATAAAGATAACGAATAAAAACTGTCTTAGTTTACCATAAGCTATTACCAACTTCATAAAGACAATCATAAATTGCTTGCCAATCAGGAATCATTATAATGCCACACATTACTTACGCTAGTTCACAAAATGTTTAAAGTCAGTACAAATATTCTAATATTCAAATTATAAAGTTATTTTAAAATTTGTATAATTATGCCAATTTCTATTGTTTCCGTTCATTTTTAAAGTTTTTTTTAATTTAGCATTTAGTGTGCAGTAACAATTTTCTTAACCTTTGTGTAAACATTTGAATAATCAAAGTGATTCAATGAAGAATTCGGAAGAAATGTTTGAACTATGTTAAATTTTATGATGAAAGGGAAATTTTTCGTTTCAATTCTTTACGTATGACAGACAAACAAACTAAACATTGGCGAGAAAAAAATCTATGTAGAGAAACATACCCGCTTAACTCTGTAGCCGATTGTACGTACTAAAGAATTATACCATCTGACTAACTTGTAATGTTTATGGTTATTATCAAAATTACCAACCGCCAGTTGTCTCCATGACTGGAACATGAAAAAACTTAAAAGCTATTATCAAACGCTTATACAACAGTGAGATATAATTCCGTGTCACTAAGGCAGACAAGGCAACTTCACGTCCCGTACGGGATGCGACTTCCTCCATTAGACGCCGAGCCTCTCCTCAAACTCGGTGACCCCATTGTCTGACGGCCTATAATCTCGGCAACAATGGCGCACTCTCCCGGAGTTCCGAAGCATTTTCTTTTCGGTCCCTTCGGTTAACTAACAAAATTTTTCCTATCACACCCACCCATCGGTCGGGTGCAAACCGAAAACAAACCGTTTTTTGGTGAAAACAAACGTCTTTCCAGCGTCAGCTGTCCGGCTTTCTCAACAATTTTCCGACTGATTCCACTGTTTTTGTCTTTCTTTCCTCTTCCAGCGCAGTGACATCGTGCCACGGCATCGTATCGGTATAGTAAGCGTGGCTGGCGGACCGGCAACTCTCCGGGGCACTCTGGAAATCGATTTTCCGTGCCGATCCACCCCGTGTTCCGAAGGTCCAAAAGTGGGCCGACAAATTCGTTGATGACATGTTCGTCGCCGGCGTCGTTGCGGTAACATCCAGCGTTTATCGGCGTGATTGTGACCGTTGTGTGTGTCGCTGGGCGGAGCTGTGAAGGATTGAATCTTCCACCACAAGGCTTTCGCGGCGAGAGAAAACTCGACCGAGGGCAGCAGCAGCGGCCGAAGTGATGTAATGTTGTCGGTGAATTTTGTTAGCATAACTTTTCGCGTGTCCATCCGTGCGGTCGGTGGAAAATCGGCTCCGTTTTAACTTTTTATTGTTTCTTCCCGCGTGAGAACTGAACTGCATCGGACAGTGTGTGTGTGTGTATGTGTGTTTGTTTTTTGTATTTGTATGTTCTTCCAACACCAAACCGATCCGTAAAAAGTGCCACCGGGGGGAAAGGAAGCGATCTCTTCCTTTCGCGAACATCGGTCTCGGGTGAAACATCGGAAACCGTACAATCCCCGTGGCGCCGCATAACTGTAAACGGTCGTATTGTGTCGAGCCCAATCGTATGGGTGTGTTGGTGCAAGTGTTACCGCAGGGTGCAACCTTCACCCGTCCCAGATGCAGGTGCACGTAGATCATTCGGATGTAACGCATCGTCGTGTGTTTAAAGACTAGAGTAACTTTGGCGATCGAGCCACGAAAAGTGAGAAGTGAGAAAACCTAAAGGAACAACAGCGAAGTGATGGCGGATAGTCGCGAGCGGATCCGGGCACCGCCGCGGGACGGCCGGGAAGGTTTCACCAGTCCCCGGCAGGTGCTGAGGCGGCTGATGCTGCTGTCCGAGGGTCGCCAGTATCGCGAGGCCGCCACCGTCGTCGGACGTCTCGGGCCGTCCGTGTTGCGCTCGGTCGTCGCCGAACTTCCGATGGACATTCTGATCGAGGCGCTGCCCCACAGCACCTACCTGCTGGAGTCGTTCTTCAACCGGTAAGTGCCACTTCCCGGGCTTCGTCGGCAGCAGCAGAGTGGAGAAAGACGTCTCATTTCCGAGGATGCCCGCCTGCCGACGACGAAGCTAGCGATTTCTCAATTCGATCCGATTCCGCGGTCAGTACTTTCACCATTCTGGAATCGCTGCTGATGCCCTTTCCTTTAGGAAAAATGCCCTCCCTTTTCGAACTGGCGAACCGCGGGCCAGCGGGAAGACAATAATGAAACGAATCGCCCTCGGGAGTGTCCAAAACCGGCAACGGCACATACGCACGGAGCAAAAGGAGTCGTAGAATGGCAAATTTCGCCAATTTATTATCGATCGTCGGACGTTTGATTAATGGAGGCTGAAATGAAAAGTTGTTTTTCTTTGGCCACTTGCCGACCCGCCGTGCCGAGTGTGTGTTAAGGTCAAACCAGTTCTCGGCACCGGAAGGTTCGACGACCCCCAGCAAACGATAAAGATATGCTAAGCCAAAAGAAAGTGTGCCCACGAGTGTGTGTATGTGCGTTTCTATCTGCGTCGACATTCCGCGCAGATTTTTATGACGGTTTTGTGTCAGCAAGCGAACGTCAGGACTCCGAATCGACTCTGGCGGTGGCTTTTGCAGCCTCTCTTTAACGTAGTGCGGTGAAATGTTTGCAGACGATAGGGATAGGTCCACTCAACCGTCGGTTAGCATCTCACCAAAAAAGTTAATGTTTAAATGCCTTTGCATACACCGGCCGCTACATGGACAGCTTTCACTTGTCACGATCATCGGACCCGTTTAGATGACGGTCGACCCGAAGGAAGCTGGCGGGGAAATTATTTAGCAAATTTTGGCACCCCAGCTTTTTCATTGGGATTCCGATCCGACCCAACACCCCGGTGCGGGGATTTTTGGCCGCGCTCGTTGGACAACTGTCACCCAACGGGAATGTTTGAATGGCGCGAGTGACAACGAATTGAAAATAATCAATTTCCCTACCGACACCTGCTGCGTGAAAGCATTAAGATGAAAAAAAATACGCACCAGACAAACGGACAAGGGCAGGAAAAGAGACGACTTGCTTGAGAGCTCGAGGGAAAAGTGCGACACGATAACGGTATTGATCGCGAGAGATGGAAGTGGAAGCTGAAAAATTTACATGCGGAATCGGTGTCCACAATCGGCGCTCGTTAGCGGCGGTCGCGAGCGCCAGTTTTGTCCACTGGACATCGCACTTCGTACGCGAGTTGATTTTATTTTAAACTCACAAACAAATTAGGACAGCGCACACAATCGCGTCTCCATTGACTGACTCCATCCCTATTCGAAATCCGGCCTATATTCATTAGTTTTTAATCAGAGGAATGTAACGTGATCGAATCGAATAAACCGAGCTGCAAGTACTCCGCACCGCCCGATTGCACTTGATCGACCCCCGAGCCGGGAAATAGGCCACTGGGCTCGGAATAGTTCGAGCATTCAAATAGTTTAAAACCTCACTTTAATTACGGTTGCTGCTTGCAGTAAACCAATCCATCAGTATCGGCCTGTAGGCCCTCGGATTGACCTTAATTACTTTTCGAAGCTCTTTTTGCCACGATATGTATGATCGCAATGTAGATCGTCGGCCATAGCGGACAAAAGAAAACAAAACTCCTTCCTTCCCGAGAGGCCAAAGTTTAATCGTTCGCTCGAGCTCCCGAGGGAAATTGGTTTCTGCTCTCTGTTCCCGGGAAGGAAATCGAACGGGATCCGTTATCAGCGATCTCGCATGACTTGTTCCAAAGCCAAAGCTTGTGCAATGCTGTTTTTGGAAAGGTAGGAATGTACGGCGCTAACAGTATTGCGTAGAAAAACAATATCTCTCGCACACGCAAGGGTACTAACCGTAGCTTCATACTAAGTATGCTGTTAATTGACCTGCGCACGGGAACCTAAATGCGGTCGGTGAAATCATTAATCATCGCGTGGACGAGCCGGAGAAAATTAATGGAATTTCTGTCGGTGTTTGCCCCAACTCCCTGAAGCACGCTTAGAACTCATCGTTAGACATCGAGACAGGTCTTTAAAATTTCTGCATTCTACTTTTTCTTTCACAGACTTAATGCCGTCGTGGCCACACCGCGGCCGGATGTCCCATGCGAGGCCATCATGTGGCATATGGTGAAGCTGTTCAGCAACCCACACGAGACGGGGCTCAGGCAGCGGTGCACCAAGCTCGCCCAGGCCATCGGAATATGGCAGCCGTCGTTGCGTGACTCGCTGCTGGCCCGCCGAAAACAGCTCGACCAGGCCATCCAGGGGCTTGGCGTGCACGGACTGACGGCGGACCAAACCGGTAGCCTCATCTCGCTGCACGTGGCGCTGAAGAACGAGCTGCAGCGGCACATCGACACGTACAAGACTGCCATCCACAAGCTGGAGGAGCTAAGCCCGGTCACGGCCAACCAAGACCCGGCCCAGTCCTCCCACCAGCGCCTCCTGGCGATCAACTACGGTGACATCCAGCAGCGGCTGATCGACAACAAAACGCTGCTGACCATGCTCGACAAGCCCGCCCTGAAGCAGCTCGGGCTGCTGGTGGAAAATCTGTCCCAGCGCGTCCAGAACGACAAGGAAGTGCTGTTCTGCGTCGGTCAGATCCGGCGTACCGACACGACCGCAAACACCGAGGAGCGCCCGGCGGCCGGACTGCTGATGAACTACTCGCGCGGCTGCGAAACCGTGCTGGGTCTGATGGGACCGCTGGCGATGCCTCCGGCCAGTCCCACCAGCAACAGTCCCGGATGCAACAGCAGCAGCGGCGGAAGTGACGGTTACCACTCCGACTCCGATGTGGACGAAACTAAGTATGGTCCAGCGGCAGTTTCTCGCTTTCGCACGACCCTTTTACTAATGATAGCCTTGCGGCTACGGTTTCTTCCTGTTTTCGCCCTCCGTTTCGAACAGCTCCGAATTGGTGCGACAGTATAGCGTGATGTACAGCAAAAACAGAATCGACACGCTGGACTCGTTGAATGCGCTCCCGCAGCTCAAGCACGCTCATCAGCTGAAGGCCAAGATACTGTTCTCCATCATCGTGGTAAGTGTTGTGCACAATAATCAATTTTTCGGGGAACAATCTGGAAGGAGCCGGAACCTCACATTCTGTTTTCATTCCATTGCAGCTAGCGTTCCGTGCATGCCACGGTCTAAAAGAACGCAAAGTGCTCGAAGTACGGAGAACGTTGTACGTGCTGGATGCCAACGATGACGCCACGGCCGCCCTGGATCGGGCCGTGCGCCAGCAGCTAAAGGAGACGGCGGACCGCTTCCCGATGGGTGACGTCGAGCGGCAGGTTGCCAATCAGGTCCTGTCCACGCTGCACGAGTACCCTTGCCTGGAGGCCTGCATACCGCTGATACACTACATCAGCGACTGTGTGCGATTAGCGTGGCGCATGGTCAACCAGACCAACCCGTACTATCTCGACACAGACTTTACGCTCGGTAGGTTCGACGCCATGTCCAGCTCGTGGTTCTTTGACTCACCAACGTTCTCCATCCATTCGCAGGACTTCTACAACCGGAGAAGCACGAACGGTACCCGATATCGGAGAAACGGTCCGACATCATCCGTGCCTTCCTGTGGCCAGCTCTGATGCAGAATGGACACTGCGTGTATAAAGCCGTCGTCGCCACCTGAAGTCCGAACCCAAGCGGTTGGCTTTAAACAGGCCGTTGTACATAGAAACTCGTTGTCTTTTAAGAGGTGTCTTTTTAATGTGGAAATATAATTTTATTAGCATACTGGTCGATTCTTCTCTTCAATTCAACTCGCCATTCTTAGGCGCTAAGTCCGAAAGCTGAAGAGGGATCAGCTGGAGTTTCACCGTCGTTGTCGCGCGGGTGCACTCGAGGGCATGCAGTTGATAGTAGCGTACGATGTCGGTGGGAAATTTGAAGCGCTTTTCCGGCTCCTTTTCCAAACCCAGCGCGTACATGCCGTTGAGGCCGGCGTGACGGATGAACAGATGAAAGTATGTCCCACAAGCCCGAATCGACAATATGTAACGAATGTGTTCGTGCTAACGAGAGGTAAAAAGTAATCATACATCATTAATATTATTTTAAAGTCTTAGAAACACGCTTACTTACTTTTAACTTAAACGGCCGCACCAGGCAAGTTCCTGCGGGGCGATCCTTAAGCAGGAGTTCACTGTAATGGCGATCGATATCGTAGAAGAAAGGCTCCAGCTCGACGGTGTCGTTAATCACAACGTACCGTGGTTTATTTGCCAGTGAGAGCGTAGGACGGACGCTCGGGTTAGTTGACTCTTCCACTGCAGGGTTCGGTTGCACTGATTTGTACTGCTCACTGGCTTCCGATTGCACTTCTAAATCCTTCCTGCACCGGCAATACACAATGTCCCTGATGCTTTCCGAAAATCGATCGAACAAATTGACGATCAGGTGGTACGAAACGTGCAGACAACAGCAGCAACCCATCCCGCAATCCCGAGAGAGTAGTTGAAATTGAAAGCAAAGAAAAAAGATCGCAGACACAAGAGACCTTTGCACCGTCGACCTTACCAGACTAGGATAGAATCACAACTAACGTGCCTGAGAACCGGCGTTGCATTGAGCAGTTACAGGCCTTTGCCAGGGAACCGTAGCACACCATGTGTGTTTTAAAGTTTTTGTTACGACGGTTGTCATTTGTTACAGAATTGTCGAGCAGCAAACGCCAGGAAAGTGTGCAAATAGTAACGGGCCGAATCAAAGAAGAAGCGAATGAACTCGTTCGTGGGCTCCATCCCGGGTTACCAGATGTTTTGCGAGATTAATTTTCTCTGTGCTACCAATACATTTAATTGCATGCAGTTTCATAACTGGTTACTTATTCGGTTTCTATGAATGAAGATTTTATTTTCTAACAATTTATTGAAATTTTATTGGTATGGTAATAAATAATATTTAACTTATCCGTCGTATCCAATATCATACCCTTCGCAAGCTCGTAGGTGGATCTTACAGGTACAGAGAATGAAGAATATGGTAGGTTATTTCAATCTGTTGCGACGTTTTCCGCTGTGAAAGGAATGCATATTCACTGTTGCTTGGCACTGAGCTGGATATCGATGAAAATTATTGACGAAATATTTTTCCAACTTTCAAAAAGAAAGAAACCCTTCACTTGCACACGTTTTTCTTGCAAAATATACACCGTAAATTGAAAACTATTAGTTTTTTAATGCACTTACGAAAGCTGGCAAATTTTTTTCTGGCTACATAATGCTCTTGACATTTGAAAATAATTAATATGGCGGTTTTTCGTCTTACGCCATCAAATGAAGCATTAAAAATCAATTATAGTCCATCAAGTGAAGCATATGATTTGAAGTTCACCACTTTGGCAACGTTTTGAGCCACTAAGAACATTTCAGTATTTATCTGCCAGAGCCTTGTTGAAGCATAATACGGAATAAAAATCAATGTAAATCCTACATTACATGTTTTTATTATGAAAGAAAGTAAAACACACAAATTTACGATTGATTGTTGCAGTTACCTGTTTGTTTTGCATCTCTTTTGCATACATGCCGGCGACAAAGCAATGTAGCAGAAATATTTCAAAGCAACGGAAATATTTCAAAAGTCGTTGCAATTCGTAATTTGGAACAATCACGCACGTGCGCTTCATTTTGAAAAACAAATTCAATAAAAAATCACGGCTTTAGCAACTGATGAGTAAGTATTTACATTTCTTTTTTTAAGTGGCACAACATCCCCTAAGGCCCCCGAAGAGAATTACTTTGACTGCATGAAGGTGTAGTAAATTACACATCGATGGCCAGCCATTCGCAATACCGCGAGGGGCCACAAGCCTCTAACCTCGCACTACTGCTGCGCCATGGACACTTCCGTTTATGCTTTTCTTTACCATTTACCAAAATCAATTCTAAAGTGGTTCTAAGGGTTATAACTTGAAGAATAATCTTCTATTTTATTCTATTTCCAAGTATAAAATCTGAATATATACAAAATCTAAAATAAGTATCACATCAATCTTCAAAAATTTAACCTTTTCATATTTGCTAATAATTTATGAATATTGTCACATATTTGAGGGACAAGAATATATAAAGACTCGTTTTCTGCCCAGATCACCGGTTGTATGTAAAGCAAAATCTTAATCGTAGCGTAATTTGCGCTGCAATTAGAGCGGATAATTATGCTGCGACACTAATTGACTCTTTTCTTTGTTGACATAGGGAACTCCCTCACACGGCACCCTTCTCCAATTCCGCGGGCCGACTTCTAACATAACCCCTCCCTCTCGCTTGGCGTGAGGTGGTGCCAAGCTGATAACAAGTTGAATATTACCGCCCAGCAGCACCGCGCAGTGTTTAAATTGTATGAACCCCGCTGTCCACAACATCAACTGGCCTGCGAAGCTGTCCACTTTGCCCGACAATTTGCTTCCCTGGCAACGATGAAAGTGAAAAGCCCCCGCGTTTGCGCTTATAGCAACCGTAGCACGGTCTTGAGCTTTCGATCAAGGAACGGTCAATGTCAGGTTAATAACCACCACGCTAAACTAGCTCGTATTTGCGCAAAGGCCGGCGTACCTCCTGAGGCTATGGCTTCTGATCTCTTTACGCGGAACGAGCTGAAACGAACTGGCAACAGCCGTGACACGAGCCGGTAACTATCGGTTTTGCCAGCCAAAAGCGGGTTGGAGGGTAAAAATGATAATTTAACAACTGTCACGTCACGTGAGCATACTCGCATCCGACAGCTGATGAGTGATAATCCGACAGGCTGTAGTAATGTCCGGCAGAGTCTGTACATTAAAACACTCTGTGGACTCACTGAGCACGGTTTACAAGATTAATTGATTACATCTATAATGTATCGATTAGGAATGTCGGTAATGGCACCGTTCCGATTTGTTTACATGAGTTCGAAAAGCTGCAGTTTCCATTTCTTTCACCTCCACCGATGATGTAATGCAATGCATCTACGCCATGGGGGGGCTCATGAAGATTGATTTTACTGTACTAGAACTTAGGTTATATCTGTTTAACAGTACAGGTGGACTGCAAAAATATATAAGTAGTTAAATTAAACATTTCAACCTCGTTTTCATAATCAGTAAGATAGCAACATAAAGAAAACAATTAAAATAAAGCGTGTTTTTTCCTCTTTAAGGATGATTTAAAATTCATAATCACACTTCTGCTTGCCCCAATATTTTCCTTCTACATAAGTATCGAAATAATATCTTTATGTTGATCCCCGGGAACAACCTAAAGCCCCTAAACATAGCGTGCTGTTCGCTGTTAAATCGAGCCCACGCCAAGCGTGGCGTTTGACTGTAGCGTGTAGTTCCGCGAAGTGCTGCACGTGCCCAGAGATGTCTTATCAACCATTCAACAGTGGCTTCTAACGGTGCATTAATGTAATAATGATCATATGCCTGTCTTGCAATGGTTTTAACGAGCCGATTACAATTGACTGCTGATTCTCGACGTCGGTTACTTATTCGTGTTTAAGTTTAAAAACAATTTAATCGTGTTGATTCTACTTGATAACGGTACATAAACGTGCCATAAACAAGCCCACTTCTTGCCAGTTTGTTATTGTTGCTGTCTCGGTCGTACCTGTTTCCGAGTAACATGGGAAAACCCGACGTGCTCGAAAATTTCTTTCTCTTTCCTGTTCCACTGGGAAAGCTCGCTCGACCCAATATCGCTTGCACCCTACGGATGACCGCAGGCGGCAATGACACCATAACTGCACCACCGACATCTGATGCAAGCCAAGTGATGGGTTTCATCAGCCATTAAACCTCCCCGTTCTGGAGCGCATCGATCCACCCGAGATTGTGCTCACGTCAATAGCGAACAACAACACACCGCCCAAAAACCAGAGCCAAAGTTCAAGATTTCCCCGCTCGCCGGTCGGATAAAATCTCGAGTCCATCTCCAGACTCTGCAAGACTTCATGGCGCCGCCACAGATGACGCACCAGTTAAAGGTCGTACCGGATGAGTCCGGACCGGTTTGGTGCGGTTAGCGGCGTCGCCAGTACTTTTTCCATCGCCAAGGCAGACTGATAATTGGCCCCACGGTTCCCGACGGGAGACAATAATTTGTTGATACGCACGTTCAAAAATAAACAAAGATTTTGTCAGACGAAATGTGAGTAAACCTCTTCAGGGCTATCAGCGGTCAGGGAGCTGCAAACCTCCGAAGGACGTTCCGTCCTCCCTTCCCGGGACCACTTGCTGCCACCGCCGGTAGCAACGACCCACCCCATAGGGGGCCGTTATCAATCAATCGTGTTGGTCAGAAGCATAACAACCATCCCTGTGAGATGAGATGACGTTGGTTCAAGTGGATGGGATCTGTTTCCACCCTTCGAACGGCAAGCGACGTCAAGGGAAATCGGTGCCATGTGACTCCACGCGGATCCACAGCTTCCACAGAGCATGCGCCTGATTTTCCGATGGCGGGGATTTCCCTTGCACCCGTGTACGTCATCGGGGAAAAGGTATTGAATCGTACGATGCTCAGAGAAAATTCATCCCCGCAAACCACCCTGTCCCGGAGCAGGATAACGGCTCGTCAGGACTTTCGTGCGTGCATATACACACACACATACAAACAATCATCCGTGAAGTACACGTCAGAGCCAAACTCTGCCACTTCCGCTGAACGCTCGAAGTCATTCGCTTCGGAAAACGCCAACGGTGAACATTCGCTCCGTTCGTGTCTTCCAATCTGCAAACCTTCCGTTCGGTGTGAAAAACATTAGAAAAAGTATCAACGCCCTCCACAAAGTGTGAATAGTAAAACTAGTACGTCGCCCAAAGGTGTGTGCCCATTTTAAAGCCAGGTAATGGTTGATATTGACGAAGGTCAAGAAGAAAATTTCCCTCTCGGGTTTCGGTTTCTATCTCGAAAAACGTGCTGCGTATCATTTTTTCGCACCGAAGCGAAGCGAGGAAATCGTGAAAATCAATTATGCTACCGTCAGTGGAAGTGTTTGTCTGCAGCGATGTTTAGCAGAAAAGAGAAATGATGACTGCGTTCGACAGAGTGCCATTCATATTCCGCGAGATATGATGAGCTTGTTGTGTTGGTTGATGAAAATGGATTTAGTTCGGTTCGGTTATGTTTCTCGCTTTCTCGACGTTAAATATTCATCTCAAGCGCACTGCGACTCCTCAAGGTGTCACGTGACTGGTGTGATGTTTTTTTTTATCCCCCCCAGAGGTGACCGGTTCGATGGGTGCCAATGCCGTGGAAGGAAAAACCCACCACATCAAGAAATACCCAGCAACGTCACATTACGCCTACACAGTGCGTTTTACCTTTAGGGAAGAGGGCAAGAAAAAAGTCAGATAGATGAACACAAAAAGTAATAAACCCACCCAACTTGTGGCTACTTGTTGCACAAAAGCTATTTTCACTTTCATTATCAACTTGGCTGGTGCAGAAGAAAACACAGAAGATAAACCACTCGCTAGATAAACTCAGTCTGCACCAACAACGCCTCACGAAGATCACGTTTATTATTTTATTATTCGCTCGCAGATTGACGTCGTGCCGAGTGATAATTAAAGGTGAACAATTTGGGTTTGTGAAAGGGTACTATACTACTGGGACCAACCCGTCGAAAAAGGCTCTTGGTATGATTCTTATTGCAATACCCCGAAAGCCCAATGTGGCGTTGAAAGTTGATGAGCCTTGGTGATGCTAACGATCTGTCAAGGTTAAACCACAGTGCAGAAACGGTCAAGCGGTCGTGCTAAACAGTTGCCATGAAGTACGGGTGATTAAAAATGATTAAATTTACATGATTTATCGTAGCATATAACAATGAAGCTATTCATGCAACTAGACACTAAACGGTTCTTGCCTGGATTTCGCCTCCTCCTAGAGGTTAGATTTAAGGCAAAATATATGGAACGTGACTCAACACGTTTGAAAAACACCTTGGAAACAGATGAATTGTTTTTCTCCATCACCTGCGGAGCTACGGAGTGGGCGCCAAAAACACGCCGGACGGTTACGTACGAAAAACTCGTTCCGAAGAATATTCGAATATTCGGAACCTGCTGGCAGAAAATAACAAACAAACCCACAACGCAACCTCGGTTCCACCGGACAGCGTCGGGTTCGATGGAAGACGTCACTGCGGGTCGCGGATCGGAGCGCGGACGCGAAATACGTGAGATTACCTCCCTTTCCCTTCCCAACCTGCCGGCTCGATCGTTTTCTCGCTGGCGCGTTATCAACCGAGGGGGGATGGAGGAATAGGCCGCCCCAACAATCCACGCCATCCCGTTCTCTCTGCCCCTCGCGGGGTTGTTTTGTAAAGGGGTCGAAAGATTCTGTTCTGAGAGTCTTGCGTGCGGCGAGGCGGCTGAGTTCTTAGGATCGCACGCCGTACGATGGCGCTCTCGTGCGGCCGTTTGAGTGGCCGTTAGGAGCCGCACGGCGGCACGGTCTGCCAGCGTTAGACGGTTTCGCCTGGCATTCGAACGTCGGCCGTCGTACGTGGTGGAACGGAAAGCCCGCGAAAACCATTCCCCGCTTGTGGAACACCGGAGCCTTTTTTCCCAAGGCTCATTCGTGTGGACTGTGTGAGTGATAGTGAATCGTTGTGGAAAGCGAAATTTTATTTCAAAAATCCTTTCCGGTGTGCTTCCCACCGTGAAGTGCGTAGAAAACAACCAGTGAAGGTATGTGCGCGGTAGTTCTGGGGGAATGTTTTTAAAAGCCCTCCTGTTCCTCGTGCGAAGCGATGAATAATCGTTTCGAGCCGACCCTTTTCTTGTGCTGATGTTTTAAGATGGCCTTGAAACTTCCCTTAATTCAACGGTGCACGTCGCGACGCCTTCCTTTCCCCACCCCGTCGTCTACCGTTGACGCCGTTGATCCTCGTTTGTGTGCATAGGGAAGGAAGTCCTGTAGTCGGGACCGCGTCTCCGGTAGGAAAAACCGTCCGAAAGGATGTTTGGTGCGAAATTTAAATAACCTGGCAAATACTTGGACGCGAAACTATCGCACACGTGTACGGACGGTTCCGCGAAACGCGCGTTACGCACATGTGGGGTTAGATCGGAGATTTCTTTCTCATCGCGTGTTGCTCTTCCAAAGAGCCGGTAATGGTGGTTCCCGGTTACCTGCAAGTCGATCAAAATATCCCCGACCAGCGTGGCGTGTCGAAGAGGTTTCGGAAATGAATGCTTTTTTCTTCTCGCTGTTGCCAGGTTGATGGCTGTTTAAATAATGCCTCCAACCATATGTTCTTCCTCCCGCCATGCGGCTCTTCGAATCGTGAATAGAACAAACTCCTGGCCCTAACTCCACTCCGGCAGTGGATGTGGCGAACCGTCACGTTGCGTTTAGCGACGTCTTTTTAATTGGTCGAAGTTTTCTCGTCCATCCCGCCGGGAACTATCTCGAATTTCGTGCACGTATAGAGGTAAGGCACAATTGAACGACTCAAGCGTGGCGTCATATAAAGACAAGTGTGTCTTTCTGAAAATGCAGTCAGTCATTTGAAGGTGGCGCCTTATCCAGACAAAGAATGATCGGTGTACGTTCTATCGACAGCTGTTTGTGAAGGTCGGGGAGTATTCGAAACGAGATGAGTTCAATAGAACAGCCTTCCTGGTGATAGAGTTTATGGCCGCCCGACAAATAAGAAGTGTAATCAAGTAATGTACAATCGAATCCATAATGGAGCAGACCGTCGGATTCCTAGTGTGACGTCAAAATCCACGTCTATAAAAACAACATCAACACTACTGGCTATTTTCTGAGCCTCGTGGCATTGATAATCTGTTTAGTTTGTAATTTTCGGACATATTTGTCTTGAAGTTGCTGGATGGATTTCCTTCAGCTAAAAATAATTATTTGATTGAAAATTGAGATTTTAATAGATATCGGTTGATATTACTCTTTTGGGCAAATATTTGTCATGTTGAACAATGTCATTGTAATAAATTTTGTTTGAAAAAGATTTAATTTTGTAAAATTAATCTTGAATCATTTTCTAAATATTTGATTTTCAAATTTATTTCAAATAATAAACATTCTCAACTCGGGTGAGATATTTTTCTTGTTTGAAAACTGCTGAAGGGGCACTTTTTCGAAGCTTTTGAAATCAAATACTTTATTTATTTTATTCATTCGAAAATGGAGGCATAAAAAATTATAAAAATACCAAGCTAAACACAACCCAACTAATTTTCCAGCGATTGACCTCATCGATTTTTTTCTACAATCTAAATACTCCTTACAAATACATGTCTCCATCCTAAAAGCGACCTTACATGTCAAAAAAGGGAAACCCAACGTATCCTTTCTGCGAAAAACTTCAAAGGCTCGATCTTCGTTTAACGGTGAAGGCGGGAATCGGAGTTGTTTACGAGCTCCGGGTACGGTAGAACAGTGGGGCTAGTTTGACCGCACTTAAATTGCATGTAACAGAACCGACGGTTGATTTTGTTATTGCTCACACCTCCTGTCATCAGTGTTTGTTTGATTAGTGGCAGAAAATTATAGTACCCGAGGCCGAGTGAATAGATGGGGCGTTCAATGGCACCGGTTATCACGATATAATAATACGCTCGGAGGCTGCGGCTGGCAACAGCGAGTGATACACTGCTGTGCCGGTCCAATCAATCCGGCGGTCCTGTTTTGGCTTGGATAGTAATCCATGCGGTTTGTGTATTTTATCGCCCAGTCAACCGTTTGCTGTTTTTGGTGTTTCCGGATCGAGAGCCCCGACAGTGGATAGTGCAGCAAGCAGGATGGAGGACGAGGCACTGAAGAAGGACGAGCAGCGCAAGGACTCGCTGAAGAATGGTAAGGAAAATGGGGCGTCGGGCGGCGACGGTGGCGATATAGTGCTGAAGCCCAAAATGACGCTGGTCAACGGCATCACGGTGATCGTCGGGTCCATCATCGGGTCCGGCATTTTCGTCTCGCCAACCGGCGTCCTCATCAACACCGGCAGCGTCAACATGTCGCTGATCGTGTGGGTTATATCGGGCCTGTTTTCGATGGTGAGTATGCTTCCGTCACGGATCGTGCGATCGCGGACCAGATGCAAAACAGCTTTTTAATGATTTGCTAAACTTTACCCAACCGGTTTACGATGCCGTACACAAAAATCATCCGATCCGGAGACGGGTAGAGCGGTGCGAATGTGTGTGGTGGGGCAGCCCGCAGGCAGAAACTGCTACACCACAGGACTAATACGATCACAGGCGCACCGTTTATGGCACGGGCATCGTTTGTCTGCGGTCGCATCGGTTGGGCATAGGTTGAACGATAGCGAAATAGGGCAATATACATCGATGACCCTCGGTGGCGTGAGTCGCTCATCTATTCGCTTTCGATGCACTTGCAGGTCGGTGCGTACTGCTACGCCGAGCTGGGTACGATGATTAAAAAATCCGGCGCCGACTACGCGTACATCATGGAGACGTTCGGCCCCTTCCTGGCCTTCATTCGACTCTGGATCGAGTGCATGATCGTGCGCCCTTGCTCGCAGGCGATCGTCGCTCTCACCTTCAGCGTGTACGTGCTGAAACCGTTCTTCCCAGAGTGCCAACCTCCGGAAGACGCCGCCCGACTCCTCGCCGTGTGCTGTATATGTAAGTGTGATCTTGCCTCGGCGCGTAGAAGAAGAAAATAGCGCTATTTTAAGGATACGTCCCCGGGGGCGGGAAATTATAGACGCAAAACAAAACAATCCCATCAATTCCGGTTCACTTTACGGCGCCGACAAATGATAAGGGCTCCCATTCCGGTAAGCTTCCGCTAATATGGGAAACAACAAAATCCTACGCTCGCTTTCAAAGCGTTTATGCAAATCGCCGTCCCCGAAGCGGCAACGGTTTTCGTTTAACATTTTTTTCTATTTTGAACGTGGTAGCTATTTGATCAGGGTTGATTTTATTTTCCAATATATGTATCTCCTGCCCATCTTGTTTTAATACTGATTTATTTGTCTTGTCCTTCTCCAGTGGTGCTAACGTTCATCAACTGCTGGGACGTGAAATGGGCGACGGCCGTCCAGGACATCTTCACCTACGCCAAGCTGCTGGCGCTGTTCGTCATCATCGGAGCCGGCGCATACTTTCTGTTCCTTGGTAAGTTCTCACCCTTATCGACAACCTGTTTCCGTCGTGCGCGAGAACACCTCCACTGCATAAATCATCGACCACTGGTCGCCAGGTGCATCGGATCCAGCTTCCCGGTTCCCGCAGCAAACTGGTCGCACTCCCGATGCGCTCTGGTTGACGACAACAGCAGCATGGTGGTTACGAAGGCAAGCGACTTCGACGTCGCGAACTTTCACAAACTCCACGTGGAAACAATATCGCCGCGTGCGATGGGCCGAGCGAGATTTATTTGTTTGCTTTGCCCAACGGTTGATTCGGTTAAGGCTTTTCCGGATGAAGGTGGGGATTAGTGTTGACTTATTGTTGCCCACATGCCTGCGGCAGGGGTCTCCCATGACAACCGATACAATGTTCCGCATGTATGGCTATATCCCACCGGCGATCGTTGCTGTTGCCTAGCATTAGGCCAAGTAAGCTTTGATGTTCTGGGTGCAACTTTTATGAGACTTTATTGCATCAAGAACCCCGGTGGGTCACCGTTCCCCGTCCTTTCCCAGTACTTTTCTCTTCGGGATCCGGTACGTGAATTAAATTTAACACCCGCTTTATTCGAGGTTGCAATCCCATCGTGACTGAATTCAGCCGGACGGTTAAAAGACGCGTGATGGCGAGCTCTGAATGGAATCTTCGGAGGATACATTCGGTTTTTTTCCTTTCCTTCTTGATGGTGTCTTTCAAAAGAAATTGCCAAAATTGAACTAACAAATCTGAGCGGTCGCGCGTCTCGCGCATTCATTCCTTTGCGTGATTATGCCCCAGCTCCAAGAACCGACAACGCGTTGCAGCATATGCACTCTTCTTCTTCATCTTCTTTAGCGGTCATATTCGGAGTGACTGAACTGGCCCACCGTTCACCAATGCCTTCATCCTGCGTGCCGCATCGTTTATCTAGCCCACGTTCAATTAAGCTGATCTTGCTACCGTCGGGTTTCCGGCAGAAACGTGGCCATCGTTCTTTTCATCGGTTGGATTTTTTTTTCTTTTGATGTCATCTTTCGTTCAGTGCTATCGTGAACGCTAAATTTGATAATGACGACGATATATAGATCACTGTCTTCGTCTCGTGTGCCGCGTGATTTCATTTACTTCCAGTTTTTCAATGTTGGTTTCTTTAGTTAAACAATTTGTATGCATTTTTTTATTATTAGGATCCGAAGCAAACGTATCACCACTTCTGGCTATTTGCTACACGGATAGTATATCGGATAAAATCTTTCTTGTATGTACAAGACGTACGTGTACAACCAAAACCTCCTCTATTTATTTAAATTCCTCTCTCAGTATGTTTGTGCGATTATGAATGAAAACATTATACTTTAAACCGTCCATTCCTGTGTTGTTTTTTTCTTCCATCCAAAAGTATTGCGTAGATGCGCATCTGCCATATTCCAGCTGGAGCTGCCATTCCGGTATTTTGCGATTAAATTATCCACGTCCTCCTCTCTCGCCCCCAGGCAACACGGAGCACTTCACGTTCAATAATACCAAAACCGAGGTGACATCGCTGGCTTTGTCCTTCTACTCCGGACTGTTTGCGTATAACGGCTGGTAAGTTTATTTGTCGTCGGTTTCTTCCTATTTCTATTGTGATTTGTCGTGGGTTTCTTCCGATTTCCACCCTCGCCTCGGTAATGTTGTTGTGTCCTGGTTTTTCGCAACGAGCTGCAAGGACAAGGACTGGGGCTTCCGACGCAACGTTACGCGGGCAGCAGAAGCGATATAAAAATATTGAAGAAAAAGCGCGCTAGGAAGAAACAGAAAGCAACCAGCAATGACACTAATCCTCTTTTCCACTATCCCTTCGTCATGCCGACGCACGCAGGAACTATTTGAACTTCATCATCGAGGAGCTGAAGGATCCGGTGAAGAATTTGCCCCGCGCCATCGCCATCTCCTGCACGCTGGTGACGGTCGTGTACGTGTTTACCAACGTGTCCTTCTACACCGTCCTGTCGCCGGAGGAGGTGCTCGGCTCGGAGGCGGTCGCCGTCACGTTTGCCGACCGAGTGTTCGGCATGTTTGCCTGGACGATACCGGGTACGTTTCGCCGCGTCATTTCCCGGATCGAATTTCCCTTCCGCGTGACGCACAGCACACCATAACCTTTCATCGATGCTTTTGTTTGATCCTTGTTTCCTCCACTCCACCCCGCACGCACACTGCAGTGTTTGTCGCCCTCTCGACGTTCGGAGCCGTGAACGGTATTTTGCTGACCTCGTCCCGCCTGTTCTACGCCGGCGCGTGCGAAGGCCAGATGCCGGAGATCCTGACGATGATCCAGATCCAGCGCCTCACGCCAACACCGGCCGTGCTGATTATGGCGCTGCTGTCCATGCTCTATCTGACCGTGTCGGATATATTCGCCCTAATTAATTACGTCGGATTTGCCACATGGGTAAGTGCTGACACTGTCATCCAAGGCCGCACCAGTCAATTCTAACAACCCGGCTTTGTGTGACCTTTTGATTTCCCTAGTTGAGCATCGGTGGAGCTGTCCTGTGCCTTCCGTGGCTCCGGTGGAAGCAGCCCAACCTGGAGCGCCCGATCAAAGTGAATCTCATCTTCCCGATCCTGTATCTCATCGCCACCGTGTTCGTTACCGTCGTGCCGATGATTGCCAGCCCGGTCGAGACGGGCTACGGTTGTCTCATGATCCTGTCCAGCATTCCCGTCTACTGCATATTTATCGCGTGGAGAAACAAACCGAAATGGTTCAACCGTTCGATGGGTAAGAAACGCCGACCTCGAGTGTCGCCCTTGGCAGTCCGCGCAGCGTGACATTTAGAATCAACTGTTTTTCCAATCCAAACGTCCCCTCCCTCGCCCTACGGTCCTTCCACAAACTCCACATCCTCATGCCCAGAACGAGCTTTTTGTAGAAGCTTCTTTCTCTCCCCAGAGGGCATCGAATCCCTTCCCGTTAATTTAAACTTGATTGGCATTAGAACGTACTTCGTCTTTAGTGAAATTGATTACTGTCTTCGTTTGCATCGCCCCACCTCTACCAACCACTCTATCTCTCTATCAAATCTTCTCTTTCTCTTTTTTCTTTTCTTTTCTGGAACAAATCTTCACAGGTGGATTTACGCAGAGTTTGCAAAAGTTAATGATGGTGGTGCGGCCAAAACAGAAATAAAATGCGAAAAGGTTTTTATCTTTGTTTTTAAGTTAACTCCTACGTTTAAGTGCGGTATTGTTTGTCCATTTCGTTATAACTTTTGCCCCGCCCTGGGGGATACTAACCTAGCCTAAGATACTGGTGAATCTTTCGGAATGGTTTTTGCATTTTTCTACTTTCATTATCGATACGTTTGCATGGTTCGAGAAAAATGAACGTATCTCGTAAAGCGTTACCAATCAATGCAGGTTGGCATTTGTGAACACTTAAACGATCATTTTTCTCATTTCTTTATATTATATAATATATTTACAATACTATTCAATCAAACTAAAAATTCAAAAGAAAATATGCACCAGAACAAATTTTCTTCGACCAGTAGCACGCACCATGATCAAAACTTACGATGTTTCAAGCACCATTTTATCTCTATCAACTAACTATAAAAAAATGCATTAAATTTTCGTCCAATACTAATTGATTTATTTTTACTCCCGTTTTTTCGTTTCATCCTACGTGCGCAGTGGCATTGACTCGGTTCCTGCAAAAAATGCTCATGGTCGTAGGAAAGACCAAACCAGCTCAGGTTTAAACATGTATGCACATCCTCACGGTCTTGCAAAGAGTTTGTCTTCATAAATCCCTTCACCCGTCCTCTTCCATCAAACCCACGTGCCGAAACCAAACCATTCCACGCAAACATTCCAAGTTAGAGTAGTCAGAAAGGGTGAAGGGTTATGTAAGGGTTTGTTTTTAATGTTTTGTTTTTTAATCTATTAGCTTTTATTGTGTTTACTTTATCACGTGTGTTTGCAAAAGGCTGTTGTAAAATGTAATTGTTTTAAAATTGCTGTATTTGTTTTTAAATTTGATTGATTTCAAATGTCTGTCACATGATCGAGGAATTGATTGATTAAGAAACTTGGCATTGGTGGTTTAGACAAAATGTTAACTGTTTGTTCTTGGAAGCTTAGGAAACTTGTTTCCTGTTGTCGCAAAGTGGGTGTTTTACCATTTAACCATTGGACCTGCGAACGAATGTGCATTACTCAACTGGTTGAATATGAATATTTATTGAAAACTGTCGAAGCAGTAAGACAACGACTAGAGTTCAAGGATCAGTTCTTAACCATAGTTAAATTCAAAAGTTAAAATAAGCAAACATGAAATTTTAAATATTTTAACAATAATCCATTATCCGTATCTTCCAATTGTTTTAGTTTCCGGACCGATTCGCGTGGCGGTTCGATCCGGAAGGTGCAACATGATCATATATTATCTTTTTATGGAAAGCACATATCAACATTTCAAAACAAATGATCCTAATTTAAACGATCATGTTGTGTTGTAATCAATTTTGTTTTATGCAAGGCTCAATCGTGAACCGTAGGAAAAGTTCATTATTATCAAACAATCGGTATGCTTCGTATAAATTCTAAAATAAAGCAAACAAATTAAAAAGAAATGTATGTAAAAGCAAACGAAAGTTGCAAGAAACGTATTCAAATTATAGCGAAAAGACTTTGTCGTTCCATATTTAGTATTGTTTTAAACGGAGCTTCCAAATGGCCGCTGATTTTTAATCGATGCTAAACCCGAATCAGCCAGCATCCTATCACCTATTGGCAGAAGACGACAAGCATTGGGAAAATGTGTGATTGTATTAAGAGATAGAGAAGAGCGCATGTCGCTCGGCAAGGAAGGCGCCGAAATGAGCTAAATTATTGACAATAATATACACACAAACACACACAAATTCGCAAAAAAAAACTTGTAAAAGAAAACGCATAAAATTACCCACAGGCCACACGGGAAAAGCGCTGTCCAATAAATGTATTATCATAATCCACCATCATGCTCGAATAGAGGAATATAACGTTAGGTGTCATATAGCTATACATGTATATAGGATATACGAATGCATAAATCCTTCGCGCACGGAACGATCCTCGGGCATCTTTACAGAGAGTGCATCATACCGCCCGGCAGAAGCGATACATCGTACGAACATAGAAAACGATTTATGTATTGTAAAGTATTGTGAAATATAACATCCAGAGAAAAAGAAGAAAGTTGAGTTTTACTTCGGTTCAAGGTAAGAAACATACCGATGATTACTTTCCTTAAATTACAGTACAACTGCACGCGGCCATTCGTACGATTTGCAGCGAAAACTGTACGAATAACTTTCGACTAGTAACTATATATGCTTGGTGAAATTGATGATTCCTACCTAAATGAGATTCGTTTTGTTGATCGTACTTTCGCCGGTATATCACATCTTAAAAGACTGCTCATACAGAGGATATTCGACAGGTTTGGCAGGTTTGCGTTTCCTGAAATAATAAAAAGAAGTCGTTATGCAACGTACGGGTTTTTGTATTGCCTGCTACATCTTACCTATAGAGGATGTAGTGTTGAAACATGAACACCAAATCGAAGAGTATGGAAAAAATGCCAAGCCCAAACTTGACCGGATCACCTCCGATTGACCTCCAATCATCTGGAATGATTTCACACAAACGTTTGTTAAGTGGGTTTGCGCTATGGAAGGCATTGCCGTCTCCGGGGACATACCAAAGTTCCACGCGTTGATAACCATCTGGAGGATACCGAACAAACCCCCGGCTAAATCCAATAATCGGTTGAGAATTTCGAAACCTTCAGTACTCTTGCGCCGATAGTTCATGTAAGCTTGCGGGAAGTACTTGATCATGGTCGTGGACAGTTTGATGTAGCTCATGATGTACAAAAAATCCAACCAGTGCATAAGCCGTAACGCAGCCGCACTGAACGTGATGGTGATGATCATCATGTACACCGAGATGATAGCCTTGGCCGGCGTGGATACACTGTTGCCACCGGTGTCATACATTCGGCACTGCAGGATCGTGAACCCTGTCCCAAACACGGCATGCATGGCAAATCCGATATCATTTCCGATCACGGGATTTAGTCCGAATTGATGCCGCCGGTAGTACTCGTTCTGTGGGATTGAGAGATTGAAAAATGGTTTAATAAAAAACAAATCAAAACAACGGCATATAGACACTAACCTCGACATAGCTGTTCCAGTAGAGGAAGACATTGAACACGACGTAGCAAACATGACCTACGATGTTGATGTACAAGAAGTCAAAGCTCAAACCAACCACGCTTTTACGCCGATAGTTCAACCAAATCTGCGGATAGTAGCCAGCCGACCAGCAGGCGGTGTACGTCCATCCGATCAGAAGCGATACTATGATCAATGGCTGGTGCATGGCAACCTTGATCAACGCGAAAAGTCTTTTATCATCGACGATTTGCGCAGGTTCCACAAGTGGTTTCACGATGAACCGTCCCTGCTTGGACGGTTGAAACTGTATCGGTGTACTTCCATTGTGCCAACCTTCCGCGTAAGAGATCGTTTGATTGGAGCATATTTCCACCGGACGGTAGAATGTCACCTCGATCGGCACCGGGGTGTATCCGCTATTGAAAAACAACACAATCCCCCATCTTCACTCAATCCCCATTCCCATCTTTAGGACGGAGCAACGGTACTTACTTGGCTTCAACGGTGAAGGTAACATTTTGTCCGAACGTAACTACGATCGACTGGGGAACGATCGACAGGGACAGATTGGCGAAATTTGCCCCAACGCCTATGGCCACCGTCAGAACCATTGACAGCCAAAGTAGGGCGCACATAGCGGTGTAGGCGATCAGCTTCTAGCTGTGAAGAAAAGTTTATCACTGAGTTGGCGACGGCAAACCCCTATGGCATCACCTCACGGGGATGGCTGATAAGTGGAAGACTATTGTCATAGCTAAATCTCTTTCAGATGAGATTAGTGGCACGGAACGATGCTGAGGAGGAACACATGTCCGAACAAACATGATGTCAAGTGATAAATAGAGCAGCGCGATAAGGAGCTGGTGCTGAACCATATTGAACCCTTTGAGAGTTTGCTGCTTTTCATATGAAAGCTAAGTGGATTTAGTGTTTATTCGGCGCTAGCTAGCTACTGGGTGTCTTGGCGAACTTCTTTCCGATTGTTGTAACAAATGTAATGTTGCACCATAAAAACGACATCGAAGAAGATTGAAACGAAACCCAACCCGAACTTTACCGGGCTTCCGAGGATGGATTGCCAATCATCTGCAAAACAAAAAGGAATGGACAATATGAGCAGAAATTTACAAGTAAACATAAAAGTGTTAACTCTTACCGAAATTCCAGCCATTCAGTATCATTTGCAGCAAGCTCAACAGTCCACCGGCCAAGTCCAGCAATCGGTTAGAAATAGCGAAACCTTCAGTACTCTTTCGCCGGTAGTTCATAAACACCTGGGGAATATATTTCACCAAATTTGTCGAAAGCTTCACGTAGCTCAGCATGTAAAGAAAGTCCAACCAGTGCAGCTGACCAGCGAGTGTCAAAGCGCAGAAAACGGCGACCAATACCACGCATCCGGTCATGAACATCTTAACCGGAAGTGACACCACGTTTCCATTGCTTTGGTAAATGTAGCATTGGACAATAAGGACGACGTTCCCGAAGACGGCGTGTACCGCATAGGCGACATCGTTCGCTATCACTGGATTCAATCCGAAAGGGTTTCGATTGAAGTATTCTGACTGAAAATTCACATTAACATGTCACAACCAGGCCTTCCAGTGTATGTATACCTCATTTACCTCAATATGACTGTTGCAAAACAGCAGCACATTAAATGTAGCGTAACAGCAATTTCCTACCACATTTAAGCACAAAAAGTCGAAGCTTAACCCAACGACGCTTTTACGTTTGTAGCTGGTCCACGCCTGGAAGTAATCGCCGATTGTCCAGCACACCGTGTACGTCCATCCAATAAGCATTGATAAGATTATCAGCGGTTGATACTTGGCCACCTTTAGCTGTGCGAATAGCCGGCTTTCGTCGACCAGTGCTGGTGGTAGGACTAAAGGACGGATAAGGAAACGTCCTTGCAGTGTGGAAGTTGCCTGCACCGGAAACCATTCTTCAAATGGTAAGGTTCGGTTCGATGGGGATATTGTGATACTTTCTGGCAGAATCTCGATAGCTTCATTCCATTCCCAGGTAATGGTAACGTTTGTATCAGTCGAGAGGAAACCACTAAAAAAAGCCATTCAAATATTATTGCACTCATTGGAACTAATCATCAGTTTTACTTACTTTGCCACAAGCCAAAAGTGTGCTGGTTCTTCCAAACTGGTAGTTATTGCCTGTGGTTCTATTTTTAAGCTCAAAGAATTCAACCGCTGGTTGCCAAGGCCCGTTGTGGCGTCATTGATTCCTAAGTACACACTCAGGACAATAACCAAGCACTGGAGATGCATTGCCACTAACGAAAGATACTGGAGCAACTCTACAACCAGCGGTCATCATTGCCCAAAACACAATTCTTTAAGATAAGCGCAATCATTGTATGTGTTGTCTTACCGCACATGAATCTGATTAAACGAGATGTTAGCTGGTAGGAAGTGAGTAACTCCGTCGGGCGGTTGTCTAGTCATTGAAACTATCTTTCCGTGTTTAGTTTACCGTTTACTGTTTTTTTTATTACATTCTAAGACCCACATTCATTTTTGGAAGAATAGTAAACGAAATAGAATATTTTAACGGTTCAGTCAAAAGTCTAGGGAATCTGTTTGACACTTACAAGACCATCAGTACAACTTGGAAGGTTAATTTATTGCCAACAAATCGCAAAAAAATTTTGGGTTTCTCCGTAACCATGAATCCACCAAATTGGGAAACCCATGAGTTTTGTATGGAAGTTTGCTTCTGTGCGATTATTATTAATTAAATATCTATTAACCCGCTTCTTATATTTAATTAATATGATATACGATGGTATTCGTTGTGTCAAAACTTGCAACCGCGCGAATTTCAAAGTAGATATACTTTGACACATCAGATGGTAGGTAAACAATGGCGATGCTTGCGGTTTAGTTCTAGATTTATGTAACTGCCCGGCAACAAATTATCCTTTTAGTTAAGAAGCGTACAGTATGCTATCCACCGTGGGGCGTCTGGCTAGGATCGCAAAGTCGTGCGGCACTACTTTCTCTACAGTCCGGCATGTACACCGTGCGGAAACTCTCTGTGCCGGTCATTCAAAATGGCAAAACATTCGGCATATCAAAGCATTGAACGACGGACGAAAGGCAGTGCTATTCATCAAATTGGCTCGGCAAATTCGTCTGGCCGTACAAGGTACTGTTAGTGCAGGCTACCGAAACCATCGATCGTGTACAAATTGTTTCTTTTTTTACCAGCTGGCGGAGCAAATCCTGGAGTCAATAATGTGCTCCGAGCAGCGATCGACGAGGCGCTGAAGAAAAACATGCCCAATGCAACCATACAAGGCATCCTGAAGAAATGCTCGACACAGTCGGTGGAGCTGAAAAAGTACACACTAGAGATAAAGGCACTTGATCAGGTCAATGTTATCTGCGTCCTGTACACGGATCGTTTCGCCCAGCTGAAGATGGACATGGCTACCATATTAAGGAAGAATTTGTACGTTTCTTATCCATCGGCTGTTTGGGTACAATCTTTTAAAGACTCTCCTTTTAATACTTGCAGTGCACTGTTCTTTAACACTATGCATGCCTTCGACGAGAAAGGATTTGTTGAAGCAGTCCCACCGGAGGAGATTAAAGTGGATGATTTAGTATCGGTTTGCACGGACCATGCGATTGAAATGGGTGCTGAAGATATCGAAATAATGGACGATCAGACTCGTCTGATAAGGGTAAGATAACGTTTGGGCTCCTACGATACTCAGTGTTGCTAACATACGCGTTTCTCCTTTTTAGTTTCTCTGTGAACCAAGAGATTTGGATAAAGTGAAAAAAGAACTGGAAAAGTTAAACTATTCCATTGAACATAGTGAGCACGCGTTCTTTCCCAAAGCAACAATCAAACTAAACCCGGAGGCAATGGAGGCTTACGAAAAGTTGAAAGAAAAGCTCAAAGCGATGGACGGAGTGGAGGACATTTACGATAATGTCGAAGTGAGCGGGTAATTGTGCAAAATACAGAATGGCCAACGTGTATGTAATTCACTGAAACATGCCTTTATTGAAAGAATGACTTTTAGTGTTGGTTCTTAACGTAACAATTTGTTCATTGCATGTACAATGAGTAGTGTTGGGTACTTAACATAAAACGAGATGTGACACCTTTAGACCATTACGCGTGTTCCGTTCAACCGCATCCGGGTAGTTCGACGACGAAACAATCTACTGTCTGGCGTTGACGATTTGAATAAATTCCGGCTTAAGAGATGCACCGCCGACCAGGAAACCATCAATGTCCGGCTTGGCTGCAAGCTCCCGGGCGTTTGCTGCTGTAACGGAGCCTCCGTACTGAATGCGGATGGCATTGGAAACGTCGGCCGACACGTTCTCGGTAAACCATTTTCGCAAGGCGGCGTGAACCTCCTGTGCCTGCTCCGGTGTAGCCGTCTTGCCCGTGCCGATGGCCCACACTGGTTCGTAAGCAATTACAACATTGCTCCAATCCTTCACCTGGGCGGCGATGGCCTTCGTTTGGCGGAAGCACACCGCCTCCGTCTGACCGGCTTCACGTTCCTGCAGCGTCTCGCCAATGCACGCGATGACCTTAAGGCCCTCCGCAAGGGCGTGTGCTACCTTTTCGGCAATTAGCTCATCGGTTTCACCAAAGATAGCCCGTCGCTCCGAGTGACCGAGAATAACCCAGCCGAGACCAAGATCCTTCAGCATGGCCGGGGAGATTTCTCCCGTGAAGGCACCCTTCGGTACCTTGTAGCAGTTCTGTGCGGCCACTCCGATCGTTTCCGGAAGCAGGGAACGGGCGAGCGTCAGGTACGGTGCTGGGCAGCCAACAACCACCTCGGTGTTGGGGTCGAGCGGTCCAGCCGACAACGTTTTGGACAGCTCGGTGATGCTGGCCTTATCGCCGTTCATCTTCCAGTTTCCTCCAACGCAGAACTTACGACCCATTTTGTGACTAGTGTGACGAGTTGTTTGTTTCACGTAAAATTGTGTAACGGCTTGCAGCTGCAAACGGACAGAAACAACCGGTGAAAATTGCACGATTATACGTAATCTTAAACTACGAAGGTGAATTTAATAAGTTATCAAATACTAACAACGCCGGCTTGTGATGAAAGTGAAATTCACGACTGACCACTCGAGATTACGCGAGATCCGGAATCGGAGAATCGTCTGTGACCTTCAGATAACCTTCGATGGCAAAATTTTGACAGTTGTTCGTGAGCCATCATTTCAAGATCAGTAAAAAGAGAGGTCGGATCAAAGCTATTTTTTGCTTCGCCATTGTCAGTTGCTAGGAAAAGTGTTTGCAAACACAAAAATCTCTTAAAAAAACGAAATAGGTGATTGGAAATTCTGGATCACAGTGTTCATGGTCTCGCGAATAGAAACTGTTCTTCTGTGTGAAGTCATGGGAAATGGATCCTATTGGTCGCCATGATTATCGAAATTTAGTGTGATGGTCCCCTTACGCAGCCTTCCTCAAGAACAAATATCGAACTACTTAATTACTTACTCTGTTGATGAAACATACTTCTTCTTCTTCTTTCGCTATGCGAGTCGGGGTATATCCTCCTACGCTAAGTCGAACGTTTGTTCCCTTACTCGTAATCAGAGGCGTACCGACTCTGTCCGAACTCCTATGAAGGGGCTCGTCCTTTAGGACCGGCTTTTATAGCCATATGTCCACCCGCCGTCCACGGGAGGGATAATTCCTTCCGTTGTCAGGACACAAGAACTCGTGGTCCGCTTGATTGACTCAAGCAGTACGAGATGTGCGGCAGCTAGGATTTTTCTGACCTGAGCTCCAGCTCGGCGTGACCACGCGGTCGTGCCGTAACCTTACTTTTCCGCTAACCCTTTCAGGAAACTTGTGCACTGCTAACCTCCGCTCTGATTCACTACCGAACTGGAACTGATGAAACATACCAAATATGCAGTTTTAGTCCGCTCCTGGCTGTTAGTAAGAAGTAAACAAAATTTTAACCAACTGTCAAACATTTCCCACGGTTTTTGGCTCGTTACATGATATGCTGCGACCTCTTTTCCATTGATCTTGATGGTGAGTACTCACCACTTTTTGGTGAGTTTATTTCGAACTAACCGTTTCTTTTTAATGAAAACAAAAATCATCAATAATTGTTGGTAACAAATGCTTAAATTTTATTTAGTTTCTTAGATTTAGTCACCCACCGCAATCGCTGCCCGGTTGACAGAAATTGACATTGTTGCTGGTACTATGTAGTTCCAGCAAGAGTCCCAGCAATCTGCCATGGAAAAACTTGCTGGTACTACATGACAGCTGCAAAAAATTTGAATTTTTGTCAACCGGGTGAAATCTTGCTGGCTGTCAAACTGTGTTGCGTAGACGGATCGTACTAGATCTAGATCAGATCAGACAAACACATTGAAAAAACAAGCGCGAACATGTTTCCATTGATTAAATGCCCTGGTGACTGATGAATGAAGTCAGCTTGACAACCGTTATTCTAACCATTCATTTGTTCTGTGTCGTCTGTCCGTTCGTCCGTCTGGCGGGGTAACTGCAGTTTGCCGTTTTTTATCAATTGTTCTGACTCTTTAATCGTGCGGATTTTAAACAAGTCACCATGTTCAGTGTAGCAAAGGATACGTTTGATATGTTGGAGAAAATGTACAACGAACAGCCGGAGCATCTACTGGCCAACGAACGACTTGTTTCATCAAAATTAACGAACCAGCTTGTGCTCCCCGCTCGAAATGAGTCAAGCTCGGTCGATGCCTTTGGCGAGGACGATACTCTCCTCTACGATTGCGAACAATCGATGTCTCCGCCGGTTTCGGAAGGTTCTGCGAACAGCACTTGCAGTGGCCACACAGCTGTCTCGTCGTGGAGTTCATCGGGTTGTGGGCAGGGGTCCATGAACGGGGGACCGATGTCTCTAGGATCCGACAACGGCTCCCAGCTATCCGATAAGGAAAAACTGTCCAAAGTGTTTGATGTATTTCGTTCTATCAGTGATGAGAACGAAAAAGTGCCACCCCAAAGGTAATGCTCGTTACAATAACTCTTACGGATTTGGTCTGTGATGTGGTTTCTTAACAACCGGCTTTTTACAGTGGACAGTATCAGGAGGATAAAATGTGTACCAATAAGCCGGGGAAGTTCGACTTGGCAAATGTGCAAGCTAGTACCTGCAAAAAGTGTGGACGAGAAGGACATACATGGTGAGTGCTTGATTTTTTGTTTGCTCAACTTTTTTTTTACATTCTTGTATGCTTTACTCCACAGGGAATTTTGTAAACCACAGGCGCCAACAAGAAATTATAAATCCTACAACCGCTCCCATAAGAATTGCAATAACCGCGAATGGAATCGAAAGATCTAGTGACAACAAAACATTTTTAATGAGAAGATTTTTATAATAATTTTGATCTAATTTACTTTTGCATTGATAATAATTTATTTGTGGGTATTACTATAAACTGTTTATTATATATATTTTTTGTGAAACGTTAGGGAATGAAAGATCTGAAAAGATTCTTGTGGACACTCACATTGTTCTTGTGAAGTTTAAAGTTCACAGTTCCTATCGAATTTTAGTTTTATCAACTTTTATAGACTTACTTTTAACATCTGATCACATCTTAACCCCAATTTTTGTAAGACAATTTATTCAACATAGTTTAATCAAAAATATTTCCCTTATTTAAAGTTGGCTACTTTTGACAGAAATTTTTAAATTATCTTCATTGCATGTCTCTAATTTAACAACATGGAAGAGATAATTCGGATGGTTACCAATAAAATACAAATATCCCCGATTGTAATTTTGTTCTTAAAATTATTTATTGGTTATTGCATTATAAGTAGTAGAGTACAAATAGAATAATAAAAACTAATTCATTGTTTGATTCTTTGGTAAAAAAAAAACATTCGAAAACATAGTGAAATGTAAGAATACATTTCGTTAGCAGTGAAAGAACGACGCTTAAAACAAAATTTCGGATTAATGCATCGGCATAATGAGACTTGCAAAGGGATTTGCAAGATTTAACACCTTTTATCTAACTGGTGCAGCTAACGGTAAAGTGCAGCGAATGCACAAGTAGACCCGATGGAGCTATGCAAAGCGAGCAGTTGGTGAAGATCTACAGCCCGGTTCAGTTCTCCCGTAAGATGCGCAACAACAGATGGATAATCCTGGTTGGGGTAATACATTCTCCGATCGTCTACGTCGTCATGGGTTCCTCGATGCCAGTCGAACGGCAGGAGCGTGCAGCATTGGCATTTCCCGTTGGTGGATCCATGGGAGTAAGACAGCACGCCTAGACGCACCGGAGTGGTTAGGATAAGTAACACTAATGGTGATTTGCTTTCTCCAGTATCTCCTTGCCATTGCCATTCCGTTGCTCGTGCCTGACCGAAACATCTACCTTTCCCACAACTTCGAGGCAAACTACGGTGTTCCGACGAACGCCACACAATACTCCCTCTGGTACCAGCGCTTCAAGGATAACAGCTTCAACCTAACCAAAGCGATCGAGACGAACAGACGCCATCGTAGGCAGGCAGGATTTAGCAGGACTTATTTCTACGGCCAGCTGGAGGAGCGGATGGAGCTGTACGGATTGAATTCGTCTGGGTGCATGCAGCGTATCATCTGCGAATTGACCGAACTCCCCCTCCCCGAGCATAATGGTGTGGTTGGGGATGTGATAAGTGTGATCTTCAGGTAGGAGAAATATTTTAAAGTGATTCAACTTATGACACCTTCTTTGCTACCATTTCTGCACTCTTGCAGTCCATCGTCATCCATGGACGAGGATCTGCCGGTGGAGTATTTCAAAGCGGAAGCGAGCGGTGCAAACGATGGATGCGAACGGTATCGGATGTTTTGTAGCACCAATCTGCTCCGCCTGATATCCACCGTGATTGAGATGTGACTTCAACACCTTTTTCCAGTTTTGGTCATCGCCACTATCTTGTGACTCTCTTGCTGCTGCTGCTCTCTCTCTCTCTCTCTTTCTTTAGAGATATACTGGAAGAAAAAAGATAATTAAATTAGACCATCAGTTGGTCGATTGACTGGAGCATACCGATTGTTTTACATTTCCCATCCGAAAGCAGTTCGATGGGGAGTTTGTCCCCATTTCGCCGTTAGTCGCATCTGGAACCGTTCCTCGAAAAGATGTTAGCCTGTCGGAGTTGCTTTATCGTGCTAGGAGTATGCGTGCTCACAATGGCCGTAGGCCAAACGAATCCAGCCAACGACGTCGTCAAAAGTCGTCAAAAACGTATCGCATTCCCGCTTAATGCAGCGATGGGGGTAAGTCGCAGTGAAAAGGGGAAAAACCGACATGAACATGTGATTAGTTTGTCGTCCCGGTTTTTAGATTATTTTCGCCATTGCCGTACCGCTCGGCATACCGGATAGGAACATTTTCATGTCGTACAACTTTGAAGGCAACTATAACAATCCCGCGGATGCTAACATTTTCTCCGAGGGCTTTGCAAACTACGTAAGTTTCGTCTCGTCCGATTGAGGTGTGTGAACTATGAATGTGTATGTTGTGGTCTGTAGATCAAAGGTATTGTGGAACCGCTGACGGCACCATCGCGCCCCGTGGAGTCCTACGGCATCAGGAAGCGAAGTGCGGATAAACGAGATGATCTAATACCGGTAACTGCACAGATAACACGTCGTCAGATTTACAAAATGTTACGAAAGCAGCTAAAGGGGTATGATGAAGAATGCAAGATCGTGCCATACATTTTTTTTCATATGATTTATTTTTATACAGCCAACATTTTCACGGGAAAAAGTGCCTACTGCGAATGATCTGTGACGCAGCGCTGCATCCCTTCCGGGAAACGAATGGAGTGATCGGTGATCTAGTGCAGATCATGCTAAGGTGGATATTATATGAATTGCAGTCAACCAGCACTTCTTTTAATCACAGTTTTTTGTTCTTTGTTACAGTCCTTCCTCATCAATGGATGAAAATCTACCCAAAGAGTACCTTCTGGCGGAGGTGGCGGGAAGTAATGGTTCATGTGATCAGTACCGAACGGATTGCCCAAAAGACCCACTTGAGTTCGTAAGTTTTTTGTCGGAATAAATGTTAGGTACAGGTTTGAAAATCTAAAACAACTTTTGTAGATCAATCCAAGAATTATGTTACATTTATGTTAATTACCATCTGAACATTAAGCTGCTCGAGAAACTATTTGGATCCAGTTTAATTATTTATGGCGTAGCTTCCCAGACATATTGGCCTACTTAGAACAGAAATGAACTATTTTCATCCAACTCATCGATCACCGGGCAGTTCCGTCACCGAAACCAAAAGGTGCCAGATAGAACAGGTAATCCACGAGTGAAAGGTGTGAGATAACCATCGGCGCGTGGCCAATAATTAGATCACCTTCGCTGAAAAACACAGGAGGAATCATTCTCAGGGTTTATGGGGCACTAGAACGATTCGTTTGTCGTCAGTAGTCGCTTTTGTCTTCATCTGTCCACACACGCACGACCGGTGATCATGTTGGTGCTGTTGTTTGTGTCTCTGCTTTCCCTGGTGCTTCCATTGGCGTGCCAACAGACGGTAGTGGTAGAGAATTCGACCAGCACTTCGGGCGCTACGGACGAGGGACGTTTCTTGATTCGAGGCAAACCGATCCTAGTGTATCCGCCGACAGCACCGACTCGTCACCAGCTGATCTCAGGCGTCGGTGTGCCCGTCGTCGGCCTGCCGCACTCGGTGGTAATGGGCTGGGTACTGAAGGCCCAGTACTATCTGCCGAGTCTACCGTCGGACTATGAGCCGGTAAATGTAGAAAACTGGAACGACAGTCGGCGTGCTATGCCCGACCGTTTCCGCCGTGGTACGGTCGAACGGTACGAGGTGGACAATGTGTCGATTCGCGTTGAGCCGTTACCGGCGGAGGAATCGCAAAACGCACAAAAGGCTCGAGAGGATGATGATGATGATGATGATGAAGACGACTTGGCAGAAAACCTTCAGAGTTTGAAGAACATGTGGCTAAAAAGTGACGCTGAGCAGAAGGAAAACGAAAACCACAAGGAGTCAACGAAATCTGGTGTTCCTCCACCCGCTGGAGCGTCTTCTTCAGATGGATACTCCGCGGCAAACAGTAGATGGAATGTTTACAAGTCAATCGAATTACTAAGTAATGGCTACGGATTCGGAGGCCATGTGTGTGTATTACGCAGTATATGTGAGGCGGCCGAGGCACAATTTACCCACACGGGAGGTGTGTTTGCTGAGCTTTTGCATATCGTGTTTAGGTAAGAAGCACTGATGCAGGAGAGTTTATTAAAGCCTCATAGTCAAAACCGTGTGGCAATTGATGAGCTAAATTAATATTTTTTATCTGTTTATTTATCCCCTTAGTCCCTCTACGACCAACGAACCTGTATCCGAACATCGAGACAACGAGTATTACCGTGCGGAACAATTAGGCCGAAATGGGGCACCTTGTGCAGACATATTCCGCGAATGTTCCACTTCTCTGCTGGACATGTTCTCCGGCGTACACGATTTACATTCCGATGCGTCATCATTCTTCACACAACTGCCACCATCATCAATATTTCCTGACCCCATACTGTCCATGCGGTAGTCTACCAGAGGTCTAGCTTCTGAAGTGCTGATACGCGAGATTCTAGGTCGCCCCGGCGGTTTCCAGCAGCTCGCGAGCAAACTTTCACTCAACGGAGTAGCACCTTTTTTTGTTCAACATTTATCATCCCATAAGAAAGTCAATAAAAGTTTCAACAACTTATAGACGAGTCGTTGAGTTGCGTTTTCCTTACGCTTTGTAGACCCATTCCGACCGGAAAACCAGGTCAAGAAACGGGGGAGCTGGTGAGTTCTACCGTAAGGTGCAACCAGTTGCCGGAAGGTGCTAACAGACGTTGTAAGTACCTGTTAAACCCCAGAAGAGCGATCGTTTGCTTCATGGAGCAGACCGTGTACGACATTACAACGATTTGCGTCCCTAAACTTCTTGGCGCACGTTGGGACTTGACCTTCCGGAGGAGGATCTTTTTAGTGCGCGTGTGTGTGAAGTATCCTCAGAATGTCATTTAAGGTGATCCTTCGTGCAATAAGTGTTCTCCCCCTAGCTTCCATGGTGGTGGGTGATTTCATCCCTTGGTTAATCGTACCGGAAACGGCACCAACACGTCACCAACTGATCAGTGGCATCGGTATCCCGGTGGGAACGCCGGAATCCATCACAAGCGGTTGGGTAATGAAGGCGCAATACTTCCTGCCGACCAAAGTGGACGACCTGAAACCAGAACTGTGGGAAAACTGGAACGACAGCAGGCGCGCTCTGTCCAAGCGTGACCTATCGGGGATCCTACCGGGAGCCATTCCGGTGACTCAGCTTCCGCCTCAGGTACGCGGATACGAACGGTACGAGGTGGACAATATTGCGATCAAACAGGAATCGCTCGATAACGGCAACGATGGTAGCGAAGAGTTTGATGACGGTGACGATAGTTACTGGACGGACGAGGAGGATGAGCAGGTACTGGGTCAACCAGAACACGATGGTGTGCTGTGGCCTGCACCAAAGGAGATCGACCCGGTCCAGTTGGACGGATACAGCGCCAAGGAGTCCCGCTGGACCATGTACAAGGGGTTGGAGAAGCTGAGCGAAAACTATGGCCTCCCGGGGCGGCCCTGTGTGCTGCGGAGTGTTTGCGAGGCCGCGGAGGCACAGTTTACGCACACGGGTGGCATATTTGCCGAGCTGCTGCATATCGCCTTTACGTGAGTTTGTGGAAAGTGGTTCCAATCATACGATTTTACTGAGACCATTCGTACACTTCCATTCTAGACCGTCGAGCACCACCGAACCGTTGTCGGAGCATCGGGACAATGAGTACTTCCGGGCGGAGCAACTCGGCCGAACCGGGGCCCCTTGTGAGCGAATCTTTCCCGAGTGTGCCCACTCGCTGTTGGACATTTTCACCGGCGTTCACGACCCTGAGACTAACAAGATGAGGCTGCTGCACGATGAGGTGAAAGCTTTTCTCATGCGGAAATGAGATGGAGGAACTGACCGGTCCAATGTTTGCAATGGGAAACATTGAATAGATAAATGTAATGCTTGTTAGTCACGCAAAGGGTATCACAAAATCGATGATAACAAACACGTTGACAACAAATCAATCTCTTTGTCAGTTTCATGATTACCTTCAGTTGTTTAAGAATACAATAGTTCCATATCTTAGAACTGTTTTTAAAATGCACAAAAACGTCTCGGATTATATTTATAGCACATCTATGCAATGTTTTAACATTCCTGTTTATAGATTGGTAAATATATAGTTCAGTTAACAGTTATATCTTTTGTCCTCCAGTCGATTCCCAAATCCTTTACTTTTTCGGTCGATTGCCTGTAAAAGTTTCCTCATTTGATTATTTGATTTAAATTCTCATTTGATTATTTTCTCCTTCTTCTCAATTGATTATATCCATTCAATTGATTATTTTCTGCTTTAAATTGAACCGAATAAATTTTTGAAAACTCAAAAGTGTGGATATTGTAGAACATTGTTTCGCATGTTACATATTATAATGCGGATCTTTTCAAGTAGCAAAGATATTGCTACAAAACAAAACGTTAGGGAAAACTCATAAATTCATTTGTTCTATTTTATTATATGCTGACACCTGCCTTTTTTAAGTCTAACTACTTTTATCTTTAATTCTTATATACAAATACTGAGGCTATACCAATTGAGCATCAAAGCAAGAATTTACTTTATATTTTAATTTTTATATTCTAAACTGTTTTAAACAATGACTCTCTTAAATTTATCACAAATTACAATTGATCAGATTTAAATGAAAAAACTGATTGCCGCTAGTGGATCATGTGGACAATGTTTCGTGTACTTGACACAGTTTTGCTGTTGTCCCAACTCCTCCGCCAGATAGAACTCGCTCGGAAGCTTCTCGCATTGTGAATTTGACGGTCTGCAAGGCAAGAAAAGGATTCCAATTAATGGCACATCTCCGAGTAACACCTTGAGCTTATTACACGCACGTGAAAACTAGTTGCAGTAAGTCTCCAATGACCCCGTTAGTTTCGTTCACCGGCCAGCTGGCCAGCTCGCAGATCATTCTCAGGATGCACTTTTTCCCGTCGTATCCGTGCCGGGCCAGGTTGAGTTCGATCGTACGGTATAGCTTTTTTCGCGTGAACCGGGCTACCGGGGGCTGTCCGGACGTCGTTCGGATGGCACGATCTTCCGATCCGCCGGCCTGTGTGTCCTCCTCCTTGTTTATTTGATCGTTGTCGACCTTCTTCAGCACGCCTTGCGTGAAGTCACTGGCATCACCCGGCATGCCGTAGTTGGCCTCGAAGTTGTACGCCAAAAAGATGTTCCTTCCCGTGATCAGCAGCGGCACCGAAAGAGCGATCAGGATCTGCCAAAAGAAGTCACATACGTTGGTGGCAGTCACAGTTTCCATCCGGCCACCGAAATCGTTCCCACACTTACGCCTGTTGCACTATCCTCGGTAAACACTAGCGTGCGCTTGTGGCGTCCCAGCTCACCGTGCAGCAATTCGTTCCCGGCCAACGAATGGACGACGGAAAGCCCCGCCAGAAGAAAGAGATACGGAAGTGCCACGTTCGAAAGCATCGCTTCCTGCTGGTCCCACGGCGCGCTCGCGGGAAGTAGAATACAACTGACTGGCCTGTTACCATTTTCCACCTCGTTAACTGTGCCTCAAACGGTGACGTCGTTTCTGTCACGTCGTTTTCCTTTTCCCCGCTATTTGTTTGCCCGCTAACCGTTGTTTGTAGTGCTCGTGACGGGTCTACTTCGGGAGCTGGCAGAAGAATTTTTGGAAACCCTGATTCGATAAGAACTTAACACCTTGTTAACAGAGGATGGATTCCGCTGCCTCGATAATTGACCACTTTAACGAGGAAACTTGATCCCTTGACAATCGAATCCGAGGAGATCGGCATTTGGGAAATGATTTTACTGAACGAAACGATCTCGTCTGAAAAATCAAAATTATTATTGTCAGATTGAAACCAAGCCGTTGTTATTTGTTCAACTGATGTAATTTAGATTAAGTTAAATCAGCTTAAAAAGAAAAATCTCATCACCGCTGTTCTTATAAAGGTTCCAGGTTCTGCCAAAAGTGTCGCTTACTCTCACCGACAATGTTAACTGATCTTTACTCAACCAAACTGCAAAGGTCACTGTGGCCCATCGGAATGGTTCGATTTCATTCCAACTCCTCCACGCCCGAGAGATGCCGAAAGTCGTCATTTACCACCCAGGGAGAACAGGTGTTGTTGAAAAAATCATCCAATGAAATTCCAATGAAGTGTTAATTTTCCCGCGGAACATCTGCACGAAAAAAAATTAATCTCCCGAGCGCGCGTGATCTTTCTGGCTGCATTCGAAATCCCGGGCGCTACAGGCGTTAACAAGCATCCACCTAACGGTAACGAGGCTTGTTTACGACCGGAAATCACGAACGGGGCGTACTGGTACCCAATCTAATTTTACCCCCCTAAATTTATCCTTCAATTCCATACAAAAAAAGATCAATATTCAAATAATTTAATATTCTGCAAATCAATCGTAGATCATACTCTATTAATAATACTATTAACATCCTTAATTTAACACTAGAACTACCGGATCAGTCATTTTGACTGGTAAGGTGATTTTTCAATCATATTTATTTCTTAAGGTTTAACAATGCTACCAAATGTTAATGCATGACTTTCGCACATCTAATGGAATGTTTATTTTTATGTATTCAAAAATAAAATTTTCTTCCTAATTTTGAACATAAATAGCGGAAAAGTCCCAAGCGCGATAGTTTTAGTGTGAATATTTCTTTTGCGACGAGATATTTGTGGTGATATTTCTGCTACGAAATTAAACTGCCAACTATAAAACAAAAACACGTACATTTTTTACCAAAAAGTAACCCAACGGTTCGTCATTCCAATTTAATTCTCAGTATAAAATAAATAATGAATAAATATAACATAATGAATTTCATCATCCGTTTTAATCTACAGCACGAAGCTTACTAAGTCGATTGGATTCGAGGGGCAATGTACCCGATATTTGGAACAGTTTCTATCGTTGCGGCCCAGCTCCTCGGCGCGGTAGAACTCAACTGGCAGGTTCTCATCCCTGGACATGGATGGACTGTGGAAGAAATCAAACAGAGGGAAAGAGAATAAGAACCAGTCAAAGCGATCACTTCAAAGATCCCGAACGAGACACTTACGTGAAAATCAACTGCAGCAAATCACCCAACACGCCGTTCTCGTGTTGGAGCGGAGTCTGCGCCAAATCGCAGATCATCCGCAGGATGCACCGTTTGCCGGCGAATCCGTAGCGCTGCAGGTTCACGTCGATCGTACGGTAAAACTTTTTCCGACTGAAGCTCGATCGTCCCCGGGGAGACGCCACCGTCGTCGTCGTCGTAGTCGGTGTCGTAATCGAGCGACCAACCTTCCGTGCCGTACCGCCCTCTATCTGCTCGTTGTCGCCCTTCTTCAGGATGCCCTGCGTAAAGTCCGTACTGTCCGTGGGCATGTTGTAGTTCGCCTCGAAGTTGTACGACACGAAAATGTTTCTGCCCGTCACGAGCAGCGGTATCGACATGGCGATCAGGATCTGACGATAAATCCGGGACGCGTGAAAAATGATCACTCATATCCTTAAGCGTAGGTAAATTCGAGCACTTCCGTACTTACCCCGGAGCAGCTATTGAAGGTGTACACCAGCGTTCGCTTCGAGCGACTACGATCGGTCCGTGGTTCGGTAAGGATCTGCGCCGCCTCACCATTGCTTCGCGATGTCAGCTCCTGCTCTAACGTGCCGAGAACGAGCAAACCTAACAGAAGTAGCCCACGCTCCAGAAGTAACTTCATCGTCTGCGATCTACCATCGAGAAATGAGGTGCAGATACCCTCGATCGGCTCATCGACGGTGCGAGCCAATGCATGTTGCCCTCACCTTCGCGCGCGTACCTGTTTTTCTTCCGATCTGTTTATTCATAAGGTAAATGTGCACCCTTTTGTGCATCAATTTTCACCTTCCCATAATGTCCGCATGCCAGCTATCGGCGGGGGAACCAGCCCCGGCCTAGAGGTTGCCCTCATTTAAGCGTGCATGTCCTCCTTTTGCAGTTAGTCATTAGCTCTATCACGCTTCGGTTAGGTTACAGCTTTCGTGAAGCGAATAATTTATTTCATTCTGTGATTTAAACATGCGCGAGTGTTTTCGGCTCGAGATTGATGAGGTGCCTTCCGTTGGGCTTCTATAGTTAATATCCGCGGCGCAACACAAGCACCGATCGTTACAGTTATTTCATCGTGTATACATACTGTTTCATTCAAATATAATAGTTCACTATTCTATCCTCTCTGATCCTTCAGCTTCTAAACATAAAAATATATATTCTAGTGCGCGTCTCCGTTTGGTAATTGGAAATGTTTGATCTTACGTTTAATCGACCACACGGGGTTTGCTTTTCCCGGTGGACAATAAATATAGGTAAGGCGTAGTAATAATGCATTCGGGTATGGAAGCACAGAAAGAGAAAATATATTAATGAGTTCGTAGCGCAAAAAGTGGGACATGCTAAATATTCATAAACCCTACAAAAGCTAACTCGTGTTAACGAAACTACTACTGGCTGGAATCTCTATCTATGATACGTCACAAATATAATACTTGGTATGTAAGGTCACGATTGCGGTACGGAAAAGATCAAAAGATAAATTCATCTGGTTGAATGATGTTTCGAAATTTCATTCTTATAGTCGTTAGAGGTGAGTTATATATACAACGACCCTCGCAAAAAACTTCTATCAAAAATGTAATAATGGTTCTTATTGCCTTCTTCCTATCTCTCTACTACTATTTCGTCGGAGTCGGTGTCAGTGGCAACGGTGGCGCCGTGTCGAGCGGGGAAGTGAGCGTTGGAAATTCTGCCACTAGACTTTGGTTGGAGTTGAGCTGGGAACACTTTTCGACAAACTTGGCCTCATCCTCGGTGCACTCGCCGCTGGCCAGTGGTGTCGTGAGGTGGCTCCGGTAGGCAAAGTGTAGCTCCCGCTCGGAATCGGCCCCATCTACGTCTGCGTCCTCTTCCTCTTCCTCCTCGGCGTGATAGATTTCCGTCGCGTAGATATCGTAGCCGTAGGTGTCGAGGAATTGGCCCTCGTCGAGCGGCTCAACTAGCTCCATATTCGCGCCCATATGGTTTAGCCCCTGGCAGAAGTCATCATCGATGTAGAGGTCTTCAGTTGATTTCTAAAAAAGGGTGATCGACGAGCAGAGATATGGGTAAGATTAATTAAAATTTCGTAAGATGCATTCCATTCATTAAATGTTTTCAATTGAAAAATAAGGTCCTTGATTCACGAAAATGGTACCAAAAATCATTTCTTGGAGATGCCGGGTATCGATCCCGGTACCTCTCACATGCTAAGCGAGCGCTCTACCATTTGAGCTACACCCCCTTGTTATGTATAAAACCGTTGTGTTGCGTTCAAAAGCAATCAACTGACCTACATTTGCAGGTCCATTGGAAATGCCTCAACATAGACCGAGTGACTTAACTTGGCAGTGCGAGTGCGACAAGCATTTTAAAATCCTTTCACTTTCCACTGGCGACCAACGAGCAATGTGTTATCCCTCCACAAAGAGTCGAATGAACCGCATTACGATCGAGATCACGCCCCAAGCATTGGTTCATTCCGTGTCGCTGGACGATTTAGGAAAAGGTGGGGTTAGCTGCATCCGCTTTGCCCAGGAGTCGCCTAAACAACTGTAGCTTTTATCTCGTGCAGGTAATGATGTTTTATGGTTCATTTCAGTTAAACAAAACGTGTTGGTCCTACAATAATTAAATATTATTAATTAAGTAAATTAAATTACACCAAATATTAAAACAAATATTTTAAGAAATATAAATCAACATTTAATGATTATAATTAATTTTTCCTGCTTATGATGTACTGTTTGAAACCGTCCAAATTCATTTAAGGAGAATATTTCAAATGAGGCTATGATCAGTTTTCTTTTGCTCAATTAAAATAAAAATGCAAAATGGCTCAAACAAGATTTCAAGATATAGCAAAATGTATATAGCTTAAAAATAGAGCTACTAGGGCAAACATTTGTTAACTGTCCGGTCATTTTGCACATTCTTTTCAAATCTGATAGAAAAAATGAATTTTTGAATGAAACTACGAAGTACTATAATGTGACCTCTTTACAGAAACTGTTTGTTAAGCCTTGCCCTCACAGAGAATCTGCTGTGTTTAAATGTTATCAACTGAATTCAACAAAGTTACAGTTGAAAATCTACAAATCATCTCACCTGGAATGGAGTCATTGCGTGAAAACGACCGGCCAGGGTGCTAGCGGACGTCGGTGTCATCGGGGGCTCGAACAGGGACGCGACGCTCTCCCGTGGGAAGGTCATGTCGCCAAAAGCGGCCGCCATACCGATGCGGCTTCCGGCGGGTACTGCATAAAAAACGGAATGGAAAACGATCGTGATGCCGATGGAGTGCGATTAAGCGCCAGTCGAACAACCTACCATTAAAACTTTCTGCCGGTATCATCGAATTGCCACAGTTGCAGCACACGAACCGATCCGCTCGACCAGCGGCCGTTAGTTGACCGGGTTGTCCGGAATTGGATGCCACGAGGTTCACGGGGGTTTGGGCCCGTGCGACTTGGGTCGATCCGTCTGCACCACTCTTCTGTCCCGGGTCGTCTACTGCCGGTGCGATCAGTCTTAGCTTCGAAAAAGCACGCAGAAGCTCGTTGCCACAAGAGTGCCTCACACCACCCGGGCAGGAAGGGGCAGATCCGGTTGGCGTGATGCACCCGGATGACGGTAGCTCCAGATCTTCCAGGTTGGCCGAGTTAGGCCGTGACGATGCCGGACTAATGTCCGAAGCACGGCGCGATATTTTACGCATGTTCACCGTGACTCGGGTGGTAAGTTTCTTTTTGCGAGCACTTCCCAACGGAACCGAGCTGCCAGCTGCTGCTGCTGCTACTCCTGTTCCACTGGCTCCAACTGGAAACGATTCGGCAATCGGAACGGATAGATCGGTGGTCGAGACAATACTCTCCCGGTATACCGTCTGCTGATGATGGATGGCCACACTGCTGTTGGTCGTGCCAGAATTAAGAGCCTTTCTGCGTAGATACAGCTGCGAGTTCGGCGCAAACCCTGTCGGCACAGTGGCGGCAACTTGTGCCGGTGTTGGCGTACTTTCCTTAATTTCGGCCTTCGTAGAAACTGGTGCCTCCCTGGGCTTTGACTGATGGCTTCCAAGCAGCACGTTCAGATGCGTTACCGCAAAATTTGGCGAATCCACGCTCGATGTCTTGTTCGATGGAGACGGTGGAGGGGCTGAGATAGGAACGGGTAACGTTGACACAACATCCTTTCGTTGCTCGGGCGCTTCCGATGCTTCCTTCGCCTCGGCCGCGTCTTCCGCCTCGAGTGTCTTTTCCAACTCGAGCACCTTCGTCGGTACAAGCAGATTTTCTTCCACAACCAGCGAACCATCAGGTAGGTTCCGGGCACCTCCGGTGGATGGTTTCCGTCCGGAACCCTCCGTTTTCCTCGCTGGGCTGTAATCGAAGCCCGTTTTCTCGAACGTCGTTTCAATCTTTTTGATCGCATCCCGAACCGATGTCAGGTGCGCCGTCACAATGCTCAGGGAGTCATCCAAGGGAGTGGCAGTTTGTTCGGTTTCAAGTTTTTCTTCTCCTTCGTGTCCTTCCTGCTGTTCCGACTCTTCCTCCTCACCGGGCAACCGAAGACGACTTCGTTCGCATATGATTTTCTCCTTCTTCCATAGACTCTCAAACATTCCGTTAGCTACGCCGGGTGATTTCTCGCTCGAAGGGACAGAAGGTTGGAGCTGCGGACTGTTTTTCTGAACCACCACCGTGGTTCTGGGAGCCTCGGGAGAGCGTATAATGTTCACGCTGATGTTGATGCGCTTCGGTTTGATATCCTGCAGCGAGACGGAGCTGTTGAGGTTCGTCGAAGTGAGGAACGAACCGCTTCGGGTCGCCAAACCAGCATTGAAGAACGACTTGCTGCGACAGTCTTCCGGTGTCATCGGTAGCGATTCGTCATTGGCCATTCTTAGCTTCTGATCGGAAAGCCACGCGTGCTTGCGTATCTTATTCTTGCGCGCGATCGGTGTATCCGGGAGGGTGAAGTCGCCGATCGTGAAGCGGAAAGAGTTGTTCAACTTTGGCGTGCCCGTACGTCGTCGCGTTCCCGGCGAACTGTCGCAAGACTTCGAAGGATGGTCGTGGGGAACGGGAGTGTGCATTTCGTCCGTATCACTACTCGGACGTACAGTTGCCAGCTCTCGCCTATGAGCGCCCTCGGAAGGTTCAACTGATCGCTTCTCTTCAAAATGTTTGTCCAACTCAGGGTGCTCTACAGATTTCGCCAATTTCTCCAGACTCCCCTTGGTAGTCGCTTCCGGTTCCTCTTGTCCGTCTATTTCGATGAAACTTTTGTTCAACTGATCAACCACCTCAAACAGTTCTTTGGCAGCCTTCTTACTGGCCCGCGGCGGTTTCTTGTGTTTCTTTACCGTGCTGGTTCGATCGTAAGCCACCTGCTTGGACGACGATTTGGGCGACAGGAACTTGTTGTTGAAGTCAAAGATCGTCTGATAGATTGCCGAGTTGGACAGGCTGAAGCTGGAACTGAGCGGTGACTTTTTGTCCGAAGGCAGCAGCACATTCTTACCCACCCTGGGTGGGCGCTGAGGCAGCGGACTCCTGCGTTCCGTCGTGGGAAGAGTACGTGGCTCCGGTTCCTCTCCGATCAACGCTTTCGTGCGATTCAATTTACGTGCCGGTTTCTTCGGTCTCGGCTGCTCCCCTGCAGTCTTGGTGGTCTTCGCCAGATCCGATTCTTCGGTGTGGAAGTAAATTTTGTCCGTCTTTTCAACGTGTGCCCCTTGCTTACGTACGTCATTTAGTTCGTTCTTGAGCCGCACCTCAGACGAGTTGGTCTGTTCCTCGTAATCCTCCGCCAGCCAGTCGTGGGCACCGTGCTTCTCCATGCCCAACTCCAGCAGCAGACAGTCCAGAAGATCAACGACATTGTCCATGCTCATTTTGCGGTTCCCCAGATCGCCCAATCCACCCTCAAAAATCTGCCGGAAGCGTTCGCAACGCTCCTTCTCAAACATCGGCAACGGTAGATCGGTGGAAGTGTGCAGCTTTTCCAGCTCGGCCCGGTTGTACACCACGAACGGCACGTACCCGTTCAGGATTTCCCACAGCAACAGTGCGATCGAGTACACATCGGTGCTCTTGCTGGGATAGACGAAGCTCGATTTCGGCACGAGCAGCTCCGGTGCAACGTAGTAGAACAGGGAGAACCGCTCTCGGTACTCCTTGCAGTAGGGTAGGAAGCGACTGGCACGGCAATCGTACTCGGACCCTTCAGAACCGAGCGACGCAAACGCGGGGTACGGTTTCGAACGGTTCTCGCACATTTCCTTCGACAGCTTGCGGTACTTATCGCGCAGAAACTGCTCATCATTCTTGATCAACCGGGCGTACGTGGTGATCTTCTTCAGCTCGTCGTTCTGCGACGAGGTCATCGAGTTGCGCGACGAAGAGGTGCTTCCGTATCGGCTCTCGATCTCACGCCGCACCTCATCCGACGCGGCGTCCGTCGTGAGCTCGAACGACGTTAACTTGACCGCGTACGGATAGCGGCGCATCAGGATGCATCCACTGGAGATGTTCGAGTGGACGTAACCACACTGCTGCAGGTAGCAGACGGCGGACGAAATCTGCTGGACGACGGTTATCGCGTGAATCAGTGATAGTCGTTTGTTCTAAAAAGGAAAAAGAAAATTAGCCAAACTTGTCCTTTGTCTTAAAAATCAACCACAACACCACGTCTTACCATCTTGTGAATGTAATCGAAAAGTGTAAAATCGAACGGTTCCATAAGCAAAGTCGCTTGGTTTAGCGCCCCATCGTACGCCACGGCCATCAGCGTTGCCATCGTCGGGTGGCGTACCTGAGACAGCACCTCAAAGTCCCGTCGGCAGGCTTCCTCGGCAAAGTACAAACTACGTTCCATGTTCAGCGAGTACTTCCGCAGCGTTACCGCCGCCCCACGGAACAATCCACAGGAAAACTCGAGTGGACTGCCAAACGCACTGCGCAAGCCTCCGACACGATAGCGCACCTCGTTCGGGTAGCACGTCGGTAGGCTCGTGCCCACCGTGCGCCGGAAGCACTCCAGCAGGTTCCGCTCGCTGTAGCGCGTTTGGAGAAAGTCGTCCGACATCTGAATGCTCTTGCTCCACTTCTGAAGTGAATCCAGCTCGAGCAGGATGTCCTGCGGGTCCTCCTGCAGCGCCAGCTGCGCCAGCTGGACATCGATCTCCTGCTGTCGGCTCTGCAGCAGCCGATCTTCCCGCTCGAGCTCCTCGTCGACGTCCTTCAGGGTGCTACCGTTGGATCGATCCAGATCCGTCACCATGCGACCCGAGCGACCCTTCAGCACGCTGATCGGTTCGGTGATGATGCTGGTCGAGTCATCCTGCAGCGCGGTACACTGCAGGAACTGGAAGTTATCGTTGACCAGCTGCTCGCAGTTCCGTATCTCCGCCAGTGTGTCCTGACCGGGAGCTTGCTGCTGCGGGGAATGCTGGACCACATCCAAAACGTTTGCTTCGCTCGCTGTCGTGTCGGCATGATCGCTGAACGGCAGTGCGTAGTCGACCAGATCCCCGTGCTTGTTCACGACCGTCTGATAGGAGAGGGATTTGTGCTGCTGCTGTTTCGTATCCTCCGCCCTACCCTTCGGCACCATCGTACCCCGGTAGGCTCTGGAGGAGATGACGTGCTCGTCGTAGACGGACGAGGAGTTCAGCTCGTACTTCCGGTACGATCCGGTCAGCGGCGAATCGGAATCACTATACTTTCGCTGCTTCGTCGGACAGCTGGAAGAAACCGGAGCGACGCTCATCGCTCCCGCCGGTGGCGCCGGAGCAGGTTTATCCTTGAACGCTCGTGGGCGTGTCTTAAGATTGTTCTGCTTCTTCGGTGTACCGTCGGAGTAGGGGCTCGAGTTGGCCTTGTAGAACAGCCGCGGTGGGCTCTGCACGACGTACGAGTCCCCGAACGTGCCGTCGAACTGATGTGCCTCAAACTCAGCCACCTCGTTCTCGTAGATTGTGTTGTTCGGCTTGGGAACGGCCTTCGGCTGCTTGTGCGTTCGTTCCGCCCGGTCGGTACCGAGAGTGACGGGAAGAGAGTGGCGCATCAAGTCGGTCGGGTTGGAGTGATTCTTCTCCACCGCTCCCAGCCCGTTGTTCCACTGGCCGGTGACGTTTTGCGTGGACACGTCCACGGGAATGCGGTTAATGTTGCGGTAGAACTCGACCGAGCGTTTCGGTTTTTTCGGGGGACCGTCCGCCTGCAGAGGGGAAGCAGTTCCGGCTGATGGTCCGGCGACCCGATGGTGGCGAGCGTATCGGGGAGACTTTGGGACTTCGAAACGGGTCGTGCTGCGGCTTAGTAGCTTCCGCTCACTGCGTGCCACCTCCACGTCGGAGCTGAAGTCATCCTCGAGGTCACTGTCGTCGCCGGACGATTCTTCCTTGATGGGACCGTGGGCCAGCGAGATGCGGGGCTGGAAGGTGCTCGACTCTTTCGTCGAGTCGCTGTGCGGAAGTTGATCACCCGGAACGATGTCACTGTTGCGCTGCTGGGCTCGCCAATCGTTGAACTTTGCCAGTGCCTCCCGATAGGCCACATCCTGGTCTTGGCCAATCGTTGGTGGTGCACTGTCGCGCCTTCGGTGGCGTTTGTCTCTGTTCGGATGATGAAAAGGATAAATATCTATAAATATAAAATCTCTAACTAGTGTCCCACCCGAAAGAACTCTTCCGAACGAACCAATGTCCGGAACGTTGCGAAACAAACTGACACAGTTTCACTCGCAACCAGCACTTTGTTGTCTCTCTTTCGGTTCGTTCCCTTCAGCCAACTTTCGTCAGGTACAGTTTAGTACCTTTTAGGTACTAATTTCCCAGTTCCTGCTAAACCCTTCCCGCGATCGGCCGTCCGATTCAGCGTATGCAAAAATCTGCCCGCAAACTGACATGTGAAGACGAACGAAAAGCAGGACAAGTGTTCGCATAAATTGTTTCTCCTCCTGCGTTTCCATTCCAACGTAAACGACCACAAAGTCCCTCACACACCACCACCGTTCGTCCCTGGACCCTAGCTTTGCATTCGTATCGGTGCGATAATGTTCCCTCTTGTCTGTGCTTATTAAATTATACTGGCCATGTGAGAAAGCCGAACTCTGCACTGGCCGGAGGCTAACAGGGCGGACGGATTCGCCAGCCGTAACCGGTGACCGGTGAAGTCCACGTTCTGTTGGTCTGCCTTTTGCTTGTGTCAAGAGAAGGAGATGAAGTCGGTAACGGCGGGTCTTGCCATGGGTGAGGTCAGGCACACCTAACCGGGCCTTCGCAGGTGACTCGTCTTGCTTTTTTTTTGTGGTCAGCGGAGATGTGGAAACGGGTGGGACGAAAAGAACCACATCGAACCAAACGTGGTTTCATGAAGCACAGATTTCACACTTTCCATCGTGATCCCGACGGCGGAGTGGCCGCTGGAAAGTGTTGCCGTTGGATGTGCTGGGCGGAAAAAAGTGCCCACACTGGCGCAAGATGACCCGGTTGGGTACAGATTGGCCACGGACGGGAACGCCAGTCTACAAAAATCAAGCCACGAATCAAGGCAGAACAAATATACCGTGCGGAAGAAAACGGTCGTCAACGCTGTTTTCCAACGTTCACTGTTACATTTATTACAGCAGGGCGGAGTAAATGTGTCGCGTCGCTGTGACTGCGTAATTTGTTATTCGCTGCTTCGGATTTTAATTCCATAAAAACAGTCCCGCCGACATTAGCTGCATTTCACGGCGAAACCGAACCGCAGGGATAGTTGCTTTCAGTCAGCATTTTATCGTTTGTTCAAGCCGATCATTGCCGATCGATTTGGTCCGGTTAAATTGCGATCAACCTCAAATCATTGGTGATTAAACGGAGTCGAAATAAAATTGTTGCTTTTCCAACAAATAAGGTGACTTTTTCACCGTTTTTTCTCCGATATTGCGTCTTATAAATCTGAATAAAATTGAAAACAATGAAAAATTGTATAAATGATAATTTTTCAGCGAGAAAAAAGAAATTCATACGTCCAGAAAACCAATTGAATATTCCATTCGTACAACCGAAACAACATGAATAAAATATGTCCGCAGCGCAATTGCAAACCAAACAAAACGAATTCAACAAACAAGGAAAAAAAACATATGGAAGCGAAAAGTACATTTCATACATCATCTTATCCTGCATCTTTCCATCTCGTGCTCGTGCGTGTTTATGGGCGTGCTTTCCTTTCCTAGCTGCCATTCGCATGAAATTGTTTCCACGATATCGGAAGTAATCGATTTCAAATCACGTTTACTTTGCATCATCCCCGTAACGAGTGGAAAGACAGTGTGTGGCAAAAGATCAGAAAAATATACCCTAAAAGAAAAGCCCGACCCAATCGAATGATCGATTTACTTTTCTCAAATCGATTCGGGTGTAGCAATTGCGCAAGCTGCCAAAGCAAAGCTTAGCAAAGCGCAGCTGCAACAATTCCATCAGTCCATAAAATCACGCAATATGGCAACGCTAGTCGGCAAAACTCTTTTCTGGGCAAATAAAAACTGATGGCCACACTTGTTAAATGAAAATTTACACATGATCAAATGTTTCTAAACCCTGTTTGTTTAGATGACAAATATAATACAGATATTATTTCATGCCCAATTCAAACATTACAGAGGAATAATTATGATAATTTAGATAATGAGAAATGTGATATGAAAGTTTGTAAAATTCAAGACGAAACGGGTATGATTGTATGAAATAATTTAATACGAGAACATTTACAGGAAACAATTAATGCAGGCATTTGTATAACTGAATAACTATACCTAGTAAAAATAACACCGACACATGACTTTTGAATATCTAACAGTATCTTCAAGATTGTAAACCCTTTTTTTCATTTTTATGTTTGCCTTTTGACTTAAGGGATAGCAAATTTGTAATAAAATTACTACTTTTTTTTAATATCGGACAAGAAATTCCCCCATTTGGATGCTGCATCAGAATGCACTATCGATTGTGGAACCTCCGGCGGAAAAATCGCCGTTGACGTGCTTAGTTTTCACGCCCTCATTGGTAAATAAATGCGGCACACGGAACCGAACACGAAGCGGTCATCCAGACTGAATAATCCGAGCTGCCCAAAAACCTTCCTTCCCTTCTGCCTCAGACATACGTTGGCCCGGAATCGGTGCCGTTTTCCACCGGAGGGAGGGTAAGAAAGTAAGGCGATTTTAAAAGTGACCCATGTTCGCACACATGATCGCTCGCCCTTTCTCTGCCTGCTCCGTCGCTTCCAACCGGCTAATGAATTGCAGCGATTTTCATGGTTTTCACTTTTCACACTGCGTCGTTTTCATCATCTGGCTCCCGAGACAGGCTCGGGCGAAGAAAAACAACAAAATAACAAATGGCGTGGAAAGGGTGGTGTTGGTTTTTCGCTTCGTTCCTTTTCCTGCAGCACCGATGTGACGGGAAGGTATCCAAACATTTATCTTTAAATGATTGTTGCAGTTTTTCCTCCGCCTGTTTTTCTTTCCTTTTAATTTTCCACTAATACCTTCTCCCTCTTCCCACCTTCACGGTCAACCCCCGGTGTCGGTTTCCATCCAGCCCAGTCGGTCTCAGTGATAACAGCGCGAAAATGCGCCGGTAAAAGTTGGCACCCCCGATATGGGTGAGGGATTTAGTGGCCGCAGCGGACTATGACGGAGCAGTAAATTCACTTTGGCAGGTAGTTTTGTTGAGTTTATACCTAACCGAGCGTGATGGACACAATGTCAAGGGGGTTCCACCAGCTGATAGTAATTTATAATTCGTCGGACGGCAGCCTCACCTGGAAGCGATCGCTTTGGAATTAATGTAAACGATATGATAGAAATTTCACTTCACCTCACAGATTGTCGAGCACTGTCGGTTGAAGTTTGGTGAGAGTGGAAAAGTCAAAGAGGAAAAGTGATTGAAATTGAAACATCCAGCATTGTAGATCAATGGGAAATTTTCTACGAGACGACGCTGTAGAAAATTCAGTATGTTTTATTCATTGTACAAATAATTATTTCTAGTGAAAACCAAACATACACAAAGGCAACGAAAAAATGTATGTATTGTATGAGTATGTTATAAAATTTAGTCTGTACGTATGTATTCAGATTCTAAAATGATGGCATGCAGCGATAATCTTCCAATTAATCCTGAGTGATTAATCAACGCCTATTTTAATTGAGAAGATCAGGATTGTTTTAATGAAAACTAGCCTTCATGAAATATGCATAAGAATGTTCAAAATCTCAACATCATCTTAAGCCAACTAACATGTGTTGTAGTTAAAAAGTCCAGAAAGCAACACAAACCGTTATTAACATGTCCGAGAGAAATTAAGATTGACCCCGTTTTTCAAACACCAAAGGCAGCACTTTTCGAGATTAAAATCTGAACCCACAAGCGCATTCTTCCACTCCACTCCCGATCGGAAATTGGACCCGGTACCGCTTGTGCGTGTCCCGAGTGTGTCAAGAAGATAAAGATGCATCTCGAGGCGGGAAAATGACGGTCACAACAATGGTGTGACGATTACAATCTTAACAACCACCCCGTCGTCGGATTCGACGGACAATGAAGTTCGTGGTGAGGAAGGTATGAAAAATAAATTTAAAAATACAACCCCAACTTACCGTGGACAGTGTAAGTGGACAGATAAACGATGTCCAAAACTCCGACACCGAAGGGGGTCCGGAGTGGAGTAGATTTAATTTAACTTTTCATTTCATCGGTCGGAGCTGTTTCGAGTGTCCGGTTAATTTAGTACCTGCGAAGGTTATTCGGGCCCCTTCAGTGGGTCTTTTTAGTACACTTGACATTGCTTCCGGTAAGTTAAAACATAAAAAAGTGAGAGGAAGATGCAGCCCAGGTGGAGTAGCAACCAGTCACTTTTCAGCATTGACTACAATAGGACCGTTATCGGGAGGAACCGGTCCCGAAACCACATAAATGACTATAATTTTGGAAAACTCATCGAAAGTGACAGTTGCATGGAAGTAGATAATTTGTTAATCTCTTAATCGTCCTCCGTCAGACTCATAAAAAAAACAAACCACCCGATGAAAGCACTTTCGGTGACCGACCGATTAACCTTGGAAATGCGTTTTTAAACATCACGGTCAAGCACGTTGTAAAGCCGGGAAATCTGGCTTACAATTATCGATGCAATTCAATGTTGCACATGAAAGCAAATCAGCTGTACAAAAGTTAGTAAGGCTCAAGTACAGTTTTCACTTTTCACTATACATTTTGACTTCAAACTACAAGCAAAGCAAAAGGGGGCAAACCAGAGAAAGCGTTCCCCAAGCGTGTGTTAAAACGATTTTTGATACTCCCAAAAATCCCATCGATCACAAAAAGCGCATTTGACACGACATTATGAATCGGCATTGATTAATTTCGAATTCATTCATTCAATTTTTCCGGCTCACATCGTGCCGCTGCTTTTCTGGGCAAAGAAAGTGCAAGCGAATGGGATCACGAAATGTCGGAAAAGATGGGACAGCTTTTGAAACGAAGCTGTAAAATCATCACCCATCGTTTGTAGGACCGTTTTGAACAAACGGTGATTCTGGTGGTGAAAAATTGATGCAGGTTGAAAGAAAAATTCGTTCAAAGCTTTAAATCAAACCGAGCTTTCCTCGTCCTCGTCGTCGTCGTCGTCGTCGTCGTCAACTTTCGTGATCAACCCAAATAACAACAAGAAGTGCGCGCCGAAGCGGTTCCGCGAAAGCATGAACAATTAAAACAATCTAAAACCAACAAAAATTAGTCCTCGATTGGTCACCAGTGGAAGTTTTTTCCACCGTTTTTCTTCTTGCTGGTTATTATGACCAATGCTGCTGACCAAACGGAACTCGAGTTTTCTCGACTTTGTCTCGTTGTGCGAATGTCGGCCAACGGATGATTTATGGAGCAACTTTCCTGATACACCGTTGCTTTCTGCCGAATGTAGCGAGAGCAACAACAAAATTTCTATGCTAAAAAACACAGAGAAAAGTGTGTGAAGAAAAAATGGGAAAATTGAAACTGATCAACGCGTTGGTTTAATCCAGCGTATTGACAAGTATACATTTGGGAAACAAATGAAATCGGTGCTTAATTGGTCGAAAAACTTCACCGTTTGCGTTTCACGCTTGGCGCGATTGAACAAGAAAATTATACAACACGAAACAGCGCAAAAATCAACCTGCCAACAGAGAATTAAAACACGTCAAACAACGCGTCAGCCAAATGGAATTATCACATTTTACACTCATTAAGCATACGCTTGAACATGCAACGCATTAAAATGGAAGAGGAGAAGGACGAGGAGAAAGAGCAGAAGGAGGTGGAGGACGGGGAAAACTGTCAAATTACTGAAACAATAATTTAAAAAAAAAATGAAGAAAATCGCATGCTTGTTTCAAGCCCCCTATTTTGCGGACTGAAAGCGAGAAGAAATCGTTGTCGCCTCATGAGTCGACAGCATTATTTTTCCACCCTTTTTCTGACCGTTTGCGTGCGAGTTTTTCCGCCGCCCCCCGCGATGCCTCCCACTGGCGCGTGCATTTCGGTAAAGGCTTTGCTTTGGCTCCTATCGATTTAGTTTTCACTCACCACATTACGCAGCACATGCTGGTGGAGTCATGATTGGATTGAAAGGATCGGGATTTGTAAGGAACGTGTCCAGCGAACCATCGTGATTCATAATTCAAAAGCTATAGCAATGGACGGAACACGAGAAGATGTGAGAAAAGTTGCGCCCTTTTAGAAAAATGCACCAGCGTCACCGGGTATCGATGGTCTTTTGTGTTTGATTTTTCTTCCTGGAAAATGATCATTTTTTTCACTTCCAAGGTAATCAACACTGTTCCGGATTGAAGCAAATGATATTAATATACACGACATTATATTTTCACCAAGCACCCCACCATCATTTCCCATTCAATGATGTGATGAAGATACTTTCCTCAAGAAATATTGACAATGTAACTAGTTCAAGCTTTTCTCCACATCGCTTCCGAGAAAGTGTAACATTGAAACGAGTGACTGATGTTCTTACCCATCTTTGCGAGAACTTTCGACACATTTTTCCTACTGCCGCATGAAAACCCGTTAATTGGTTCCGAACTGAAAACATACCATCCAGTCGCGAGATACGCCGTTCCTCCCTGTGACCGTGGGATGGAAATTTAGATTGGCAAAAAGGTATCACACACATGCCGTTATCCCTCCGTAGGCCCATTTTCCCTATCGATGCGGAAACAATAGGAAACGGAGGAAAATTACCGCCACTAGAGTTATGTTATGCAGCAAAAGTGCAGCATTTTTCAGCGGTTCGAACTGTTTCCTTCCTGTACGCAGCAGGTTTCCGATCCGGAGGCTGCATTTTTTCGCTGTTTTCTCGTTTGAGATGATCGTACATCGTAGGTATTTCTATTCTTTTTGCGTCCACCAGCAAGCGAATAGACATTTCTTACGGAGGGTGGAACCCCGTGCGTGGCCCCATTTAGCGCTGAATAACAACACAAAACCGAAAGGTTCCACCCTCGTATGTAGTCTCTTGCGGCCACCGTTTGAAAAACAGCAGACCCCATCCTCGTAAACCGGCAGCTTTTACCTCATTTTCCTCAGTTCCCCAGCAATCAACGTCGTTTAACAATCGTTTTCGAAGTCCATAAAACAAAATCTAATCGGATCTGGGTACGCCGTTTTCTTTTCCCACCCGTCGTAGTGTTCCAGAAAGACGCGCTAGTAAGGTTGGTGGCGAGGAAAACCCACGCGGCAGCCAGCCTGGTACGTCCCGGGAAACGCCCTTTGACATCTGGCGGTACTCGGAAATGGAATGTCTCTGCGGTAGCGCGGCGGCTCCCAGTGTGGAAGGGTCAAATCGGCCAGATTCGCGCGTACAGATACACCCGCCCTTTTCGTGCCCGCTTTCCCACTGGCATTAACGTTTTTCGCGCGAGGTTGAGGTTGTTTTTCCTCCTCCTGCTCCGTCTCCTCCGAGCGTCTCCTACGCAGCTTCCGAAACAATTGCCATCGTCGGCCAATGGTTGACGGATGGACGGTGCCTGCTTTCGCTCGTATTTTCCACCCATCCGGACTACCCCTTGAGTAACGCGCCGCGGCGGGAAGTGCACCACCGGAAAGACGTCCACCAATGTGGCCACACTGGACAGCTACCGCTCGTTGGCATCTTGATTAATTAAAAACATGTTGAGCGCAAGGGAAACGTTGGGCAAGCGGTTCAGCCAAACAGAAAGAGGAAAGAAAACCATGCCAGATTCATTGCAGCATTGTAGCGACGATCGGTGAACCGGCAGCGTCCCAACAAACGTCTCAGTGAGCATCAAACCGTGCGCGGTTAGGACTTTGGTTGTTTGAATTCAGGCCACACAGCGCCCCATGTGCGTGTGCAAGTAATTTTCACCCGTCTGTACGAAGCTCAGCGTGCCGGAACACGGTACGTATGTATGTAGCGTACGTCGGGGTCTGTGGCCCTACTCCACCGGAAGTGTCTAACGAAGGTGACATTAAAAAATGGTTTTTGCTCGCGCTTTACTGATGTTGCTTTTTCATCGCAAATTTTCACCCAAACCCACACCTCCATCGTAGCTCTCTCTCTCTCTGATTGCTACTCATTTTGCTTTAGATGAATAAAGCCTCTGTGGTGGAAAAGTTCTCTAAGAGCGGAGTGACATCATCTACCGAATGGTGAAATTGTGTCTATTTTCGAGCGAAAGTTTGGTGGGTTCGTCGCTTATCGACTGGTCAAGTCTTTCGATTTATTTTGTCGCACAAGCTCCAAACTCGGTAGATTTTAATTTTTATTTAAAACAAGTTGAAAAATGGAAGAAAACAACTAAAACCAGATCGATCATATTAAAATAAATGACGTAATATTATCAAGTAAAAGGCTAGTAGGCGTAGTAATACTTCCAAACTTATTATTCCCCCATTTCATTCTAAACCGAAAAGATCGTTCGTGCTAATACTTTCACTTTAAGCTCATCACTTGAAAAGGTTAAACCACTTCGAGGTGAATTTAGAATAGGTCGTGCAGATTAGCACTTTCCACCATCATCCAAACACTGGCTAGGTTGGGTTTTATAGAGCATTGTGTGTGATTGAAAACGACGGCTCGGACAACCCACTAAATTATAGCTCCCCCGATAGCGCAAACCCGGATGATTTATGGTGTCATATGATCGCCGAATGGCCAACCTGCACATCATCATCATCTGTCCGTGCCATCTCTTCTTGCTGCCCATCTGCCAAAGGCACTACTATTTCACGGTGACCGATCTACGGCGTTGGCAAAAGGATGGCCAGTGATCTTTCTGGATCGATTCCGAGCCGCCCCTTTTGGTTCAATTTTCCCTTTTAAACTTTCGCTGCCCGCTGACCGGTAAAGGTTACGTGGTTTTCGAGATAAATAAAGTGAAATAAAATGCAAAACGGCGGATGAACGCGAATGCAGCGACACGCCTGACTGCACCGTGGGGGCAGGTAGAGGAAGAGAAGGGGAGATAATTTTTCACACTTTTCCACACGATCTGACCCTCGCCCGGACTGGTCGAGGCACATCGTTGCCGCTGTGGCTAGCTTTTTCCATCCTCCATGCATTCCCTCCGGCAGCAGTTTTCCGCGACTTGGGCTGCCTTGCCTTGGTGTCATCGTGAAATGTGAAATGAAATTGCATTTGACGTTGCGCCAAAGCGAAATAAAACAAAGCAAACGATGCAGCAGCAGCAGCAGCAGTGTGGCACCGAATGCAGAACACCCGTTTTCCTCGTACACAACTGCACGATTGCGCATCAGCACTTGTTGATGATGGCGAAATGGAAGATGGCACTCTCGGGTGGGGTTTTCTGCGAGGCGATCGCTGCCCCGCCGGTCGTATTGTTTGCTCGGTGGTAATTTGATCGAAAAATGGCTTTATTAGGCAAAACCTTCACACCGTTGCTTAACGAAACCCGCCTGAGTCTAACCAACAGGGGTGAGGTTATTAGAAACGTTATATGGCACACGAAGGGCGAGGACAATGCGCAGAGTTGTGTTGTTTATTACGAATTATTAAAATAATATATTGCCTCACCTGTAAACACTGCTTTTCAAGGTAGCCTTCCTTTACAAGCGAACAACCAGCCATTTAGTAATACAACTCTTCGATGTTTCGGAAGTTGTGCAAAATGCTGCTGCAGCAACATGACACTAATCCGAAACGGATACGACTATTGCTAAATTGCACACGAATTGTTATCACTTCATCAAATGTTCCGACTACCGATCAGTGGCATTAGACGAATCATTCACGCCGTACTGAAAACCACAAAGGTGCACAATTTTACTTGCCAAAAACCGCGCATCCGGACGCAAAACGATGCTTGCCGTTTGCCGAAGAAAAAACGACATAGCACACCGACACCCTAAAAACGCTTCGCTTCAGTGAACTAGATTTTCTGTTGTATTCGCATCCGATTGTCTTATTCCGCGAGGTCTTAAAAGTCAAGTCACCGTGTCGAATCCATAATGATCTGAACCGCCACCGGTTCGCGGTATGGATGTTTTTGCTGGCGCGGTATGGAACTTCCCGCTGGTTTGGACCCTGAAGACTTCTTGCGGCTCCTTGCGGATGACCTTACCGACCGAAGAAGTTCTAGAGTGGCTTCGAGGCGCTTTTTGCGTTGTACACCCCGTTTTACACGCGCAAATGATGAAGCTAATTGATGTCAGCCTGGAAGAAACGCTACCCGCACTCGCCGGAAAGGAGAGAATGGTTCTCGACGTTGGCCTGTTGGGTTGTAATTGAGGTGTTTGCGGTACGGACACAATCTCAGCGCCGTGGGCATCGGCCTAACTGTGCGCCGGGCAGTGCAGGTGTGGCGGAAGAAAGCGGTATTCGTCAGCGAACCGCAACTACGCGCAAGAAAAACGCACCGGAAGCCGGCAGGTCGTAAATCGTTCGCGGAATGTAGCCGAAGAGGAGTGCTGCGTCGAAGTGGTTTTCTGGGTACGCGCATCGGATCTGGGAAATTGTACAACATCGCACGGTGCCGCGAAGACAAAGGAGTCGAATACTCGATGAGAACGATGAGATGAGGAGGGAAGAAAAGCGATGGCCAAGGGCGGAAGTACGGTTCACAAAATTTTCGCCTCAAAACCTCGCGCCGCTCCCAGGCGCACTCAAGGGCTCAAGGCGGGGAAAAGGCGGGGAGCAAATGGAAAATGAATGTTTGGCCATTGCCATTCGTCAAGCGTAATGGTGTACGAAATGGAGAGGGTAGCACTGGCCTCTGCGTAATCGGATGCGCAACCGCAAAAACCGCAGCAGCACGGTGTTGCATCCTCCGGACAGCGCTGCAGTTGCATTTCCGGTAACAAATCTGAGCGCGAAGCATAAGTACGTCGAACAGGTGAGCAAAGTCTTCTCACTTTCGCACGCTATTTCGACTTGATTTAGGGGATCGCTGTGATGTGAAATTTGAGAAAAATTGCTCATAAAGGTTGCGTTACATGGGAAAGATGGGATTCGACGCAGCATCCTTTATAGGTGGTTTATTAAATAAGTTAATTTTCAAACCCTGATTTAAATAGCTTTCAAGTAGTATTATTGTAAACCAAAAATTTTCAGGAATTTAACATAATTAAAAATAAAATTACCTTAATGTGCATAATTGTTACTACAATAATTCAGACTGAAATAGATCTGTTTGTGCGAAGAGTTTATGTTATTCCATCTAAATAACAAATTATAAATCTCATTAATGTTCTACATATTGGGCGGGTTTTAAATTGTCTTAAATGTTAATCACACGAACAATTGATTCTCAAAATATTGAGCACAAACATCATTCTTGTATAACACCACCCCGGTAGTTTTCCCCCATCTAGTTATAACAAGTTTTTATTACAATTCTTCTCTTTCAAGATTTTGTTTACCAAATTTATTGTATTTAAAAACGTATATTTATCGTCTGAATACCTGATCATTGCAAAATTAAAACTCTCAATCGTAACAATGGTCCTTTTTAATATGTTTAGAATTTTTTTTCCGATATTGTTAGCTACTCTTTTGTACCTTGTTAGTGCTAAACAGAAGTAAATTTGTATACTGTTCTACAAATGATATTTATTACAAGGAGACCTCACGTGATAAGATAAGCTGTAACTGTAATACCATCCCTACTTTCCGAAGCAACATTTGTAGGTGAAACAGGTGGTGTTACAGACGCTAAAATGCACTTTTTTACACACGTTAAAATGCTTGCCTGAATATTTGGATTGAAATCAAATGGTTTTACAACTTGGTCAAAATCATTCAAAACTGAAGTTTAAAAAATTATTATTTTCCTTAACTCTTCGCATGCGTAGTACGTGAACGTAAATTACAATCCCCGTGAGCGATACAAAACACACTCGTGCCGAATAATGTCGCCGAAGGGTACATTGTCACACCTGTTATCCCTGCCATCCCCGTTCCGCGCTCCACGCCGAGATCGGCGATGCGTGACGCACACAAAAAAACCATAGAAACATGCGTAGAATTGGTTCAATTGGTCGTCGCATGGTCTGCCCAGTTTGCTGGGGGGTACGGACGACAGGTTTCAGCTCTCCGCACGAACGGTATACGCACATCAGGTATGCAACCTGCAAATGGTGTGTGTGAGTATGGGGGTGGCCCACGGCGATGGGTGGTAGAATGTTGTGGGCCATTTGTGTCCCCGGGACCCCGAGCCATAGAGAAGGGTTACGGTGCCTCCGCGGGGTAGTGCTCGAAGTCTGCACGGAACTTCCAACTGCGAACGGTACCGTATGCACCCATCCCGTGCAGGTAATCGCACCAGAACCATCTGCCACCCGCCGGAATAACCCACCCTTAGTCAACACCCTCTACCTGCATTTTTTTTATTAGATTCTTTGCCCCGTTAAGTGCAGGGGAGTGTAACGCGCCCGGGGAAATGACCCACCCAGTTTTCCACATTCCAGCTTAATGTCCACGATCGTTCTTGTATTTTTGTTATACTTCCCTAAGCCAACCCTTCCCAATCAACAATGGAAACCTGGCAGAAGGGGAGGCGCGGAAAAATTGCAAACAATTGCCAGCTCGAAGCTTGGCTACCAACCAATGTGCTACCGTTTTGGCGCAGCGACCTCGGATGGTGGAAGGTTTCTGTAACCTGCTACTTCCGGTGGCAGTTACATAGAGATACGTTCGATAAGCAGAAATAGAGCCGAAACGTTTAGAGAAATCTACGCCGTTCAATGTAATCTCTATTTATTTCAAGGATAGTTGAGCCCCAGTTCGAATTGTGAAATGACATTCGACATGCAATTGATACCGAATAGAACAGGTTACAGACGGAAGATATTAATCTGGTCGTGTCCAATGCGGTTATTCTTGTTAATGTGGAATTTATCAATAGAAATTTAGTTTGAATTCTTCTAAAACGTATTCCGTAAGCACGTAGCGATTTTCAAAAAATAAAAATGACTGATAAGATAGTACTGCTTCTTTCCTTCCAAAAATATTGGGAATAGGGGAGTAGAATCACTCGGAGCAGATACAATAAGTTTTGTGACGGTCGGAGAAGACATGAACAAATTTGTGAAACATATAGCAATCTAAAAGAAATCCATGTATTTTATGAACCATGAAATTTAATTTTGATCGTTTAAAAATGTTTTGTTATTCATTTTGGATTGACTAATATGAAGATGAATAAAACATCTCTGTGCTGACATTACATATGCAATAATTCTGATAATAAAATAACAAATGAAACTCTGATAACATGGTTTATAAATCAGACGTATAGCAACAAAGATATTTGAATCATCTAATTTTCGATCGTCGACTACCGCGTTTTCTAGCCGAACTGTTAAATAAATAAATTAAATTACAAATATAATATCCATTTTCCGGCACCCAACATTATCGTTGTACAAAGCGGTACAAGCCAATCAATCCGTTGGCTTGACCTTTACCATCCGTTCCATCGAACAATGCGACGAAAAACGAGTTCGGATTGGATCATTCCCGGGATGGGAAGAGAGCTCAAATGTCCCGTCCACCCGATCGAACCTCTCGCCAAAAGGTGTACGTGTGCAGCAGCATTTGGAGGTCAGTTTGAGCGGGCAAAACTTAACCGACCGGAAATTGATCGCTCGGCTACGTTCTTGCGAACGTACGAGCTGTTCTCACAGGTGCATTGAGTTGTAAATTCAACCCGTTGTTTGGGTTACTAAATTTCGGGCATGGCTCGGCCACCACTCCGTCATCCAGTGGGAAAACGTGGTGTGAAAAGATCGCACAGTGCTGCACAAGAGCGTGTAACGTAATCGCAACAATTACCGGCGAGTCCCACGCGGGATCGGAACGGAACCGAATCGGACCGGAATCGAAGACCAACAACAATCGGCATTCCGATCTCCGGGCCAAGTGGGGTGTGTGTGTAATTTGCGCGTTTAAAAATTCATTTTAAGAAAGGTTCTCCCCTGGTGGTGTTGGAGCTTTCATGCAGTTTGCAACCGACAAACTAAAATTAGACTCTCGAGACTGGTGCGGGGTTGAGGGGTTAGGGGAGCGAAAAGTATAAAATACCACCCAAACTAACCCGGAACAATAAATAATCTTGAGAGCGTGTGTGAAAAATCTCGTTCAGTGTCTTTTTCCGTTGCGTTCCTGGGCATTGAGGAAAACCCCCTGCCGGAACAATTGCGAATAAGCAGCAGAACGAAGAAGGAAACAAAAACGCCCCAAGAACCCCCCCTAAACATCCGCGCGCGTGAAAATTAAAGAACAAATCCTACGTTAATAGGAAAATTGCACCGAGCCGTCCGCCTTACCCGTCGGGCTTCGGACCTAACGGGCACCGGCTCCGAGAACAGATCATCCCGATCGTCCCGAGCTGAGAGTTCAAGCGCTCGAACGGTCCGGGAAAAGGTATTAATTGAAAAGCAACTGTTCTTCACTGAGGCGGATTGGCAGCTGGTACGGATAAAATATTAAATCAATAAACTCCCTTTCCGTGGCCGGATCGAACCGGATCGGAAGGGGCCGCAAAGTGGACTCGGGTTCATCACCGGCACAATCGATCGTACCGGACGGCACACTGTGAGCGAAAACGATCTTCCCCCATTTTCTTCTGCAACAACCGCCAACAGGCGTCTGGAAACACTTTGCCCAGCGGATCTGGAGGAACATGCCGGGCGAGTTCATTAATCATACCCCTTTAGAAGCTCTCTTCTTTGCCGGCATGTTCGTTTACGAAAGACAGACAAAAAAACGAGAGCATCTGGAGTGTATGGTGTAAAAGAATAGAAAATCACCGTTTGATTGATTCTTTTGGCCGATAGGTTGTCGTATTAATTCTGGAGCGATTTTGGTTTTCCCTAACGCACAATCTCGATCTACGAATATCTTCTGCCCGTGGAAAAAAGAAACTTTGAAATCACCCCGCAAATTCATGAAAAATGAAAAAAAAGCCCGGTACAATGGGAAAAGAATAGATAAACCTTGTTATGGTTTTCCGCTGCCCATAACATCCCGTTCCGTACCGGTAGTTTTGCAAACACACAAATCGTCACCGTCCATCACCCAACGGTGCCACCGAGCTCGGTGCATCACTCTCTGAGCGCCGGTGGTCACCGGCATGGAAAAGGCCCGTTTGGATATTTTCCACCCAGCGCACACTCGAAGGCAACCCGATTATTTGGCATTTGCAAAACCAACCGGCGCCAAATTGCAACGCCCCGCAATCCGGCCCATCGCGTACGAAACGCCGATTGAATCCATTTGACCAGTATTAGGGAAGAGGATCGCGGACCTCGCTCCAGTTCGTCTGTTCTGCGCAGGTTTCCCCATTCGACTCATTTACGGTATTTGTGCCACACTCTCCCAGAAGTGGACTGAAACGGGCGATATGCGGTTATCTGCTGCTGCTTATGCTGCTGCTCATAAATCATGGACCACCATAAAGAAAGCTAGAGCTATGCTTTTTAACGAGGGATGATTGCCTGTCTAATGCTCTCGATAGTCAATCAGCTTGAGAGGTCTCTTCGTGCAACCATTTCTTTTATCAAGGAAATTATTGATTTAGGCAAGGGATCAGTTGCATATGTATCACAGATCTGAGGGTTCAATATCATATCTTGGATTTTTTAAATTCTATTTTACTTACTATTTCGCAAGGATAGAAGGGTATAGAAGGAAAACTACAAAGTGATATATCGTGGAACACTTGTAGCTACTGCATGTCTGCTCATCCGTTAGCAGTTAACTTAAATAAATGATGGACGAAATTACAAATTTCAATTTTTTTTTGTACTTTAGGTAAGTTTCATCACTTTTTCTTAATTTTTTGCTTTTATATTTGTATTCAAAATAAAATTTAAAGAATCGTTTACAAGCTTACAAATCATATTTGAATCGTAAAGAATAGTACAGATACTCTATTATTATTCTAATTTAAGCCAGAAATCGAGGATGAAGTTTCTAATACTGCTTACCAAAAGAAATACATATAGAAGGTACGTTTAATACTCACTTTTTGATCCATCCAAGCAGGCCCATGATGATGGGACGTCTCTCCAGATAAAACACGTGCCACAGCCACACACGTGTTCCAGATGGGTTGATTTCGGTTTCGTCGACCGTCGGCGGGTAATCACCGGTTTCCGGCTTCGTCGTTCGCAGGGTTCACCAGACAAATATGGGTCACAGCACACGGGCCGCCGATTTTCTGCGCCCAATTCCGAAGGGCACTGGCTGGAGAGGAAATCACGATCGTACGCAAAAGATTTTTGGTCACAGCACAGGTTTTCTATTCGATTCAAGTTACTCGGTTTTCTGGCTGGCGTTGAACTTTGATGGTAGGTGTGTGGACGATTCAATAGACTTGTTGGAAATGTCTTAAGAAAAACACTTGAATGTTATATAGGCCACTACGATTAAGGGTAAATAGAAATTGGTAAACCTAGCGCGTTCACGGGAAATGAAAGGGAAAACATTTCAGACACATGCACCACATTCGCAAAAAAAACGACAAATCACAGCCTCCCACCTTAGTGGCTCTTTTATAAATGTCTCATAAGCAAATCCCTCCGACAAGAAAAACCAAAACCCGGCGACTTGAAACCAAAAGTAAAGTAATTGGTGTTTTTCTGCTACATCAACTCTGGCCTGAGACGGTTTTCTCTACGTCCCCGCCATCATCACCGCGTTATTATTGGATAATTGCAAAGCATTTTCTGTGCATTTTTCGGGATCCAGGTTGTTTTTTGTTTTGAGTTTTCGGTTCCACGACTCGAGCCAGCGCACACTCGCGGTGAAAATGAGCCGGAACAGCTTTCGGTTTTGCCCTAAAACGTTTCAGTTTCGGATGTTTTAAAAAGTGAATCATAATTGGTCCACCGTCATTCCATATCCCAGCATCCCCCTGCACCATCACCATACCATCAATCACACTGAGGTACACATGAACGGTACAAGCACACAAACACACAGATGGTTGCGAAATGCCCATAATTAACAAAAAGTCGAGCCAACATGCCGGGGCCAATGTAAATGCTGCAAACGGAATCGAATTCCGTTTTTCGAACGATGTGTGTTTCACTTCTTTTTCCTTATTTTCTTTGCTCACCGGGAAAATCGAGGAAAATGATGGAAAATCGGTGAAAACCCCTACCTTGCCCGCTGGTTGACTGCTAATAAGAATAAAATATCATAAATCGAACGAAATCGAACGCATAATCTCGTAACCGAAGTTCGATTGGAATGGCAGCTTCAAGAGGCTCGAGCGTGGAGGAACCGAAAACCGTGTGCTGATTGAATTGAATAATGGCCGTTCGAACGATCGGTGGAAGTCGTGTGTGCACGTATGACGAGATGATGATGATGATGGCGATGATGGTGATAATTAACCGGGAGGATTCACAGCTAATTTTAGCGAACTTCCGAATGCGTGGAGCCGGTTGGAGGGAATCTTGATCGCATAGATGTTGCGAGGGTTTTTGGGGGGGTATTGGCAAATTAGCAAATTTTGAATGGCTGCAAAATGGTACCGTCAGAATATTTGGACCACTTTTGTCACTGCGATACCGTCCGATGCCATTTCTGTTCGAACACTAGACGCCAGGGTACATAAAGAAAACGGATTCTAAATCTTACCAACACGCACTGAACTATAATAAAATGCCGGTTCCATTAAATTTTCAGGATCATCCTTGCAGTGGGAATGAATTGACGCTGAAGGTTCACCGACATAACACCAACCTTAAGAGCCGTTCGATGGATTGTACACTTTTTATTTTTCTGTAACTTCTATTTTACCACTGACGCAACGCACCCAACACTTTAACGTAGTGACTCGCACACCCGGTCAAAAGGGAAAAAGGGCCCGTACGAGCGCGCGTACATACTTCGTCGAACCCGTGTGATCTTGCCATCCACTGCAGACAGCTGTCAGTCGACGAATGGCGCTCTGGTCGAGGATCGGATGCGGCCGACGATGCGGCGGATCCACTTGTGTGTTTTCCACCACCACCTGTGCGACGCGTTTCGGGTACCATGGCGCAGCTGAAACGGCCTACCTGTGGCCTGATGGAGGCGGAAAAGAGAGCGCTGATTGCCACGGTTCCATTGCCCCGGGTTACCATTTCTTCAGGCGGTAGCATGGTACCGTTGCATAGCAACGATGGCGCCTCGCGGTTTGGATGTTATTACGTTTTGGAGGGCACGATCAACTTGACGATTGTTTTGCTTTGTGCGAAGTTGGTTGTTTCGGTTCATCGTTCGGCTTTATGCGAGAGCTTAGCATGTGGAAGTGTGGAGCAGAATCCGCCAACTTCTTAAGCATGAAAATCAAATATAAATTCGGTCGGTTTAAATTAATGGAATGTATACTGAACGCCGTTCACACAACAAATGTCATCGGTATTAAATATCAATTTAATGTTCTCATGTTCTTCTCATGGGGAGTAGAAAAGTTTGGCCTGTCTGGAGTATGTATCTCTTCAATAATTACCTAACCCACTCTCGTCTCGGACTCTCTTTGTTTAAGTTCTTTAGACCATCGAGCGTGACCAACTTAACAGTTGTATGTAATAAAAGTAAAAACGGAAGTACACAAATTTCTACATAGTGATTATAGTTAGGAATATAAAAATAAGGAAACATAATGTTTCTGAAAGTGTTGTGATCTCCAAAACAATTGCAATTCTGTTCCAGTTTCCTCTGGTTACGTAATGATTTCTGTTTTGATTATCCCATGCCACATACAAAAATATCATCCGCTTACCAATATGTTTCCATTCCACTGTGGTCCCCAGGCCAGATCTATGTTTTCTTCTTTTCTTTTTTTGTTCTGTTTGTGATTCTTTTTATGTTCATTTTGTTTTATCTACCTCCCATTCTCACTTGCTTTCCCTCAAGTGTGTGTTTTAATTGATACTGATATCCATGCTGTAGCATGGAATGAAGTTGGAAAGAATGTGCTACGCCATGTGGTTAGGAAAAACCTCTGTTTTGAATTTCGTCAAGTGTGTTGCTGTTTTGGATGATATTCTAATAAAAAATCATCTACGGCATATCTGATGGTGTTTTTTAACTGGTCCAGTTGTTTTCGTATTTTTTTATTGTTTATCACCCACCTGCCGAATTTCACACACGATAAGTCAAGTTTCCATGCTAGCTGAACCTCATTCTTGCACGCTATCATCGTTAGAAAATTTAGCGGTAAATGTCTGGACAATCACAACTCTTTCCGTTACTTGGATATGTGATGCTCCAGTTCTCGTCGTCCCCTTATGCACCGGAAGACAGGTGTATAACATGATTTAATTAACGAGAACAATGCGATCTCGATCGCGGAAGGCGAGCATAGGAGAAAAGTATGCCAAGAATGTTCTGCAGATAAAGATAGGTTAATAATAATCAGTATGTATTAAATAAAGCTTTCAAGTTGAAACGTAGGTTTGTAACACAGTATTTCTTTTTTCGCATTTTTATTTTTTTACTTTTGTGCAATGGAAAACAGTATTTGGTCAAAATTTAACTCGATGGTAATAGAGAAGCTGAGGATATTTCACATTGCGCCCTTGAGGCCAAATAAGAGACAAACATGTTCAACATACCATTCTGGCCCCATTTTCACACATTATAAAACATTTAAAAATATACAATTTTATACCGTTTATGTGGTCATTTGTAGCCTTTATTTACTCTGACCTCTTAAAATGAAAATATGATTATTCCGGATATTTTTTAATATTTGTGTGGGATCTTTGACTAAATTTTGTAAGTTATTGATTTACTTCGAACGCAGGAATGTGGTCTCTATGACATCGGGCATTTTTTAATGATCTATGAACAATTTATTGCAATTGTTAACCACAGTGTTCCTTGGTATGTGGTGTTCAATTTTACCAAATGGCAACTTAAACCAACATGTACTGGGTTTAGTGTTGGGTCGTGTGTCACTGTGCTACCCAACACACTCAGCACAGTAAAGTGTGGCACCACACACGACACAGAAAAAATTGTGTTACCACAGTAAAGTTTCATACCTTATACCTACAAATTGTAAGAACCGTTCTATGGCTCCTTGGTATACGAATACCATAGCTACCACAGTGTAGGAATAAAAAGGATAAACCAGTCTTTGGAATGTTGAACATCTTTATCACACAATCTTTACATTATTATTTTCATAAAAAAACTGCCATATGAAAAAGGCTATGATTGATGCGCGATAAAAACAAATCCAAGAAGAAAAGCAATTCAAATGTAACGCATGTTCTTGAAATAAAAATGCAAAGTTTTTTGAACAGATTAGCTTTTAACGACTAATGATTTCTTATAAGGAACACATTTTAAACACTGGCTCGAATTGCATATTATATATTAAAGTGTTGAATGGAAGTGTGAAGGCCCAAAACCCTTATCTAGCAAACATAATATCAACGCAAATTATGCACCTTATCCAAATTGTTCCTTAAAAACTGTGTTCCAATTTAGTATTGCTCAATTCTGAGTTACTTTTGCATCCTTGTGTGTTTTTTTTGCACGTAGAGTTATAACAATCTTCATACACTTGTTGAATCGATCACTTTGGACACATTGACCATTTTGAATCGAATGGGTGTTGCTGAATAAATAAAGACGTTGTATGACCGTATGACACTTTACTGTGCTACCACAAATGAACAGCACAGTAAACTGTGTGTGGTACCACAGTACGGCACATCAAAAAGTGTTACTTGACCCAACACTAACTGGGTTGTTTCAAATGAAGGAAGTATTTTCCCTAATCCGAAATGAGGCAAGCTTATCTGGAAAAAAAAGAAATATAAATTGAAAAAAGAAATAGAAATATAATCTCCATCCATTGATGACACGAGAGCGGGAGCGATCTATAACGGGTTCAATATTTTGAATTTTCATCAATTTTATTTGAATCCAACTTGAAAGAACCACGTGCAAAGATTGGTTTGAAAAGTGAACTTGAACCATACGCTTTAAGCGCAATTGACGGTTCGGTTCGCGATAGTGATGAGGAAACTGAATCCCTACAGAGATTCTAATCTTTCGATTGAAATCAATTCTGCGATCCGGGTCTTCGAATCCGAGTCCCAATCCATCATATCATGCGTGCCTACCAAATTTACCGATTTTTCATATTATTTGATACTTTAACAATTGTATAATCCATGGTTGAATTGATTAAAAGGCTAAATCGGAATTGAACTTGTGAATGGTCCCCAGGACCATCTGGATCGCTATCGCTATCCGCTCCCAGGGCGAGCTGTTTCATTTCAGTTCCAAGGAAACTACCCACCACTCACCACTTCAAAAGAAAAGAGAATTGAAAAATCTCTCGCAAAATCGCAAAATCTCTCTTTCGAAGAGAGAATCCGCGAATCGGGAACTTTCGAAATTGGTTTTCCTGGGATTATATGAAAATGACATTTTTTTGACACTAAACAAAAAATATTTGAAACTATTGATACGTAACGGAAAATTCAAACCACGAAATGAAGCATCCACCTCTACAATCGACTCTTTGAACAAAAGCGCTCACAAAAGGCTCGGAAAAATGACTGCCACAAAAGGGTGCGGCAAACGGTCTAATAGGTGCGGCCAACGGGCAAAGTTTTTACAGTAATGTTTTTGACTGAGCATTAATTTTGAAAAGCATTATCATTTTTGACTGAGAATAATAAAAATATAATATGCTGCCGGGTGCACTTACATTATAATTATTATTTACATTCTTTCATTTTGACACAATAGTTAAATTAAAAAACGCATTGAAAACATTAATTAGTACGCCAGTATATTTATTTACTATATCAAAACTCCTTCTCATTGAACAAACCACGACAATGACCATTTTTACATACGAATAACGGTCTTTTTGTAATGTCGCAGAAAGTTGCGACAAAAGCGTTGGCCAGATCGTCCAACGCCGCGACCTGGTGCCGGCGGGAGTTTCTGCGACACTTTTGACATGCAAGATAGCCGACTTGGGCTACTTTTGATTACTTTGACACTTCCGATGAGCACAAATCGGTCGCAGAAATGTCGCAAGGCCATGTAAACGTACGGTTAGAAGGGTCTGTAATTTTCTTAATCCTTTGGATGGAGTCTCTAAACGACGCTTGCGTTATCTTAATAGCTCCGGTGATCGTATTAATGTTTTGGACGGTGTCACTAAAAGCCTTGGCCATCACGCTAAACAGTGGTAAAAGGTGTATTTTTCGATTTTAGAATCGGTCAGATGGGATTCGAATCTTTAGAATCCGTCAAAAGGGATTCGAATCTTTAGAATCCGTCTAGGGATCGAATCTTCGAATCTTCCGAATCCCGATTCTGCCAACACTAGTCTGCGAACAACCTCAATCGTTTACCAAACAACTGCCGAGCCTTTTTTATCCAATGTAACTTTTGATTTTCGTGCGAAATACAGCTTAATTTTACTATTCCGGTGCATTCGACGCCTCAACAAAAGTATAAAGTCAATTGTGATAGCACGATGAGCACTAGTGGTAAAAAAGCGGTAAGCTATGCGGCTCCACATCGTCGAGCGTTTCCTGATGTAAACATTTGTGTTATAAAATAGAGGACCGGTCGCGTCATGCTTTTATTTTCTTCTCGTAATTTTAGCAAACGCAAAGTGCCCCGGAAGCTGCCGTAGAATCGGTATCGGTCCCGCTAGCTGGCACGATGGGCCGAGATGATATTTGGGATGATAGTATTATTATCAAAAAGTACGATTCCTCGCTGGCGCTAATAAAGGAGGAAGTGGCGAAGCGGCTGGCAATGAATACTAACCGAAAAGTTTCGGACGAAATCGCAGGCACCAGCGGCAACAGCAGTAACCGCAAGTACCTGAAGATGGAAACTGATTCAAATGGCGATGCAGCAGGAGGCTCACCGGAACGCGAAGAAAAGGGCACAAGAGAGATATCTGAGCAGGATCATCCAAACACCCTACCGGGCACGTTCGAGATTGGTGATTATGTGCGGGCAACTTATGATGACGGAGTGGATTATGAGGCTAAAATCATCGGTTTTGGAAGTCACGGCGATTGTCAGATCCGATACGTTGGTTACAACAATGAACAGACCGTTCTGCTCGATGAACTGCTCCCGTCCTGGGGCCGGAAGGCACGTCGGCAACAACGTGTCGAAGCTGCCGAAGCGGAAGCAGCCGCCGCCGATTCGCAGATGGATGTTAGCGACGACGAGCGGTTCACGAAGCAGGCCAGCAAGATTAAGATCAACTTCGCACCGAACTTTAGTCGAGCGCATTCGGGAATGTCGGCAGCAGGTATGGCGGCCGGGATGGGCATGGGTGGTCGTGCGGGCATGATGGGTCCCTCGGGATCGACTGCACATATGATTCCACCACCACCACCGATGCCTCCAATGCTGGAAGATGCGGATGACGTCGAATCCGAGAATCTCTCCGCGATGCTCATGTCGTGGTACATGAGCGGATACTACACCGGACTCTATCACGGTCAACGAATGTCACAGCAACAGCAACAACACCAGCAGCACAGCCAGCAGGCACAGCAACAGAAGCGGGCGAGGCAATCGTAATGAGGACATTAACCGGGTTGATGTTGATGCTTCGCAGGGCTGTTTTAGTTTTCTAACTTCTTTCTATTCACATCATAACGGTGTCGCTCAGCTACTTCTCGCAAACCCTAGACCGCTCTTTATGCGCAACTCTTCCGGAATCGTAAAAGGTTAAATTGTTGAAGATTATTGCTACTTAAAATAACAGGTACTGGTTCAATGGTCGTGGCCGAAGCAACAGCAATTAGCCTGCCCAAGTCGGCCATGCCACTAACGTTACTTTTATTTATTCCGTAAAAAGTTTTGATTGCAATGGAAAAACACAAACCTAGAAATAGCTGGAAAAGATTAAAATATAATTTGCTCATGAATGAGATCGACAAAGTTAAATGAGTTGACGATCAGACGATCTAGTATGTACCACTTCGTGACTCTAATCAAACAATTGCGTTCCGTAGCGTTGATTCCATTCACGGTGTTTCTGGGCTAGCTCCACACAACCGGGACGTTGCTGCTCAAACGCTTTACAGAGCATGGGGAAGTGTAGCTCTTCTTCTCGTTCAAGCTTGCCCGAGCCCACGGGACGTCGATCGTTAAGTTTGTCCCTGAGCAACATCATCGATGCTTCTTTGCACGCCAGCCGCACCTCATCTCCGGTCCATCCTTCCGAGAGAGTGATAATCTGTTGGATTTCTTGCTCCGGCCAAGATTTAACAGTGGGCAAAAGGTGCTCGATCAGCTCCTTCCGTCCATCGGCCGTCGGAAGATCGACTAGAATCTTTCGTTCGAACCGCCGTAGAAATGCTGGGTCAATTTCCCAGGGAAGGTTGGTGCTGGCCAGCAAAAACACTCGCTCCCGTCCTTCGCCACCGTTCGCTTCATTGGCCGCGGCACTTTCTAACCCATCGATGAGGGAAAGGAACTCGTTTTTGAAGCGCTTAGATGCTTCATGCTCGCGTATGGTATCACGCCGCGATGCTAAACTGTCGAACTCGTCGATAAAGATGATGGATGGGGCGTAAAATTTAGCCACCTCGTACAAGATGCGGATTAGCTTTTCCGACTCGCCGCGCCACTTGGAGATAAGTGTGCTTGCGGTGGTGCTGAAGAAGGTGACCGATTCGCGCGTCTCCGAGCAGAGCGTCCTTGCGAGAAGCGTCTTCCCGGTCCCGGGGGCACCGTGCAGTAACACGCACCGCCAAGGTTGTGCCAATCCGACGAACAACTCCGGATGCTCGAGGGGCGCGATCACACTCTCCTTCAGCACCTTGATTGGGCCGGGTAGGCCTTTGATGCTCTCCCAGCGTTGACGTAGGTCCTTGCGGATTAAATCCCGACAGACTTCCTCCGCAAGGTCCTTCCATTCGCTGGTGAAGTGATCCTGTAAACGCACCAGCAATTTCGGATTAGCTGCCGGAACGGCTGGATGTCCTTCAGCGGGCTCGGTGGCATGGGCTTGATTCCCGGGTATAACGCGGAGCATGTTTTGCAGTTCTTCGCCGGTTGAGGTAAGTGAGAGCAGAGGGTCCTTACCGTCTGGCTTCAATCCAATCGGCGCTGGTGTTTTCCGGCGTGCACCAGAATACTTCCTCTGTACCGACGGAAGCAGCCCAACCGATTCTGTACGTTTTACGATGCGAGGCTGTTTCCCGAACTTCAGCAGAAAATAGCTGCAAAAATCCTGATAGATTGTATCCAGATCGATGTTGTCGCACACCTCGTACTCGGATGTTAGATGGGTTTCGTCGATCAGCATCTGGCGCGTTTGATGAAGGCCCATTGATGACAAATAGTTCGCCACCAGATAGAGAATGTTCCGTCGTCTTTCATAGATACTACGACGATCTTGCTGTATTACAACAGAAACAAAGCTTTCAAATTCACTAGATTATTTTGGGATAATCTCAGCAAAACTTACCTCAAAAGACATGTTTTCACGTGATGATTTGATAATTTTATCCAGAAAATTTCAAACCTTCCACTCTCCAACAAGGCACCTTATGAATAGCCAAGGAGACAAGAGAACGAACATAGTTTTCCCAGACCCTACTTTGTTTGCTAGTCCTAGCAACGGACTCTCCATTGGAAACGCACTGGAAATGCGTATCGATACGCCACTACAAACTCTTCGACAAACTGTTTTAATTGTCGATAACTTGTTTTATGAGCTTTGCAACGGCGCTGATCGATATGGTTGGCGTAGGGATTGTAACCATATAAATTTAGACCGTTCAAACGTGAAGCGCCTAGCGCGAGGACAAAACGCAAAAAAGGTCGTGGGTTCGAATCTCCAGTCTGTCTGATGTTACGAACGAATGTCCACCGATCTACGATATTTTGTCGAATCCTTGAATAAATAAATTTGATTGAAATTTTCACTCATTAAAATTAAACTTTATTAACTTCTTTTCTAAACAATACCCACATCTCTTTTCTTTTCTAAATAATACCCAAAATGAAGATCGCTTTATCGGTACATTGGTCATTTAAAATATTTCTATGCATTACAGGTATATCTTGGCGTATATTATCAAGGCCCATCTGGACGATTGTGTTTTGATGATAAGAAGTATTTTATTTCTTCTAGGTCAATGATATAAAACGTGGGAACATCAATAAGGAATACGTGGAATTGGAGGGAAGATTGACTATTATCAGCTATGAGCGAGTAAACCAGGGTTATTCGATTAGAGACCGCAATCAGAATCAACGTGAGATATCAGTTATTAGTGACTGGTATAGTTTGCTAGATGGATCATCCATTTATGTTCATGTTTTATTGGATAATGTTAGCGTCGGGAAATAATAACAACAAGATAGCCCGAGAGATACTGACCGATTGGAAAGATAAAAATTCCGCGATTGTATTCTTATAAAATAAAACGTATGGACGCACAGATGTCAGTACCATTTGAAATTGGAAACGTGTTAGCAAGACATAGCGATGAAACTGTCCGGATTACTTGTGCTCGTAACGAGTTGCTGCACTTTGGCAGCCATCGTTCCTAAAAGGGTGGCGGCACCATATCTGTTCGACAAATTACGCCGTACCTCTTTCGCGAGTGTCGCCAATCCCCACAGCACAGCAAACATAACGGAGGAGTTCTTTACAACGGCGGTCGATCACTTTAACCATCAACATCAAGCAACCTGGAACAACCGGTACCTATCGATGATGGACCATTTCGTCCCGACCGGACCGGTGCTGATCTTCCTGGCCGGTGATGTGCCTGTGGCTGGTTCGATGATTGACGAGAGCACATTGATAAACGAGATGGCCCGCGATCTAGGGGGTGCGGTGTTTGCTTTGGAAACGCGATTCTATGGAGAGAGTCTCCCTACGGAGTAAGAAAAATTCTTAAGTAGTTGTTCTTTGCTTGTGAACTCATCTAATTTGCGTAATTTGTTAATTGATTTCCTACATCGCAGAGATTTGAGCGTGGATAATCTGCGGCTCCTCAATACCGATCAAATCCTAGCAGATGTGGCCGACTTTGTAGTTCATCTGCGGCGCACGGTGATCGGTAACCCGTTCGCCCACGTCCTAGTGGTTGGCACGGGTCTTGGCGGAGGGCTTGCAACCTGGTTTCGAGTACGTTATCCCCACCTAACAGATGCCGCGTGGTCCTCGAGTGGATACGTAAACGCCGTGTACGACTTCCAAGACTTTTCGTCCAGTTGGGCAAACACGGCCATTGAATTCGGTAGCCAAGAGTGCTACAATCGGATCTTCATTGCATTCCACGTGGCCCAGAATCTGATCGACGCCGGTTTCGCACGGTTGATGTACGAGAAGTTTAATATTTGCGAACCCATAGACGGCGACGACCGCATTCACGTGGCGTACTTCTTCAGCGTGTTGATGACGTCGGTCGAAGTGTACACGCTGCGCAGTGGAAAGTGAGTGTTGGCCTTTGAAGGTAGTGGATTGTTGGGAATTATTTATAATCGAATGAACCCCATTTAGCCTCGCGGACTTTACGACGGTTTGCCAGGAAATTACCGACGACACTTTTCCTACATCACTGGACGCCTACGCGTACTGGTTCAACAAACGCTTCGACGAAGATATTGGTTGCGTAATCGTGGACCTAGACACCGTTGCTGAATCGTTCCGGGATGTTTCCCCCACGGATGAAATCAACGCGTCCGGTGCACGCCAGTTCCTCTACCAGCAGTGCACTGAGTTTGGGTGGTTCTTTACGACGGACTCCGACCTGCAACCTTTCGGCGAGCGTATCCAGATGGAGCTGTACTACGAGCTGTGCCGGCGGGTGTTTGGCGATTGGGTTACACCGGAGGTTATGTACTGGGCGACGGACAGGACGAACAATCGTTTCGGTGGCAGCTCACCCAATGTCATGCAGGTGCACTTCACTAACGGGGCACAGGATCCGTGGCGATACACTAGCGTGGTGGACGACCTGAATGTATACGCACAGGCCGATGTAATTCCTAGAGAGCTTGCTGGTTCAGATTTGGGGGCCATTTCTGAAGAGAATGACTCCGCTGAGCTGTTGGACGTCAAACGACGGCTGAAGGAGATATTAGCAGGGTATCTGTTTCCCTTTAATCCAAGAAGGAGTGAATTGTGATATCCCGGCTACACTTAAGAAACATTCAATATAAAATTTTCACCACAAACAACCTTAGAAAGCTATATTTTAAGAACAATAGACAATCATTTGTTGATGTTGATCACACATGCTGATGGATCGGCTCAAAATCTTCAAAGATCCAGGTGTCAATTAGCGTTCTCGTGCGTTCCTTGGCCGCGATCAGCTCCTCCGAGTCGTACTCGTAGTCGATCGAGTCCAAATCCGGCGATACAAATGTCCCAGGGATGAGCGTCGCGGGTGTTTTTTCGTTCAAATCCTCCAGCAGGCTTCCCACGCGGTACGGATCAACCCCACCGTTTGTGAAGTGTCCTCTCTCGATGGCCGGATTAAGTCCACCGAAGCGCGTGTTGGTTGAGCGCAGTTGACGCTCGATTACCTCCTCCGTGAGCCATTCGCCGAAGGCACTCTGGCAAACAGCGGCAAAGAAGGACCGATCGATCAGATTTCCGAACGGTTGCTCCTCGGATTCGGTCGTCGGGAAGAAGCCCTCCTCGGTACACTGAAGATACAGCCGCTGCCTGTGTCCGGCCTGGAGGGGCGCTGCGTTGAAGTTTGTCTCGAGATACGGGGCCATGTAGCTGTCGAAGTTCATGTCGACACACTGTTCGTACTGGTGCTCCCGAGCGAACCAGTCAATCAGCGCATTCAGGCTGCTGTCCCGCTCCTCCTCAAGTTCCTCACACATCTCTCGGATGGCATTCGTGTTTCGAAGGTGAAGCATCTCGAACTCGATGTTATCACGCAGCCCAAGCAGGAATGCCCGAACGTCCTGTTCATTCTCCGTATCGAGTGATTCGCACAGATGAAACTCGGTCGAAAGGAGCTCCGTCAGGCCAAGGGTGGCCATGTTTTGAGCCACTCGGAACCCACTCCAGATCGTGCTGTAGCATGCATCACTTCCGTACTGTCGGATGCTCTCCCCGAGCGCTTCATTGTACCCGGCGAATGCAAAGTCCGCCTGAATGGCTCCACTCGAAACCCAGACACCGTTGGCCAGATGTGGGTACTTCTGTCGGAACCAGGTGGCAAGGGCGCCACCATACGCGGTACCCATGAGGATAACCTTTGCGGATGGATTGCGTACGACGTTCTCCTTAAGGTACGTTATCCATTCGGCCAGATCGGCCAATGCCTGATCAGCGTTTAGGAAGTCCATATTTTCGGAAGATGCATCTCTAAGACGGATAAATGGTTAAGAAAAACCAAGAAGAAAAATTAATGCCAAAACGATCGATATTTGTCTCAAATTCATTATTTCGTACTCGACCGGAAGACTATAGCCGAAGTAGCGTAACTCGTTGGTGAACAGATAGGCGCCCTCTAGATAAGCAGTATCGTAGAACAAACCCTCGGTGATCCAACGAGTCTGTATGGGACCAGCGGCACCAACCACGACGAATATGGGCCCTCTGCCGTACGCAAATTCATCGTTCATGTAGTACCGCATGGCGAACGTATCCTGATTGCGGGGATTGAAGTGGTCAACACGAGTCTCGAACCATCCTTCGCGCACCATCCGCTGACTAGAGCTAGACACCACGTCACTGCACAGGGCACCGATTGCTAACAGCGCTATGAATAATGTCTTCATTGCTGCGACCGTAATCCTTGCGAACGTTTCCTAATATAAGTGCACCCCACCGAACGATATCAAGTGGAAAACTGTAACCCTACTGGTCGGGTACACGGTAGCAAAGATGCAGCTTTTATACCACCCATGAGGTTCCGATTATCTCCCACCAGTATTATCGCATGAAGGCGATAATCTTACCTCCATATCTCATGTGAATGTGTATCATTCGACGAAAGAAATCGAGTTCGACTACTCTTTCCTTTAGCTTTATTTTTAACTGGGATGAATTTCTTTAGTATGAAGTAACCAGTTTATATTCCCACCATTCAAAAAAGGGAATCGACTTGATACTTTAGGACCACTGGTTCGTGAAGGTTCTTGCCCGACATTATTACGCCCATTACTTCCGTCCGCGGTCGGCCTATCGCATCGATAAGCATCCATTTTATCAGCGTACAGCACTCGCAGTGGATGGATCGCTTTTTCTATTTTTTACACACTCCAAAAATTGTCGCTGTTGTATATCGTCGATTAATTGAATTTACAATTCATAATATCACCCGCAGCGACCACCCGGTATATTGACCAGACCGATAACGAACCGTGCTGCTATCAACAGACTGTCGTATGTGTGTATATATGGTAAAAGTCGTGGTAAGGTAGAGGATTTTATCTTGAGCCAAAATTTTCCCCAATCTGTAAATTGTAAATATAAATGGTAAATCAGCTAATAAGCTTAATCTGCTTAATCGTAAGGCTTCGAGCAAAGATAGAAAAATTGATACCTCACTCCATAGTTTGAAACACGTGCGAGGAACTTTTGGTTTTTGAAAAAAGGAACAGGAAGATAAATTCCCTCCTCCATCCGATATCTTTCCCTAATTCACATCCTGTTCCGCTTTAGTATATCGATATGATATTATTGTTACGCCATAGTGTCAAACAATGAGAAATAAATAATAATAATAAATGGATTCTGATTCACATCAATAATCAAAGAACATGCATCCGACTGAAAAAAACAGTTACAATTATTCGAAGAACCATCGCTCGAATGCAATGCTCGAAACGCATACATAAGCCTCTCTTTGCATACTTTGAGGCACAACTCTGCGAAACCAGTAGAACATCTATGGAATGGTTAGTTTTACTGACTATGTGCATACCTTATAGGCGCTTAACAGAAATTGTAATAAACATCCATGTAAGGGATCATGGTGTGTTAAACACCTTAGCATTGAGATTTAGTGGGCATTGTGGGCGCTTACAAAAAAAAACGTTTTTTAATGTACTATTCTTTACACACATTAAACTTAAACTCTTGCTTTAAAATCGACCTCCACGCAAATTTTCATGACGTGTACAAATAATAAAAATAATGTTCCCACGTTAGGACAGCAGAGTTAGGAAGTTCAGATTAAGATTTATTAATCTTAACACTCTGGCGTCCGGATACACGTATAAGTGTAATGAACCAGTATCGGCTGTTTGCATAAATGTTGAGATATACCGATTCAATACGCTCGATCTAAGCACATCGCTCGATCTTTGCACATGAGAGAATCATAAAGGTCCATGAAAGATTCATCTTCGGTTTATAAAGAAATATCAAAGCTTCGAAATAATTTTCAATGTTTTGAGATTCGAATCGTCAAAGATTCATGAATCAATCCGATCGATTCGTGTGGGAAAGATCCATATAAATAAATTTCCCCAAAAGATTAACTAGGCACAACTCTATAGGGTATGGGTTAAGTTGGAGATACGTTTAGCGAATGATAACAACCATATCAGCTGGCGTCGGCAAGGTTTCTATCGGAACGTTTTACAACTTCTTCCTGACCATCGGTCATCGGAAATTCCGGTGCAATAGAACATTATGGTATGTTATTAACCTCCACCCCAGCACCAATCCTGTCTGATGTCATTTGCCTGAAGGACGCCGCCCGCCGATTTAAAAGCCAGACGCATACGCACCTTGAAGGACTCTTGTCATAATGTTACCTTCCAAAGCATTCGTTCTTCTCTCGGCGTTCTTTGCGCTTGCCGTTGTCAACGGTTCACCGGCGGATGTACGTGCTCCTGGTGTGAAGAGCACGCGCATGCTGCAGGGATTGCAGCGACACTTTGTTCGACCGGTAGTGCCAGTAGACTTCGTACCTCAAGAGGATCATATCACCGGAGGTCGCTTCCGAACGCGTGTCGATCACTTCGACCCGCAAAACCGGGACACATTCGAGTTTAGTTACTTTTCGAACGATGAGTTCTATCAGCCCGGGGGACCGATCTTTATCTTCGTTGGAGGCAACTTCGCGATGACGACGTACTACATCACTCACGGGCTGCTGTACGACACGGCTGCCCGGGACCATGCATGGCTGTTCACCAACGAGCATCGCTACTATGGTACCAGCACTCCGGTTTCGTAAGTAACACAGCTACCAGCATCGGAATAGTTCTCAGGAGTACGACTTCTTTTCCTACCTGTCTTCTAGTGACTATTCCACGGAAAATCTTCGTTTCCTTAAATCGGAGCAAGCCTTGATGGATCTTATCGAGTGGATCGACCATCTGAGGAATAACGTGGTAAGGGATCCGCGGGCTAAGGTGATCCTCGTTGGAGTAGGATATGCAGGAGCATTGGCCACCTGGGCACGCCAACGTTTCCCGAACATCATTGATGGGGCATGGGGTGCCGGTGCCACTGTGTTGGCCAGCTTCGACTTTCAGGAACACGCCGTCGACGTTGGTAGCATGATCCGCCGGTTCGGAGGAGACGATTGTCACAGTCTGCTTTGGGTTGCATTCCGCACCGCACAGTACCTGATGGACGCCGACCGAGATGAGACGGTCACGAATCTTATCAACACTTGCGAGCCGATTGAGCCAGGCAATCTGCTAGACCAAGAGACTCTGTTCTATCACCTGAAGCTGGCCGTGCAGGAAGCGATGCTCGAGGACCAGGATACGGCTAAGATTCGTACCGTATGCGAGACCATGCTGAACGCGACGGAAGGAACCGCCCTGGAGGATCTTGGCGGTTGGCTGCGGGGATACTATGCGAATTTGCCATGTATGCCATTCGACTTCGAATCCAATATGGAAGCCGGTCAGGTATTAGCCCCGGGTGCACCGGAAAACTCCATCCTCGGAATACGTCAAACGCAGTACCAGGCGTGTACAGAGTTTGGCTGGTTCCGTACGACCGATGCGGATGACCAACCGTTCGGTGATCGCGTGACGATGCACTTCTTCCTTGAGGCATGCCGTGCTCTTTTTGGAGACTGGGTAACCGATGCCGTCATCTATGATGGTGTACGTCTTACGAACCTCCACTACGGTGGTCAGGATCCACGCTCGACGAATGTACTGTTTACAAACGGCGAATACGACCCGAACCGATTCGTATCGATCACTAGCTACATCAATCCACTCAGCTACGCGTACGTTGTGCCAGACGAGTTCTTGTTCTCGGAGATCTACTCCATCGCTGAGGGTGACTCGCCCGAACTGGTCGCTATTAAGACCAGCATTCAACAGTACATCACCCTCTGGCAGGGTCAAGGTTTGACTCCGGTGTAAAACTTTCATTAAGCAGTGAAATTCATCAGATGATATGTCATGCAATCGCTTGTGAAAAACAATAAAACCATTCATTTAAATAAAATATAAATAAAATGATTTTCACAGACACCTAAAGCAAAACTTGTTCTTCATTTGACTTGTAATTTGAATTTCCAATGCAACATGGTTTTTATGAACGTTCATTAGTGAGTCATACGATCGATAACAAGACAACATCAAGAGTTAGAATTCCTTCCAATGCTGACAAGCAACTTTTTGACTGCTACTTTGCAATTAATACAGGCGCTAAATATCCCCCCGCTGATTAGCGAACCGTGGAACATCCAACTTTAGACAGGCCCTTTAGACATCTATCCACACTAGTGTAGAGAATAAATTCAGCTACATAAACAACTTGGTGGTGTGGTATAAGGGCGGGCCTCTAGGTCCCATTTATTTATAAAAATTATAATTTATAAAAAAATTGCTTTTTCGTAACACATTTCGCGCAGGCCACTCGCTGCGGACGCGCTGCTGTTTCAAATTAATTTCTTCGGTCTTGTTGAACTGATCGTGTCTTGTTGAACCGATAAGTTCAAACTGTTTCTTCTTCTAACGATAACGCAGCGGTTCGAATATAAGTACAGCATTCATCTGCTACCCATTGCATACCCTTCAGGCGCAATGTAGGAAAATATGACGACGATGATTTAGGAGGGATCCCACAATGGGGAATTTGTAGGGAACAAGCAGGCATAAAAAGTTTTAGCGAGAATCGTCGATCTTTTCTGGACGTTTTGACATAACTTGCATGTGAGTTTGTCAAAGGACTGCACTACAAGTCTTAAACTTCACTAGATAAGCAATTTTTCGTTATGTTAATGTATTTTTACGCCTAACTCGGGGTCCACACTACAGCGCGACGTCGCCTGACAGGAGCTGAACTCCATGTAAAAAAAACCTTGCGCGATGTCGCAATTGCCAACTACACAGAACGAGAAAGCATGCTGATTTTGCCACCAGGGAATGTTCCTACGGTATGGATTAGGTATAATTAGGATAGGTATGATTGACACGTACGCTTCGCGGATGATAACAATCATATCGGCTAGCGTCGGCAAAGTTTCTGTCGGATTGTTTTACAACCTTTTCCTAACCATCGGTCATCGGCAAGTCCGATGCAATAGAACATTATGGTGTGCTATCAACCTCCTTCCCAGCTCCAATTATGTCTGGTGTCATTTGACTGAAGGACGCCGCCCGCCGATTTAAAAGACAGACGCATACGCACTTTGAAGGACTCGTGCCATAATGTTACCTTCTAAAATTTTCGTTCTTCTCTCGGCGCTCTTTGCGCTTGCCGTTGTCAACGGTTCACCGGCGGATGTACGCGATCCTGCTGTGAAGAGCACGCGCATGCTGCAGGGATTGCAGCGACACTTTGTTCGACCGGTAGTGCCAGTAGACTTCGTACCTCAGGAGGATCATATCACCGGAGGTCGCTTCCGAACGCGTGTCGATCACTTCGACCCGCAAAACCGGGACACATTCGAGTTTAGTTACTTTTCGAACGATGAGTTCTATCAACCCGGGGGACCAATCTTTATCTTCGTTGGAGGAAACACCGCGTTGTCGACGTACTACATTACTCACGGGCTGCTGTACGACACGGCTGCCCGGGACCATGCATGGCTGTTCACCAACGAGCATCGCTACTATGGTACCAGCACTCCGGTTTCGTAAGTAACACAGCTACCAGCATCGGAATAGTTCTCAGGAGTACGGCTTCTTTTCCTACCTGTCTTCTAGTGACTATTCCACGGAAAACCTTCGTTTCCTTAAATCGGAGCAAGCCTTGATGGATCTTATCGAATGGATTGACCATCTGAAGAATAACGTGGTAAGGGATCCGCGGGCTAAGGTGATCCTCGTTGGAGTAGGATATGGAGGAGCATTGGCCACCTGGGCACGCCAACGTTTCCCGAACATCATTGATGGGGCATGGGGTGTCGGTGCCACTGTGTTGGCCAGCTTCGACTTTCAGGAGTACGCCGCCGACGTCGGTAGCCTGATCCGCCGGTTCGGAGGAGACGATTGTCACAGTCTGCTTTGGGTTGCATTCCGCACCGCACAGTACCTGATTGACGCGGGCCATGAAGAGACGGTCACGAATCTTATCAACACCTGCGAGCCGATTGAGCCAGGCAATCTGCTAGACCAAGAAACGCTGTTCTTTCACCTCAAGCTGGCCGTGCAGGAAGCGATATTTGCGACCCAGGATACGGCTAAGATCCGTACCGTGTGCGAGACCATGCTGAACGCGACGGAAGGAACCGCCCTGGATGATTTCGCCGGTTGGCTGCGGGGATACTATGCGGATTTGCCATGTATGCCATTCGATTTCGATTCTAATGTGGTACCCGGTCAGGTAATAGCCCCGGGTGCACCTGAAAACGCTATGTTCGGAATACGTCAAACACATTACCAAAGGTGTACAGAGTTTGGCTGGTTCCTGACGACCGATGCGGATGACCAACCGTTCGGTGATCGCGTGACGATGCACTTCTTCCTTGAGGCATGCCGTGCTGTTTTCGGAGACTGGATAACCGATGCCGTCGTTTACGATGGAGTACGTCTTACGAACCTCCACTACGGTGGTCAGGATCCACGCTCGACGAATGTGCTGTTCACGAACGGTCAATACGACCCGAACCTATTCGTATCGATCACTAGCTACACCAATCCATTCAGTTACGCGTACGTTGTGCCAGACGAGTTCTTGTTCTCGGAGATCTACTCCATCACCGAGGATGACTCGCCCGAACTGATCGCCATTAAGACCAGTATTCAACAGTACATCACTCTCTGGCAGGGCCAAGGTTTGACTCCGGTGTAAAACTTTCACTGAGAAGAGATATTCACAAGATATTGTGTCACAATCTTTCTTTTTAAAAACAATAAATCCCTGTTTGAATATTCAATAATATAAAACAATTATGAACTTATCCCTGAAGCAAAACTTTTGTTTAATTTGATTTTACAATGAAATCCCACGAACAGGTAGGGAAACTGTTCTCATTTGACTCCGTCTGTTCTCATCTAATCACAAGATAGAACGACACACTAAATTTGGAGAAGGGAAGCTTATATGAGATGAAGTTCGAAGAGCGATGAGGCCCTGGGGCAAACAAAACTCCAACCATCAAACTTCTTATCAGTCAGTGTTTCGCTCTCAAACGACACAGTTGCCGCTCAAACTCAGCAGATTATTTCACAAACAAAAGCGTTCCGAACTTGTCCTCTAAGATCATGAGGAATTTGCCAGGGTCAGTAGCATGAGTAATGCAAAGCGTATGTAGGTACTATGATCCTTTTAAAGAACTCAATATTCTGTCAATATTCCAGATTGTTTCTGTTTGTCGTATTGCTAGTCTCAGTTTCTCGCGGGTATGAGTATCAGTGTGAGCCAGGAACCGATCCAACAGTATGCAGTCTCTGGAACTTTCAAAATAGCAAGAAAAACACTCAGTCCTCTGTGAAAATGCCGTCAAGTGTTAAAAAGGTTCGACTCAACATGGAGCAAGATTACTACGAACGTCATTTGGGCATCAACGTTTACGATTCCGTCCTTCATTTGACCATCCTACACAATCCGACCTCCGTGCAGATAGAATCCAACCATATTTCGGATCTGTACATGCCGACCGATCTCCAGATGGGCGAATTCAAGCGATGCTCAATTTCAGATGTGCACATTGATTCGAGCTTGTCATACTCAGTAACCTATCTGAGTCTCCAGGACAATTCCATCACAGATATCTCCAACTTTTCCGCTCTGGTAAAACTACAGACGCTCAACCTCGAGGGCAACATGATTCGGAAGGTAGATGGGAAAATCTTCGCCGGTATGCATAATTTATCAACGCTATATCTCGGAGACAACTCTATAAAGCAACTAGATTTTAAAGTGTTCCCCAAGGCGCTCGTCAACCTCTGGTTAGGACAGAATCAGCTCTCCACTATCAATTTTGTCAATGTATCCTTACCTATCCTCACTGTGCTGGATCTGGAGGGTAACTTACTGGGAACGATTGACTTGGCAGGGTTGGGTACGGCCGTTCCCGAACTTCGTTTTCTTCTGATCGCACTCAATCCGTTTAATCAGAGCGAAGCAAGAAGCATTACAACTGATCTTAAAAGGCGTAACGTGTCCTCCTCACTCTGGTTAATGGAACCGAACTGTGAAGAGTACATGTTTAAGGTTTCAAACGTCTGTTTTATTAAGCCAGAAGCGATAGTCGAAGGAACAAACTTTGTAGAACAGTCGATCGGTAAGGCATTGGTACTTCTGGTGTTGGCGGCAATACTGCTAATGGTATTTACTGCTAGTTTGCGATGGATTTGGCACCAGATGCGGAACTAAAAAAGATTAATTAGTTTAACTGCTGCCACATGTTTATTACCATAAGCCATGCCAAAACATTTCAAAATGCACACCCGAAAAATAATAATAATAATAATAATTATTATTATTATTATGTGAAATTGTTTGCCATGTAGGCTTTACAAAGTCCGAATACTAAAAGCTTAAACGGATGGACAAGGAAGGGAGTAATAGGGGATAGGGGCCGAAGATAAGCATTAGGAAACAGGGGACAAGAGACGAGTACGGAAACTAGCAAAAGACATGTTGTGGTCAAACAGGTAACCAACGGCGTTGAAGTCCGACAGTGCGCGCAGCCAAGGGTCATTCTGGGCAAACAGAGACCGGCGTGTGGGAAGGTGTAGAGGAGGTCGGACACGCAGTCTGTGGGACGGGACATAAAAAGGATTGGTTGCGAGAAGGACGGGAGAGTCAATATGGCCGTGAAGGATGTTGGCAATCAGTTGGCAATTCGACGACTGAGTTCAGGTGCAACCTGAAAGTCAGTCGGTCAACGAGCCACACACCGAGATGCTTGACTACGGTCACACGAGGAAGAGGCAGGCCACTGAGGTGGTAGTTGTGCACCAGTTTGTCGAAATAAGGGGCCATTATAACTTCTTTTAATATTAAGAAAGAAAAATTATCAGCCGCATAGTAAAAACTTTTTCACCCATAATAAAGGAATGTATTTGATAATTGATACGGTGCATTAATATTATTTGAATTAATCATACTAATACACATACGTTCATTCATTGTAATATTGACAAATTTTTAAGGAATCGTGTTATTTGAAAACAAAGTTTAAATTGACATGTTGATCAAAAACGGGAAATGACCAATCTGTATCATTTCCTACAAACACTGTTTTGACCAATGCGATTTCGAACAATCACACGTCGTTGAGACAAACGTAGCTCTTTTTGTGTAATATCTTCACTATAGCACATAAACATAAATTTAAATACGTCTTTTACTATGATCATGTTTTCCAGAAGCTATGCTTAAGCTATGAAGCGTTTCAACATACAAATGTCGCATGGATCTTAGTATATCAAAGAAGCGTTAAATGGGTTTGATAAATTACGTGTTTCAGGAGCTTTTATATTGCAGGAGCTCCATTTGACACCAGATTCAAGATGGTTTTTCTAAAGTCCCCACATTTTGATAAGCTAGCCGCCTTTTTTTTGTGGAACCACATCCCCTAGTGGGAAGGTCTCTCTCCGAATAGAATTAGTTTGAGGTATATTATAGATCGGTGGTCAACCGTTTATTATACCTGAGGGTGCCAGAGACACGAGATTCGATCCCGCCCCTATGGAGAGGTGTTTCGTCGCGCTCCCGTGCATCATGTACACCTCCTCCCTATCCCTCGATAGGGCGTGTTAAAAAGTCCTCTTCACAAAAAATTTATCCGTTCATCACTGTACAACAACAGCACAGAACTGAACGTCATGTGTGTACTTGTGGATCTGTCCGATAATGCTCATACCAGTTACCAGTGTTCGATGAGACGCAGAGGCTGGGCAACCAGAAGCAACTCTTATCAGTCAGTGTTTCGCTCTCAAACGAGTTGCGCAGTTGCGCTGCGAGTCTAGGTTAGATTCAAAGAAACAATCATTCCCATTTATTTTTGATGTCCGTATCCGAAAACCATGAGGAATTTTCCAAGGTCAGTACTACAAACTACGTCAGGACGAGGGAGAAAATGTGTGTAAGAACTTTAAAAAATCCGAATTTACAATTCTTCCAGGTTGTTTCTAGCCGTAGCTTCGCTTCTCTCATTGGGTCAAGGCTATGAGTATCAGTGTGAGCCAGGAACCGATCCAACAGTATGCAGTCTCTGGAACGTGCAGTACGTCCAGAATGGAACTCAGCTCTCGGTGAAAATGCCGTCAAATGTTAAAAAGGTCCGACTCAATATGGAGCTATATTACTACGAACGTAATTTGGGCATCACCGTCTACGATTCCTTCCTTCATTTTACTGTCCTGCATAATCCGACCTCCGTGCATATACGATACAACCGTATTAACGAGCTCCACATGCCGACCGATCTGCAGATTGGCACATTCAAACAAAATTCAATATCGAAAGTACATACCAATTCCAGCTTGTCATACGCAGTGACCTATCTGGATCTTCAGGGCAATTCCATCTTTGATATCTCTAGCCTTTCCGCCCTCGTAAATCTGCAGACCCTTAACCTCGAGAACAACTATATTAGAGAGATCAATGGAACAATCTTCACGAGCATGCGCAATCTATCCATGCTTTACTTGGGCTATAATAATTTCCAAAGGCTCGACTTCAAAGTGTTTCCCAAATCCCTCTCTAACCTGTGGCTGTTTAGCAACCGTCTCGACGTCCTCGATCTCGTCAATGTATCCTTACCGTCTCTTACCGTCCTTGATGTGGAGAGTAACAATCTAAAGACAATCGACGTAGTGGCAGTGTTTGCAGCCTTTCCCGGGCTCCAATTTCTCCCGATCGCGCAAAATATGTTTTACGAAGGCGAGGCCAAGCACATTATCGCTGAGCTGAACCGACATAACGTGTCTCATTACTTCGGGGTTGCGAAAGGAATCTGTGACTGGAATGAGTATGAAATTTCGAAAATCTGCTTTCCGGTATCTGCGTTCACCGGCCAGTCAGTTTGGAAGGCACTTGTGCTTCTGGTGATTCTAGTGATTTTGGTAACAATTTTTGTGGATAGTGTGCGTTGGATATGGTTCCAGATGCGTTATTAAGATTGATATGTAACACCCCAAATTAGTTGGTGTTTCGGGGTGTAGATTCTCTAAATGTTCGGTCCTTACAAATTCATTTGTAGTTTTTCATATGTAAATTTTGAGGTGTATTTCAGTAGATTGAGTTTTGTTGTTGAACAGTGAAACTAAAAATAAACTAGCCTTCAAAATACTTGTAATTTTCGTCTAAAGTTTTCTTTCTTTGCAATCAGAATACTATGTCCTTTGCACTGTAAGCTGCTTTCTGTTTTTTTCTATAGAAGATTTTGTTTAGCAATGTTATCAGTTATGGGAGTTAACCACAATACGAGATTACATATACGGCACATTCTCCCAAGATTGATCAGTGTCTAAGTGTGAGTATGAGTTTACCAGCGTGTGATTTTACAAAAATGTTATTACTTGTAACAAGGCTGTTATACATGCACTCTATTGCACTCTGTCTAATAGCACTAAGAAACTGTAGGCCATTCCATCGGTTTGAAAAATATCAAGTGATTAAATGATTTTCCACGAAATGAACGTACTCATGATTCAACGATTGAATCCTTACGCTAACAGATGATTACAAATCAGGGAAATTTTAAAATCGAACCGCCTTCATGATCGGTTTTGTTTGAAATAGGGAGTTTTTGTTATTTGGAAAATCTAAAGATTTGCTATGATGCGAACCACATTATAAAATTAAGAATCTATCTAAACTGACCTTTTTCTTATGAATTAGCTTACACCCGGACAAAAGTATGTAACATTGATAACGGAAGTGTACCATACTCTGTACTGCTAAAATAATATGTGTTTGATGAGGACGATTCCTATCACGATTGTTGAAGAATACTGAAGTTTATCAGAAACCAGAACGCCTATGCGGATGCTTCATTACTAGTCCATAACTGGCAACTTCCACGATGTCATAATATGCAATATTGAAAAAAAAGAAAATGATCCCGAACGATTTTGACCAATGGTATTCCGAACAAACGTACGTCGATGAGCCAATCGTAGCTCTTGGTTGTAGCATTTTCACTATAGCACATAAACACACATAGCAATATTTTCCAGAAACAGACGCATGACCAAGAAAGTCAAATTCCATATAATTTAATAAAAAAAACATCATGTTTTCCGAAAACTATGTTTAAGCTATAACTCAACATACAACTCAACATACAACAAGCTATAACAACTTTCAACATACAAATGTTTGGATTTATCTCATTTGATCAAAGCAGCGTTAAACGGGTTTGATAAATTATGTATTGCAGCAGCTTTAATATTACAGGGCCTCCATCTGACACAACGTCTATGTTCAAAACGTATTTTTAAAGTCGCCATATATCGATAACCTATCTCCCAATAGGGCGTGTTAAAAAGTCCTATTCACAAAATATTCATCCGTTCATCACTGTACAACAACAGCACAGAACTGAACGTCATGTGTGTACTTGTGGATCTGTCCGATAATGCTCATACCAGTTACCAGTGTTCGATGAGACGCGGAGGCTGGACAACCAGAAGCAACTCTTATCAGTCAGTGTTTCGCTCTCAAACGAGTTGCGCAGTTGCGGTGCGAGTCTAGGTTAGATTCAAGGAAACAATCTTTCCCACTTTTGATATTCGTATCCGGAAACCATGAGGAATTTTCCAAGGTCAGTACAACAGACTACGTCAGGACGACGGAGAAAATGTGTGCAAGAGCTTTAAAAAATCCGAATTTTGAATTCTTCCAGGTTGTTTCTAGCCGTAGCTTCGCTTCTCTCATTGGGTCAAGGCTATGAGTATCAGTGTGAGCCAGGAACCGATCCAACAGTATGCAGTCTCTGGAACGTGCAGTACGTCCAGAATGGAACTCAGCTCTCGGTGAAAATGTCGTCAAATGTTAAAGAGGTCCGACTCAATATGGAGCAATATTACTACGAACGTCATTTGGGCATCACCGTTTACGATTCCTTCCTTCATGTGACTATCCTGCACAATCCGGCCTCCGTGCATGTAGGACATAACCGTATTAAGGAGCTGCACATGCCGACCGATCTCCAGACAGGCGAATTCATAAAAAGCTCGATATCGAAAGTACATACCAATTCCAGCTTGTCATACGCTGTGACCTATCTGGACCTGCAGGGCAATTCTATCTATGATATCTCCAGTCTTTCCGCCCTTGTAAATCTGCAGACCCTTAACCTCGAGAACAACTATATTAGCGAGATCAATGGAACAATCTTCACGAGCATGCGCAATCTATCCATGCTTTACTTGGGCTATAATCGTTTCCAAAAGCTAGACTTCAAAGTGTTTCCTAAATCCCTCTCTAACCTGTGGCTGTGCAGGAACCGTCTCAACGTCCTCGATCTCGTCAATGTATCCTTACCGTCTCTTACCGTCCTTGATGTGGAGAGTAACAATCTAAAGACAATCGACGTAGTGGCAGTGTTTGCAGCCTTGCCCGGGCTCCAATTTCTCCCGATCGCGCAAAATAAGTTTTACGAAAGCGAGGCCAAGCGCATTATCGCTGAGCTGAACCGACATAACGTGTCTCATTACTTCGGGAATGCAGATCCCTACTGTGACCCGAGTGAGTATGAAGTTTCGAAAATCTGCTTTCCGGGTTCTGGACTGATTGGCCGGTCGGTTTGGAAGGCACTTATGCTTCTGGTGATTCTAGTGATTTTGGTAGCAATTTTTGCGGGTAGTGTGCGTTGGATATGGTTCCAGATGCGTTATTAAGATGATACGTCGCACCACAAATCCGTTGGTGTTTGGGGTGTTGATTCTCTAAATTGTCGTTCCTTACGAATTTATTTGTAGTTTTTCATATGTAAATTTTGAGGTTTATTTCAGTAGATTAAGTTTTGTTGTTGAAAAGTGAAACTAAAAATAAACTAGGCATAAAAATACATTTAGTTTTCATCTAAAGTTTTTTTTTCTTTGCAATCAGAATACTATGACCTTTGCACTGTCAGCTGCTCTCTGTGGTTTTTCTATAGAAGATTTTGTTTAGCAATGTTATCAACCATGGGAGTAAACCGCAATACGAAATTACACATACGACACATTCCCCCGAGATTAATCAGTTTCTAAGTGTGAGTATGGGTTTACCATCGTGCATTTTTTTTGTTACTTGTAAAAATATCATTTTGCTTTAGTCCTAGTTTGCCGTTTTTTAGAAGGGAGCATCATCGTTACACAACAGAGAATGAAAATAGAGTTCAATGATGTCATGACATGTAACTGGCTATTATGCATGCATTCTATTGCAATCCGATTAAAAAACCGTAGGCCATTCCATTGGTTAGAAAAGTATCAAGTGATTAAATAGTTATCCATCTAATAAAAGTACTCAAAATTCAACGATTTTTATACCCTTAGGCTAACAGGTGCTTACAAATCGAAGATGCAGTGTTGTTGGTTTTAGCTCCAGAACAAGATAAATGCATATCTAGATCTAAACATTAAACGAAAATCAAGAATCTAGAACCATTTTTTCAGTTGCTGACACGTCATTGAATCATTGCCGCTAAACAAACCTTATTCTTATGAATTAGCTTACACCCGGACAAAAGTATGTAACATTGATAATGGAACTGTACCATACTCTGTTACGCTCTCTGACGCACTGAAGTTTATCAGAAACCAAAACATCTATGCGGATGATTCATTACTAGTCAATAACTGGCAACTTACGAACTTCCAAGATGTACCATATACAAAATACAATGGCGTAGTATACAATGTTTTTTTCATGTGCACATATTGTTTGAAACATGATATTTTTTACTAGGACCCACTGTAAGTTTAGCATTAAAACTTTGGGTACAGTTGGTTTAGATATATCAGGAATCATTGCGCAAATTTCTCTAACCATCTAATGTTGTACTCACGTTATAATGGCTAAATATTTGATATATGTATGCAACTATATTTTGGTACATTTTAGACAATTCTGGTTGTTCTACAATACTGTTTTATTTTACATTTTTATTACCGCAACTCTGTCTGGGAATGGAAGGTTCAGTTCGTATGACACAACAGAATGGAAGAAAACACAAACATATTAGTTTTGCTCTGCTCAAATACAGCTACAGCTAAATTTCCATGATTCCTCAATACACTTATTCAATGATTCAGCTCGTACAATTTACACGATGTCGATTGGTCGTCGTCGTCGTTTCCCGGGGCATCCAAAGTCCAAAGCGTGTTACAGACTGAGAAATTGATCGGTTCGTCCTGGATCCCGTGCACGCACCGGCAACTGCAGCTTAGCGCTTTCTGCCGAACCTCAGGAACACGTGGTCCACATCCGTCCGCTTTCCGTTCTGCCCGGGCACCAGCATGTCGTCGTCCAGATAGAGAAAAGCTGTAAAACCGGGAAAACGGTTAACCCATATCGGTACACAAACACATTAGCTGGATGATTTGTGAATGTCCGCTCTACCATTACCAGCAGCCTCCTTTCGTATATACGCATTGAGTGCTTCGGCGAACTGGTTGGAGTTTTCCAGTGCGGCACACACTTTGCGGAACTTGGGAGGAAGTTCTTCGATCAGTCTGTTCTCGCAAAGCGGTGGCATGGCCGAACCCGCCACCAGACTGCACACTATCGACAGGAACAGCACGATACATGTGACCGCTTTGAGCGACGGAACCTGTTGGCTGCATTTGGGTAAACATTCGGTCAGATAAGCTGATTAAATAAAGTTTGGGAATCGTGCAGTGGCGTAATGCACTATTCGTGTTCTATTCATTTTCGAATTATGCTACTGACAGCAGCGAATCAAATGCATGCTCTCTCGATTACACACCAACAATTACACAATACCGAGTACTAAACCTACTGCCTGTAAATATTTCTGCTTTAATGCTTTGTTTTTTTCCTAATTTAATCTTTTTACTAATTTAAATTAGATATTTAAAATATCTTTTACCAGATCGAAGAAAACCAAAGCGTATTGATTTGAAATTTGATTTGTTAACTTCACTCGCATACATTGCAATTCAGATCAATCACTTGGTACTACCTGCCCATATTGAGTTAGATGTTGCTAAAAATCCTTCCTACAGACAAAACTGAAGCACTTGCTGCAACCGCGCGTCGAGGGCACGAGATACCACTTGGTGACAAAGTTCAGACGGACTCTTCTCGTTGCCCTCTGTGATCCAGGATTATATATGAGCCTACGCCGTGGGGTTACGCGACGGCGCAGAAAAACCATGCTCCCCGTCCAGTGCCATTTCAGCTGTAGGCGGACGAGTCTGTTCGCATGGTCGTCATCGTTTGCTTCCATCTCCAGTCGCCTCCATTCCTGGCTGTCTGCGGCTGTACGGCGTGTACAACGTTACAGCGCGAACCTCTAATCGAAACCCGTACACCAATTCCCGGAGGAAGACTGACGAGAAAAAAACGAAGACTGGCTGGTCAGCCACGTGGTTCCAGTAAGAGTGGAGAAAAGCAGGCAAAATGAAAAACTTAACGGACATTTTGTAATGGTTGATTACGCCGTCAAGTGGAATGCGGAACGATTGCGATTAATATTTTTAAAAATTCATCAACTCGAGATGAATGCTAGTGCCTTTTGTCTCTTAGCAAATAGCTGCTGTAACAAGGAGCTGTGGTTTAATTCCATAAATGTAACAAAAAAGGGGAGAATACGGACACTGAAACAAATCAATCTTGAAGATTGTCGTAAGAAACAATAGTATTATAAAACTGTAAACATGGTCATCTTTCTAAATGTTTTTGGTATTTGAGTATTTGCTTTTACGAACCAAACAGATATAAAAAGCTTTGGCTTGAACCGACGGACAACGGTCTTCCTCCAAGACAACATTGTAAGTGTACAAAACAACTTTCCTTATCTAAATAATATATTACATATTAATATAAATAAATAAAAAAATAAATATCATTTTTGTTATTTATATACTTTCTAGAGCCTAAAAAAATGGAACTTAGTTTTGTTTCACTACTGTGCATTGCCGGCATAAACGGATCTTCTAAGTTATTCTCTCTTGACGATTATCATGCATGTGCTATCCTATCTTGCTCAAAACATTTTTGATGTGTTTGTAGTGCTTCTTTTCTTAAACACACAAGAGGAATACGGGTCTACAATATAACATCGCCAGCATTTGCCAAAACTTTATATACTGTGGGTGGTATTTTAAATAAACTATTTAGTGATAAAAAAACAACGATATGTATCTTTGCAATACGAGTAATATTTCACAATATTGATTATTTTCTGGTAGCTTCGATCAATATATTTCTTAACGTTTCTGCCATATCTACATGATCTACATTAAAAATAGCACTCACATACTCGGGGTTGAAAAACATTCCCTGAGGTGCTTATTCTTTGCGATTATGTTCGAGGTTTACATGAATTCTTTTTTTCTGAGCGTCATACTTCGCGATGTGACTCATAAGTAACCAACCAGTTTTTAATAGTAACTCTAACAAAAAGAATGCCTAAATTATTTGGCGGCACTTCGTCCACTTCTCAGCCTCCTTCAAGGAGGGGGATTCTGTGGTCTACCTGGCCTTGACTCAACATTTTCCATATTAACAGGATCAGAATAATTGGGGAAAATGCTGGGAGTGGAACTTTTCTTAGTAATTTAACTTTTTTTTTTATAATCTGTTATAGACACGTGCAATGTGCATATTTTAGATTTTTTTATCAATGCTGGACATCTTACCTTTCAAATGAAACAGTAAGATTATAGTTTAAATACACTCACAACGATCGTCAGCAAGCAATCTGTAAAAGTGCTTTTACAGATGCTATTTTTTATCACTCGCTATCTATCACTATAGAAAATTAAAATTTGAACCGATCTTAGTTAACTAGTCTATTGTAAGTAAATGTACCTGTAATATTTATAGTATTAATCAACAGATTACCGCTTTTTCCGCATTGTGGCATGTGGTTTTGAAAACACAAAACCATATTTATTGATTACAAATGAGAGTTCTCCTTCTTAAAAAAACTCCAAAAACAGACTTCAATGACAACATTCATTTAGTTATTTTTACGGAAGTATGCTGTACAAGAACAACATCATCTTAACACTAACAATTTTACCAGCGTGTCAATTATCTGGAGATCCGGTTTCAATACACAGGGAACTAAAGAACTAATAATAAAAAGTAATAGCAACTTACTGCACTAACTGACGAATTGTAGCAAACATGCCCCAACTACTTGGTTTAAGATCGTTGTCCCCAACGAAAACATTTTCACGGATCCATTTCTGGTAAAAGTTCAATGCTACCGGCGACGAACTCATTATTCGATGGTCACGTGGTGTTCGTGCATACAAATTTTCTATACTGGAACCTCTCGGTTCGCTGCTTTTCCGATTGACAATTTTTACCATTAAACTTACAACACGCATACATTTATCGTCTGAGCATGCGACCAGACCCCCTGAAAGCTACGACATACAATAGCAAACATTCCACACTAGTGGTCTGTTTCGCAATAAAAACAACCAAGTCTTCAATTCGAAGCAACGGGCGCAAGTTCTCATACCTAATGTGTTCCCGATGACCGATTAAATACCTTCTACCGTTCTGTTAGCTGTGGTGTCGCTTCCTCTCGCTGCCGATGTTTGTACCCAATGACCTGCCAACCCGGACCGCTAGTCAATCGCATGCGGCTTGTGCTTAGTTTCTTCAACTTCAACGCTGCCCAGTTCCCTTTCGGGAGGAGGAGGAAGGAAACCGAACCAGCGGTGTCGATTTTATTTTCCCTCCAAGGCAAAGGTTAAGGCATACATTATCCCGCCACGGCAAATACGCAGCACCGGCAGCCGCTACCGGCAACGGCGTTCCGATGGAAACGATATCTTTTTACGCGCAGGATAACGCAATGGTAGTCTTTATTTAACAATGATAGAAAATTGACAGTTTTCATTAAGAGTACAAATAAACATTATGCACGTTAATTACCCGTTAACTTTGATATTTTTGTTCGTTTATTCGTTCATGTTCCAAATAAAACTGCGATCTGCGATTACGTAAACCTTCTTCCCAATGGCATTCAGAACAAACCGTCGTTTTGCAAAATGCGTTCTCGGTAGAACAAAACGTGTCTCGTGGACAGGACTAAGGAACACTTAGGAGGCATGCCACAGCAGAGGCCAAGGGAGAACCAAACACCGTCGGATGTTCGCCTTAATCAATGTGCGGTATTTGCCCTGACCGGGACCAAAGAAGCGCAAACAGCTTGGAGGCCGGCCACAGCAGGGGCCAAGGGAGAACAAACCTCCGTCGAAATGCTCCCCTTCATCCATGTCCTATACTACAGAACTGAACGCACTGAGCTCACAGCAAAGGCCAAGGGAAACTTCACAGGCCAGGCGCTCCTTGGTCCCGGCTATTCGACCCAGTGTTGGAAACAGTCGACCTTCGCTGTCCGCGAATGGTCAAAATTGTTTTTCAGTCAAGACAGTCAAAGAAATCTGTCGCATCGTTAGTCATAGTCATAACAAAGTTATTCATTTTCTCTGGAAAAATACCATTTGCATGTCTCACGCCATAAATTATTATGCCGTAGCATTCCGTTGCTAAATTACAAGACAGATAATCAAATTTCGTTTCGAAACGGAATCTATTATACGGAAAGCGTTATTATTTCAAAAACTCCATTTAATAATTAATCGTGACAAAAGCCTAAAAAAAATGATAGTTGTAACACCCTACGTTCAAAAAGAAAAGGTTTCATTTGATATTGAGAAAAATCCACACCACATCAATACAGCCAGAAAATGCCATCATGTTGAACGACGTTTTTTGAACCGACAGTCAACTCAGTCAACTATAGATTCGAGTGTCGAGCTTCGCACAGAGATTTGTGTCAATGAATGTAACCGCTTCCAAAGTCCGACCTAAGGCCCCAACCACGTACCAGTTGAGTTTCAACCCCGGTCGGCGATTTACATCAGTCCGTCGCGTACCGTCGATCGAACAGAACCGTGAAGAGGAGCTGGTGTTCTTTGCAAGTTAGCTGCAGTTCGTAAGGAAGCGATTTCGCGACACATCACCGACTCCACAGCCGCAGTGCTCCGCAGTGTGTCGTATTCGTGGATAATTTCCGGTGCTATATAGATCCAAGCGTCTAATCGCGTCTCTGCGCACCAGGCTGAGCGAGTTCTTGTGTGGCCAAAGAAAATATCGGAATATAGCTTTTAAAATGGACCAACAACCGGTGCCGTCGAATAGTGCCGCGAAGGTGTCCGTGTGTACCAACCATTCGGATGTGCACAGTCCGCTCTACATGGAAGCTTACTGCCAGTCGCTTGAACAGCCGGAATCATTTTGGGGCGATCTGGCCGAACAGTTGATTGATTGGGATAAACCATTCGAGAAAGTGCTTGACAACAGCGAAAGCCCGTTTACGAAGTGGTAAATATCTTTTGCTATCCCATCGGGCTGCAGTACACGATTCTAGCTAGAAATTTTTCAGAACGTTGAGATGTGTTAGCGAGATGACTCACTATGGTGGGGTTTGTTTGTGACATTGGTTGTAGAGTTTAGCATGCTAACCAAACACCGAGCGGAACTGGCGCGAGAAAAGTACGATCAAACATCCCTACCCGGCGACGTGGCGCGATGGAAAATTCCATCCGCCGTCATCCGCCGCAACCGACGTAAATGGTGAAAATTTGATCCTTCATGAAATCATATAGAGTGTAACGTATGTTGTTCTTGGCGTAACGGCCATCCGGTCTCGGTTTAGATTCGAACCAACGCCCCAGCGCTCATGGGCCGATTTGTAACTTTTTTTTTATCCCCCACAACATTCCCTAGTGGGACAAGGCCTCTCATAAAATGGCATAAAATGAAAACGCTCCTGTTGTTGTCTTAGGGCGTGGTGTGCACGTTAAGCATGCTTTCAATGCAACTGGATTAATTGCGTTGATTTTCACACTATTTTATATACGTAAACAAAACTTCAAAAAGGTACAAAAAATCTAAAGAATATTTAGTGATTTTTTGATAAACATCTATGCCAGTGTGTCTTAGTGTACTTAGAACCAAACGCCATTTTAAACTCAAATCGGCCTTCCTCTGTCCACGGTCATGGTAAAAGCAAAAAAACACCGTAATTCATTCATAATTCCAACGGTCCCTTTCCATTCCACATGTTTTATTTAATAGAAATCATAAATCATACAGCGGTAGCCGAAACCAACCATCGCCATCACAGGACACCGGACGGAAAAGCTTCCTCTGGGGGCGCATCGATAATAAACTTTTTGCACAAAGACGCAATCAATATCCATCAACCGCGTGGCGGTGCACGCGGGGCCAAGCGCAGCCTCTCGGGCGCATAATGCGTGTTGATGTTGACAGCGACGGGCACAATATGTTACAGAACGTGTGCGTGTGTGTGTTACGATTTTTTGTGTCACACCCGACTAACGACTGATGGGACATTTTACGTACGCACCGCTTCCTTGGAATTTCGCACATATGCCACCCCTAAAAGCCACCCCGTTTATCACTCTATATGAAAATGAAGACAATGGCCCACACAATGGGTGGGTGAGCTGTTGATCGTCGGCCGTTGCACATCGCCGGGAGCAGGAATGTTTAAGTTTCTTCTTATCATGCAAATGGCCAGTTGAGGGATATACATATGCGGAGCATAAGGATAAAAGGAAGCGAATTTTAACTTTGCTCGATGCGTTCTTTTTTTTTCAAAGGTATCTCGGAGGAAAACTAAACGCCTGTTACAATGCGGTGGACCGGCATGTACTGGACAAGAAGGGCAGCAAGGTGGCGCTTATTCACGACAGTCCGACCACCAACACCGTACGGCATGTAACGTACAACGAGTTGTACGACAAGGTAGGCGTTACATAAACGTTACCTCGTAACGAACCTTTTGAATTCTGTTAGTAGAAAAGAGTATCCCAAATGTATTTATTGTTTAAATTTAGGTGTCCCGTCTTGCGGGTGGCTTGCGGAAGCTGGGCGTGCAGAAGGGTGACCGCGTGGTGATCTACATGCCTCTCATTCCTGAGGCCATCATTGCTATGCTAGCAACGGCCCGACTGGGTGCCGTGCATTCTGTGGTTTTCGGAGGTAAGCACGTTTGGTTAAATATATTTGTCATGAATCTTACCGTGAGGACCGCTTTTGGGTTTTGTTTTTCTTTTCTATCCTGCGCTTAGGGTTTGCCGCTAGTGAACTATGCACCCGTATAGAGCACGCCGAACCGAAGGTCATCATTGCGGCCAACTGCGGTGTGGAACCGCACAAGATCATCTACTACCTGGACATCTTGCACGAGGCGGTCGCAATCTCACGTTGGAAGCCGCTGAAGAACATCATCTACCGGCGCTCGAACATTTTAATGTCGGATCTAGACGATGCCTGCGATGTGTCTTGGGAGAGTGCCCTCGACAGCCCGGTCGACTGCGTGCCAGTCGATGCCAACGATCCGCTGTACATTCTGTACACATCCGGAACAACAGGTTCATTCAAACCCCATGCCGAATTGCTCTGCTTGCAGTGACCTAACCGCTGCTCTCCTCATCGACAGATAAACCCAAGGGCATACAGCGACCGATCGGTGGCCACCTGGTGACGCTCATGTACACCATGAATACGATCTACGGCCTCCAGCCGGACGACGTCTGGTGGAACGCGTCCGATCTGGGCTGGGTAGTCGGTCACTCGTACATCTGCTACGGACCACTGCTGTATGGCGCCACCAGCGTCATGTACGAGGGGAAGCCAGACCGAACGCCCGATCCAGGCCAATACTTCCGCATCATCGACCAGCACAAGGTTTCGGCCGTGTTCTCCGTGCCGACCGCTTTCCGCGTAATCCGGCGGGTCGATCCGGATGTCACCTTCGGGCGGAAGTACAGCCTCAAGTCGCTGCGGGCGATCTTCATCGCAGGCGAACACTGCGATCTGGAAACAATGGTGAGTAAAAGCAATTGGTCATAATTTAAAATACGTTATCCCATACTGAATTTATCGATAAAACGAGCATTTTAGATCCGTTGCCTATAGTAACAATTCTTGATCGTGAACATGTTACTTTGAGTAACTAATGGTGTAAAGATAATCGGATCGATTAATGCTGCTCGGGATTCAACAATCGCCTCATGATTGTTGATCCATCCCACGTTCAGCATCTCTCGGCTCTTGCATGCAGAAAATTAGAAATTCAAATGGTTGGTAGTATGTTATGTCTTTGATTAATATATTGTAACATTTTTGAAAGGAAATGGTATTTTCATGGAATCAAATTTACTTTCCGTTTTGTGTAAATCATTCAGTATCCTTTTGACCCACGAACAAAACAGAAGCCTTTTTTATAGATATGCAGCATATCGGGCAAGCTTATCACCATACTGTTTACTGATTAGAACGCACTTAGCCAATGTTGGTTCGTCATTCGAACCGACCACAAACGCGCTGGCGCCTATCAGTTCCGGTCTGAGCTTAGTGGAACCAGCATGCATTTACCTCTTTTTTATTTGCCAAAAGTTCACGACACGGGAGCGACAATATTTTTTTTATTCCGTCCGTCGTACAGTGGTACGCGTAACAAAAAACCCGCATATCTTTGATGGTTGCAGTGGAAGGGAAAAATAAGGGAGCTAGCGAAAAATATACCATTTATGGATATGCACGTTATTTATTCCCAGTACGAGAAACTAATGACGATCACAGATCTTAAAACATATGGCGATCGCATGCAGGTGGATATTTTTATTATGTAGATCGCTCGATCTAGCCGTGTTCTCGCTGTTTAGATGCAACATCCCACGCACAGCGGCAGCGTACAAAGCCCCGTGAATCCGCAACCATCCGTTATTTTTAGCTACAATGTCGAAGCTACATAAACGCAGTGTCAAGGGGTTTGCTGCTGAATGTTGCTGAACAAACAGCACACGCCTACGGGTTTGATCGGTGCGTTTGTGTCCCGATAGAATGCCGATCCCCGGAAGCTCCGTTCGAATGACGACCAAAACGCAAGAACAGCAGTTCCACCCACATGACTATGATTGCAAACACCAAAAGAAAACACACCATTTTAGAAGACTGTATTATCACAAGCTAGTGTTTATTAAATAATGTAAACGGAAAGGGTTATAAATTTGAGATCTAGAGAAAAAGAAACGTTAGTTTTTGTTTTGTTAGCGGTTGCTCGATAGTACGTTATCGTAAGGGGTTTTTGATGAGCATCGTTGAATAATTTGTATAAGCTTAATAAGCTGTACCTAACTAACTAAGCGCTACAATTTAATATACAGCTATGTTACGTATCACCAAACTCTTTCCATAAATTAGTTGGCCGTGCTTCCTGCTCGGGTTAGTGAGGGGGAGGGGAGAATCAAAAGAACATATACATATGTTCCTCCATCACCCATGCCCCATCATGATAAATATGAAACTTCTTCTCCAGTTCTCGCGGCACAAACCTGCCCTCGTGTAGTGTGATTTCATCGTTGCTTTGTTTTTGTTATTCTTCTTTTCATATCCATTTTTCTTCTCTGCAGAAATGGATGCGCAACACCTTCAAAGTACCTGTGCTAAACCAATGGTGGCAAACGGAAACCGGTTCCGCCATTACGGCGACGTGTGTCGGGTTCGCACAGAACCTACAGACGCCCCCGTTCACGACGGGACTTCCGTTCTGCGGATACGACATCTATGTGCTGGACAAGAACGGCCACGAGGCGAAACCGAACGAGCTGGGTCGCATCGTGGTGAAGCTTCCGTTGCCACCGGGGAATATGGCCACACTGTACCGAAGCGATGAGCTGTTCCGCAAGACGTACTTCCAACGGTTTCCGGTATGTTTGGACCGGCTGTTTTGGCCCTCTCGAATGGCTATTCACGATTCCCCTTTTTTCGGACTTCGTAGGGTTACTACGACACGATGGATGCCGGGTACAAGGACGAAAACGGGTACATATTTGTGACGGCCCGCGACGACGATGTGATCAACGTGGCCGGACACCGCATCAGCACGTCCAGCCTGGAGGACGCGATCCTGCGGCACCCGGATGTGGCTGATGCGGCCGTGTTCGGTGTACCCGAGCCGACCAAGGGCCAGATTCCGCTCTGCCTGTACGTGACGAAGCCGAACGTCTCGAAGCCGGCGGCCAAGATGTCCGTCGAGCTGATCAACATCATCCGCGAGGTGATCGGACCGATCGCAGCCTTCAAACTAGCCGCCCAAGTACAAAGCCTGCCTCGAACTAGATCCGGTATGCGGTGGCCTTCAAACACAAATACCCATCTCCTATCCGTCGATGGTTAATTGTTTTTGCTATCTTTGTCTTTTTTTTTTTGTTGCCTCTTCTTTCGGAAGGAAAAACGTTGCGCAAAGCCATGGCAGATCTGGCGGCGAACAAGCACATCACCCTGCCAGCGACGGTGGAGGATCCGCAGGTGTTCGGTGACGTCTTGCGAGCGCTCCGCGAGCTCGGCTACGCTATGGCCGCACCGGATCCGGAGCTACGACAAACCGTGCGATAGAAGACCTGGCCCATCGCTCCGCGTCGGGGCGCGCCTGCATATTATGTTGGTATTGTCTTTCGTGTTTAGCTCGACACGTTCCACACGTGTTTCTTTTCCCCTCTTCTGTTGTGTCCCACAGTTTCGCTGAACTTTTTTTTGTATTCCTTTCTGTAGTGATAACGTTATTATGCACGTAATAAAACTAGCAACATGGTTAAAGGCTTAGAAAGGAAAACTGAATAACGCATCATATCGCGTATTGGCCGAAAAGAGGATCCACAAAAAAGGGACGCGTTGGGGTTGTTGAACGCGCATTGTTGGCGTAAGCTTTTTTTTTTCTTCATCTCGCAAACCGAGCCCTGAGTTTTGTAGTTTCCCTCCGGCGGATTTCCGTTCTCTTAGGAACACGTATCGGGGGTACGGAGCAGTTCATGGACACCCTTTTTCCTCCCCCCTTCTCTGGATCGTGCGCTAATGGTGTTGGTCGATTTGTTGTTTCACTTCAGTTTTAGTACTCCAGATGCTTTATTTCATAATCGTGCCCGTTACAATCTTCGTTAAAGTAATCTAATAAGCTGTTGTCCGGCAAGTAGGTAAACATGGGCTTGTCCTGGGCACAATCCAGCACCATCCGGTGGCAGTTGTTGGCCGTCAGCACGCTGTCCGTGTCGGCGTCGGTGGTGAGCAAGCTTTCAAAGTCCATCGCATTGTCCTGGAACGAGTCGATCTGATCGCCAATCAGTGTGCCATTGTTGCTGGTGCTGGTGCTGCCGCTACTGCTGACGATGGAAGATGGAGCTGTTAGTTGGGACATTTGCTGCTGCTGCTGCTGCTGCTGATGGTGTTGTTGGTGGTGGTGCTGCGGCTGATGGTGTTGTAGGTTAAAATGTTGCTGCTGTTGATGGTGTTGATGGTGATTCGAATGCAATGTCGGTTTGCTGAGGTTGGCGTTTGTGGAGGAGATGGCCACGGTCTTGAAGCAGTTTGCAGGGCTGCTGCTGGTGCTGGTACTACTGCTGCTCGTACTGCTGCTTGCCACCGGTTGCTGCACTTGCATCGCAAACCGAAATGTCCCTATGGAGCGGTTCGCATCGTAGTTGCTGTTATTATTTGTGTCACTTTGCTGCAAGGCCTGCTGTTGTTGCTGCTGATGATGATGGAGATGATGATGATGGTGTGTTTGTTGTTGTTGTTGTTGTTGTTGTTGTTGCTGCTGATGCGATTCGAGTGGATTTTGTTTGACCGTTATGCCAGCCTGACGCACGCCATGGTTAAGTAAATCTAATCGTAGCGAGTTCTCGCTACCAACACCATTTAAGATGTTATTGTTGTTCACGTACGTTTGGTGATGATGCAGCCGGGGATCACTGTGCATCGGCTGACCGTGCTGTTGTTGGTGTTGATGGTTCGCAAACAGTTCGCCGCCTCCATTAAGATCATCCCGGCCCCCGAACAGACCGACAGTCGTCGTCGTCGTCGTCTGGCCCGTGGCCGCCGAGTGCGCCTGAACGTAGTGATCGGTGGTGGTGCTGCTGCTCGGATCCAGATCGTGATTCGTAAGCATCGGAAACGGACCATCACTGTCGAGCGAGTGCATTTGAAAGTCCACCAGATCGATATCGCCGAAATCGTTCAGCATGATCGTATCCTGCTGCATCGAATCGTCGCCCGTTCCAGTTACCGTGTCAAAGTTGACCGATTTTAGGCTCAGCGATAGATCGTGCATATCACCGACCACCGCCCGACCGCCACCGGGAACACCTCCTCCGACGATCGCAGGCAATCCGGCCGCCCCGTTCCGGATGGAACCGGACGACACCGCCGACCCGCCGACGGTGTTCCTTTCGCCCCCGGTCGGGTCGGCGTTCATCGCAATGCTGGAAATCGTTGGCTGCACCTGCCCGAGCACCTTGTCCAGTGTGGCCATATGCGTTGGGCTGCGATCTGGCACGGGCAATGTGCTAGCGGCACCGCCTGTCAGTTCCGGTGGCAAGATTTCCTCCATATCGTGCCCATAGTCGACAGTGGTGGAATCGGGCGCGGAGAGTCCATCGAGGAAGAAGCTGTCCTCGAGCACTGGCATTGTGGTTGTGTCGGGTGGTTCAATATTCGGAGCTTCTCCACTGTCCAGTTCCACCCCACCGCCAGTTTCCGTCGGTTCTCCGACGGGTATTGAGAACGGCGAACCAACTAACACGGCCGATAGCTGCGTTGATGGAAGCGGTGGTGGTGGTGGAGGTGCCGGAGACATTTGACACCCAACCAGGGCAGCCTCCGGTAGGACGGGCGCACTCGGCCCCCCAAATTGATTATTGCACAGTGAGCGAAATTGTTCCAGCTCTTCTTGGCTTTTCTTGAGCTGAAGCTGCAGCTCGGCTATTCGCTTCTGCTGCTCCGCCAGCAGACTATCATCCAGCTCCTGATCAACGGCCGCGGCACTGCTAACGCTCAGAGGGCCACTGTTTGCCGGGGATCCGGCGTTAGGATCGATTGACTTCAGGAACGGCTTTAGTCGTTCGATGAGGTTCGATTTCGTACCGGATACGGCCAGATTGTACTGCTTGCAGTACTTTTTCAGCTGCGACACTTTCAGCTTATTCAATGTGTCCAGCCCCAGGTCCGCTACGGCCAGAGGGGTCGTCGTTATAGCTGGCGCTGTACCACCACCGCCACCACTGGCCGTAGCTTTGCCACGTGAACTACTCGAGACTGAGCTACATCCACCACCACCAACCCCGGCATTGCTGAGCGGCGAGTCGAGTGGTGTTAAATCGCTCCCGGCAATATCCTCACCATCGGTTGTACCCTGTTGCTCACGGTTCGACGGTGATGGCATGCTTCCGCCGGCTGGCGTAGGCTGTTTACACATATCCTCCAAGTACGACAGTAAGGTTTGCTGCTGCATAATTAGCTGGTAGTTGTTATCACTCGACGATCCATGGCCCGGCGTGGATGACGACGAAGACATCGAGCTTTTGTACGCCGATGGCGGACCCTTGTACTCGTGGAACTTCATCGGTTTCGCCTTTGTGATGCTCTTCGATTTACTCTTCTTCTTCGACGATTTGTCCTTGCCGCCACCTCCACCACCACCACCACCACCGCCCGATGGGACGCTGCTGGCGCTGATGAGCTTTATTTCCGACGGGATCGTTGTCATGGTGAGTGTTGGTCGGGCCGAGAGCAGATCACCGCTAGTGTTGGCACTTGGTGTTGGCAGTATGGGTCGTAGGTTGGAAGTGGTGGTGGTGCTGGTGATGCTATTGATACTGCTGCTAGGAGTATGACTGGTGCCTTGATCCATGGGGACATCCGCAATGGTGGCTATGCTCGCCCCACCACCAACGGTGGCAATGGCGGTGACGGTTGTCGTCGTGGCCACGACGGGTGTGGCGATTGCCGCCAGCACCGTACCATCGTTCGTAACGATCGGTATGGTTGGTTTAAGGGCGAAGAATTCCGGCTGCGTCGTTAGCACCGCTTGTGGTTGTGGAACTGTCTGTTGCGGATGTGTGTGAAGCGGTTGCAACTGTATCTGATGGTGCAGCAGTGTCCCACCGCCACCGTGTCCCTGCTGGGCGAGCGGCTGGCTCACCAGTACCACACTGTGCAACGATTCACCCTCGGAGCTGAGCGAATCTTCCCCCTCACCGACCGTCGTCGGGGTGGACACGGAAACGTTCGATTCGTCGAGCGTTAGCGCATAGTCCACCAAGCGACCCTCCTTCACGATGCGCTCGATCGGTTCCTCCACGTGCAGGATGTTTTTACCGATCAAATCGAGCGGGCCCGGCCGATGCGATATCTTCGAGTTGAGATGATCGACCAGCAGGGCCTTCTCCAGCATGCGCCGCTTTTCCGCCAAACTCGGATCAATGTTGGAGTCGCAGTGTTCCAGGATGTGCCGCTGCTCCAGCTCCACCCGATCGGGACGCTTTTTAATCTTCGCTTTCAGCAGATCACCGGTTTTGGCCCGCTCCAGCTGCCTGCGCTGTTCGTATATTGCCGGTGACGTTTTCAATGCTGTGTGGTGGTATCATAACGAAGGACAAATACATTTCAATAAAAATACATTTATGCTCCACAATCATTTTCCGAGACACTCACGTGGCATTATTCCTTGCTGTACCAGCTGGTCAAAGGACCGCCGCACCAGCAGCTTCACTTTCAGTGCTATCGTATAAATAAGTAAAAACCCGTATTGTTGATAAAACTGAATACTGTAAAGCACACAGGCTTTTATCAATTGGTTTGCGCTTTGGTCGGCTACTTACATTCCTTGTTTTTGTCCATCGCGCTTTGCAGTGGACTGCTATCTATGACCGCCTTGGGGGGAGACACTCTGGAGTAGGAGGTGCTAGCATGTGCTCCTTCGTCTAATACTACGGTATGTTGTTGTTGTGGCCGATCCGGCATGTTCGGATCCATGTCCGTCTTGTCTGCGCGTGAAGAATGAGGGGGTAAGATAAAATCAGTATCCTGCCGAGACTCCCTTTCGCATTCCGCACACTCTCCCGTGCATTCGTGTGTGTTTGCGTGTGTGTGTTCACGTAGCCACCGGCACGGTGCGGCTGAAGGACGCATACCCAACTGGTAGGAAACTTTTATCACAGATCGGACGTTCTCCAATGCATCCTAAAACAAGCCATCTTTCACCGACACACAAACGAGATGATTTTCGACCGTCGCTAAAACTGTCCTCTATTCCGGCGGGGTAGACCCGTCTACAGGACGGCCTAATTTCGCACCAACCAACCAGACCGTCGTCATACGCGCATTTCGATACGAGCTTCGCCGCTGGGTGGTAGGCGCAGATTAGTCATATGTTTTTTTATAAGTCGTTTTTCCGTACGATCCTGGGGCAGGGACGGCCGGGGGTTATTTTAAAGGACGACAATTCTCCTAAATCCCGTATCTAGCACCGTTCGAGTCAAGTTGCATAAGTTTTACCGCACAAAAAGAATCACACAAGTCGCTGCACCGTATTTACACCGTGTACGCATAATTTGCTATTGAGATTTTTTCCTTCTATTCTTTCCTTCCCTTTTCTGCTTCTTATTAGCACACCGTGGGAGCAGCAGCTGCAGGTACACCGTTTCGGAGCCATCGCCCTTTTTGCGGAGGGCGCACTGCAGTTTCGCGGAGGCTATCGGCTCTTACCTGCCAGAAATGAGTTATCCTTGTCCATTTTACTGCTGCTGCTGGTCGTTTCAATGGTAAATAAAAAGTTTATATTTTAATAATACCGTAATTCAATGGATAACAAGTAAACACTAGATTTTTTCCTGACAAGCACGGCTATACGTTTGAGTTCAGGAATCCATCTGCATTTGGGCACGAAAGAATGATTCACCTAATCTAATCATAGAACGTGTAGAACGCCCAACATTGACTGAGGTATGACAGAAGAGTAGATTGTTTTTCAATTTTCTTCAAATTCAAAAGCATATTATTAAAAAAGTGTTGCAGTTTTTTACGAAAATAGCTTTTAAAAGTACATAAGCTACCATGTAGTGTTTACGAATCCTGCTATCAGGCTCATCAAGTATACTATATAAACGAACGACATATGTTTTGATCTCGCGCTTTTTAAAAGCTCCTCGGGCTTTTACGTTGTATGCACACCTTGGTTAAAGAAATAAAAAACGCTTCGACACATCAAATGCGGTGAGATATTTACAATTTTTCTTCTTCTTCTTCTTCTTGGCGTAACGACCTCTTGGTCATGCCTGCCCGTTAAGGGTTTACGAAACTTGTTTCCCTGTTGTACGTGGATAGTCAGTCCTCTCGTACAGGGGAGGGTCCGGTCTCGGTTGGGATTCGAACCCACGCCGTCGAGGTGGTGAGCCCCGGCGCTCATGGGCCGATTTTCTAACCGGCGCTACCGCTCGGCTGTCGCGGACCCAAAATTTACAATTTTGCATGGTCTATTTTTTCGACTCGATTTTGTTATTATTTACTACATAATTTAAGCAGTTCGCTACCGACAACACACTGAACCATAAATAGATCGTTGAGACTGTCTATCCATGGTTAGACAGAAACCCAACAAACGCTTCAACGCAGTGCGCTTGCGGGAATATTTACAAATAACTGAGGAATCGGATTATGCTTTCAGTTTACTAGCTTCTTTTATTGTCTAATGCCTAAATAAATAAGTTCGCTAGAAAGATTTACATGCTGAACAACAATTAAGTTAGAAAAAAAATTGGTCTTGGAAACACTGTAGTGCCGCTGTATTAAACCACCAGCAACTGTCTAACAGATGTCATTGTGAGTCGTCTGAAGAAATGTTCACCTGCTTTGCTCATGACTACCTTGGTCAGAACTCACGACAAAATATAGTAGTGGTGGACGCTAAAACCCCGGAAAAGAATCATATCTATAAACTCCAACGCGGCAACGGAGCAAATCCTAACCTGATCTCGGGACTCTAAACAAAGAGATTTGTTTTTTCATTATTCTTGCGACGTTCTCTCTTTACATGTGACATGTACACGAACATATTTCAATCTGAAGCGATGCATTGGCCGATATTAACAAAACTCCCGACCAATCACTTGAAAACTTCGCTTTAACCTTTATTTCGGTGTTTTGTAACAAATTGGTAAAATGTAAGGTTACTGCGAATGGTGGCGCGTCGGAAATCTGTTGCCAAGTCCACGGCAAGTGTAAGCACAAGCGAAAGCATGAGAACCGAATGAGAAGCCCAACTTATATTCAATATTGTTTATTGGGCGGAGCAAAAGACTATCAATTCTTATTCGAACCCGGAAATGAAATCGTGTTTGCACCAGGATAAGAACCAAGTTCACTTCCTCATCGAACAAAAGTCAAAGTCCCGCTCACTGCCGGAAATGTTCATACGTACGAGAAATGCCTGCAGTATGAACAACCAAATTGGGCTGATAGGCCTCTCAAACTGGGATCGGAACTAAAAACGCCAACCAGGATCGGAATGTGCAATTGGATCCAGCTCCGATCTCGCAACCCTACACTCCATCATAGCTACCTGCACTTAAGTTACAATCTAGTACTTTTCTTAAATACTACTAGTACTATATCCGGATCGCATCGTAAATATTACCGAAAACTAATCGAATTAACTCAAAAAGGCACCCGAAGCATAACTTCCCAAGCAGCACATCCATGTTGAGCTTTCTCGCTTGATGACTCAGTGCGAAACGACTGGATGCACAAATCCTTTCATATCGTATTTGATACGTCGACTCTGCAAACAGTGCAAATTGTACTGCAAGTGAAAATAACGCCCTGCGGCCCAATGTTCGCCGATGCCCGAAAGTGGTAGAAGTCAGGCTTTCCCTGATCTAAGTTAATAATTTTCTTTCTCCTTCCATTCGCCACAACGAACCGCTGGCTAGCTCAACCATCATTTCCATCGAGTCGTCAGAAAGGTCGGTGGCAATGGAAAACAATCGCCCGCAACCGAGTAGTGGCCATCGCCTAAATGCGAATGATTTTTACTTCGGGAAGATGCTCGGCGAAGGTAGCTTTAGTTGTGTCTATCTGGCCAAGGAGGTGCGAACGTCGAAGAAATATGCTAGTAAGTTGCCCAGAGAAAGCTTTTTACTTTGTTGTTGTTTTTGTTGTTGCACTCGGGATAGCGGGTCATGTCCAGCCTGCGCTTGTATGTCACCGGGCAAGAATGAAAGTGTGCTAAAACTTGTTTGCTTCGATTCGTTTTCCCCTCTTCAACACAGTAAAAGTTTGCGAGAAAAAGTTAATCATTCGCGAGAACAAACAGGAATATGTTAAACGAGAGCGCGAGGTATTGAACCGGCTGACGGGAAAACCAGGCTTCCTAGGGCTGTACTGCACGTTTCAGGACCGCACCAAACTGTACTACGTGATGACGTATGCCTGCAATGGAACGCTGCTATCACTGCTGTCCCGACCATCGTTCAACCTTGATTGCGCCCGGTTCTATGCCGCCGAAATGTTGCTGGCACTCGAAACGATGCACAACATGCGCATCCTGCACCGAGACATCAAGCCAGAGAACATTTTGCTCGATCAGCACATGCACGTGCTGATAGCGGACTTTGGCTCGTCGAAACTCGACTATCAGGAGGAGGAAGAGCTAAAAGATGCCCCTCCCCCTTCGCCAAAAATGTCCACCGCCCGAAAACACGCTCAGCAAGTGCTGGGGAAGGCGTACCGCGAAGACGAAGACGACGATACGGACGACACGGAGGATGTGCATCCGGTGGCCCGCGGCAACAAACGGCGCAGCTTCGTCGGCACGGCCCAGTACGTGTCGCCCGAGATCCTTACCGGCACCCCGTCATCTCCCGCGTCCGACCTGTGGTCATACGGGTGCACGATCTATCAGATGGTGTGCGGAGTGCCACCGTTTCGGGCCGCCTCCGAGTACCTCATCTTTCAAAAGATCCTCAACCGCCAGGTGACGTACGGCGAGGGATTCGATCCGTGCGCGAAAGCGTTGATTACGCGCCTGCTACAAATCGAACAGTCCCAACGGCTAGGGGCACGTGATAATCCTCGCTACACCTCGATACGGGAGCACCCGTTCTACAAGGGTATCGATTTCGAGACGCTACGCAGCAGTCCGGCCCCGATAGCGCCCACGGAGGAAACAGTATTAAACGGGGACGCCGGGGCCAACTACTTCCCGGAGGGCATGAAGCCCGGGCTGGACGATAGACAGATAACGCGCCTGCTCGACTTTAAGCTCGCCGATCTGGAGGTTTCGGACGAAGGGCGCACCGGCGACGGAGACATCGATGCGGGCGAGCTCTACCAGGGTGGCGTTACACGTAGCGTCACGGGCACGCGGTCCGGCTCGTCCTCGATGAAGCTCGTCACCAAATCGCTCACGGACGGGTCGACGTCGACGCCTTCGTTCGATGGCAGCAAAAACGATCCCGGCCCGCTGAGCGTATGGGAACCGTTCACCGATGGCGAAACGATCCTCAAGTACGGCTACGTTAGCAAGCGCAAGGGATTGTTCCCCCGACGACGCATGTTCCTGCTCACCACCGGTCCCAGACTGATCTACATCGATCCGGTGAACATGGTCAAAAAGGGCGAAATTCCCTGGACGGCGACGCTGTCCGTCGAGGCGAAAAACTTCAAAACGTTCTACGTGCACACGGTAAGTGGACGGTGTGGCGGGGAGAGTAGCGGCCAATACCAGCGCGAACCGAAACGGTTGTTTGATTCGTTTTGTTCTTATCTTTTTCGTTTTATGCCCACCTTTCGTTGCAACCCCCGGCAGCCGAACCGTACCTACTATCTTGAGGATCCGGAAGGTTTTGCACTCAAGTGGTGCGATAGCATTAATGAAGCTCACCGTAAGGCTTTCCTCAACAGTGTAAACGACACTGGTGGTGCCCCAAACGTATGAAGCGTGCGTGCGTGTGTGTGAGTGTGCGTGTCCGTGTGTTCTTTTATTTAATAATATGTAATAGTTGCAAGTTTTCCTTCGCCCGCCAGTACTGCGGCCAGCGGCACGGACCGTTATTGGGAGAGTTAACTGCATCGATGTAAATCTTAATAAGTAGGATAGGGGCGGAAATTAAGGGAATGTTGAATTAAGCTAACGGATGGAACATATATTCAATAGAAAACACGCAATTAGATCAACAAAAAATTATAATAATAATACCAATATAAATGCACATTACTCGACCATTTTTTTTTCTCGAGATCAGCTTCATCGATTGTGCAAATTAAGTAGAATAAATTATTGCAAATTCAATTTAATCGTTGTGTATCGACTCTTTGTTTTCCTACTAGAAACCATTACCGAAATTGAGAAAGACAGCAAGCGTCAATGCAAAACGACCGAATAACACCGGCCGATATGTTTTTATGGGGCGTAGGGCGTCAGTTTGGGCTGTTGTACAACCGTTGCACATGAAGAGGAAAGCAGACAACACTTGACTCTCATGTGAAGATGAAACAGTCCCCATACCTGACAGACATTAGCACGAAGATACGGGACAAATATACTTTCTCGAAGGTGGACCTTTAGGGCTGTGGGCCTTATGTACAAATGCGTAGCCATGCAGTTTAGACTTCGAAACGCTGCCCAAACCTTCTAAAGGCTGAATTTTAGATGCGCAAAGAGGACGGGAATTCGTGATCATCGTCTTTTCTTCGTTACCGGAAGTACACGACGGTCTGAGACCAAGTGCGACTTCTCCCATGAAGGCCATGATATACTTCTACTGGCGTTTCATTCTGCGCACCAAAGGAGAACTAGGACTTTTGCTGAGGACAACCCCGCGAAACAGACGATGGGGCAAAACGGTGCGACACTTCCGACATCACATGGAAGAATGAAGGTTCCACATCTACACGGACAACAATCCGCTGGTGTACGCAATCTATCAGAAGTCGCAGTCGTCAGAAAAGGCCATGGCAAGCGTGGAAAAAACGTGACGACCGACGTACTCTCTCGCATCGAGTTCATCAGATCTCCCTCAACCCTCGACTACGACGAGTTGACCGAAGATCAGTCTCATGATCCTGAACTTTTCAACATCATCCTTCCTGAGATAACAATTCTTTGCAGCACCGAGGCGGTCTACTGCGATTACCCAACGAGTATCATCCGTCCGTACATAGCAAAGCTAATCCGGTTGCAACTGCTACACGTTCCAACCACGACATGTGCCACACCGGCACGAGAACCACCGCCAAACTGATGTTGGTCCGATCCTCGAAATGTTGGTACTAGCAGTTCCACCGTTGATACCTAGATGGCGTTGGCGTCTGCACATGTGGGGACCATCTGCAGGTGTTTGTTGAACACTTAAATATCATATCTACTCAAGTAAGGCTGTTAATAGCAAACAATATTATTTTTATTTGATTACATATTTGCAACAATATAATTTTGGGAAACATCAACTGAGGAGAAAGTTTGACGAACTTAGAGCAATGAAAAAAGTTGATTTTTCTGTGGGAAAGCAAATGAGCAGACCATTGGAGGTGTCATTGCACAAACTATCAACATAGCACTAAATCAACGCCAGTTCTACATTGATAAATACTTTGGTTCTGATTATTACCAGGAACGATAAGCACCGAGTATGAACATTTCCAGCGAGATCTGTCTGCTTTTCTAAGAGAAAAGTAGTTAAAAAGCTGAAACTAGTGCGGATAATAATTGGATTATGTTGCACTAATACTCTAATTTCTGTAGGAGGTTTAGTTTTAGTCGTCGACACCCTTCTTGCAATTGGCTTCAAACTAAACAAATTCTATACTCGGTGATAATTCTTAAAGCTGCATTTTTATTACAAATGATTTCCTACAACAACAAAAATATACGAACACATGAGAAAGCCGAAGCTTAATTGGAAACATCCTTGTACAAAAGAAATCAAAAACCCTGCCTAGATATAAACTGCAGCCTTGTGCGTACGATTTCTCGCCAACGACTAACGTTCAACCTTCGATGCACTACGCACGAACCCTTTGTTCTTATCTTACAACTATCCTACATGGCTTTGCTATCGTCCCGACGAACTTTTACCCATCCACGGTAAGGAGGGAGAGAGGGAAGGAGGGGGTCCCGATTTCTTTCACCCCGATGGCGATGTCTATTCTCTTTTTCTCTACGCGGCTGCTGCCTTCTTGTCTTACTTGTTCCTGCTTAATTTTCAAACGCCTCGACGAGGACAAGATGTTCGCCTTCCCACTTGCACCGCGCGATAAGACGTTTCCGCCTGGGCGGAAACTTACAACCGAGACCCTAGACCGCATGGTCAGCGGTGGCAAACTCTCATACGCGACGTTGACCATCGAGAGGACAACAAGCGTTCTCCTACCAGCTAGTTTCTTTCGTGCGATGGTGCCACAGACGTTTTCGATACTAAGGGTCATTACCCTGGCCCAGTTATTACTTTTGGTAAGTTACACTCCTGCAACACGGATTAACTAATTGATACAGTATATCTCGGTTACTAAATAATTGCATAATGTAGCTAAACAGGGCACAGTCGCTCAAAACGCAGTATGAAGTGTAAATCAAATTTGGAATAACATTCATAACACCAATTTTAAAATTAATAGCTAAAACAGCTTAAGTTCATCTTGCGAAGCGAATGAAGGAATATCAAGAGCACATTGTTAATTATGTGCCCGAAATCTGTTAGAAAACGTGTATTTGAAGTGCCGGAAGCGGAAGTGAAATGCGCCACATCAACTAACGGCGTTTCGAATTCAGTGCTATAGTGGCATTTCCGACAATGCTATACAACCAAACCATCAGACTGTTAGTTAAGTTTTACACTTATATTTATCATGCACATCACAACGAGTATGGTGAAGTTTCCTATCACAAAAGGTTCTTTTGAATGTATTTTTAGAACACGAAATACAAAGCCTTCGCTACCGTCCTGTAACAAACATATTTTTATTTTTATATCGTTTCACGGCGGTAGGCCATAGATGATACCGCAGCTGGCGAACAATCTTACGCACTGCTGGACTGTCCACCGGAGTGTTTGTGTGATCGGAACCAAGCGGAAGTGTCGGCTGGGTCAAACGGAGCAACGAAATCACAGCAGCATGTTGTAAGTAATAGTGATAACAAAATGAGGAAGGCTTTCTATAGGGACATGCAGTAATGGCATCGCCTTGTTTTGCAGTACTACCCCGCCGACGGCCAACCAACGGCCGATTTCGACGATCCAGCCGGTGAAGACTATTCCGTCCACGCCCTGTGCATGATTGGGCGCGGGGCAGGCTTCGAGGCGATTGAGGACCTACTGTCGCTGGACACTTCGGTGCTAAAGATCGTGTATACCTCGCAAACGGAACGTTTCCAGTGTAAGTCGATTTAATTCTACCTCGTACGCACGTGTCTCGAATACGTTTCGCCCGTTATAGCTGGTGCTAGGTGGGCGTAGCTGGTGCTGGAAGCGTTATCCAGCACACTCGCGCCACCTGGTGTATGCTAGAGAAAACTTTATTTTTATGGAATGGTTTATGTAGAGCGAAGACGTTTCACAAAATTGTGTTGCTTTAACAATTAACATCAATTACAACATGTTTGAACATAAAGTTTATTTGGAAATTCTAAAATTGCAACCAAATTACCATTCCCCGCAGTGAACGCCTCAAACTTGGCCCGGTTTGGGCAGCTACGTGAACTCCACGTACAATCACTTCAACCGCAACTGCTTCGATTCGAAATCGACACCACATTGCCCGTTGAACGGCTCCATCTCGAAGCGGTCGATCTGGTGCGCACTAAGCCCCCGCTAATACTCGACCGTTCTGCACCAAGCGCCTCCGATCTGGGACTTTCCAAGCAGCGCACCACGGACGGTGACGTACAGGGGAACAATGAGGCAAACATCTACCATGTCGTTGGAGAAGAGATGGAGATCGTGATGGACGATGGCGCAGATGGAGGCGAGCAACTCACCGAAACGTTCGAGGTCGAGATCGTGCCGTACGAGGTGTACAAGCGGGAACTGGCCAGCACTAGCAACGTGTCGTTCTTCGGCTGGAACAACCTAACGGCGCTCTCCATCCACGATTGCCAGCTGGAATCGTTGCATCCCGACTTCCTGTACGGCCTGGCGCACCTCGTGCGCCTCTCGCTGCAGCACAATAACATCAAGGTGCTCCCGCCGTTCGCGTTCTACGGTGCACCGAATATGCGGTTGCTATCCCTGGCCGACAATCGCCTGCTGGAGGTTAGCTACTACTCGTTGGCCGGGCTGCTCGAGCTGCGAGTCCTGGACCTGTCCGGTAACAACATTTCCAAAGTGTCCGAGCTCACGTTTCCACCGTTCCCGAAGCTGACCAAACTCGACCTGCGTCAGAATCCGATCGAGTACGTGTTTGATAGTTCGTTCGCGATCGCCAACATGACCCGCTCGCTGTTCATCGGCAGTGAGACGGTCGGGCTGCAGATTCGTACTCCCAAGCCCTTCCAGGGACTGACGCAGCTCGAGCTGCTTGAGGTGCGCAACCTTCGGGTGGACGCCTTAAACCAGTACCTATTCCGCGGGCTCCGGGCGGTACGTACCCTCCGACTAATCCAGGGAAACATCCCCTTCGTCGAGTACGATAGTTTCGCTGAAATGAAGAACCTGACCGAGCTGTACGCGTCCCGCTGCGGCATCGGCGCTGTCTCTATGGACGCGTTCTTCGGAGTGAAGCGACTGCGGACGATCGACCTGTCGTACAATTTGCTCGCCGAGCTACCGGTCGGTCTGTTCGACGAGCAACTGCAGCTGCTGGAGCTGTACCTGCAGGGCAACCGGTTGACTAAATTGCCGACCGAGTTCTTCCGTCGGCTAGCCCCGGCCGTGCAGGTAGTACGATTGATCGAGAATCCGTGGCTGTGCAGCTGCACCATGGTCGAGTGGCGTCAGGCAGCCACTAATCGCCTCAAGGTGGCCTCCACCGGTTCCTACGTGTACAGTAGCAAGTTGACACCGCGATGCAGCGATCCAGCACAGGGCATCTACAACCGCACCGTGTACTACGTGATCCGCAAGAACCTTCCCTGTAACAGCCACAAAACGTTCCAGCCAACCCGTCGGATCACCGAGCTTAACCATCAGAAGCAGGAAACGCTCATCCGAAGACGGCTCATTACAGCCGCTAAAACAATCCCCCCGGCGGCACTGCGCCCGATTGTGGTGCAGCAGACAAGTTTCGAGAATCCAATTCCACGGCATGTACCGGAAGCGGTCGTCGTTCATCATCATCAGCGATCGCCTGCCGACGATAAGTCGCTCCTATACGAGCAGAAGCGTCGAAGGCTACAGCAAAAGTTGCATCACAGCCAACGTTATGCGGCGCCTGCTCCGCCCGGGCAGCGTACCCTTAGCAACGATATCGAATACTAATCGTCCTTCAGCCTCTGGATGGCATTACGGTTTCATGGGTTGCTCTTCTTCAATCCGCGCAACCGGGAAGAAACGATCGCCATCCTTAATCATTACTACTGCCGTAGAAGTGGATGGAGGTCAACATGTTTGTAATAGTTGTAACATACAGCTTGATGAAGCAGTTTAGCTTAATTGTGCATAACACTTGTACCAACGGGACGGACTAGCACAATTACTTAATAGTTAGTTGTAAGCCCAAATGAATTAGAAATAATAAACGCTTTTTTTTTTTGAAAATATGTCACCCGATTCAACATTCTGCTTAGTAAGGTCCCAAATTAATTAAATTCAAAATTAGTACCTTCCCACTGCCTCTCGGAATCATATTTCTCGCATGAGTGAGAGTGAAGGAGGGGGGAGCTAGGGGGAATAAAATCAACGCAAGTAAATAATTGTAAACGCACGCAATACCCTCTAAGCTGGCTTGTAAGTTATCGAACACAGATGCATTGCATTTTGTATTTCTTGTTGGTTTCTTGGTAGCTTTTTTGTTTTTGTTTTGCTTCCACTTTTCGTCCTGTTTCACGTCGGTTTATAAGTATATCTTTACAACAGCGGTAGTTTTTGTTCCTTGCAGTTTTACCTCAAACATCCTCTACTTCTCTTCTTCTTCTTCTTCTAGCAGTGTTATGGCTTGTCCTTCTAGTTCCCTCCCTGGCTGTGTTTGTATAAGCGATGCAGCTTTGCCATTTGGCCTTACATCTCCCTCAGCATGTACAATAGCTTCTCCATACTGTCTCTATTATCCTGTTTTCTGTAGGTTTTTTTTTTTACTTATACTTTTGTTTTGCGTTTTCACCGGCCAGCTCTGTCAGTGATGCGAACGATCGCCTTAAAATTATGACAATGTTGTATTAGATATTCCTTTGCCCACGTGTTTGCGCCTTGTTGGCCGGTGACCCTAACACACATCGATGCGTATTTGTTCCTTCTGCCTCACATATGTATATATAATATATATATTATTTCCCTCTATTATATATCTACCCCATGCTTTTTCCCCATATCCCGGGCTCAGCTTAGAATCTGCTTCCTCTTTTCCCTACTAAATCGCTCTAATGCTGCTGGTATGTATCTTTGTTGTTTTTCCATATTCGATTTTACCTTGCATTTTCTTGTAGTTTTTTCTGCTTTATTTGCGTTTATTATTCCCATAAAATACTTTGTTTTTTCCGTTTTAGCTGTGCTGTGTCATTTGCTTTCTCCCTGCTGTTGGTGATCCTTCAACACTCTTCTTCCAGCTCTTTCTTCTAGTCCCATTGCAAACCTATTTCATTTTGCAGCGATCTGCCTATTATTGGTAAGTATTATCGTTATATTATTAATATTAGTATTATTATTTTCATTATTTATAATAATAATGCTATATTATTATCAATATTTGTTATTATTATTATTAATATTATTATTACTTCAGTAATAGTAAGATTATTTTAAATGTTATCATACTTATTATCCATTTAGACTAGGATGACTAGGATTATGTCAAGATTTGATTGATTCCCGATCCGTGCGCCGTTCGGTGGACAGCTCGAGTAGTTTGTTAAATTCCGATCCTAAAATTTGTCTGGCCTATGGAAGAGAGACAGAACGGGATTAACATGCGTTCCGTGGGTAACGCAGTCCGATTAGGATAGCGTCACGTGGTCAGCTTGCTTACCTGTGTGTTTTGTGTTGGAATTTGGAGGGCTAGGGCCATCGAGTTTGCATCGAAACTTTCGTCCAACGCTATCAATGCCCCATGTATACCGGATTCTAGCAGGTTGTTTGCGTACTCCTGAAAAGAGACGATCAATAGAGAGAGGGAGAGGGAGAGAGATATGCGTTAATTGTGCCTTGCAGATGGTCGCGTATGACGTTGGTTGACTCACCTTCAGCCCAACGCTCTGCACCCAGCGCATGGTGCGATCATTCGTCCACACCAAAACATCACTGAGGTTGTTTTCCGACGCCTTCCGTCGCTCCTCCAGGGCCGAGCGGTCGTAGTTAAGTCGCTTTAGGCAGGAGATCCCAAACTGTAGGCTGGTCCGATGGAAGCTGTCCACCATCTTCAGCTGGCCACGGAGATCCTTCTTGTTGAGGTGATCCAGCATGCGAGCGTCCACTAGACACTCCATAAATGTGGTACGGTATTGAGGTAGACCCAAGCTAGGCAACCAGTAGTTTCCTATCCACTCGTGGTTCATATCGCCTACAAAAGGAGAAAAAAATGGTTCAATAAAAAACTGGTTCAACACGCTACTGCCGAGGTTCACTTTTGCAGTACCGAACGCTAGCGTTGTTCGCGTGGTTTGCGGTGCCGATGGTGACGTGAGCGACACCATTTCCTGTATGGCAAGACGGAGCTTTAGCCGGTGCAGCGGATTGCTGATGCCAATCTCGCGCTGTATCTCCGTGTCGCTGAGCGCACTCATAATGGCACCGGATTTCACGTTGGCCCGACACGCCGCCACGTACCAGGCCGGCATGCCAACCCACAGCTCGAGCCAGGCCACGATCGTCGGCCCATTCCAGAGGGCGAAAGGTGTTCCGGCTTTCATTGCTTCGCCCAGTAGATCGTGTCGATAATCGTGTTCCCTGTGGGTGGACGTCAAGATAAACAGAAATATAAAAATAAATTGCCCAACACAACACACTGCCAAAGCGATCGATGCATACTTTTTCTTTTGCCTCGTGTAATCGATCGGATTCGACTTGCCCGGTGGTTTGTAACCGGATACGCTAATGTTATCGTACGTGGAATCGATGTCGCTGATCAACGAGAGCCCGCTCATCGACATCATACTGGTTGAGCCGTCTGGCATTGAGGAATCTTTTACACCCTTTACCTAAAAACAAAACAACAAACAAAGAGAAATCATTAACACCGCTAATCCATGCACTTCGTTTCGAGTTTTTCTTTTCCAATTCATTACCTTTTCCTTTTTGCTAAAGAACCGTCCCAGGCTGGACTTGATGCCCTTCTTTTTCTGGGCCGCGGAAACCGAGTCGCCTCCCCGGCTGGCAGTTGGCGTTTGCAGTGAACTCAGCGAGCTAACCATACTTAAATGCTTTAGCGACTCCTGGCTTCCGTGGCGCGAGTTAAGCGGCGACATGCCATAGTTGTTGCTCGGTACAAAGTGGTTCCTGCAAAACGGATCGGAATGTCGGAAAACCGCCATTGAAGATGGATTAGTTTCGGTAGATGGTAACACGTCACTCAACAAATATCGCCCAATCAATAAATGCTACGCCGGACAAGCACAACTGCACACTGCCATTGAAACGCTACAACGCCTTTACCAGGATTGATAGTACTCTTTGAACTTTACCGATAGCCTTTGCCATCGTTAAGTAATAGAATAAATCACCATCAAGTAAAACCTTTCTCTACCTAGCGTTTCTACTTAATACTAGCGGGTAGCCATATTCATCCAGCCAAAGTTCATCTTAAATATGGTAGAATGAATGTGGATGATATTTTTCTAGCACTAATAGCCTCTAGGGGAGCGAGTTTTCACAACCTTTTTATACACATGTTTTGACACAAAATGAAGTATGAGCAATATGTTGAGTAGTGGCGGAATGCTACAACGTCCACATTAAACGTCGAGCCAACGTGCCGAATGGAATGAGACATTCGTGAAAGGGGCGCATATGAAAGGCATATCCGATAGACGGAAGAAATGTAGTGGACTTACGTCGTACTCCAGACCACTTTCTCTGTGTCTCATTTTTTTCCCCCTGCATACCTATCTCCCGGTTAAAATGAACAGGGCACGCGGTCAGCTGCTGCTATCCTGTATGAAACAAAGGGATCTCCCAGAAGGAGAAGAAAAAAGAAAAAAAACACCAACCACCCTTCCTATCATCGCTACTAAATGCCGAAACTTCCGAAGTTGAGCCATTGGACAACGAGTGTATAATACTTGGTGGTATATTTCCTTACAAATCGATCTTTTTTCGTTTTGCACAACTAAACCCTAAAAATATTCAAACACGTACAAAGAGCTGTATTGATACCAAAAATCACATCACATTCAACAATGTACAGTCGAACCGGCATATGATGCGAAATCGGTTGCAAGAGTTCCACAACGAACCTACGAATAATAAATCCTCAAAATACATCTTATTTTTGACAAGCTTTAGTCTATGCAAGTCAGCGCTTGGTATTATTCGAATGGCGCCTTGATGGTGCCTTCTAAAGGCAGAGATGATCAGTCTCATACTTTGTCTTTATCGTACGTCTCCTTAACGTACTTGCAGAGTAATGCAAACCCAGGACAACAAATTTTCACCGCGTCACACGTACGAATCAGACATCGTGCTATGATGCAGGATGCCAAACCTTCGATCCGTCAGTGCGAACGGAGAGTTATTTATGATAATCATCGAATCGTTGGCGGTACCGATTAACGGCATGTTGGAAATAAGCCGCGGAACCGCGGAACCCGTCGACGCCGTCACCTCCCGTCTCAGATTCAAACGCATGATCGAGCGCGTAGGTTGAACGAGCCGGGCCTCCGAGGCTACCACGTGATGGGATGGGAATCGTCGACCAACGCTACTAGTAGTACCAGCAACTCGACCATTACTGCCGATGTTTCCTCCCGCGAGTGGATGCCTTCGGGTTGAGGGGGCACGTTTCCAATCGAAAAGATTTACGTTCTGCAATTGCTCCTGCAGCGTGTGGAAAGGACGCTGCTGGGGTAGCAGATTATCTCCTGCCTGCCGCCGGAGCAGCGCCACCGACGGATGCGGCGGCGTGGGTGCATGCATTCTGCGTTGCACCGGAAAAGATGTCGAGGAAATTGCATTGGTGGACGACGGTGGAAAGGAGTTCCGGAACGAGCTATAGTACGGATGATTGTGCGGATAGTAATGTTGTCCCGGCACTGCCGTAGGTGCCCGTCGTCTAAGTTTCGCGCGGTACGCCGGCAAACGGCCGATGACCGACGGAAGCGGTACGGGTAAGGATTGATGAAGATGACGATGATGATGAAGATGATGATGATGAGGGAACTGCTGTTGGCGGATCTGATGTGCGGCGGTTTGAAGGTAGCGGTGACGCTGTTGGTGACTGTATGGCGAATTGGCCAACAACCTAGACACGTTCTGAAAGCGCTCCATACGAGTATGTAGCATGGCACTGGACAGCGTACTGTTGTAGCGATTCGGTTTAGCAACGTGCTCATGCGACCGCGTGGGCGGAAACACGGATGGGAACAACTTAAATGATAATGACCTGGATTCGCCCGGAAACTCCGACCCGTGGACGGACACTCCCTGTGATCGTCTGGATTTTTGGGAGTTTGTGCGGCGGTGGTTAAGAGAAGAGAAAGAGAATATATGTAGATATGAGCAAAAACAAGCACGGCTGCCGCAGACCAAATTCCGTCAGTTGCGTAAGGCGCAAACAACCCTCAAACAACATCACCTTCAAATAAACCGTTGACGCTTCCCATTACACCCCCGCTCTCCCTTCTCATCGCACTTACCGTTTCAGTTCCTCCTGACTCTGCGCTAGTGCAAGCGCAAAGCGTTCTAGGCGCATGGTGCGAGCCGTACCCGGTGAAATCGTTCCACCGGAACTGTTATCGCCACCCAGCATACCTCCTCCGGCGGACATGTCGTGCTCGGCGTTGACCATTTCGTCGTGCTGTTGCATTTCCGATTGAAGGTGAGCTAGTTGGACCTGAAATTGGGGTGGGGGGAGGGGAGAGCGAACAATTAGCATTCAGCCGACGCTAAAATTTGAAACACCTACAAAACACAAACTACACCAAATTCAAACCCATGACATTCACAAGATAAAAAACAAAATAGATCCGTAAATGGTTGCAATTTACACCAATTGGGGCCATTGATGAAACAATTCTAAAGTGTAAATTTTGAAGCGCTCTGGTTTCTTCCTGAACAATAAAACAAACAACCAAATATGTCGAAACGGTTCGTAGTACTGGGCCCAATTTTTACTGACAAAAGCTCGAGAAAAAAGCAACACAAATGAAAATTCATACCAGGGTGAACCCCACCTACGGACGTCATTTCAACAACTGCACGATAAGCTGCTACTAGTAACATTTCTTCCCATTTTATCAAATTGAAATTGAAAAAAAAGTATAAAACATCGCATCATTCAGAACAATGCAAACAGAAGCGCCCAAACAGGGAATTTAGGTAAACCGAAATACCACAAATAAACTTAAAAGAAGCACAAATGTGTCGAAAAGGCCAATGTGAAAAAAGCACCGGGAATTAACACTATCGGGGCTCATCTTTTCATTTCATTTCGACTTTTCAACATTTTTGCCAAGTTTTGATTTCAGTTAGTTTTTCAACCCACGACGAATCCACTTTTTGAGGGGTTTTTTAACCCGTTTACTAAGATAACCGACTGCTTTGATAAACTTTCAGACAAATGTTCATTACCTATTAAAGATGTACATGTGACTTATTGTTCTATCTTCGCGATCTGCTCCTCATCACCCCACTTCACGCCAAAGCAAATTCCCTCGAGCAGAAAAGGATGAAAATTAGGAAAATGATAGGAAAAACACCATACCAAATCCTTCGGCGTCTTGGCGTAACCAACAATTTGATTGTTGAATGTTGTCGAAACAATCCACCAAATGTGAGATTTTCTGATAAGAATTATTTTACCACCATTTTCCCCCTTTTTCCAACCTTTTCCTATAATTATGCGTGAGGTGGAGCGCATAAAGTTTTTACAGATATCGGGGAAATGTGAACGACGAACACATTTAAAAGCAAGTAATGAGCATTTGCAAAAATAATAATCCAACTTTGCTAATTTTAGTTAGTGACCAAAGTAGTATCGAAATTGTGGAGGCCCGTTAGTGTTAACCACATCCCCGTTCCTTACGCCCAACCCCGGGCAACCGCTACTGCATTCCCTGTTCACTTCCAGCAAATAAGGCAAGTTCAATATTGTATGTGTGTCGTCATTTGCCGGAACCACTCACTTGGCTAGAGGGTAACGATTCGGACATCGGAACTTGATTCAAAGTGGTAACGTATTGGTGTAAATGCGCTGGCGACATCGACGCTGGCGCCTGTAACGATAAGACACAGACAGGAGGAAGAAGGTGTGTGGAGAGTAAAGATCAAAACCAATGTTCGAAAGCAGATGTATGAAGGAGGGAGGAATTATGCACAATGCTCCTTGATGTTTCCGAGACTTGGGCGCCAACAGCGGCTTCAAAGGATTTAGGGGAGAGGGGGAGGAACTACATTCCTAGTGTAAATCACGGAGGTTTAAATTTCGTTTGTAACTGTCACGTTTCTTCCGCAATTCCGATTGACCAACAGAAGTAGAGTTTTGTAAAAGAATAACAACAAAAAATGTGGCGAAAGGAGCAAAGATAACCAATCGTCTCCCTAAACCAAACCAAACCGAAACAAACAATTGGGAATAAAGGTTCCCAAGAGCGGCTCTACGCACCGTATGATACTTTTGTAGATAGTCCCGGTTGGGACTGTTCGGCGTGCTGCTTCCACTCAGTGGAGGACTCTGACGATCCATCGAACGACCCCGCGCGAGCAGATTCATATGCTCGAGGCTGCCTACGCGAGATTCCAGCTCTTCTGCTCGCGCTTCCGTCGACTGTTTTTCCTCCTGTATTAATCTGCATTTAGGAGCGGAAAAAATATTGGTTAAAAAGGAAAAGGTCGCATGAAAAGCAGGGGGCAAAGGGTAATATTTACCGTATCTCATTATTGATCGCATCGAGCTGCTCCTGCAGCATGATGGCCAGCGTTTGTGCGTCGGTGTGCCCGGTCGGCGAAATGATATCGCCCGTGCCGAACAGATTGTCCGCCTCGTCCGCTCCCTCGAGGACGCCACTGTCAAATACTTGTGCATTGCTCATGTGCTGCAGCTTATTCCAGTCCTGCTCGGCCATCGACCGGTTGAAGTGTTCCTCCTCCAGCGTCGACTTGTTGCGCCGTAAGCTGTGCGTGCTGAACGTGGCCGAGCCGCTTCGCGAGAACCCACTGTTGCCTCCCGCGTTGCTGACGGCATTCGGAGATAAGCTTCGGGTAAGTGCTTCCGTTTGCTGGATATTGTACGCGATTTCCTACGTTCAGAATCATGAACCCATGAGTTAGAGAATGCGGTCTAAAGTGGGAAGAAGTAAAACCCAATCAAACAAACCTGCTGCAGCAGACGGCGCTTGAACGTTTCCATCTCGAGCCGGTTTTTGGCGATCTCCTTGAGCATGTCCGACTTCTCCTGGCACAACTCCTCCGCGTACTTGCGCGCCTTATCGAGCTCCTGCGAAAGTGTGTTCTTTTCCTCCAGGGCCGTCATGCGCTCCTTAAGGTGCACCTGCAGCCGATCGTTCGATTCGGCCAGCAGTTTATCGACGGTCGACGATAGGCGCTGATTGTGCTCCTCGTTCATTTTCAGTCTTTGATTCAGGCGCATCACTTCGGCATTCTTCTCCTCCACGTTGTTCTCCAGGCGCGTGATTCTGTCCTCCGCCGAACCGTGCCGCTCCTGTGCCTGTGTGGAACAAGTGCGAAACAAAATGGGGTGGAAGAGAAAAGCACACACACACATGATCAGGGCCAGTAACCGTGAGAGAAAATGTTCACAAAACAAAAATCATAGGAACGGATGTTTCATGCGACTTTCATGCGAGTTTTCAAAAAAAAAACGATAAACACACATATCACGAGGAGGAGATAGAAATGAATCCGTTGTTGTAGAAAACCGGGGTTAAGAAAATTTTGACGCGCCCTTCCGGTTAGATGTAGCCTACCTTATTGCCTACCTGTGTTAGGGCTTCCATGCGCGCCTTCAACTGTTCCTCCATTTCGGGCAGCTTGGAGAACTGCGCCAGCTTTTGCTCCGACAATTCCAGCTTCTCCTGTATGGCCGCTATTTTACCCTCTTGCAGCTGTGGAATGGAAACGGTCAAATTTAAAGTTCCATGGCACTAAGGAGCAACGAAAAAAGGCAGATTTAACCTACCTTCAGCTGGGCTTCCTTGTGACGCAATTCCTGTTCCAGCTTCTCATTCAGGTCGTGCAGGGAGGTTGACTCACGCTGCGCGTTCAGATAGCGCTTCTCGAGCGTGGCAATGCGTTCCTCCTGGTCCTCCTTCTGGGCCACGTTTTCACGCAGGTCGCGCTGCAGCTTGACGCACGCCTCCTGCGACTTGGTGTACTCCTTCTGCAGCTTGCACATATTATCCTCCATCTCGTTGATCTTGGTGTTCAGATCGGACACTCGCCGCTGCCACTGGGATAGCTCGGCCGTCTGCTTCTCGATGATCGTCTGCAGTTCGTGCGTTTTGGCACTGTAGTCGATCATCTCCCCGCCCTCACCATTCTTCAGGGTGTCCTGTTGCGATTGGGTTGGGAAATTACACGTGAGTTATTGCTCGATTTGCGCGTTTGATTTGAGTTCGCTTTTATCGGCCATACCTTCTTATCACTGCCGCTCTCCAGTGACGCGTCGGATTGGTTAGACAATACACCTGACTTATATTGCTGAAGCTGAATCGGAAAGAAAAAGCAGTCAAAGATCAGAACACAACATTGAATTTTGGTTAGCGAATCAATGCAAAAAACCATACCTCATCTTTGGTTTGATTGAGTTCTTCTTCCAGCTCATTGTTCTTTTCTAGTGATATCCGGAGCCTCTCGCGAACCTACAATGTGATTGGAAAATGATCATTTACGAAGAAGCATTAGGCATCGGTGTCCATCACATTTGTGATTCCCTAATTCTGACGAAAACATAGTAACCATTGTAGTGTAGTTTTGGAGAGTTATTAAAAAAAAAAACAAAATAAAATCGCACATCATTAGGAATATTGGATGAATTAATCATGCGTTTTATAAACACAACAGAAAACAAATTCGTTTCCGGTTATTTTCGATAAATTACTCATAAATTTGTTGATACTTTTCATTCAAATTATTTGTATAGTTTGGTGATAAGCAAGCAAGTAAAATGCCGCTAACAATCATGTCGTAGGCAGTTAAAAACACTCATTCAAACGCAAATAATGCACATTGACCAGTGCGTAAGCGGGTAGTACTCGACTACCTTAGCACAACACGCTTGATAACAGCCTGGATCACGTTCGTCATAAAACAAACAGATTATTACTCTCGTTTACCACTTTTGCACTACTGAGTGCCGTACCAGAGAAACGGTTGCACCGGGAAAAAGGGAAGGTGGGTGTTTTTGGGACAGATTGACGCGTGGGTTCGCAATCGTTGTGGTCGTTGATCGCGGTTCGTTACCTTCTCATCCAAAGCCTTATGGTGCTCGAACAAACTCTTGAGGGCCTTCAACACCTCCACCTCGCTGGACACGCCACTCTGGGAGGCCGCCTGCCGCTTCACGACCGTCATGCGTAGCGATCGCTCGTGTCGGGACACAAGACATTCGAGATGTTCCAACAGGAGCTATGTGCACATGGAATGGGAAGATAGTAAAACAACGTAGAGCAATATGAGTGGAAAGAGAACAACGCGCGCAACCTCCGTGCTGGATGCTGATTACGGTGTTGGTACGTTTGTGCGGATAGCGGGGTCAAGGGTTGAGAGTCTTTCCCGACATAAAATCGACAACACATTGGCGCCATCCCGGCGATGACCTCGGGGTGCATCGCCGCACATCTTGGCATCGGTCGCAAGCGGCAACATCAGCACCAACAGCAGCAGCAGTAGTAGCTTACCCTGGTATTATTCCTTTCCGCCTTCAGTTCTCCGATTTCCTCGTCGCGCTCCAGCAGCGTCTCGCGGGCTTGCGTTAGTTCTTTGGTTAGAGTCGAGAATTCCTATGCCAGGGCAAGAGAAATAAAAGCAACATATCAACATCCAATCGAACGTAACGATACAAACGCACGGAACGCAAGTGTGGGACGGTGCGAGCGTGGAGAAGAAAAAAAACTATATGCGTAGGCATAACCAGTCCTTCCAAAGGGCTTTCCATACATTGACCCCTTAGGAGGACCGGAGAAGCGCGCACCTGTGGCAAGTTGGCCGCAATCTGCCGCTGCAGACTGTCCCGTTCCTTCTCCACGTCCTGGATTTTCATCTCCATGTCCGCCATCCGCTGCTGGGTTTCGCGCAAGCTGTCCATCAGCTTGTCCCGCTCGTCCAGCATCGAGACCATCAGCTGCTCGAAGTTGGCATCCTCGCCGCTGAACTGCGACGACCGCTGGGAGATATTGTCCTCCGAGATGGTCGGCATCACGTCGCACATCATATTCCACATTTTGACTTATTTTTGCTTTCCTTCGGTGGCTCCCAAAACAAAATTTCTTCCGCCTTTTTTTTGCTTCAGCTTCGCCGTGAATTTTTTCCTTTTCACGGTACCCCAAGAAACTGCCTACACACTCACTCGCACTCTCTTTATCGCTCGCGCTCGCTTTTTCGCCTTTTCCTTCACTCCTCTGCTCGCTTTCGCAGTTTCTTTCTCTCTCGCTCGCCCGTGAACAGCAACACACGCAATACTGTGACCACTTTCGCTCTTTTTTCACTATTTATCAGTCAAGCAAAGCACGGGGTTCGCACGGATGGGTGAGGGGAAAACGTGTGTTGTAGGATGGATGGGCAGGTGCGGCGGGGATCGCACAGAATCTTCTTTTCGAGGTGTCACGCACAACACGGTCCACGGCGGCACCCCCCAAGGTACGGGACGAGGAAAACACGGGTCCTCGTACCCGGCGGAGCTCGTAAGTGACCAGCAGGAGACCTGCACCACCGTGCGGGGGTGGTGAGCCGTGGGACGAGGGGTTCGAGGGCACGATAACGAGATGACAGAATGCCACAATCGGATGAACGGCGGGGTAGCGGGTTCGTAGCGTAGCGGCAACAACGTCGACGACGGCGACCAGTCTCTCCCCGCTTTTGCGCCGCCGCCTGTTATTTGCCTTCGTTCGTTCGGATGCCGTTTTACTACCGCTACTACTACCGCACGGTACTGCTGCTACCTATGCTGCTGCGGCTGCACGGTTTTCACACTTCAATTTTCTTTCGACACAAATCAACGCCACATTTGCTGGCCATTATGTAATTTGGTGGCAGCCCTGCAACTATTTTACTACACTGCACTGCATTCACCACCGGGCCGGGTACATTCCGGTCTGGTGCGAACGACCGTCCAACGCAAGCACGATTGAAGATTTCAGTATCGTAAAATTCCTCCGTTCGTGGACACACCTTTCTTATTTTGTGTGTGTCGCCATTATGTTACTAGAGATGGAAGGTTGCAGCTGGATCTACCCTACAGGAGCTCTTCGATCCAATCCCAAACTCAGAACACTTAGCTGTTTACGTTTATCGTGTTAAAGGAAAAATGTAATCGACCCAAGAGCGAAGAGGATTTTGATATGCATTTGACCCGTTCGAATAAATGGGTTTTGGACTACATTCGATCTGACTTGGGATTTCAATCCGGGAGCGAATGAATCTGACATTTTCTCGCTCCGGCATCGTACAGGGTTTTGTATGTTCGAAGTCAACTGTTTGTTCAATCCGCCATGTTCGAAACGATTCACCGAGGTGTTTAATACCAAGATAACAGAAACCGGTCAATGTTCGAAACGATATGTTCGTAGCAACAAAATCAATTTATTCCTATTTTTTAATAGAAAATCAAATTTTCATGTGAATAAACTCATTCATTATACCTTAGCTTCTAGATTGACATACAAACCCATATTAATAAAGAACTGCAGAAGATGCCCCAATGGACATGCATTTTCAATGCAGGTCTGCTTTAAGCGATATTCAAATGTTAAAGAGCAATTAATTAATAGAACTGAAAATAGTTTAGAAACTGTAGTTATAGATCTTATAATAAGATCAATACGTGATCTACAATACATACAAAAAGTTAACAAGAACCGGCAACGCGTTTTGTATCCGCAAAGACTCTCGACGCGTCGTTACAAAAATCGATAGTTTGTCGCGGTCGACCATTTTTTTCGACTTGTTCCACATGTTGTTTACATTGTGTATGGAAGTTTGACATATTGCGGCGTTATCTCATGATATCCTCAATTTGAATAGGTTCGTTAAAAAATGGAAACTCAATTGCTTCTTACTTACCATTCTTTAATATGCAATTTTATAACCTTCTTCTCATTTTATTTTTTGTCATCAATTGCATAACAGTTAAACGCTTCGGGATAATACATCATTGATACATTTCTATCAAAACTGGCATTAATTTATTTAAACTCTACGTTCAACATTAGACAGAAGACAAAAAGCGGTTGTATTGCTCGAATTGATTGTGTTGTGAGGCTCATTTCGTCGGTTTTCCGTTACTCAATATTGCACTTATTCATGATAACATGACAGAAATCGTTAGGCTCGCTTCAGTGTTCCAATTTACAGCATGATTCCCTCAAACCTTCGTTTCCTCCCGGGGCCACCGGCAAAGTTGGCAACTGCCATTGCCATTCGATGCTTTGCTTCTTGTGCACCTGCGTACAAAACAAAATATTGTGTTAACGGGTATTGCTGGCTCTATTTATCTTCATGTATGCCTTAATTACCTGAATATCCGCGGGACAGCCCAAAGTCAACGGTTCGCTTAGAGCTGTGTCAAACAAGGAGTAAAAAATAGATTAGGTTATACACTTCCTTTGAAAGAAAAAATTCCACCATACTTTTCTAGCTCATCTTTAGCTCTCAGCATTGTATGGCCGTATCGTGCAATAAGATCTATTAGTACATCGTCTGGTTGCTCCTTCATCTCTTGTTTGTAGCCTCGGTAGCTGTGAAACGATAATAAAAATATATATTTAATAAGTAAAATAAATTATTACTTCTCAAGACAAAGCTAGCCAAACCTTAAAGCAGATGATGTGTCGATTGTAGTTGTGAAGACTAGAAGAAGAAATGTTATAGCCACGGCTGAGGCCCACGTTTCAGTTACCTTGCGAACTAAATAGCAAACGATAAATAACATAAATTTGAGGATATCATTCACGATTGGTATAAAAATGTTAATGAATCATTCAAAGTTCGGTTTTTACTCCTTTATATTGACGTAGATTCTTTTATTCATTCATGAAAGTGGTATGCACGAGTCCAACTGCTACTCTAGTTACAATTATAAAATTCTTTTTGAATATTCGAACATCTACACGTGCTTTCGAAATGTCATACATCAAAACTGGTAATAATCTACTGGCAACACTGTTGTGCTTTCAGACATCAAACGTGCCAATTGGTTGAAAATAGTTTCATACTAAAAGTAGAAAATATCCAGGACATGAAATTTGTGTATGAATATGAAACACAACTCAAAAATATACATTCTCGCAAAGGATAAGTTTAGGAAAATAATATTCACAAAATAGAAAATATTGGGCGCAGCACGGCCAAAGCGATACTCGAAACGTCTATTTTGCGCAATGCAACTTCACATCGCCCACGTGCACCGGCATCGTAAATATTTTTACGCAACTCATGCTGTGCAGTGCGAAATAAATGCAATCCAATGGGAACCACATAGGATATTACATAAATAATCCATTCGAAAACATAGAATACAACGAGGATGGCATGAAGAATGTGCTTTTATAGAGCAGCAAGTTCAATGTAGTTGATTTTTGGTTCTGTTCTGTATATGTTTAAAGACATACTCTTTATTCCTTCGTTCAATTTTAAAATTGCTTTGTAGAGAAGGTATGCATTCAAACCTTTAATGTCCTATCGCTCGACCATGAGTACATTGTTTCCAGTTTTCTACCATAGCAGCAAGTATAGATAATAATTTTGTGTAGGATGCCCATACGTTCGTAGGTCCACACTCGGATAAGAATTGATGTCAGTTGTTCATGAACAATTTGAACCATGCTTCACTTGTAGGCATAATGCACCCCTCCCCCCCCATGGCCGCACAGAAAACATTTCTTCAACTTTTTCGAGTACATAATACATGGTTTTGTGTTTGTGTTTTTATTGGTTTTATCGAACTATTAATGTTTGTGTTGCTTGAAATAGAATCAGTATAGATTAGGGTTTCACCTTTACTGAGCAACGTGCGTTAACAAAAACGCACTTTTTCTGCCTGGTAAATGCTATTGCTATTGCTCCGTAGTTGCTGATGATGCTATTCTCAATTTCGACGATGGGTCCTCCCATCTTCGAGTGATGCGGCCGGATACCGACACCCGTGCCTGCCGAACAACCGACTGGTAGGTAATGTACAACCCATTTTTGGTGGGAGGTTAATTTTTACAACGAACTCAACGCGTTGGGCCAAAAGAAGAGCTCAAACTCAACCCTAACGTGCAACCTCCTGCGTTGTAGTGTTTGCGACCCATCGGAATTCATTCAATCTTTTCCCTGTAAAGAAATTTTTATTACACATAAACAATGTTTTCGTTTACGTAGGGATTATTTTAGTACATAAGTGTTGCATGTTTGATTCTTCGTTCATTAAATAGGATTGCTAGCAGGCTTTTCTCACAAATCTTCCCCATAACCCACTGGGGCATTATTTCTTCCATGTTGTTCTGCGAACAACGAGAGTTCAAGATGAAAACATTCCTTGTAATCACCCAGCTCTTCTGCGATAAATGCAGACGGTCAATTTACCCAGTTACATTTCGCGTAATACGATGGTTTAAACCAAATGAAATAAGCATAGTCTTGGTTTCAGTTTGTTTTCAATAGTTCTGCTTTGTTCTCATTAACTCTCAAATTATTATCTTTTTCGTGATCAAACCTTCCGGGGTGTTGTTTGCGGTTTTCTTTCCTTATCTAACTTCCTGCTAGTAGTACTTCTACTTTGCTCATCTGCTTCCCCCGCCGTGGCTTATCATTTATTTACGTTTGCGTAAGTGGGTGAATAGTTGGTGATCGAAGTCAGCATCTCAATCAGCAGCAAATACACGCCTCATAGTTACGATTTCCTTGATTTGTTTTTTTTTCGATTTAATTATTTTTCTTTTTCAAGTAGTAAAACTCATTTGCAAACATCGGAACAGATTACAGAATAGTACGATTGATGTACAGGTTATTCTTAAGTTCGTAAGGAGCATAAATTCGGCGCTCCATAATGCGGTGAGAGGGACAGTTGAGAGGGGCTGGTGGATTGATGATATCGAAAACAACGAAAAGCTTTTTGTTAGTACGATGTTATTTAAAATAATAAGAATGATAATTGAAATAATCAGAAAAATATGAATTCTTGGGGCAGTAATACCGCATGAGGGCAGGAGAGGTGCATAACCATAATATTGCTGATGACGGGAGCGCCGCAAAAAGACAAAATAATGAATGATCCATCCACACATACACACGGGTATGCTTATTCCAAAAACTGTGACCACAGGGCATCTCATACGACAAAACTCTGCACGAGCAACGGAACTAAACGAACTTAGTATGTAGACCCTTCTCCGTTTCTTTGCTCCCCGAGAGCAACAGCGTTGAATTGAGAAAACAGATTAGAAGACTTTGTTTTTTTTGTTTGTTTTTGTAAGAAACGTATGGTTTGTTTTGGCTATAGGGTGATATTTATGTTTTTGTTTTCTCATGGCAAACTGCTTCCTTTACCGTATGTGCCAGAGAGTGTCTGACATAAGTAGCTAAAACTTATTCGAAGTAACTTGAATCTCCTACTGGTTACCTTGAAAACGGGAACACCTGGTTCCTTAATCTGTTGTTCGAAGAAAAGTACGAGCTTTCGAGCACTATTGCAACCCACTGTTTGTATGTCCTGTGTCTCTCGTAATGTGTTGTAAAGCACGTCATCGTGCACATTTGAAACATTTTCAAAACCTGCTCTCTGTACCACACCACCATTTGCTTGGTGCTCTTGATCAGATTATGCATAAGATTATTAATCAAAAAAAAGTTATCAAAGAAACGTGTGTTGCAATACATTTCTCCCTAGCGTGTATGTGTGTGTGTGTGCATAGTTTACTTAATCCTTCTCTAAATACTCGCTCGCTAGATTTTTCTTTGTGGCCGCTGCGACCCGACTGGACTTTGCATCCATGTGTATGGGGGGTGGGTGGTGTGTATTTATGCTTCACCACTTTCCACGCTTAACCTAGCGACGGGAAGGCATGCTCATCGTCCACCTTCGGGGCAGCTGGGGTGTTCTGCTGCTTGGAAGCGCGCGGGTTCGGTCTGCTGTACTTGTTCATGCCACCATCGTAGCTTCGCTCCGGACCGCCACCGGCGCCACCGAACGGTGGTCGATTGTTGCGCCGGATGTTGTCCCGCTGTGGCCGCTCCATGCCACCCTCATTCGTGCCGCCAGCGCCTCCATCTTGTTGATAGCCGTAGTCTCCTCCACCGCCGCCGCTTCGATAGTTGTCGCCGCCAAAGTCACCACCACGCCTTCCACCCGGTCCGTCGCGTCCCATTCCTCGGCCTCCACCCTTGCCGCCACGGCCGCCACGAGAACGTCCCAGTCCACCCCGACGGTTGTCATTGAAGTGGAACTCGATGTCCAGCACCTGCTTGCCCTTGCCACCGGCCGATGCCTTTTGAGTATCGTTGTTTTCGTCATCGTCCCCTTCCGCTGCTTCACCCTTGGCCGATTTCCTGTCCAGTGCCACCATCTTGTCCCACTGAGCCGAATCCTCGCCCTCGCCCGCCTTACGCAGATTGTACTGGGGCTTCAATCGAACCGCCGCCTTTTGTGCTTTCCATTCGTCCAGAGTCATTTCCTTGGCCTCTTCCTCAGCTTTGGCGATAGCAGCCGCGTCGGCAGCACCCTCGCCGTCGCCGTTGGCCACGTTGTTCGTGCGCTCCGGGTTGGTCTTCTCATCGGCGCTCGTATCGGCATCCTGTGGCTGGTATTCTTGGTCCAAGTTCGAGTACTCCTTAGCGTCCTGCTTCGAGCTGCCCCAGTTGTGCGACCCGGCACCGTCGCGCTTATCCACCGCCTTGATTCCGGTTTTGTTGGAGCCAGATTGACGGTCAAAATCGCGCTTACCGCGACCATCGAAGCGCTTCGGTCCACCGGCACCACCAGCACCACCACCATTCTGAGCGTACGGTTTTCGCTGTCCATCGCTGTCGTACTCACGGGGTTTGCGCGGATACTTATCATCATTGCCACCTCCGGGTGCTACCGTTCCGTTCTTGTTGTTCGGGCCTCGGGGGAACTTTGCACCGGCGGCAGCAGCAGCGCCGACTTTCTGATTCTCTTGGTTGCGGATGTTGTCCTTCTGCGTTTCCTTGATACCTCGTCGTTCCGTGCCGCGCTGATTATGTAAATTGCCGGTGCCGTTCGTCTGTGCTGCCGTTTTATCCGGGTGTCGATTTTCCGCTCCGCGCCCACCAGCCGACTTGTTTTCCTTCTCACCGCCCTTCGCGGTCGATTTCGCCTGTCCGGACGACGGTTGCTGGGGCTGAGCTCCAGCTGCTGCCGGGGTTCCGGCAGCGGAAGCGGCCGTATTAGCAGCTTGCTGCTTTTTCTGCTGCTTCTGTTTGTTCTTCAGAATGGACTCCATCGGATCGCCGGCATCGTCGTCGATGCAGAACAGATCGTAGCGGTTCGCCACATTGATTCCGTAGGAGGTGTTCTCCATCTCGCGTGCAACTTAGGATGGCGAAAGCGAAAAAACGCCGTCTCGGAAGCGGAAAAAGATTGCCGAAAGCAACTCACACGCACACACGCGCCCGACTAGGCTCGTGCTTCACAACCACACTCGTTCACGCGCACTGTGCTGCTGGTTTCAGCGAAACCGCGCCGTTTGACGGATAATTGTCGTTCGCACACGCGCTCGCGCTCCGACGAACAAACTTGCCAACCCTGTATGGTGGGCTGCGCTACTCTGTGGCAACGGTGGATGGACGGGCCTGGCTGTGTGGTTATTACCAACTGCGGCGTTTGCTCCTTGTCCCACCCGTTTCAATACACCATTTCCTTTTTCACACTCTCGTGCGCACACGGAACCCTAGGCAGGCGGCCAGGCACAAATCGATCCACGAGGTGTGCGACTTCTAGATTCGTTTTTCGATTCAAAAACGAACTATTGTTTCCATCTGTGGCTTTACAGGACGGTTTTCCAGCTAAGCACGATGCGTGTGTTTGATGCTGCGATGGTCCAGACGCGCTCGTACCGCGTTCCAGTAAATGTTGCGTTAAAATACACTTCTTTTCCCACACTTTTCGCAACCACACTTACTACAGTGCATTTTCCGTTCGCTAGGACGAACAAGATTTTCTTCACTGCGTTGACATAATTACTCTTCAACTGTCCTCTGCGGCGAACCACATGAAACGATCCCTCGGACAAGCGCATGGGTGTGGCCGTTCCTTTTTCAGAGCAAGGTGACTAGTGCTTTTGCCAAGGTGTATATACATCGACCAAACACGCTGCAATGGCATGACATACTTTATCCGAAAAATTAAACCCGTTTGATAACAGCAAAATAAAAGCTATGCACTAGTATCCAAATTATATTCTACATGCTTCGAAAGTGTATTTAAATTGTTCAGTCAGGTGAAAAACTATTTAAATAAATTTGTGTTTAAAAACGATTCACACAAGTCCGTTAAAATGGCGGAAGTGTCACATTTTAAAAATCAAGATTCACATGTACGGCCCGTTTCGTACCGTTCGCAAATTGTGATGTTTTTGTCGAAATTTAATAGCATATCACATTGCAGAATGAGTTATGCAATTTAACACACTGAAAGAAAAAAATTAATCTTCAATGAATCACTCCCAGCACGTACATGCACTCAACAAGAATTTCTAAAAATAGAGCCAGGAAATTGAACGATGCAGCATCCATTACCTATTTTTACCACCAAAAATATGTTGCATGATTCGAGCGCTTCAACGTGCAACTATCTTCGTTGATTTTTTTTATACAATTCCTATTTCTACAAATCTACAACGGGTGTCGAGTTTGTAGAATGGAGATATGGAAAAGAACGAGAAGTTCTCCACAAAATGTGCACATTTTTTGTTTAAGAACAAATGCAACAGGCGATTCAATATTCATGCTTATCGATCGATGGCAAAAATTTCATTTTCGTAACGAGATGTTTAAAAAAACGATTATACATTTGAATATACGATAATTATGCTTTAATGTTTGACATGATAATATTACTGAATGGGCATAAGCTCTATATATAGTCTAAATGAACATTGTTTATAAATTACTCCATATGTTGAAAAACATATGCGTTTTCATGAAGACAATCTTTAAAGCACTTTAAAGAAGATATGTGAACACCAACACAATAAGCCTTCGTTAGTGAACACGACCCCAGAGGCTGTTTTTTTCCATGACAAAAATGCTAGAAATTTTGTCATGTTTCACCCAGAGCACGGTTTTGCCTTTGCCTTTATATTTTCCCTTTCCTAACACGCATTCCACGTCGGGATCAGTCACATTGCTGCACAGCGGGCAAAAATAAGCAATACCCTTATCAAGAAACCACCGACAAGGAATGGCTGAAAACATATACGTTCGTACGTACGTGTTGCTCCCATCTCCTGGTTCCCTTTCGGGTTGTTATTACCCTTTCGGTAAAAGTATTAAAAAGAAAATAAGGACATGAGTTTTGTTTTAAAACCATTAGTCACACGTCTCCGTTGTCAGTCAGACTTTTATTATTCATTGTGGGTGTAAAGTACCCCGGATGTTTTTCTTTCATTAAGTACGACACCTGCACCACACTGAAGGCAAGGTAGGACACGATAACAAAATGAAGTAAGAAATCTCTAAGGGAAAAGTTAGCATGAAGTTGAATGTGAAGTAATTGAAAGATTTTTTTTTCTAATATGGTAGATTCCTTTTAGGACAACTCCGGTACATCAAAGGAAAGTCAACTGTAATAGCTTTTAAAAATTATGTTTTGCTTAGGAAATAGAAAATGAAGCTACTTCAATCAATATTCATGTCACTTTGTCACATAATGTTTTTGCTTTTCTTTTTTTCATTTATCTATAACAAGGCCTGTTAGGCCTGTTAAACTTTTCACCGTTTTACGACTTCAAATTTAACTTCAACGAAAATTAGCGTTTTCGTATTTCTTTGTATGCAAAAAGGTACTCTTATTTCACAAACAATTTATAAACAGTATAAGTCATCATAAAATATGATAAGAAACAGTGAAATAGTTACATTGCATGTTGATGACGCGTTGATACCGCCTCGTGCAGCCTAATAAGAGATTCACAGTACACCGATGGAGGTTGCTGGCCCTGTAATCAATCAAAATCCAAAAATCAAAGCACAATCCTGCAGTAGATCGCTCGCACACTTCCTGTATAACGCAGATCGTATCAGAAGCTGATGCAAATTCAGCATCTGACCGATCAAGTGCACAATAAGTGCTTGCTGTGATTTGCTTTGCACTACAAGCACTTCACCGTGCGCAAACACACACCCGCACACGCACATAGAGTTCTCACTCCTTCAAACGAAGAAGATCGTCTTGCCACTGTTCTCCGGGACGAAGCGATTCGAATTGGGTTTTTGTTCTTGTGCATTAAGCTTTTCATTTTTGTTTCAATCCGAATCTTTCGAATCCGTCTGCCATCGCCTGCAACAGGTCAACCCCCGGAGGCCAGTGGCCAAGAACCACGACACTGTTCTACCTGATGTTACACACCGTCGGAAACGGTACACTACACGGAGGCAATTTCCGCCCGCAGATCCTGCTGCAGGTTTTTGGTTCAGATTTTGTGTTGTGTTGTGTTTGCGCGGAAGCTAACCACGTGGTTGCACACTCTTAATACAACGGTGAATCATGGTAGGTGTACGCTCGGTCCCCTATATTTATAGTGCTCCGGGTAACCCGGGGCTCGGACCCGAGCTCGGGTTGGCAGGTGTTGACGGCGAGTACCGGTGGAGCGGCGTGGGAGGGGGGGAGTTGGCGATAGAGCCCGGTGGAGGAGAGCATAAAATCTACACAACTCTACAGGTAGTCCTTACCGCCGACATACCGCCGATCTCGCACACATTCCAAAAGCGGGCAGCAGTCTGCAGCAAAAGCAACAGTTCGGCGCTGGAACCGAAGCTACGGGTTTGCGTTGGGAAAAATGGGGAAGGATAGGAACTGAAGTGCGCCAAGAGGCTGGGCGCAGACAGGGTGACTGTTTGGGAAGCAATCTACACACAGATAAGGCTTTCCTCCTTTTTTCTTCCTTTTTATCGCGACCAGAGTTTGAGAGTTTGCGCAGAGACGGCCGTTTGCTGGCCGTACAATCCGATCACTTTCGGGTTGCTTCGATATATCGCTTGGACTGTTTTATTTATTTTTTTTTTTGCAGGACGATAAAAATCGTGGGGAAAGATGAATGAAACGGAGTGCAGAAGATCGGGAAAGAAAAAGAAGGCACGAGCCAGCGCACAAAAGGAGCAAAATATTTGAAAAAGGCCAGAAGGAAAGCTGTCCCCACAATTGGGTGTGAAAACAAGTTAGCAAAGGATGAGTGCGAAAGAAAGATGGGCACACAATGTGAGGATGTGCGGATGCTGGGAATGTTAAAAAAAGTCACATTGGAAAAAAATATATTCAGATGCATTATTTACTTCATGAAAATACGAGAAGCCGCCTCTCAACTGCACGAAATGCTTCGTCGCATATTTTATTTTCAAACATATAAATCGTATTCGTTGAACTTCCGCATTCTTCGCATGCTGTCTGTCCCGCTCTTACTCGCTGCAAGGTGATCAATATACTTCCTTGAGGACCATTGCCAAGCAGCTTCCCTCTGGGTTGCGTTAAGCGAATTAAAAGGAACAGGAAAAGGCGAAGGAGCCCACCAGGACGGAACACAACCGTGTACGCAAACAAACAGTGGCCACCGTTGGAACGCAATGTGGTTTCGTCCTGGCAAGACTGCATACCGGGCACCGATCCTTTCGCTCCTCACCCTGGCCTATGCTGAAGCCCTCGAGCATACTCCAGAGTGACCGTTACACTCGGTCGGAAAATGCAATCCCACACCACTGGAGTATGGTACTGTAACAAAAAAGAGTAAGGCTACGGCTAGGCCAGGCAACGTAGAAGTGGGGTAATGTTGCTCATTTAACCGGCAGGACTCCTACCCCTAAGTACATTTGTTTCATCCATTTTGTTCCATTTTCCCCTTTCGGTACATCTCGAGCCCTTCCTGAATCCAGCATCTTTGGCGTGGTTTCGGATAAGTAAGGGTAAAATAAATCGTAGAAATGCCCACACACCAGGGCACACAAACAAACGGACACAAACACGTGTGCCTTGCTGGAAACATGTTGAAAACTCACTGGCCTTGGGCCCTTCCGATATGGAGTAGTACCGTTTTCTCCGAATTCTTCTGTGCAGCAAAAGCACAGAAAAGGCACCGAGAGCGCTGGGATCGTTTCCCACGGTGGGAAGTAGGAGTGAAAATTTAATTTTCCCTCCATTACGGGGACAACCCAGCCAGAAGCTGTGTGCGATTTAGGGGAATTCCCAATTGAGGACAGGCTAAGCTGGTGGGGTGGGGGAAAGATATAGCGCTGGATGGCTTTGGGAAAAGTCAGTGAATTTTGTCGGCCCGATTTGAAGGCACACCGTCCATGAGCGTATGCGTCAGCGCGTGGAGACCTCGTAGAGATTTTGACGCACTTCCACCGAAAAGCGCACGGCAAGAGCATAGTGCAGGGCAAGGGAGGGAGCTGAGCGAATGCAAATGGAAGGAGACAGCATTAGCCCGACCGGTTCTCCGAAGACAGGACTGGACCGATTGTTCCTCGCCATTGAACAGTTCCATTTCGTTCGATTTTCTCCTAACGAAGATGGTTAACAGGGTAATATTTTTTCCCTATCAAACTCGGTTTGAAGACAACCCATTTTTTTAACGCAAGTTTGCATCCCTTGCGTTAAAAAAATGGGTTGTTTGTCGTTTAATGGCATTCCGGACATGCACTTGGTGTACGTCTCCTGTGTTGATGTTGATTCCTTACAGATGAATGGACTACTTTATGGAAAGCGGACTATCAATAATAGAACTTTTATTTTCTTCTATTTGAAATTGAATCTAATAGAATATTTGATTTCAAGTTTTAGTGATTTAGTGTTGATCATGTCATCTTTTTAACAAAACCAAATCTCTCTCTAATAAGAGATTTCTATTTTTTAGAAAGTAATAAAGTATTAAATATTTAAAGTGTTTCACTGAAAAACCTCTCACGTCTTGAAACGAATAAACGAATAAATAAGTGGTCGAATGGGATCCTGACCTGCCGAGGATTACCGGTTACCGTTAGCTGACCTTCTTGGGAGAGTTTTGCAATGTGCCTCAAGCTAATTATGCCACACTTATGACGCTGACCTTTGGTTATGTAGCAGGTAGCAGGGTGAATACGGTCCGTACCGATCGTCCTGTTCGAGTTAGTTTATTTTTGGTATTAGGGTTTGGAACAATATGGAAGAAACCATCATGCTGACGGAGTATTACGAAAACAAATATGTAACTCAATTTAAAAACAAATATACTCGTTACGCTTAATGCAAGCTTAAACCATTCAAACCCCTAGAGTTGCTCTTTCTAATGTATGAATACAAAATTCTACTGTTCGATATGATGTTGGCACGTATGTTTTTGAGCATTATATTTAGCTCAATTTACATTTACAACATACTAGGCGTCTCCATCGTTTGCTGGACCAGTTCAATCATGTCTTGTAAAATGAATAAAACATGGTAAAAGTGGTTGTTTAATTCAATTGATTCTATATTTATTCAGTTTTTAAAGTGCATTCATGAGATCCCCTTTTACTATTCTCTCCTTTGGCCAATCGAACAAAACATGTCTCATACAGCTAGTAACACTACATTGTTAATTCGAAATTGAACTGTCGACGATACGAGTTAAGAAAAATGTGTACACACTCATGTGTACCATCACATTACAAGGGCTCCAAAAGCAATACCATACAGATCAGTTTCCCTTAGTACATGAGTTCGAAATGCATTGAACGACCTAGCACCTCAATTTCCACCAGGCGGCTCCATCGGTAACTGCCTTAGCTAATACCACAAATGATTTGCGTGGCTACCACTCTCATTCTGTCTCCGTAATTTCTAAAATTCGTTACCATACACGTTTATAATACCAGTAAATCCAACATAGGGTCAATTCAGGAACTCAACAAAACATGTGCAGTAAATTCACACAAATTATAATAAATAGCCATTGAAGCGTGAAACATTTGATATTGGTAAGAAATAATTCGACGCAAATACATATTTAAAAACAGTTTTGAAATCGTAAAGGTACTGGACGTACGCCGGTTTGAAGTTGAATCTCAATCAATGGCAATTCTGGTTTAAGTTAAAGCTTAAATTAAAAAGTTTAAGTTGGTAGAAAAAATTAAAAAATTATAATCCATTAAAAATAGCAGCACAGTGTTGCTTTTGCAAATTCGCACTTGGCCTCACCAGCGATATCTATAGTCTATATACGAATCCCATCAGATAACGAGATGCTCCAGATAAGGTGAGGTGCGAAGGGCGAGCAAGATGAGGATTGGACGTTCCGAGCCAACGCCACCCGTGCAAGCATATGGTCATATTTACCAACCGTATCAATTTGACAAATTACCTAAAACGTACTCGAAGGAAATACGTCCTCCCCCGGTTCCGTCTCCACTGCAATACTGCCAAAGGGGACCATGGTTTCGGCCAGGGAAATATGATATGCAAACTTTACCGTTCCGTTTGCTCTTCCCCTACGCAGGGACATGGACAACCGTAACCTAGATAGGGGTTTTCGCCGCCCTCACTGGCTCTTCGACGGGACCGTTCGGGAAGATACTTTATGTTCCTGCCCGCCCCGCTCCAGGGTAACGCTGCAGCATCGTTATCATTTGTTGCGCGTGAAATAAATGGAACTGTTTGCTTTTAATAACGTTTTTGGTCATCGCTTATCCGCCGGTTCCCTTTTGCTTTCGTTTCACAGCCAAACAAGCGGGGCGGCGTCTGACGTCGGTTGGATCGATGGAATTTTGTTTAATTTTCCGATAGCGAGCAGCCAACGCGCGCGAGTCATTTTAGCCCACGGGATGTTTTGTTTTATTTTTTGACGCTATTCCATCCCTTCCGTTTCGGGGTGGTATGAGTCTGTTCCAGAGATCCGAACATCACACCGATGTGCACAGCATTGATGGCTGAACAGGTGCCGGCCTCGTGCCGGCCAATATCACCGACAATCGAGATAGTTATTGATCGTGCATATCATTTAATTTCATAACGGACCATGCTCCACTTACCGCATGGAGAGCCCCCCACCCTGGGGAAACCGTTTTCCGATGTGGATGCAAAGTGCATAAAATTTAACACCTTCCGTGCACCATCACCCACCCCCAAACCCTCCTTCTTTTCACCCGACCCATAACCCATCGACAGCGTAACGAAAACTTCCCGTCCTTGACCTAACCCTATCCCAGGCAAAAGTCTTTCCATTGTTATCTGCTCGCCACTTCAACCCACCACCAGACCACCGTGTGTGTATATGGTGTGGTAGGGGAGGTTTGCGGAGGGACGTACCAACGGCACGTGGCATCTATCCAGCGTAACGTGGGTCCGCGTTTCACTGTGTGAACACCTTCGCCTTGCGTCTAACAATGTGATTGGAAAGTTGAACGAAAGATTCACGTACACGTTTATGCCATTTTCCGGTTTTTGATAGATTTCGGATCGTTTGTTTTTCTTTCAGATTACTTTTCAATCGTTTCTCTTCGAGTAACAACGGATTTTCTTTCTATTTCCATTTACACTGAGACAGTAGTTCGAAACAAAAACTTTCTAAAATAACCATAGTATGTAACTTCAATTTAAACTTTTTTTTTTCTTCAACCACTCAATTACTATGGCGAGGTGCATTCTTTATTTGATAGATGCTTCGCAAACGCCATTCACTTTAATCTGTTACAGCCTGCACAGACAAACCTCGCTCGCTCCCCCCGTTTCTGGAAAACTACTTTCCGTGTTGTGTTTGTGCCGGCAACGGCGGTTCTCCAAAGTTAATTAACTGCCAAGCACCAACTGCCGAGAGCTTACCGCTCGCGATAAAAAACCGTCGATGGGAGTGCGTGCACCACCGTTGCGTACTTCAAAGCGACCTCTCCCCAAAGCGGGGCGTGCGAAAGGGGCACAATTAAACGCTTGCACATCATTTCCCGAACACTCGGAGATGCAATTTTGCTGCGAAGATGGGTTCGCTTTACTCAAGTGGGGACGTTCGATTTACAGTTGTTGTGCAGGTTGGCGTGTAAAATTTGTCCAACAAACTGGAAAAAAGGACGCTGGTAGACGGTTCGAGGACCATCCGGTCGGTTCAGTTACACCTAACGCTTGGGAATGGGGAGAAGTGCTGTGCTATCTACCATATGCATCCCTTTTGCACCTCGTCGTTTGGTAAATACAAACTATTGCGGAAATGAGTGGAAGAAATGCACCGGAAGACAAACTACTCGATAGCAATTTTCAATCCAGATGGAGTAGAAACACTTGAACAGCTTCCATCTGCTATCCACACCATCGTTTGGCGTATACTCACAGGACAGTCCAGCCTTAAAAATGCCTGTATGAATCCACCGGCTATCTATTTTTACCCTTTTTATATCAGGCCCAGCCGGAGTGGGACGGGTCTGTCTACCGGTATTATTTACTCGAAGTAATGACCCGTAACAGATGGCAATAATACCTATACCGTACGGATAAACAAATAGCCAAGTAAATGGTATGACTGTTAGCAAATCGCCTCAAATAACCTTACTGATCGTTACATATCTAAAATAAAAATAACCCAACCTTAGAAAATCTCATTTATAAACATTAAATTTTAACTTTTGAATTAAAACTAATCAAACGCTTCTAAAATGCTTCTGCTTAAAAGCAATAATACAACTCTATTCGGTCACTTATAAGCTTTTAGCTTTAAGCCTAGGCCCCAAAGCGTTTACCGGATACGTCATGGTGCTTGATGAATTGCGTGCTGCTCCTCCTGCTTCCCTCGATCCCCCACCCATGCAATTTTATCTTTTCACAATGATCTTCAATAGCTCCGTAAGACTTACTACCAACACTGCTACAGCACAGTAAACAACGTTCGTCCCGGAGCCACTAGTCCGGGGAGGCTTTTATTTCAATTACCATTCCCCTAAGGGGTAACTAGATTGGATGCATGATAACAAGCTGCAATACGCACATCAGCTTTCACATGGCGCATAAGGTCAGTCATCAATCCATTTGTTACACGTCGAATGTGTAAATCTTCTCCGGTCTCGGAAATAGATGCTTCCCCTCGGTTCTGCTTCGATACTTCTCAGTCTTTGCTCGCTTGCCATGATAGTTTCCATTATTTGCTGTCAACCACTTCGCCGGCTCGGGATGGAGTGAAACAACTCGAACTCGAACCATCCATCGTCGTAATAACAACCATAGCCAAACCATCGTCCATTCACACTGGCGTGGCTTTTGAGGTCGAAACTCGCCGATAGTAAAACAGTAACGCGTTCACCAATGATTAATTTTATTCATAAATTAAATCAGCCACAACTATCGCAAACAGATTGTTGATATTTATAAAAAAGGATTCTCATTTTCCATTGTGTTTCTTCATCGATTTATGCTCTGCCTTCAGCTGGCTTCATCATATCATTTACTTGAATTGGTTTTTTTACCACCTTTGTTGTTTTTTACTTGGGTTTCTTCTTGTATTTTGTTTTTGTTTTATTTTTTTGTTTTGTTTCTGTATCACAAACTACATCCAATACATTATTAGATTATATATTTATATATTTAGATAATATGTCATTAGATTTAAACACGTTCATTCATCGTTAAAGTAATATATACAGCCAAAGTAGTTTACAACCACGCTAAAATTAATATTTTGGATATACCGAACGAATCATTGCAAGCCGCTGCAAGCCTAGGGGATGGGGGATGTTTGGTTTGTAATTGTATGTGTTTCTGTGTACGTGTAACTGTAGTTCCAATGTGAGTTTGTGTTGTGTGTTGTTCCTATCGTCCGTGTTGCCCTTCTGTTTATTCCCGAATTGTGATAGTTTTCTTGATTTATTTTGTATTGTTTGTTAAAACATTACATCTAAAATAATTTACCATAAAGCTGAATGGTTGTTGTTTCTTTTCTTCACACTTCTCTTTCACTCTAGCTCTCTCTATCTTCCCTCCAGAACACATCTGTATAATCGTTATCTTCTAGTGCGTTATTATCAACAACTACATCCTCGACTTCAGTTGTGTGTATAGCTTTATACCGACAATAAGCTTAGATAACGATTTATCCAGTGCGAACGTATGTGTGTATGTGTTTTAGGTTTTTTTTTGAAGAAGTGTACTTGTGGTTTAGGTTGTTTCTTTTTGTTTTTAAATTTTGTTCTCATTTCATTTGTCAAGGGGATGTACTTTTGACTTACGATGCACGACTTTTCAAAATAACTTATTTGTTTAATGATTCACTTTGCTTCATTCTCTAAATACCTTCGGGATTTTTTTCTTTATTTATTCTTTGTGTGCTTGCTTTACTATTTCGCTCGGCCTTTTTCTCTACTTATAGCACGATTTATCGGAAGGAATCACACAACAAAAGACATAATAATAATACCTCTTCCAAATCATTGCACGATTCATTTTATGTCAGTTGTGTGTCTGTTTGCTTTTACATCAGTTATTAGATCATATGTCTCGATTAATTTATATTTAGACTTTTTTCCTACTATTTTCAAAACCGCCACATGCGCATTCGCGTATGATTCTGCGCAAGTGTAGGGCTGTGTGTGTTTGTTTTTTTTTCACTTCAAACTTCTTATATATGATGCCGTGTTTGCTTCGCATTATTTTCACATAGAGTTACTAGTTCAGCTGCTAGTTGATATTCAGGTCTTTTTTTTATTGCTTGCCTTCGCTTCATGGCAAGCAGCACGGGGAAATTAGAATATTAGTAGTTACGCATTACTCAACTAAGGCTTCTTGAGAGACAGGATCGTCCGTTGTTTGTTGTTTTGTTTGTTTGCTTGCTTGCGTCTGCACGTTCCAATCGTCCGCAGGATCTACCAACCAACGGATGGGAGACAGTAGGAGGTTTGCGGATGCATGCGATTGCGGTTGTAGCGTTTTCTAACTAACTGAAGAACACCTATACAGTGAATCCGGGTTCCATATGCTGGGGCACGCGAACAAACGGTTGTTGTGCACCGTACACACCGTACACACCCGTACGTCAGTCGGAAGAGCTTTGAGTCTGAAAAGGAACGAGAGAAAAAGGAAGCGAATTAAAACATAGTTAGTGGTTTGAAAATTACAAAATACATAGTAATGCATCTGCAATAGAACGAAGAGAGTTAAGCGGATTATAATTGTCCCGGAATGGGGACAATTTACTGAACACGCGGATTTTGAGTGGCAGTACACAATTAGCCAGTTGTTGGTAGGCGAAGAAAAAGTTGATTTTTCCGTTTTACCACAAAATTTAAACTGTCCTGATTTAAGACTAGGTTAGCTGAACACCTCTCTCATGCACGTTGAGGAGGAGGACACCTTCCTCATTATCTTTGATATGAAAACGGTAAGTAAAAGTGTCAACATCTCAGTATCAAAAGGTGGTCCCCCAAGATGAGATAGAATCAGCCCGGTTCGCCCTCCGTACCCTGCATCAAGCTACCGTGAGCTAACTGATAAGTTGTCCTCGAATAGCCCGTGGCCCTGTGCCCGTCGTGCAAACCATTTATTATTGCCACCCCCGTGCTGTTCACGTACCCGAACCAACTACCCCCGGATCTGTCCAACGAACGAGATCTCCTGTCCAGTAAGGCGCGAGAGATAGAAGCGCGAAGTTGCCTGCCTGATTCGGGACACAGGCGTTCATCTTTTTTCTTATGTATCTGTCTGTGTCTGTGTGTGTATGTGTGCGTGTACGTGTGCCTTTTTTGTTTTGTTTTTTAAATAGGTCGTCGTGTCGTATCTTTCTTTCATTTTTATCCGACGGCCGGCAACCGACCCACGGGCGAACACGATACGAAACCCATCGACGTAAACGACATGGACGGGCTGCGGACGGAACACCGCACTCTCCCCAACCTTCCTTTATGCGGCCCATTTTTCCTCTCCCCTCCTCGACCATCATTGGATAACCAGGCAATGGAGCCGGGTGGCAAAACGTGGGACGAATAGGTGGGGGAAAGAGGGAGGGAGTGCTGCGCCGAGAAGCAGTTCGTTACAATTTTGCTACACTGACAGCGCCAAGAGCCAAGAGAGCAGAAAAGGCCATCTCAACCACGGTGCAAAACCGGAGACGACGTGTCGGGGACGCATCGGAAACGCTGGGCGATGGCCCAGAAGAATGAGGATTTAATCACATCCCGTTTATCCCGTTCTTTTATTACCGTACGTATCATTGCGACGGACGAGTTTTATGGATGTGTTCACCGTTGAGTGGAAGAATTTATGAACAAAATATCGCCCACTCGAAGTGTGCGAGAGTGTAGAAGCATTGAATATTTTTCAAAACTTTGATAAGAATTGAATTACGTTACACTCGCTTTCTTCATTTGCAATACAGCATTTCTGTTCAATTCTGATCTAACATAATTTTACATTTATCGTTTGAGGATTTCACTTAAAACTACACTTTAAGAAAACTACAAGAATGGAAATAAATAGCTATTTAGTTGCCATACATGTATGCACATGTTTGTCACAATGTCAACAGACTACATTTATATAAACCCCAGCGACGGCGAGTTTGCTCGTCATTTCTGGAAGGATAAGGGGGACACAGCACAAGTCAGCAAAATAGTCAGCGCATAAAAATAAACATATTTTACGGCCGTTTCATTCGTGCAGTGTGTGCGTGTGTTTTGCAGTGCGATTTTTTAGTATGCCCTTCGAAAAAGGAAAAAAGTCTCCTACCAGCTCCACACGAAGTTACGGGTTGCGAAAGGCACGTACGCGACACGGCGACACAGCATATAACTGCTGCATGCCGGTCATGGCAAAGGCACGACCGAAAGAGCGAACGCCGTTTCGTGGACTCTTTGCTTGCTCTACAGTGTGTACAGTCGGTTAGCAGCAGCAGCGCCACTAGATTAGTAGTCTCCCGTTGGTGATGGAACGACACTAGGACTACATTCCCCCTCCCCCCGTCATACCTTTCATGTTCAGCAACACCGTTATGATGGCAACCTGTCAACGAACGCACTACAGGCGGGGCACACATACACCCCGCATGCATGAAGAATACACACGGCGAAAGCAAAGTAGCATACGTACAGGGCCCGACGAACACGACGTATCCCCAACATCTCCGCCACAGACGCCAACAACTGCCATGCACGGATTGATTTTTATTTCGCACAGAACTGCCCTTCGCCTTCTCGCAGTCCGGGGATCAAAACGGGGTGCAAAAGCAAAAGGAAACTCTGCAGGAGAGGCAGAAGCATCCAGTGCACAGTAGGCCATAGCATCATTGGACCTTACCTTCAAATCAGGCCTTTCTTTAGATCTTTTCTCACGTGACCGCACCTGAGCGCACAATTCTCAGCCATCCAAGTGAGCGTGTTATCGGAGCTGTGGTAACCATCCCCTACAAAGCAACCCCCACCTCCGCCGGTCCGTCGTAAACTACTGTGTGATGTGTCTACACACCGGAGTCTTCAACTGCTGCTCCGGTTTACCTCCTTCTCGGCCTACTCCGTTCACCGAGTGTACACCTTGCCCCCGCGCAGCTTCTCATGCTACCCTCATAGCTCTGCCCTTTATCAGACACCTGATACCTGCTAGCTGACTAGATGATGTTGCTGCTGCTGTTTCAGCTGCTGCGGCTGCTCGCCACGACGATGACACGGGGTTTTAGAGCTGCAACCGTGTTGCCGTCACACCGTTTACGACACACCGTGTTTCAAAGAGATGTAACTACAGAAGACAGTAACAGGCGCGGATAAAATAATATTTTAACACTAAATCTATGCTAGCAACAGCAGCAACAAAGTTCTTTCTACAGAATTCAAGGCAAACGACAATAGTTTGCGTTGACCTTTGTTATATTTGTATTTCGTTGTCGTCATTTTCCAAAGTTTCGGTAATTTCTAATATTCTAACAAAGTTCTTGTCACCACCTTTAATGAAACTCTTGCCCCTGTTTTGGTGGACTGTAAGATTTATTTTCCATTAAATAAATTAATCCAAATTCATTGCAAAAGTAACTTCTTTTAAAACATGTCGTTTAAATTTCATCTTGGAGAAACCAATCAAGAATTTAAAAAAACTTAATTCCAACTTTGTTCAACTTTCCGATACCACTAGAAAGGACCGCTTCTCTAAAAACCGACCCATATGAAACACCGTTTGTTTCCCAGAAGGATCAACAGCATCTTTTGAAAAAAGAAATAGAGTAACGAGCAAGTTTTGTTTTTCGTATACATTATTATCAGTGAGCATGCAACCTTTTATCATTCTACAAGGTGTCAATGTCGGAACGGACGGCGAAGAAACGCAAGCTATATAGCGTTATCAGGGGTTGTTGGGGTAGCAAGTAAAAAGCAAGAAAAAAGCGAAACAGGCAGCACCCAACGCCAAGGCAAGACGTGTTTTCTAGCACACATGAGGTACGCAACCACCCTTGGGCCTATGGTGGTTCGGATGTAGTGAAGAAAAGGATGCAAAGAAGAGAAGAAACATGACACACGGCATGGAGTGATGTAGCTCGTTTCTGAGCCCACTCGAGAATTAGTCAACGAGCACGGTTATCTTAACAACTGAATTGCTTCTGGTGTGTACTACCACCTTCCCCCCGCTCTACTATCCCGTCCCAGAGCCTCTTGTGTCTCTAGGCCGGCTCCGACCTGCTTGTTCTGCTAATCTTTTGCTCACCTCGAGACCGAGTGCACGCAGCAGCAGCTCTTTTGCGTTCATACTCTCTTCCCAGGCTCTCTTTCCCATTCTAGGTAAGGTAAAAATCGTACAGCCGGGAAAGAAACCATCGCTATGCGCTACAAACCCCCACCACCATCTCCTCCTTATGTTGGGGTTTTCCCTTCTTAGGAACATCATCCTAGAATATAAGCGTGCACAAGCTGAGCGCTGCGAGAGGCACATGATTGTTCCCGCGTCAATGTTCTAAGCAGTCTCCTCTAAAGATTACTGTCAACCTTTGAATTGCGAACTCCGACGGTGGGAAGGTCACCCGGAAAGGGGGCGGCAGAGTGATAATCTTCATCCCCAGTATAGTGAGTACTGAGCGTAGGCCAAATTTCTTGAAACCCCTCATAGCGCACAGTGGGCAGACGCTTTCGTCTAGGAAGAAATTGCTTACGTAAGGCCAACCGTGTATTGGTGGAAGTGGGTGGTTTGAAGGAGCATGACGGAGGAAAAGAGTGAGAGAGGGTATGAGGGAGGGAGGGTATGAGGGAGGGAGGGTATGAGGGAGGGAGGGTATGAGGGAGGGAGGGGAGGGGGTGTTAGGAGGAGGCGATACTTTTCGGAAAGAAAAAATAAAGTGTATATTTTTCAATCCCACGATGTTTTTCTTTTTCCTTTCCGTTTTCGGTATTGAGCGGTACCGCTAACAACACCCGCGGTCAGCTGTTAGTTTTTGACATTTAATGCCACAGCAAATGCGCTAACGGTATTGGTTCTAAAAGGCGAATTTTCTATTTCGTTTTTCCTCTATCCGTAATACTGCGACACCGTTAGCGACGGACACAGGATGAAAATAAAATAGCGCCACCCTTTCATATGCATTTCAGACAAAGATGTAAAAAAATCAAACTAATGTATGGCAGCCAATAGATGTCCTTGCGCTCGATTTAGGTGCAAAAGGCGAGAAACCGTGTGGTCTACGTTGGGTGTTCGTGTTCCACAGCGACAGGCTGGGCTCTGCAGTGCCTGGCCGTTGCATCCACCGTATGGATGGTTATGAGGGGTACCTAAACTTCTACAAACTGCATACGAAAAGTTATCCGTTTGCAAACTGTTCGCATTGCAAATACGAAAGATTTTGAAGGATGAAGGGTTAAAGCTGCTACCTTTTCTATTATGTTATTTTAGTCAAAAGGAATTTCTACCAATAATCTTGTTGAACAACGAAATTGGACCACACATACACAATAGTAAAAAGTCTATGAACCCTCATGGGTAGTAGGCATGACCGCAGGCGGTCGTAACGCCCAATGAAAAGAGTAAAACATATTTAAAATAAAAGATCATGGGTTTTACACTAACAGGATATCAAAAGTAAGTCTTCTGTTCTTAAAAAAAAGTTTCCTACAATTATAATATATAATAGTTAATATCTAAAGAAATACTTGATCTTATACTTACTTATATAATTATAAGTTAGTATCTAAAGAAACACTTGATCAATTATATGTTGTATCAATTCAAAATTCAAAAGAGAACATAAAACAATTTAAAGGAGAATGTACAGATGACCATTGGTTTTCATATAACAACAATAAATAAACATCACAGCCGGACGGTTAAGTCAACAGACAGACAGCAATCCCCATTTTGGCGTTATATTGTAGTTATTTTTTTGGTTTATTATTAAGGGAATTGTTTGTTGCTTTAACTTGTCGAAAATATTTAGCAAAAAACAGTCATGATGTCAAAAAATGCATTATGCTTTTGTAGGTTAAAGTAATAAGCACAACATTAACAATAGGAAGCCCTTTAAAGAATCCGAAGAAACGGAGTGCACAGTACACGACAATGAAACTAGGAAAGCTATTACGCTGTCACCCGGATTCGCCAACAAATATACCAAACAGAGTCAACCGAAACAGATCCGATCAAATCCGGCTGGACACAATTCATATGGCCGGAGAGGTAAGTAACACGAATCGCGTAAGACTTTTGCAAAAGGAACGTTCGAAACCTGTACAATAAAAACAAAATATCTTTGCAAACCATATAAGTCGCACTATTCTTGCCGCGGTGTTGATCACACCAGTCCCAACGCACCTACCATCCTACTTCTCCTCCGGGGCCCAATTTAACACGTTCAGTTCACGGTGCGCAAGAAAATCATCTCCAAGGGTTTTGACTGCGCCCGATCATCAACGGATGAACTAACATACAAACGACCAACCAACGCTTACACCATACCCCACAGACGGATGGTCAGACGGATGAAAGAAGGCAAGATTATTGCATGTACCACCCGAGCCGACAGAACCAGTAATACCAGATCCCAAAACGATACCGTCCGTCGGGTTACCGAAGGTTGGGCGGGATGTGTGAGTGTGTGTGTGAGCGGGGTATCCTTTTTTGGCAACCGATCGAGGGCAACACGATCGGCGTACCATTTCTCATGGTGTTGCACTTTTATGTCTGTTCGCAACACGCGCTTTCCAATTAAACAGCTTCTCTCGCAGTCCAGGACCCAAGAGATGTAGTCATCGGTGAGGCAGTTAAAATTCGACCAACGTCAAAAGGAGGATGTGGGCGTGCAGAAGTTGCGGAATAAAACTATGTACCCCCTCCTGCTTTACCACCGTTAATTCCCCCCTCCAAATATGGTAAAAATCCCAATCATATAATACGCACTTACCTGATTTCAAAAATGTGTCCTAGGTTTTATCTCACTATATCCGCGCTTCCTGTCCGTCCTCTTCCTTCTCCTTCTCCTTCTCCACGCATGACGTATCGGGGGGGATGGGGGGAGCGCTTCATTGTTCCGTTCTTCCTCTCCAGGGCTCCGCAGGCCGCTCTTCTCGCCGCGATCAGTGCACGGGGTGTTCGATATGTAAACGTAATGTGTTCCGCTCTTTCGGGTCGCCGTTTACCACTTACAAACCACTTTGAAGACGCGACGCCGTTCGCAATCCAACTCATCTGATTAGTAAAATTGCTGCTGCCTAACCTACTGTCCTTTTACTTGCCCGCTCCTCCTATCGGTACCCCTATCAGCCCTGGCTCTCGCGCGCCCTGCTTGCTATCATACGTGGTTTTAAGGTAAGTTTCAACGTATTTTGTTTTGTGATGAGATATTACACCCTCTTTAAATTACTAGCTGCTTTTCTCCTAAATTATTTGGTGTACTAGGGGGCTACTAATATAATAATAATACGTATGTTTGGATGTCGGTTTGTGTTTGATGTTGGCGAGAGTAGTGTATCATGACTGCGTTTTGAGATTGTGTATCGTGGTTGTTTTTACTGTTTCTTGAAGCATCAATGAGAGTATGATAAGGGCCGACATGGTGTAATCTTCCTGGTCGTACCATTGCTCACTTTCTATCGCTCTCTCTTTCTCACACACACATACACACACACGCACGCTTAATGCTCATTAGATGTAAGCATTTGCAACGCGATATTATCTTGCCCTGGTTGTATTTTGGTTTGTATCGCTGCATTGGTCATCCCATAAAACGTGCATGCAGCTGCCGGAGCTGACACCTTTTAGTTAGAAATCCTAGTTTAAATCTCCCCCCTTGTCCTCCAATTTTCCACGATGCACTCGGGGGGGAGTGGAACTAGTACTACCGTACTACTAGACTAACTGGGGTGGTTCAACAAACACACTGCGGGTTTCAGCATCGAATACTAGATTTATAGCTAAACCCTAAAACACTGCGGTCCACGAAAAGCGGCCGCAGTCCCGAGGGTTGCATGGGAGAGTGTGGCAGTAGCTTACTCGGGTGGGTGATTGTGGTCGATAATTAAAAGGACAAAGACACAAAAATAATTTTAAAAACAAAATACTACTCCTTTTCCCCGATTGCTGCGTTATTTTTCCGTCCCTAAAAAGCTAGAAGTTCATTTTCCGTTTTGGAATGTCCTACCCTAACCTCTAACCTGCTAAAGTATTCCCCCCCCCCCCCCCCTCCTCTCTCAAATCCCCTCTACCCTACCACGCACTGGAGTCTATGTTTCCCTTCGAAGCAGGCTAGAAAGAAGTCTGACCAGTACAAACAAAACCAAGAACATATGTTAAACCAACCACCACACCCCTCCCCTATAAAGAAGAACAGATCAGCGAAACTAGCAAACGGCACTAAACGTTCGTCTAATGAACGAACCCTCTTCTTCGTCTTCCCTCTTTTCATACTCAAAATGCTCCTACTTTCTGTTTCCTAGCTGCCTCTACCCCGTGCCCCCCTACGACATCGAGGGGGTGGGCCGACATGTGAAGATGGTTCCGTGATCCTTTTTATCTCGTTCATGTGTGGTTGTTTTGTGATAGTGGAGCTGTTCCTCCCCCCTCACACACACACACACACAAACACACACATTCAGGCAACTTGAGCCTTCAATTTACTAATCGTAAGGATACACATATATGACACGTGCGTGAACAAACGTGCACCACCGCACACACCTGCACGTTTTGCTGGGTTGTTAATTTTTTTTCGTATTGCTGCATTGTTTGTTTTGTGTTTTTTTTTTGCTTTAGAATCGTCGCATTGTAGGAGTTTAGGGTGCCATGTATGAGTGTATGTTATTCGTGTCCGTGACTGTGTGTTTATGATCTGAAGTGTATTGCAGTTTAGTATTGTTATTGGTAATGATCTTCAATCTGTCACCGAGTCGGAAGTGGGAAGGATTTGTGTTTTTTCCTCTACGTATCATATGCTCCTCTTGTTCCCTCTCTATTTCTCTCTTCCTATCTCTTTTACCGAATGGTGCAAGATTTATCAAATCATTTTTTTTTTTTCATTATCCTTATCATCGTAACCGTTCGTGTGGAAACGGCAACATCTTCCAGTCGTTTATCGTCTGTCGCGCGCGTAATTTTCCTATGGTATGATGGAGAGGTTGTGGCTCATTTTGTTTGTTTATATCTGTTTGTATGACGCCCGGGTTTGCGATTCAATGAGTGTCTAAATATGGCATTGCTGGTTGTGGGGTGTATGGGCGCGCTGACAACTGATGCTGCATCTTATCTACGTCGTGCCCGAAATCGCCACACGACTGTGCAGTGATGATGCGCGGTACTGCGATACTATTTTGGGACCCCCAAAAAATGCTTAACCACTGCTCCGCTGCTAGAGATGGTGTTATCGTCGTCGTCGTCGTCGTTCTCGTCGTCGTCACCGTCGTTCGATGCAACTTTGTTACTACGTATTGTGTAGGGGTAGGGTGGATAGGAGAGGGGCGAACAGTAGGGCAGGCAATGCTCGCTTAATGACGAACGGCAACCAATTTTGATTGGAGTGCCCTTCCATGTAGCCGTTTTGAAAGAATACGCTGCAGGATTACCCTCGACTGGTGATCTCCTGTTAGTCGATGTATCTTCCCTGTTCTGCGGAGATGGGAAAGGTTTGATCTCTAGGGGGAGAGAGAGGGTTGTGTAACAGCAGGACAGATCGAACGAAGGGTGAAGGAAGTGGAGCGAAGAAATGATCGATGTAGAGATAAATACACGCTCCAAAAAGGTCCCATGGGACTTAGGATAGATCGACGGCTATTCGACTCTTTCAGGTATGTCCTTCGCCCTGCATCCCTTTCCCCTCCCCCTCCACCACACTCAATGGATCCATCGAGTAGGAGTAGTCGTAGTGCAACAAGAAGTAGACGTGGATCTCTGGAGTCACCGTTGTCTTCCCCATAATCGGATTCGGCGTCGTTTAGAATTCGGCAAACTCCTTGGCACACTTTTCGGTACTGGAGATGCGCAACGTTTCCTCCTCGTAGTCGTCGAAGTTGCTCGTGTCGCCTGGACCCTTGCAGCGTGGTATGAACGGGGCCTCGATGCGCTTCTGGAACACGGCGATCCAGTCGGTGGACGCGAACCATCGGTGGCCCTTGATGTCGTTCACGCCCGCCTTCAGGTTGCCGTAGCGCTTGGTCAGATCGACCTGCAGCAGGTTGCGCAGCAGCTCCTTCAGCTCCGAGCCGAAGTGCGACGGGAAGCGCACCTTGCCGCTGACGATCTTCTCGTAGATCTGTATCGGCTGGTCGGCGAAGAACGGCGGGTAGCCGGCGGCCATCTCGTACACCAGCACACCGAGCGCCCACCAGTCGACCGCCTTGTTGTAGCCCTTGCTGAGGATAATCTCGGGCGCTAGGTACTCAGGTGTACCGCACAGCGTCCAGGTACGGCCCTTGACGCGCTTGGCGAACCCGAAATCGGTCACCTTCAGATAGCCCTGCGAGTCGATCAGCAGGTTCTCCGGCTTCAGATCGCGGTAGATCAGGTCGAGATAGTGCAGATACTCGAACGCCAGCACAATCTGGGCGGCGTAGAAGCGCGAGTGCGGCTCCGAGAAGCGGCCGACCTTCCGCAGGTGCGAGAACATCTCACCGCCCGGGACGTACTCCAGTACCATGTAGAGGTTGGAGTTGTCCTTGAAGTGGAACTTGAGGCTGACCAGAAACGGAAACGAGATGGCCTGCAGGATGCGCTTCTCGTTCAGCGTGTGCTCGACCTGCTTCAGTTTGACCACCTTCTGTTTGTCCAGAATCTTCATCGCGTAGTAGTCCTTGGTCGATTTGTGTTGTACTATCATCACGCGCCCGAACGACCCGGTGCCGAGCGTCTTGATCCGCTCGAAGTCGTCGAGCGCGGCCGTGTTGGTCGGATTGCGCTTCCACTTCTCCTCGAAGTCCTCCTTCGCTTGGTCCAGAAACTCCCGCACGCTCTCCGCAGCGTCGACTTTCTTGTTCGCGGATGTAGCGTTATTGCCCATGGTTGTTATCAATTATGTTCGATCTTCTTCGCGATAAATAGTTACCTCCAAATATAAGTATATGCGTATGGATAGATAGATAGGTATTACATATACGGTGTGTATATATGTGCCGGTTTATGATAATGTATGAATGTAGGTATGTTTATCCGATTTTGCTTTTTTACTACCCCTTCTTGGGTGCTTCTTGGAGGAACGCAGTGTAAATCGATCTGTAGTATTATTATTACTTTTATTACTACGCAGTACTAGACAAACTGTCAGCTGGTTTCGTGCGTACTAGATCAATTTTTTTTGTAAGATGATAACGAAAGGGAGTTTTCTGGTGCAGCCTTCTCTCTCGCGCTCTCGATGGCCCACTCTCGCTTTTTCACTTCACCTCACTCTCGCTCTCCCTTCGCCGCTCGCCTTGCGATTGCGAAGACTTACAGGATGCCGCGGCGGCTGCACGGTATGCCAGATATTGTGGTGGTGGCGACGGCGGCGGGTGGTCAAACTGGCCAAGGCAGAAAAAGGATTGATGCTATTGTTCTTCTTCGGCGCGACGCGACACCCCAACGCCGATTTTCACACGTCAACTTCCTTTTCTTCTTTTCACAAAGTCCTGGGAAGCGCTGTTCAAATCGATCGATCTTGGCCCTCGGTGCGCTCAGCTCACTGTTCACTCCCGCTTGTTTCCATCCACTTCGTCGACGTAGCTCCGTCCTTTCCCCAGGAGCACGGGGTTAGTAGAAGAATATAAAATGTAAAAACGATATTGCTCACGTCCACTTGTCGCGGTGCCTTTCAGAGAACACAGGATGAACACGAAAAAGCTGAGTCCTTCAATTTGTATCCCCTCTGCTGCTGCTGCTGCCAGTTTCCGCCGACTCGTACCCTCACCGTTGGAGCACCTGTGCTTTTCCGGCGCAACGTCCGTCGATCCCGTTCCACGCGATGGGGTCCAGCTGCCCGAGGCAAGATTTTTCTAGCCCAATATCATCCAGCAGCCACCGAAGCACTGTTCACTGCTGGTGCGGGAGAACAGCAGCGATGTAATCACACTTTGCTTCCTCGAATTTTACAACAGCCCAACGACGGGGTTGGTGGGAACTTCTGGAAAGCAGCACACATCCGCCGATACGCTGCGTGGTGCACGTAAGATTTTCGCACGACGGAAAAACGCTAGTTTCACCACGGTGTTGCACCCTCTGCGGTAGCGTGTTACGTCCATCCACGGGTGTCCGGGGTCACTCCAAAACGGCGAGACGATGGCAACGACGACGACGGATGGCAATTTTCCGAAATACCGATTAGTACAGGAAAAAACACTTCGCGCAGTACAAAAAAGCGCCTGCCTGCTATTCTCTTCACAAACACACACGCACGATTCTCTCACGGGTCTTGGCGATTTTCCTCTCCCTTTCACGCTCTGCCTCTCTCGCTCTCTTGCAACAGTAGGCAATTGTGCGCTCCTGCTTTCTCACGCTCTCTGTTTCTCTCACTTCATATCTTTTTCTTCCACAAAATCACACGCACAAACACACACACACAACCTGGTACGGTCAAGCGGTCGTTCGATCGAATTGCCTCTCTTCCACCTGTGCTGCTCTGCTCGTTCGTGGCCCCCTGCACCCTGCTTCACATACCGCCGACACTTCTACTATCACGATGGGGTCACAATTTTCATCCAATGCTGACACACTAAACGAAAAAGAAACGAGTCAACAAATTAACAGCGTTCGACGGATTACGTCGTTACGTTTTGAGATAGAATCAACAATAAGATACTATTTATCGATGGAACGAAAGGAAATTGCATAAACAACTCCGCATCGCACAAGAATCTATCAGACCCCGTTGGACAGTCTTCGTTCGCCAGCAAATCAATGCACCTTGAAAAAAGCGTATACCTCAAATCCGAGATATAATACTCAAATCTAATAGTGCTCAAAGGCTCAAAAGTACTTGCACGACACACAAACACGCACACACACATGCATTCATGCACAGAGCAGTGATCCGGTAAGACTTTTCACTTGTTTTTTTCGTCCATCTTTGCCTTGCCCTACTACTGTCGATTTTCTGTCACTCGTGTCCAATTGGACCGTGCGCACGGGAGATTATTTTACCTGGCCAGTGGATTAAGGCCAAATGAAATAATCTTGGCACAGGATGGCTTTTTTCGAATGCTCAACACTTGCTGCTTATTGCAGGTACCCGTGTGATGGCTGCTGCTAAAACTGTTGGAGAACGTATCCCCCAAAAACGTACCAACGGGACACGGACGACAAGAATATTTACACTCGAGTGCAGGCAACACGAAAATCGACTGCTAGATCACCGAGCTCCGTGAGCGACGGTCTCCGTGAGAGTAGTGTTGGCAGAATCGGGTTTGGAAGACTTGAAGATTCGATCCCTCGACGGATTCCAAAGATTCGAATCCCATTTGACGGATTCTAAAGATTTGATCCGATTGGGAACCGAAACAAATTTGATTTGTTTGGGATTCGAATCCGATTTGATTTGTTTGTGACTCGATTTGATTCAGTTCTGATTTGATCCAAATCTATTCGAATTTGATGCGATACGAGAGTTGAGTCGAGAGAAAAGCCCCAATTTTTATTAAAAAAATATTCTCACATTTGACAGCATGTTCACTAGCGATACCTGGTAGGATTCAAACGAAACATAAAACTTCATCCCCAGAACAAGTCAGCTTCAAAATGACAGTTTGGTTGAATATTCTGGAATTGTCTGGACAACCGTATGCCGTCTGAACAATGTAACTGTTGTGTGAACAACAATCGCTTGAAACAGGGTAAGAATCGAGGTAGGCATAACATAGTCAGCGACTAAATCAGTTTAGGACAGATGGAGCAAATATTTACGTGTTTGGTTTGATAGGAAGTTTGTAAACACGAGAAACATTCGTGGAAAGAAGATATCGTACGAATACTCTCAAAATTGAAAATAGGAAACAGATCAAAATAAAAACACAGCCAGTATTATTCACTCTAATTCTATAGCATTCGCTGGCACCCTTATGCCCACACTATATGTGGACAATCTTACGGCGCTGGTGAGTATATCATTACTTTATTCATTAGTACAAACAAATATATTTTCATCTACTAATCGCCTTCTGTGGCGCGATCCCCCTCCGGTCAGCAATCACTAGCCAAGGATGTCCTGACAGAGAATGGCGCAAACTACGGGTTTGTTGGGGCCACAGAAGCGACGACCGATACTAAAGATGACCTTGCTTGCGGCGAGGCTGGGGCTATTATCCATTTTTTAAGCAATAATTATAAGAGAGGATTTGTTTGATTTTGTGGTTACATTACAGTTATCTTAATCCATCTCATGTTTTTCTTCGGCCGGTCCTCTTTCTATCTCTATTGCTCTTGACAGAGTTTGCCGTTGGTTTAAATACACTATGAATCTAAATCATCCTGCTGGGAACTGAAGTAGCTTACAAGCTCGCCGAAAACACTGGTACTCGTGCTCGATGATGTGGAAGCTGTCGTACTGGCCGCTGCCGGTCCTGCAGACGGTGGCAACAGTGACGCAGGTGCAACAGACGCCGTAGCTGCCGGTGCCGCGGGTGGTGGAGAGGATGTTTCCACTAACGACGGGTGTTGTGTTGAATCCGATGCTGCCGGTACTGAAGGGGGATGTGGTGGTGGTGGGGGACCACTTGCACCGCCACCCCCAGCGCCGTGATGAGGTGGTGGCAAACGTTCCACACTACCTGCCGAGCCTCTACCACCTCCTACATCGTCACCTGCCGTAGATGCTGGGGATGAAGTTGCACTATGATGGTGATGATGGTTGTCACCACTCGTTTTCAATACGTGCTGAAACTCGAGCGGTTGCAACGTAGTAAAGGTAGTCGGCGATAGAGTGCTGGTCCTATGCAGTTCCCCGATAGTCGGCGGTGGCCTCAGATGTGCTCGATCGAGAACATTGTAGTACGGATTGTAATGATTCGCCGGGTTGTACTCTAAATGGATGCAGACAATTTTTAGCAACAAACCTTAAAATTATTCAAACACAAACACCAACAAAGAAATTGTTAGCAAATATACCGACCATGGTAATGCTCCAGCGATCCAATCGATGGTGGTCCCACCATCATACCAGGCGGATGCGGCGGTGGTTGCGAGCTGCCAGTCGATTTTATTTTGCTGCTCCCCGGTGGAGGCGGCTTCCATCCACCATTATACGCGGTCGGATCTCCGTACACGGTTGGCGGGCCTGCCGCGCCGCTAATAGCTGCTATTCGCTGCAAACTACTACTGCCGGATGAAAGAATACTGCTGGGCAAAGGGCCGAGACGATGTGCAAACAGTGGGTTCTCCGATCTGTTAATAAGCGATATTTCCTTAGTGTGTAACACTTTTCTGATGATATACAAATAACGTTACAAATACCCCGATGTTAAACAATAGCAACTTTCGTCGATTGGTTACTTGCAATCATATTGGTTGCATTTGACTAAAAGTTTTGTAATGCTGTTTCTTCACACATGGCTCGAAACTTTTAGGGCGAGGTAGGACAAGATCATGCTCTAATACTTGCGTGAAAGAGGTAGTTGCTATAGTATAAATCGGTTTAACTGCTGCTTTCAAGTTCAAGACAATACTTACAAATACGACAAATGTGCTACCGAAGATGGAACCGACAATGGTGGGTCGTTCACAAGCATCCCGGGACCACCAGCACTAGCGCCTCCGTCAGCCGGCCGGGAATGTACTTTGATTGCTAGCTCCTGTGCTGCAGCGGCAGCGGCAGCCGCAGCGGCCATTGCTGTTGCACTTTGATGAGCCGCTACGGGGAGGTGGGTGGGGAACAGAGTGTTGAAGAATGGGAACAGAGTGTTAGTTACAGAAACGCCTTGTTCGTTTCGCTTCGACATCTGAAGATACTTACTGCTACTGTGGATACTTGTGGCCGATGGTAGCGGATGGCGCAGTCCAACTGGGGAAGCAGCTGCCGAAACGGGTGGTGGTGCATGGGTTGGAGGAAACCGAACCATGTGGCCATGATGCTGTGATGCGTGTTGTGGTGGTGGCCGTTGATGTTGCTCCTGATGGGCAGCGGAAGGAACTGCTGAAGGAAGCTGCTCATTGGCACCACCTGGAGGCGGAGGAGGTGGTTGCGACCCGGGTGGACCGGCTGGTGGCACATTTCCCCTTCGCTTAAGATCCTCTCGCAACGGTGTAATCTTCTTTCGCCGACCCGGTCGGCGTTCAGCTCCCGGAACTGTCAACGTGGGCGTACCAGCGGTGGCGGTTCCAGCAGCCGTCGGTCCTCCTAGAGCGGAGGCACTGCCACCAGCAGCACCAATGGCGGCTGCAGCCGCAGCCGCAGCCGAAGCTGCCGCTACTGCTGCTGCAACGGTGGAGGCAGAATGTGGCACAACGCCGGCCGTCGTTGGAGGTCCTCCTGGAGGTAGTTTCGTCGGCGTATGCAGTCCCAGCTGGGGTGCGTGTGGTGGTGGACCATGTCCTAGAAGACCCAATCCGGTCGGTGGCATGCCCAAGCCGACCGGTGGCAAACGGTGGCCGGAATGATGCGAATGTGGTGGCAACGACGGCATCGGTACGCCTGCAGGTCCACCTCCCTTGGCCAATGGTAAAGGTATGCCACTTCCTCCGAGTCCGGCCATCAGGTGCGACAGTTCGGACGGTTTGTGGTGTAGACTGCCCGGCGGCACCGGATGCGGTTGTCCCGTCAGACTCCTCATCAACACATCCGACGGTCTACCTGGATGTGGGGTTTCTTTAAGGAGCGGTGGCGGAGGTAACGTTGGTGGATGGTGATGGTGTGCAGCATGTGGGGCGGAGGTTTGCAGTGCGTTTGCAAGAATCGTATTGGAACCTCCTGATCCTGGAGGCGCACCTATCATCGGGGGCATGATAGCGGACGTTGGGATTCCGGTTGGTTTTAGTAAGGCTTTCACCGGGCTTTGCACGTGAGGCGGTGGTGGTAGACTCGCCGGAGCGGCAAGATTGACCGGCCCCAGCGAAGAAGGATGTTGATCCTTACGCCCTACCGTTGCCACTGCCGATGGATCCGTCGTGTTACGTGCGCGCTGAGAAAGAAGTACCTCGCTCGGATCCGGAATCGATTTGCGACGATTTGTTTTAGCCACCGGTGGAACCGAAAGAATGGGTGGGAGCAAATCAGCGGACGGTGGTGGCGGGGGCACGCCGACGCCCGGTGCTTTCAGCTGATGGTGCGCAAAATCTTCCTCTTCCATGATCTTTGCCAGCGCCTCATCATCCATTTCATCGTCCGGATCAAAGTCCTCCGGAAGCTCATCGTCAAAGTCCACCACCGAGTCGACGGTCGAGATGCGGGCCGTATTGCCGCTGGTGCTTTTGAGAAAGTCAATGTCTAGGATTCGCGCACTTTCGATCACCTGCATCGGCACGTCCGAGAGCGAATCCTTTGCAGACGAATCCTTAGACCCGCCGCTACGACCTCCCACCAGCTGATCGATCCTTGACGTTGCCAATTCCTTCGCCTTGGCCGCATTGTTCTCGGCCAGCATGCGCTTGATTTCCTCCTGCCGCCGGATGAACTGTTCACGCTCTTCCGGAGGCGTGTCAGGTCGCTGCACACCAGGTCGTATGCCGTCATCCGAGCTCTCGAAGTCATCATCCACGATGTAGTGGATCTTTTTGCCGCGCGTTTTCCGATCCGACTTTTTCTCCCCTCCACCACCTGTCGTGTCCTTCTTGCCACCCGACTCGGAACTGCGTGGTGTGGCAGATTTTTTGCTCGACTTTCGAGGCATCGTTTTACCACCCTTCCCAGCACTATCACTATCGGCACTGTCCTCCTCCTCCTCCACTCCGCTCGAATCCATCGTCTTCGCTGCGGGTGTCTTCTTCGGCCGCTCGATATGCTTGCCACTGCCCAATCCCCCACCGGAGGCGGGGGTCGATTTTGCCTTCGACTTCCCACCACCCTTCGTCTTTTTCTTCTTCTTCCGGCGCCAGTCACCTTCCGTGCTGGCGCTACTGCTACTGCTGCTGGTGCCATTGCTGCCGCTGTCACTGCTTCTGCGGCTGCTCTCCGTCTCCGTGTCACTGCACAGATCGTCGCTATCGTAGTCCTCGCTATCCTCCTCATCGTCATCTTCCAGATCCAGCTCTTCGTCGCTGTCGTCCAGCATACGCCGGTTCTTGCGATTCTTCTTCGCTATCTCCTTACGCCGTTCTTCCTCCTCGTCCTCGGAGTCGTCCGAGTTTTCCACGATTCGCCGACGCTTTTTGGCCGCCGCCCGTGAGCTCGGTTTACGTGATCGATCGTTCCGCCTACGATGGTGTCCAAGGTCCAACGAGCTTTCGCTCTCCCCCGATAGGCTGTTCTCGTCCTCATCCTCATCGTCATCGTCCTCCTCCTCGTCGTCGTCCGAACCGCTTACCTCACCGCGGAAGTCCTCGTCCGAATCGTCCTCCTCTTCCTCCGAGCTAAGCTCAATTTTGCATAGCTTTTTCTTCTTCTTTCGTGCCTTCTTGTTTGCTACCGCTGGCTTAGGTGCTCGATCTTGCCGCACTACCGCAGCTGCTGTATTCTTTACCTCACCACCAGCATCCGGCGCTGGACTGGTGGGACGGGCATCATCGTTCTTAGCACGAACCTGCGACGAACCGTTGACCACTTGGTCAGCAGCCGTGCCTTTATCTTCCTCCTCCTCTGTATCTTCATCCACTATTTGGAGCGCCCGCTTTCGGGCTTCCTCGTCCCGTGCTGTCGCCTCGATGATAGTGCTAATGTCTTTGCCCTTAGAAAACCCGTGTCCAGCGTCGTCATCCTCGTCGTCTTCGTCTCGATCCACATCCATCGGTATCTCGCAGTCGCGCATTTCGCGCCGGATCGCCGAATCGATGAGGCTATCGTACTCGTTGAACTTATAGCTCACCTTGGTCGATGCGCGACGCCGCAGATGCTTATAAATTGGCATGTCATCCGAATCAGTACAGCTTCCGCTGCCGTCACTGCCACTACCGCGGCGGCTACCACTGTCATCATCCGACCCACTCGATCGGCTCCCATCGCCGTCTCCGGAGCGTGATCGAGACGAACGGCGTCGTTTTGATCCCCTTCGATTCCTTTGACGCTGCCTACGGCGGCGCCGCTCGCGAGACGAATCCAACGATGGTGATCGCGAGCCGGAACGTTGCCTACCATTGCCTCCCCGTTCGAGCAAACGCTGCTGCTGGCGGGCTCGCTTCTGTGCCCGAAGCTGCTCCTCACGTTCCTTCTCAAGTGCCTGCTCCGCCAGCTCCGCCTCTCTTGCGCACTGTTCCTCCTCCTCGCGCCTCTTCGCTTCAGCTGCCAGCTTCGCCTGCAGCGCATCGTACAGCACCAGCTTCGACTGCAGCCGCTCGATCAGCTGCCGATGCTGGCACACAGGGCAAAACCAGTCGCCCTCGGGGATGGTGAAGAGCACCGGTTTCAAGCACGCGCAGTGGTAACCCTTGTCGCAAGTATCGCACAACAGTATCCACTCCGGCTGGTCCGTTTTCTTACACTGCTGACACGCATGGTCCTCGCCATCGTCTTCGTCGTCCTCATCCTCATCGTCCTCGTCCGACGCTGCCGTCACTTCACGCTTGCGCCTGGCCTTGCGCGCGGTACGCGCTCGCTTCAACGGTTGCGCTGGCGCTTCCGTCTCCAGGTCGGACTCGGGCGAAAACTCGTGATCCGACTTCAACACCGCATTGCTCCGTCGAACGTCTTCCTCCGAATGGTACGGTTCAGCAAAGTAATCCTCCGCCTCCGTCTCCGAGCTGCTTTCCGGTGACGTGGCACTATTCCAGGTGGTTTGCTTCTTGAGCAGCTGCGCCTGCAGTAGCTGCTGCTGCTGCAATTGCTGCTGAAGGTTTCCCTTTTTCTTCTTTTTCTTTTTTCGCCTTCGACCATCCACACCGACACCGCCATCCGACGAGCTGCTGTCTGACTGCTCCGGCGTCGACTCGGTCCGCCGGTACTCGTCGTCCGAGATGTGCATCCCGAGATCTTTCTTCTTCCTGACCGCATCCGCTTTCATCTTCTTCAGCATCTCATCCTCGATCTGCCGTCGGTTCGTTTCCTCCTTGATTTTCTGCATCGCGATACGGCGCGATTGGCGCACAGGCGGATTATTTCCCCCGTCGGATCCGGCATCCAGTACCATTGATATATCTAGACCGTCGACTAAATACAAACACAAACACAAACGAATGATGAGTTAAAGTTACATTTCAGAAAAAAGCTCCTTAGCGCCGGAAATGAATGAATCGCTTGGGTACAGTTTGTTTTGATAAAATAATAACCTAAAACATTCGCAGAAGCAAGAGCTCTAGGTAGAAGTTAAGCTAGCTCCAAAGTAAGTCAAAACAAAATTTACAAAGAGGAAAATTTTAGCACACATATTGAACGAAAGCTCTTTTCTCATTAACTTCTTAGCGCAGGTCAATGCATCCTTAACTTACCTAAACCGTTCCGTTGACGACGTTTGCGTTTTGCTGGACTTTCTCCATCCGGCTGTGGCGTACCTTCTGTAACCACATCTCCACTCGCTTCCATTGATTTTTTGGGTTCATTCACCGGTTCAGCTTTTACGGGTAGCGTTGCTGTATTCGATTCACTTGATTCCAATACTTTACTTGTTGTGTGGCTTTGGTCACATTTACCCAAATCCACCTCGGACTTGACGATTCCGGGAAGCGCTGCCACATCCGTTGACTTCTTTAAATCTGATTTGCTTTCCTTTCCTTTACAGTCTTCGGGGCTTTTCTCATCTTTGCTCTGTACTTTGTCACTTTCTGCTTCTTTCTTAACTGTGCTACTATTGTCTTCAGCTGGTGAAGTAGATTGCGGCCGATGCAAGTGATCGCCATTTTGTTCCAGCTCAATACTACCAGGTTTAATATCAGCCCGTAATTCCCCAACGGGTTCGGGGTTTCCTTCAGATTCTAGCTTCACTTTTTCTTCCAGCTCTTTTGGCTCCGGCATTACAATTGCCGTAGCTGAGATTGAATCTAACGCCTTCTTCGGAGTGCTGCTTTTACGTGATCCTCGTTTCTTTTCCACCGGTTTCTCGGGCGTTAATTCCACTGCAGAAGGCAACACCACGCTGACATTAGGTGAATCTGTTTCGTCGGATTTTTCCGAGTTTCTCTTGCCGCGCACGGTGCTCATCACTTTTGGACTCTTTTCCACACTCAATGGTTTGCGGGATCTTTTTTTCTGCGACAATTCCATTGCCTCACCATCGTCATCCGCACAGTCGTCTTCTGCAGCCCGTTCGCCCATGTCTATCTCATCACTGTTTTTGGCAGACACCTCGTTCTTAGACGAGGTTTTATCGTAATTGTCTCCACCATTATCATTACAGGGAACTTCTTTTTCTTCCTTTTCCTTCTCGCCCTTATTCGAGCCACTGCCATCCGAATGAACAAAGGAGGCCTTGGGGGAGGATTTGCTACATTCTTCCTTGCTTTGTTCCTTCGGGGAATTGCGCTCACCATTTCCCGCTTTCGACGGTACCGGGGTCTTTTCGTTTACCGTCGTAGCACCGCCCGGTACTGTTAGTGTAGGCTCAACTTTTTTCGTATTGCCCATACCATTTTCCATCCCGGCCCCTAACCCGTAGAAAAACATCATGGGTTCCTCAATGACCTCGCTGAACATTGGTACGATACCGCTATCGCATTCTGCCCCGTTCCCTTCACCACGAACTACGAGCGGAGGATCTTCGATCGATTCGCCAATGATCGCTTTTGCTGCCACCTCTTCTGCGACCGATTCATTTTCAACATCCACTTTCTTATCTTGCGTTGCGTGAATAGGTTCGGGGGGAAACGATGTTTTGGATACATCATCCGACTGTTTTTCAGTACAATCGTCAGCGGCACCTTCGTTGGTCGAGGGAGAATCCTGCCGTTCTTCAGTCTCTTTTTCATCACTGTTTTTCTCTACAATCGGTTCTGTCTTTTCGTGATCATCTGCATCCATCCCTTTGCCAACTGGGCTCTTAGTTTTTTCATGAACTTCTTCTACTGTTTCCGGTTCAGTCGACTTAATGCACTTATCGTTCGCATTTGATTCTTCGAAATCATCGGTGCTTTTTTTTCCTTCTGGAGGATCCATTTTAATCGACAGTTCTTCCTTCTTCGAATCTACTTCACATTGCATTTCTTTTGCATTTGCTTCTTTTTCCATTTCAACAGAAGACGTAGCAGCGACAGTTTCCGTCTCTTGTCCGGCACCTTCTCTTTTATCTGCCGTAGGAGTGTTTTCCTGCCCGACATCGGACTCGGCCACGATAGATGGTTCATCGGATTTCATTTCCACATCAGCTCCTGCAACAGTCACATTGTTGGTGCTCGGTCGCTCTGTAACATCATCAACTTTTACTTCCTTCTCGATCGTAGCCGACGCATTAATCTTGTCGTTCGTTTTGTATGTACGACGCGATATAATCAAACTCGGTGGCGTTTCCGACGGTGCGAGAATTGAGCCAAGCTTCAGAGCCTCCGAATCACTCGCACTACCGGCACTCTCGTCTTCCTCTTCCATCGCATTCCCAGCGGGAAGTGGTTCGATCGGGCGGTTGTCCTTCAACATTTCAATCATATTGACAAATTCGTCTCGGTTTCTGAAAACGGGAATAGATTATAAATCATCTGTCCAATGAACGCCGTATCGTTTACGCCGTACCTTGCCACCAGGGTCCAGGTTTCCATTTCGGCGTCTGATTGGTATATTTGTAGATTTGCAGTTTCATCCATAAAGTACCAGTAGCAATTACCCTGCCTGTCCCGTCCCAGTGGATCCAGTCGTAGCTCGCTGGCACCGGTAGTATTGATTTGCGTTTTGAACTTTGTATTCAAATCAAACTGGCCCTCCAGAAGAGCCTGCAGACAAATGAAAGAGAAAAGCTCGGTCATTTTTTTGCACCAAGCACGGAAAGGAAACGCAAAGCATCTGACCTAACAAAGCTTACCTTTAACACCCGTAATTTCACCGCCAAATTGGCCGTTTTATAACCAAATCTTTCGATTTCCCATGCATCCTGATGCGAGTAGGAATGGGCATACTTGGCTAACGCAAGCTCCCAGCGGGCGGCTGGTACTTTTTTATTAATCTTACGCATCAGCTTAATGTGTAGATCGGCCAGTGCTTGGGGAACTGAAATGTTTGGACCAATAGATTTAAAAAAAATGGCAAATGTATACAATTGACTTGGGTAACAATCAAAACTTACCAGTTTCACTATTCTCCAGCATCGACTTTAACTCGGCTATGTTAAATTCGCCGATGTCCAGCAATGGACCAAATTGTTCCACGAACGATAAAATGATTCCAAAATTTGGATCATTTTCACATGAAACTGGTACTCCGGCCATTTTCACTTTTTACACGATATTCTTATAAAGTTACAAACTACGTACAATATTAATCGCAAACCTTTTGCAAGCCTACGATGGATGATGATGGAGAAAACTGAGGGCTTACACTTTCTATACATTCATGGGAAGGGAAAAGTTCACATCGACAACGATGCCGACCAGAATGCCCATGATGTGGTGCTAATTGCGGAATTTTCCGAAGATAAGACACACTGATTCTCTTGATCGGGGGAGGTCACGTCTCCTCAGCCGAATTTCGGACACACTTGCTTTTGTGTATAGTAGCATCAAAAATGGCAAGCGTTCCTGTGTGTTGCTGCTTACACGACGTCCACTGGTAGGAACATATGTAATACAGTGCACCAAAGAGCTACCGGTACTGTCTTCTGTATATTCCGGATACTGCCCGGCCATAGGCGTACCGGGCGACATCCATCGTGGCTGTTTGCGGCAAATTTGAGACCGTATTTTCACTATTTTGAACCAGACCACCGATCACCGAAGAAAAACAGAAGCATTCTTTTGGCCCGAAGGTGTAATACAAATTGACTCTCTCGCTATCCCGTTTCAGCGATGGCTTAAAACCTCTTTCAGTCACGCACACACGGATCGGATTTGATTTCGATTCACAGAATTTTCTAATTCTTATTTGTAAATAAAAGTAACATCATTGTAATCAGTTGGTAGCTTTACACTTGCGCATCACACGGAGGCAGAGTTCCCTTTTGATGAAGCTTATTAGAATGCCTTAAAAATAGGATTAAAATCTAAAATGCCTTTAAAAATGACGCAGATTTCTTGCGCTTGTTTGTGACGGTGGTGTAATAGCAATAAACCCATGCAGCAAAACTTCCTTTGTATGCTTCACAGTGCATATGGGGAGCGAAGGTGAAACGTAATTCTTGTCTTGCACGCAAAATGGCAGTAGCCATTTTTACAGCTGCATTTTAACCTTCAAATCCCAAATTCTTTTGAGAAACTAAAAATAGTTCATGGAGGATGACCGATCGCATACAGATAAGCTTGCGAGATTGCGGAAAAAGAATCGAACATTGGGATGTAAACGATTTGCTACAGGTTATTTGGGTATCGCTGTTTTGATCAAAAGAAAGAATAAAATACAGTCTGTTCCCGAGTTACGCGGTTTTTGCGTTCCACAGAAATCCGCGTATCTCGAATTTCCGCGTATCTCGAATATTGCTTGACACATAGTTTATATTAGGAGTTAAGAGATCGAGCTATTGTGTACATGTATCATAGAATATTCAAAATTTGTCTTTGTCCATTAATATGAATGCAATGCAAGCGTATTCAAACTACATAAATTGCAACAAACGAAATTAAAAGCGTAAGTTATGCAAATGTGTAATTTACACATTTTTTCGTGTGGTTGTACATCTCAGGAATTTAAATCGATGTAATAAACCCAATCTACTGTCAAATTTTGAAAACCGCGTATCTCCGAATCCGCGTAAGTCGAGAACCGCGTAACTCGAGAACAGACTGTAAATTGGAATGGATTTAAGAGCAAAATATGAACAACCGCTAGCAAGCGGCCGAGCTAAAAATCCAGAGACGTAATTCCTGCTTTTGTATAAAACTCTGTATGACATTTCATAAGCCTTTGAAGCTAAATTATGTCCTTACTCATAGGGCCTTTGATATAATTGTAATAAATTTATTACAATTTAAAAATAATGATTCACATGAGCTGCTACTGCTTTTGTTGTCATTTGGCCATCGTTTTAAGAGCAAAAAGAGTTATTTTTCTGGTGTAATATGATTGAATATGGATTTGATAGCTGTTAGGTTAGCAACATCTCTGGGAAAAGTATCATTTCTGAGTTTTGTATGCAATGTTTCCATTTTTTTTATTTGTGACGAGCTATATTTTGAGCTTACAGCACAATGGGACGACTCTACAGTTCTGCGTCAAAAAATATTTACGGTGGTTGAAATTGGTTTCTTTGCGCTATGCTTTTCCTAAGCGGCAATCAAAATGTATCCTACAAAGCATACAGAATACACCTATCAGTTTCATTTGTATGGTAGTTCACAGGCTTGGCTATCTGGCAATATCGCTGATGGCGCACATTCCGGGTCCAGCAGATAGGAGATATGCTATGGTGTTTGGAAAATATTGATAAGTATTACAAGCAATCGTATACGTGCGATTGATACCAGCCAGAGAGGTGTGTTTTATACCTATTGGTATTGAGGCACGATTCAGTAAATAATAGATATTTTTTATATTGAGAAGGATAATACGCGACACCGCGGCATGAGAACATGGTGAATAGCTAATTTCGCTATTTGCACAGTTGTGCATTCGTGCCAAGTTCAAATAATCGTTTTTGCATTCAATAATCCCTATGGAAATCGATAGAAGATGCATTTCGGAGAAGAAAACATCGCCATTGGTAACGTTATTAGTATCACAAAAATTATGGCAATGAACCCGCGACACCAAGAAAACTACCCCAGCGCTATAGAGCTGTATTGCAGCTGCTATTCATGGGACAGCTGCACAAAAGATACGCATACAACTGTGCGTTCAACGAAGAGTTGATCGGATCGAGCTGAAAGATCGTGTTTTAAATAATCAGGGAAAGCGTTCTAGTTTTACTTTGTTTCTTGATGATAATCGTTAAGTATAACCTAAAATCGTTAAGTATAACAAATATGAACCTAAACTTTTCTAGTATGTATGTATACATATATACTTCTTCTATACACATGCTTCAAGATGAGGGATGAGGGTAGCGATAGGAGGGATGAAAGGTGGTATGAATAGAGTAAAGGGAATAGGCATAAAAAGCACCAGTAGGTAAAAAAGTTTCTGTTCAATTCCGTTTCTTCGAAAAGCCAACACCACCACAGCGGCCTTTGGTCTTTGGTGCGTATACCGGAACTTGTGCGTTCCAGCGATGATATGTGCACGAAAACGTTTGGCCGCTTTTGCACGCGTATGTGTTTCCCTCGCGTTTTTTCTCTCTTGATGTTCTTTCCGTTACCTGTTCTTCGTCATACCACCCATCCCAATGCCCCTATGTTCGATCGGTTCTCCTGCCCCTCAGGTAGCAGGAGCAGTACTTTTGTACGTCGCTTAGCGCCTTCTCGTTCGCGCACACACGATTCTTTCCCACGCGGCTTGCTTTGACCGTCCCGTTTGCGCGCTCTCATCGAGGCGCGTCGATGGTCTCTTTCACTCTCGGGAGCCGAAAACGCACGCCGACAAGAGATGCGATCCCTCCAGATCCCTACCCGGCTCACTCGGCGGGAAGAAAGTATCGAATATTCAAGGCCACTGGTAATCCTTGAAATTGGCCGCACCGTTTCAGGGAGGTCCCAAACGGGAATGGCGGATATTTCCCGGATCCGGGAGTCAGCCACCGCACGGTTTCCAATGTTCCCGGTGCTTCTTGGTTCCCACTTGAGAAGCGGGAGATGGGATTTTTATATTGAAATTACGCTTTTTACGGGTTATGGCGCAAAAACTTTGCCACCGAAAAAAACATGTTCGCCTGCAGGGGAAAGACAGATGCGAACATATCTATCGGGAACGACACTCGGAATCGTTTATATTCACAGAATTGTAAAATAAAACTATATGACTCCATGTACGAACGCGAATATATCGCGTCTCCATAGTGTGTCCTACTTTATCGAACACGCTTCTTCGTTCGCTCTATCTCGCCCACTCCCACCCACCAATAGCCGGTGGTGGCGGAGCGCTAGATTGCTCCATACGGTTTTCGCGCCCTCGCGGAGACATTTTTCCATTTTTGCGCGATGAGCAATTGTTGTTTTTCATTTCGTAATTTACTTTTTCAAGTTATTACGGGTTCCTACATTGTTTGTTTATGGTGAACGTGCGCTAATCCGTGTGCCAGCGAGTGAATGCGGATCTGCCGGGAACGCTTGAACGCTAATGCTTTCCCGAAGCGGAAGATTATCGAGCGATATTCAATGACTGCGCCTCATTTATGGTTCGTTTTAGTATTCCAGGTTCCATTATCGTCCACTTGGCCGCGAGATGGATGCTGAATTGGATTTCAATGATGATGCCAAGATGAAAATGCAATCTCTTTCTCCTTCTCACCCGCTTCCAACGCCTACTTTGCTTTCATTTTACAAGCGTCAACACCAGGAGGAAAACGTAGCACTTCCCCGGGTAGCTTTTAATTCTTTCCCAAATGGCGCGCATCCGTCCAAAATGTACACCAAACCGGTGTCCTGTGAAGAATTCGTAACATCTGCCGGTGACCCGGGTACCGGCCGCTTTAATTCCTTTGTTTCGTCCATATCTGTCCGTTTCTTCGTCGAGCTCTTTTCTTTGCCTTTCGCTTTCGGCTTCATTTTACCTGCACCCGTTTCGTTCGATTGTGGACGAGCAGAGGCGCAGGCGACGCTTTTTTCTTATACGATTTTTTCGCTTCGCTGGCGCTGCGAATTAGCGCCATATACAACAGCTACATGGATTTTGCGGTGGAAGGTATTTTAAATGCGCTTTGGCGTGGCCCCTTTGGCATTATTCTGTTTTCTGTAATACTTTCAAGCGGCTTCCTCCTTCCTCTCCCATTCGCGTCATTACCAAGTAGGATTCGTTTATTTTCACCAAATTGGCGCAAAGTGTAACCCAGATCTCTGTTTGTGACGCCCAAAGAAACCATGATCAATAAAAACAGTACTCAGGGCGAATTTGTGTGTTGTTACTTCCAGAAAAGAATAGTTTATTGAATGTATGAAGGATTGAATTGAAACATTTGCGACGATGATTAATATATAGTTATAGTTTATAGGTTCTAAGTTGAAACTTCCTCGGCAGCTTTGGCGTCGCTGCTCTCGTCCAGTTTCGCCTTCTTCTCGGGCGTCGTATGTTCAGCACCATCAACCTCTACGGCAGCACCATCAGCCTTCGCTTCGGTGGCTTTCCTCTTGGTGGCCTCGGCGACTTTGTCGGCGCCCTCCTGCTCCTTACCCTCCTCCTCCTCCACCTCGTTTGTCGACTCTTTCGGTTCGGTTTCAGCCGCGGCGTCCTCCTCAGTGGCGACACCGTTGTCTTTCTTTTCCTCCTCACCGTTTTTCTCCGCCTCTTCGGTTGTGGCGGCGTCAGTAGCGTCAACCTTTTCGGTTTCGGCGGCAGTTTTGTCGGTGGCGGCGGTTTCCTCACTTGCGTCCGTGGACGCTACTTGTGGAGTCGCTTCATCCGACTCTACCTCTTTCTCATTGGGGACTGGAGTAGTTTCCCTGCCGAAGGAGAAAAGTAGCATTTAATACAATTGCAGTGGTTTAACTATCTGTTCGATCACCGCGTTTGGGACCGGGTAGATGAAAACTATCACTTAAAGAAAAAAAACTAACTAACTACACACTAGTGTAACACAAGGAAAAAGCGCGCGCACAAACTAAATAAAAAAACACACACTTTACACAAACAGTTCCAAATAACTTACGTCTTTGCCGTAACATCCGTCATTTTTGTTAAAATGTAGTTAGAACTAGTCACCGAGAAACTTGGTTAACAAGAAGAGCGAGGACGCTTGCCGAACTATACCGCTAAGAAAACCGACGCCAAATGAGAGAATATGAGTGATTAAATTTTGTACACCGTTTGCAACGGTGTTACGTGCTACCAACATAAGCGAGTCAAATGTAGAATCGGGACTCGGAAGATTCGAAGATTCGATTCCTGGACGGATTCTAAAGATTTAGATCCCATTTAACGGATTCTGAAGATTTGATTCGATTGGGATTCGAATCAGATTTGATTTGTTTGGGACTCGAATTAGATTTGATTTGTTTGGGACTCGACTTGATTTGGTTCTGACTTGAACCCAATCTATTTGAATTTGATATGACTCGACCTAGACACGAGATGAGTTGGATTAGTAGATCTAAAGACAATGTGATAAAGGTTTTTGCACGATTTAACTTAGGTTCGAAATACAGTAGAAAGAATACGAATACCCAGAAGAGACAATGATTCAGCGTTGCATACAAAAATAACTGTTCACGATTTTCACTGCCTGCGAAGAAAATCGTTTCCATACGTTAGTTGATTTTCAACATCAACAGAACTACTTACACATTTCCGAAATGTGTGGCATGTTTTTATTACAGAAAAGAGACTTATCAATTGTGATTTGATAGGGATTAAGATTAGGATAAATGATTTCCATACCTTGCAGGTCTAATTGGTTTACCTCGTCTCGCGACTGTTTGATGGATTGGGATTCGGATTTGGGGATTCGATGTACCCACTACTAGAACGAAACTGCAGCGCGCCAAACTGACATCTAAACCTTGGCCACAGCTTGAAATAATGACTGAAATAGGTAATTTGTTAATAACTTTTTAATGGCTTGACCAATTTTAGCACCAGACCCCTCAAATAAAAAGTCTTATGAAAACAAACAATTTGATACATTAAAGATTCAACCTCGAAACGAGGCTTACGAAATAAACAATTATATGGGACGAAGGTACAGATATCTTGGTTAGTATTTTCTGCTGAAATAACAAATTTGTCAATAACTTCATAAACGCTTAAGCGATTTGAATACGTGACCCCTCAAATGAAAAGCCTTTTCTAAAAACACAACTTTGTCCTACAATAGATCTATTCATATTTTCTAGTTTTTGAGAAAACTAATCGTGTGGAAAAGAGACAGCACTCTACCGGGAACAAGGTGAATAAACTTCGATTACTTAAAGTCAAAATCTGCCTATTTGTTAATAACTATTGATTCTTTCAACCGTTTTTCACGATTGACCCCTTAAATGAAAGGTCTTTTCAAGACGCACATTTGTGTTGAAGGTAGATGTTACCGTACTTTCTTGTTTTTGATAAAAACCACACCTGGAAAGTGTTCGCCCGAGGGGGCGAAAAGTTAAATCAGATTGATTGGCAATTTAGGTTAAAAAAGCCAATTCTCGCATAACTTGTTAGTTCCTTGACCGATTTCCACAAATGACCCCCCAAATGACAGGTCTTTGCAAGACGCGTAATTTTGTCTCAAGGAACACATTGCATTATATTCATCTTTTCTAGTTTTTCTACCAGCTCTCGTCGAGAGAAGCGAGGACAATTTCCTCTCCGAGAGACCAAATTTGGTCACGCACACATTTGCATTTGTTGCACCAACACATGCGTGGTGCGTGTACAGACACAACATGTCGCCCGAACCGGTTTACCGGTTCAGCGTTTGAAGGTCATTTGCTAGAGAAGACCCGCTACCGCAGAGGTCGTGAACATATTTCGCCCGAATCTCTCAAAATTTTGGGAGAGAATTCGCCTTTTCCCGCCAAAAACGAGCGGCGAAAAAAGTGAGCTAGTGGTGGGTCTTACAAGCTTGAACTGTGAATAAACCAAGGTGTATAAATATAGAAGGTGACTTTATGTCGCTTTGGAAGGGGTGCCATATTTGAGAAGAGTTATGTCAATAGGCCAATCCTTTTCCGATACCCCCCCTCAAAACCCATATGAATACCCCAGAAGTGTTATGTCAAGTCATGAAATGTAATTTTACACTGAACGACTTCACCTTCTAATTTATACACCTTGTGAATAAACAGCTTATTTGGGCCACCAATGGCTCAGCGAATGTAGGAATTGAATATCTCAAATACGTCAGATATATTGTAATGGACGCAAAGCACCAGTTTACTTACCTGTCACTGCAATCTAGCTTTAAATACATTATATCAGCCATGTCTGAGGCGCCATTTGTAAAGAATTTTATCAGAACCTCAAACATGTTCGTTCGGCGATAAAGTCCCCACCGAGAAAATGCGGAAAAACATCAAAAGGACTTGCTTTACTGTTTCAGTGACCCACGATAGATTCAATTTGAATGATAACGCTGTCATAATTGTTTTTGAAACATAATAAATGCTACTCTTCTTCTAATAAACTCGGGTAAATCAGTTAGTCTGCATATTTTCAAAAAGGACTAGATTGTTCGTGTTGTTTGAATACAATTAGAAGAATAATGTCAACTACACTGATATTCTTATGTAAATCATGCATTGAATTAAACAAATAATATGAAAAATTGGCATTAGAAGAGCATGTATGGTATTCGGAGATCCGGATCTCCAAATAGATTTGAATCGAAAGATTGGAATCCCAACCGGGAATCGATTTTCCCAACACTAGTCGAATGAAAATTTTTCAAGCGGTCTTCTGGGCCGGTGGCGCTCTCTAGCGACTAAATTAGAGCGCCATCGCGAACGTACAATTGGATGACAAATAGCGTCGGAAAAAGATTTATTGAAAATTATGTGAAAAGGGTGGAGTGCAAAAAGTTAATTCAATAATTGAAATTGCATGAATTTTGTTCAAATTTTTTTTTAAATTTAAGAGAAGCATCCAGGTTCGGTTGGATTTTGTTATGGAACTAATATTATTTATATGGAACGATTGCAATCACGTAAACACATAATTCTGTAAAGCAAGTTTCATGTATTAATAATGCCTCAGCTTTTAGCTGTAAATAGCGTGTGATATTGATCTTTGAGCTCGAAATAGTCATCAGAAAAGACAAAAACTGAAACAAGATTTCTCCAACCTTTTAGCTCGGATAACCAAGAAACTGTCACGCTGATGATAACAAACAAAGTGCATCACCGGACATCGACGGCAGTATTTCGTGGCCGGTAGCTAAAAGCTACGGTAGCATTAATCTTTTTCGTTGCAACAAACGGCTTCTAGAGGCCAATGATGGCGTTTCGGGCCAATACAGTAGCTATTTTTATGCTGCTCTTGGTTCGTTTGCAGGCAGCTCTGTGGTCCATCATTTCTGATTGCGACGAAACATACAACTACTGGGAACCGTTGCATTACCTATGGAAAGGCAGAGGTTTTCAAACGTGGGAATATAGTCCGGAATTTGGCCTCCGCTCGTACAGCTACTTGTGGCTACACGCATTGCCTGCTACGATACTGGGCTTTTGGGTGGAAAATGGTGTGGTCATTTTCTACTTTCTACGCTGTCTGCTTGCTTTAGTTTGTGCCACGTTGGAATATCGATTCTACAAGTAAGGCATATTTTTTTTCAACACGCATTGACTTAAATTAACGAACACATTTTATACCACTTCTAGGACCATAAAACAAAAATGTGGTGCCAGCGTAGGCAACATGTTTTTATGTTTCCAGCTGATTTGTCCAGGGATGTTTATCTCCAGTGCTGCCTTGTTGCCAAGCAGCTTCGCTATGTATGTCACCATAGCAACCATGACGGCTTGGATGAATGGTGATGTGAAAACAGTCATTGCTATCACAGCATTTTCTGGCCTGATTGGTAAGTATAAAGGTGACGGTCACCTGAAAATAAAAAATCCTAGTCTAATCATTTTCTTCTGTTTCAGGATGGCCATTCGCCGTCATCGTTAGCATACCTTTTGTATTGGAACTGCTAGTAAAGGATAAAAAGCTGGGATTTTTCATGAAAAACGCAATATTTTTCGGTCTGCTATTTGCCATACCGATCGTGTTGATCGATAGTGCCTACTTCGGCCGCCTTACAATGGCAGCATTGAACATTGTCCGATATAACGTTTTCACCTCACATGGACCAGATCTGTACGGAGTCGAACCTGCGTCATTTTATTTCAAAAACCTATTTTTGAACCATAACGTTGCCTTTTTCTTGGCTCTATTGTATCCTGTGGGGGTCCTGATAAGCAAGGCATTTGGAATGAAATCAGCAAAAAGCAGACTATCCCACACGGGTGCACTATGGAAGCTCTCGCCATTATTTCTGTGGCTAGCGGTGTTTGTTGTTCAGCCTCATAAGGAAGAGAGGTAAGTGGGATCACTTTCCCGTAAAGTTTTGACTTCATAATGAAAAAAAAACTACCATTTCTCTCCGTAGGTTTGTTTTTCCGGTCTACCCGCTATTTTCCATGGGTAGCGCTTTTTTTCTGGACATAGTTTTCAACACCTTCGACCGCTACAGAAGAGTGAAAATGATTTTAAGCCTGAAACGCATGCTTTCGTTGGCCGTTATAGTGACAGCGCTACTACTTAGTTTGTCGCGCATTATTGCAGTGTGCATTAATTATCGTGCTCCTATGATAATACTCAATGGACTAGAACAAACGAAACACGATGTTAACTTGTGCTATGGTAAGGAATGGTATCGCTTTCCGGGAAGCTTTTTCGTTCCTGACAACTACCGTGTTCGTTTTATTCCGTCCAGCTTCACTGGCATGTTGCCAGCCTACTATTCGGAAACGGAAAATGGTACTAAATTAGTACATAATTACTTTAACGATTTGAATGTTGGTAATTCCCACATGCTCTTTCCATTGGACCGCTGTGACTTTCTTGTCGATTTGGATACGGGAGAAAACTACGACTCACGCGATCCCGAACCAAACTATTCTGCCGATGGCGTACAGTGGGCCGTCATAAAAAGTGTGGACTTTGTTATTGCTTCGAGAACCAACACTTTCGCGCGAGCATTTTACGCACCATTTTTCTCAAGTCGGTACAGAGTGATGGGTAAATATAATTTGTTGAAAAGGAAAAAAATAAAACATGTGATTTGATCTGCCTGTACGTTATTTTGAAGTGTGTTATTAATCTGAACTCACTAGAAGCAGGTGCGTTTAAAAGAAAGGAAGTTATTTTATGACCTAATTACTCTAACACCACGTGCTCCATGGTTTGTTAGCGAAGATCCCACAAAATCAAAACGAAAGCATAATAAGTCGATAAAACATGCCGCTGCATATATCCTACGTGAGTTAACCTATTTGGCGGTGGCACCGTTTCCGTTTCATAAACGCTTCCGTCAAATATCGTCCATACTGAAGGATTCAGTTCTTAGAAGAACACATTTGCGTAGTTTTCTCTTTTGGTTAATGAACATAATGCACATCTTTAAACTGTAAAACATTAACATTAACCAGCTTCTCATATCAATCCAGGACCTGCTACTGCATCTGTCGATCATACGTTGCTAAAAGGAATCCTCTTTACCCGCAGCATACATATAAACGAGGCGTGCCAAGAGGACACATAAACACGCACACAATGTATAAATATGCAACGCGGGGTGCATCGCTCTGACAGATGTTGGGTGTTGGATGTTTGTGCAAAAAGATGCATCAAGAAACTCCTGTGTACACTCCTTGCGGTGTGGCCTGAAATGGTTTAGGTGGCTCCATTTCCCCGGTCGATAGGCGTTTCGCGGGTATACAACGACGGTTCCAATGTGAAGAAAACTCGACTGCGCTAACAGAAGCAATTGGACTTATTGCAGCCCGTGTGCACCAATCTCTCGCAATCGTTGGTGTTTTTTTTATCGTGTTATCATTATTTAACCCGTTCACTGTAACCCTCCTGGGGACACAACATACTCACAGAGTAGATAATCAAGCTTCAATCTCATACGAACTATAAGGTAGGTAGGTATTAAGATAACGAGCCCTACGAGTGTATGAAAACAAATGTTAGGAACGAACACAACAGCAGTTTATCTTTGAAATGCCGGATGAAAGTTGGAGTGTTGGGCAAAGATTGTCTCTTACCAAACAAAAGTTTGTTAGAATTCGGCTCATTGAACATTAACTATGCTTTCGATTACATTACTAGCATTATTCATTTTCTCAGTGTACGTATGGGAATGGCTGATTGTGGAAAAGAGGCCATTCGCTACCGTGTTTTGTGTGTAAAGCCTTCCGTTTCCGTATTTTACCTCTAATAACATTATGGATTATCCATTTCCCTCTTTCAGAATCATGTCAAACTACCGTCCCCGGGGAGCTATTGCCAAAGTGTTCTTTGACCGCATTCACAACGACGATGTTATCCAGCAGATTGATATGACGACGGTAAGTATGGCAGGATTGGCAGAATCCGGAAACCGGAAACTATGGATGGTTCCAATGTCTTCCAAAGAACTCTCTCAGATCAGTTGGACATATTTCATGTTATCAAATATGTACCATAAGAACGAATACCGTTTCATCCACGGATCGATAAGAAACCTCGCGGGAAACTGTCGTATTCGTGGGTCACATATGTTCAGATAAAGGGTAATCGGAACGATGACATCGGTCACGTAAACTCGTCCCCTTATTGTACGGAATTTGTTAGGTACAATTTACTCATTCGCCCTCATTTGTACTTGCAGTGGTATACGATGACCAAGCTACCTCGCAAATACGGATGCTTATATCATCATCTGAATGGCCCAGATGCATTCACGCTCGAGTGGCTGGACCGCTCGAAGAAAACTTCTGGGCGGTTCTGGCTGCAGCTGTGCCACGAGGTAGCCAAGCTGTTTCTCAACATGTTTATGACGCAGACCGATATCAATGGCTTCCTGAAGCGTGGCTCAATGTTCATACTCTCAGAGGGCCAGTTCGACGAGTTTCTCACCGCTGGGGGTTTCTTCCAGAACCGCGAAAGGCAATCGATGGTACGTTAAATCGTGCCAAAGCCCACATGGATAGCCGTGTGGGTTTGATATCGTTTAATAATACCTTGCCATAATCATTTATGCCACGCAGCTTAACATTTGCGACATTGGTGCCGGCGATGGCGAGGTGACGATGCGACTGGTACATACATTGCAGCAGAAGTCCAACTGGCAGGTGACTACGTACGCCACCGAATCCAGCTGGACCATGCGAAATCGTCTCAGCGAAAAGAATTTCATGTAAGGCTCCAAAATTTGCGGCTGAACTCGTTTGAACCTCCTTCATTAATATTTCCTCGTTTGCAGTGTACTGGAGAATCTGAACCAAATTCATGGGGCCGATCTGGTCGTGTGTTTCAACGTGTTAGATAGATGTTTCGATCCTCACGTGATGCTCAGTGAAATCTACGAATCGTTGGATCCGTCAGGATTTGCACTGATTGCTCTCGTACTGCCGTATAGCCATTATGTAGAGAAAAGTAAGTGGCATCAACAGCACAGACTGTTCGTTGGTTGGAATTTATTTTAAAACTATTTACCATCCTCTATTTGCAGATTCTAGCCACTTACCATTGCGAACACTTCTGGAACCGTGGCCACCCGAAAAGCGACTTACGGTGGAGGAAGAGCTGGAAATGTTTTTCGATGTGCTGCACGCGGTCGGATTCAAGATACGGATATGGACGAAGGCCCCCTATCTGTGCGAAGGCGATCTACGCCAGTCGTTCTACTGGCTAACGGATTACGTTGTACTGTGTTCAAAATAAATGTGCAATCATTCCAGCAAAATAAACGAAAGGAAAAAAAAGCAAGAGAAAATATCCACGAACAAATGGTGAGTCCTTCTTATTTTTTTGGTATCATTACAATTTGGGATTTGGTGAAAAATAACGACTTCAAAATTATAACTTAAAAATAACGTTTCTTAAAGACTTTTCTATTGATGCTAAGTAGATTGCTAAAACCCGATTGATGAGATCTCCCTTAACTGTTTTTGGAAAGTCTTGAAAGCATGTTAAATATTGACTGCACCAATTGAGTGGGCATGCTAAAACGAGGGAATACAATGCATATGATAATTACAACGAAACTTTTTCATCTACACTGAAACTAAAGGCTTGTCTTCAAGTTTTCAATACCTGACAGAGTAGAGGAGATAAACAAGAGTATCTGAAAATGTTGGTATATCAGAATTTTATTTTATTCCTTTTTTGTCCTATATAGGTAACATATGTATAGATTGATATTTTGTAAACTTGAAATATTTTCTACATAAAACATGTTATACGTTTGCAAAATGGTTCGTGCGACAGAACCAGACAGTCGAAAAACACGCCTATAAACCATAAACATGACGATTGTGTATAGTTTGCTCGTGCGCCGATGACGAGAGGCCAAGAGAGGCCGAGATCAAGTGTCGTCGGCGGTTTGGCAATACTTCCAAGTGCTTCAAATATGTCGTACATGGATGTGTAATGCTGCCTGCCAATGTAGTCAACTATGTTTTGTTTGTTTTTATTAAATTACAGCTACAGGTGTGAGAACCATCATTGTCCTATTTTCAAAACCTTTGGAGTGTTTTTTTATGTGAAGCCTAACAGTGAATAGCTCCACTTCCATCGTTTCGTCGCTTGATTGTGATTGTGCTTCCGGATGTTGTTGTTATTTTTTCGTTGCTTGATTGGAGTTAACTTTTCGTGCTTGCTTTACGAGAATAAACGCTTCTTCTTGCGATTCTTCACGTCAAGCTCGCGCGAAAGGCTCATGGTGCGTATGAATTCGCTCCTGCTGGCCCCACCAGAAGGGCCACTACTGCCGAGCCCACCGATGGCGCCGCCGAAGGAGAGTTTTCGCACGGGGACGGGTGGCTCGAGTGTTGACGCCGACGCGCCCGTCGCTGCCCGGCCAGTCGAGTAACGGCGCGAGTAGTGTACCGGTCCGGCGGCCAGCTGCTCCTTCGAGTCCTGGAACGAAGAACGTCGAGAGCCGGGTAACGACTTCGAGTAATCCTTGCCGAGTTGTTGCACCTCGAGCGTTTGCATCTGAATTTCGGATTGCGTCGAACCACGCCGGCTACCGGACACCGACCAGTTCGGGTGTAGCAGGTACCGGCCCTCGTCCAGGCTGTCCACGTCGTCGGAGATAGAGCGCTGGAAGCGCGACCCATCGTTGCTGCCACCGTAGCGCCCGAACGACGAACCGATGCTCTCGTCGATCGAACTCTGCGAGCCGCCAACGGTCGAGCGGCGCCGTAGCGTGCGACCAACGGTTGGGCCACCCGAACCGCGCAGCCGGTTCGGATCCTCTAGCCGGTACCAGACCGCCACGTCGTCCAGGCAGGCCTTCTGCAGCTTTACCGAGCACTCGCCGAGGAAGATTGGCTCCGAGTGGGGCAACAGATCGTACAGCACTATCTCTATCTTACGGTCTAACAGATTGTCACTGAACACGTCCTGGAAGGTAATGGTCGCGTTCCAAATGGGATTCAGAGAGGGAGTGGACACCTCGGTCTGGGCGACATGCGATTCGTTCCTAGAAAATGGGATTAAGGGGGTAGAAAGAAACCGAATTCAGTGCATGATCAGTGACTCTTCCGATTCGATAGGAGTGTGGGGGGTGGGTGAGGGGGAGGGAGAATAGGAGATGAACGAGGGCAAATGTTTGTGTTCGTGTTTGTGTTTTGTGCAAGGAAGAATGGTACAGTTAGCTCAACAAGAGCCTGAACGGACGGAAAAGCTCACAAATCAAGTTAAAAAAATATGTTTAAAAAATCGAAAATAAAATCATCAAAACAAACATTTTTTAATACATAGAATAAAAAAAACAAAACAAAACAATCTTTCAAACTTGTAGTAAATAGAAAGCAACGACCTAATATAAATTAGGAAGTAAAACCATTGCTCAAACAAGGGGATGGAAAAAAAAATAGCGTATGGAAGAAAACTTTTATATTTTTTGTGACTGGCTAGGTTCTTGCTTAGTGCACTGTATCTGTTCGTTATAATTTAATTGATTGTAACACGTGGTGGTTTCAAAATGTATCGTAGCAAACAGGTAACTGTCATTCAAAAGGACAGTTAAAGACACTAAAGGAGCATGGGATTTAGGAGCAGCTTTGGGTGTGTGCGTTTTTGCGTGTGCGTGTATCTGTGAGTGTGTGTGTGCGTTGGTTTGTACGAAAGGATAACGTTTTTATATTACGTTTTGGGTAGCAACTTGATCGACGCATAGGCTTCCGGATACATGCCATAGCCCAGCGATTCATCGCGCTCCGGCAGGTCATCGGCAGCCATCACCGAAACGACAAGTTCGTTTCGCTCGCCGTGATAGTAAACATGCACCTGAACCCTACCGGACACTAACTTGCCCTTTGCTATCTGTTCCTGAAGGAAAGAAAAACAGAGAAGGATACACACATTAATCTTTCCACTCGTGTACGCGTACGTGCGTGCGTGCGTGCGTCTGCTACGACCTATGTGTGTGTGTGTGTTCTATGTTTTAAGGTTTGCCACTTTCCTAGCATACAACATTGGATCGGCGGTATCCGGTACTGCTCTAGCGTACTTCGAAACGGAAACGGAACAAACATCAACACAACACTAATAACACTCCTAAGTATAAGGAAACCAACTTTGGTAAATTATGAGCCTGTGTGTGTGTGTGAGTATTTAAAAAAAATTAACAAACTGTGTAATGGTCCCAAAGGACAACAGGGAGGGAAAAAAACGAGAACAAACAATAGAAAGCAATCATGAATGAGAGGCATTCCAGTGAGCACAGCTAAGTTTTGCAATCTGATTGAGCATTTCGCTTGGAGGGCTGGATTTGTTTTACTTGCTCTGGTACAAAAATAGACACCGACACAGTCAGGAAAAAAAAACAGAAACAAACACTTGTGTTAATTCTTAAAAATGAAACAACACTGAACAAGAAAGCAAAGAAGAAGCAAGTGTCCAGTGTAACAGTTCCGGCGGGCAATATGATGCTACCTATTTGTTTTTGTTTGCTTGTAACAACGAAAGAAGGTAGAACAACATGGTGGTGCTGGTGGCGGTGGTGGTGGTGGTGCATGTGGTTTAAGCAGGAGGAATAACAGGACATTGGTGATAACTTTTGGGAGTTTTGGAAGGATTGAGGAGGGCCTAGGGTTGTCCGAAGGGTAAACGGGGATGTACAAAAGTCCGGAGACTGTCCACTACATCCCTAGGTTCTTGTCCTAGATTTGGCTCCTTTTCCATCGTTTCACTACTTTAGCACTATTCGTAGCAGTTCTTGGGAATTGCTACTATCGCCGGGTCCTGTACGTCTCGTTGGATCTGATCGAGTTCTGGAACGAATCACATGTCGCGCCGGTTGAATCGCGGCAGGTCCTGCGTATAGACAAGACATTTTTTCTCCATTGGGCACACAGATACGCTTATGGGTGATGATGAGATCGAGATGGCATGAGGATGATGATGCTGCAACAGAAAGGTGGCCAGTAAGACAGCGATAGGCAGAACTTTCTGTTCCCACGCAACAAAGAATTGATGCTAGGAAGAGCCGTGCAAAGTAACTTTCGCCGAGAGAGCCGGAAGGAAAGCCTCCAGAAAGCAGCTAAGAACGCAAAGTCACAAGTGGTCTAAAGAAATTGGACGAATTGGGATGGCGATGAGATGGAAGCTACATTGATTACTGAGTACTAGCTCAACTAGATTCAGCCCCATTCAGTAGCGGCCGTTTTAGATGAGGTGGAGCGCTAAAGCCACCGCAGGACACAGCTACTGCTACAGAGTTTGATCCTCCGGTTTCGTGGCTTGCAGGATAATGCATCGAAGGCTGATATTATGGAACGTTATGGAAATGAGATGAGTTGATTTTTTTGTTTGGTTTTGCAAGTATAAGAGCAGAGACAGAATATATAACAACTAAAACAACAACGATAGTTAAAAAGAAACACAACTACAACAACATTTTCTACTGCAATTAATTTGCCTACTGGATACAATTTAATTGTAAGTTTGCTTGTTGGCTTATTTTTGTTGTTTTGTTTTTGGTTATCCTATTTTTTATATGTAATGTCACAAACAGAACAAGAACGACAACGTAACGCGAAACACAGATCTCGTGAGTAGAAGGTGAAACGACTAACATAAATCTAAAGCCAGCAGCTGTCGCCATCTTCCAGTTAAACGTAACCCATTTCAATCAACAAATGTTAGCCCGAAGGAATTATCCAATTGCTTCATTAGTAACCGGCATTGAAGGAGATTGAGAAAACTATAAACTGAGCTGATTGAATGCACTTACAATGCTTTAGGGTGGAGTCGCTTTTTTCCATTGTATGAAGAATGTTTATAACATTAGCAGACGATGGGCGAACAGCTGTTGGCTATTGATTTGTTTCAATCTTTTTTTGTTTGTTTTCATACTGTAATTTTGCTACTGACAAATATTTTTCCATTATCTTCAAATATTATGTTTCGACTATTAGTTTCCTCACGATTGCGCTCATTTAATTGCCTCTCCTTCGCCCGCGCTCAACCGTCCGACTCAAACCACTTTCTGGAGACTTGTTCGAGCTCTGATTTGTTCTCCCTTTCTCGACCAACGCATAGTTGTTCATATACTGCAGTCTAACCTTCCACAACTATTTTTCCACAAATGTGTTTTCTTTAATCTTTGTGTACGAGTGTGGAGTTGTTTATGATTTTGTTTTACTGTGTTTGTAGAAACATTAGTTTGTGATCTGCCATGCGAATTAGTTTGAATTGGAGTGCCAGTATTCGCAAGTACCCGCGATGTTGCAATGAAAAGAATATTCATATACAATATCATTAATCTAAGCTGGGTTAGTAGGCTAACTTTGTGAGTTGGAAATTATATAGAGATAAGTTTATTAAACAAATTCTAAGCTGTTTCAATGAGCTGCTCCCTACGTTCAGACGTGCAATAAATTCGGATTATTAGTCGGGTTTTTATTGGCTTCAGAAAACGGTGCTTAATGTTGAGTGTTCAAAAAAGCTAGATTTACAACCCTTGATGTTGTACAATTCTTAGTTGTATAATTTTATGTTACAAAAGATACGATTATTAAACGATGAATGAATGAAAGACAATCGATAAATTTGAAGGTTTTTTTTACTACAAGTGGCGTAAGATCGAATACTGTTTGGCCCCAAGTTCACAACGCAGGTCACAAACATAACTTTTCTTATCTTCGTTTTAATTTTATGTTGATCTCTTAAGTTTTGTTTTATTCTTGTGTAATGCACACCGCAGCGATTACTATTTTGCATTAGTTAGTATTGTTGTTTAGTTTGAAAACTTATCTAAACTGTTTATAGAAAGTTGTTTTATGTTGTTCGTACGCTGTTCCTCTTTCATCGTACGGTGGTAATGCGAAGCAGATAAACATGTAACATTGTTTTCATCCAGTATGTACGTGTATGTGAATGCGTGTTTTGTGGGCATGTATTTTTTTATAGTTTATATGTATATATATCTATATACGTACATTTGTATATATAGATTATTGTATTTTGGTTTCTGATTTTCTTTAAGTTTGTCTTATACTAATCAAAATATAAAATATGAAACTCTCTCTAATCACGTGTATACGCTCTAACCAGTACGAAAAAGACGACAGTTCACCCGATATATTTCTTGAAAGCACACTACTGAATTTTACCTAAAAACTACGAGAACCGAACATTCCTAGCCCCAGTCGGGTACACGTTTGTCCATTTCTACTTCAGAGGAAAATAAACACCCAGCGCTATGAATGCTTACGGAGATTATTGTATTCGAATGCTTAAATGAAATATTTTGCTACTGTTCTTGTGGTTCCGAACGCTTCCCTTCTTGATATATCAAGCATCTTCATCATGTTCTGCCGTTTGTCAAGTCTTCAGGAATGTGGTCAAGTATTATTAGTATTTTGTATTATCTCTATTATACGTTGGTGAGAATCAGTTTAGCAACGTTTTCTCTACTCTTTTTTTTCTTTTTGAGTGCATAGATTGTTCGTTTCTGCGGTTGGCGGTTTTTGTTTTTAGATAGTTATGTCTTTCCAAAGTTTTCCTGGCTACATATACACGCACACCAAGTGGTAGAAAAATAGCGTATGGATTTATACCGGTGTTTTAGGCAATTTGCGTCTGGTTGGCGAAGAAGGAGATTTGTCCATCGTTGACTCGCTTTCTGCTTTATCGGGATGCGATGCAGGGAAATAAAGAAGAGAACAAGATGTGAGTGGAAGGGCTTTGAAGGAAACCTAAAACATTTCTAAACTGGGAGAATATGCCTTCACGTTTCAACAATTTATGTAGCAAACGTTGTACGCTTTTCCATAATTGACAAGTAAAAGTAGTAAAAGGTTTTCGAAAATTATGGAAGCTTGTTTGACGGAGTGTCAGAACGTGTCACTTTAAGGCCACGTGCGTGCTCACCTGACGTTAGGTTGTGGACGTTCGTGTCCGGCAAAGCTCGTTGCGAATTGTTGCTGCTGTATGTCGAACCGACGTTCATGCCCATGCCGCCCTCGTCCAACAGCTCGCACATCTTGAAGTCGGTCGCGTGCTCGACCAGCAACTCGGCCGTGTCTCCCGTGCGGTCCATAATGGCGCACACCTCCTCGAAGCTGCGATCCGTCAGTGAGGCACCGCACCACTCTAAAATCTACACCGTTTCCAACCCCCATCGAGAAAAAAGGATTCAGTTAGGACCAAGTCTTGGTCGAATGTCGTTTCGTGTGGCTATGGGAGGCCTACCTTATCGCCCTGCTGCAGGCCTCCCTTCTCCGCCGGGCCACCGGGAACCGTCCAGACGATGTAGGCGAACAGTCGACCGTCCGTGCCAGTCTTACCACCGACCACGCGCATACCGAATCCTCTTGCTACAAATGAATACAACGCATTAGTTGAAAGTGTCGGCGATCCTAATGGCGGAACGCTTACTTCTGTGGGCCTTATCGGAGGGATCCCTTCGCAGTGTGACACTTCGCTTCGCCGCGCAGAGCGGGCCGGCATCGGCGTCATGTATGACGATCTTGATGCCTTCGCCGTCGAGTGATGTCTGGCGTTTGGGCGCCTCCAAGTCTTCCAAAGCCGGACACTGGTAGACTGATATGTTCGCTGAGTTTTGGGCAGTTTTGTCTTTCAATGCCGATATGTCGGGTCTGTGGAAATGCAGGATCGTAAAAAAAGTTAAAACACGAGAGGTTTTACGAATCAATGCAATGTTCAAAAATGGTCAAATGAATTTCTGCAAAGTAAGGAAATAAAACAACCCCCCCGTTTGGGTTCCGGAAGGTTCATAGTTAGTCATGAGGTACTACAGACTACACGAGAGAGGCTTACAGTTGCGATCCTCGCCGCTTGTGTCGCCGATCGTCGTCGACGATCAGTCCAGCGGCCTTCATGTCGGCCACCGTATGACTATCACCACCGAACTCGCTCCCATCGTTCATGATCTTCATCGAGGATCGGCGCGACGTGCTGATCTTCTCCGAATCGTCCGGCGCCAGCTTGACCGACTGCATGGCGTTGACCAGGACGCCCGGTGCGTACACGTCGTACGCCGACTTTCGCCGGGGCATCGGGGGCGGCAGGTTAAGGCCTGCCTCGGCCAGATTCGTATCCGAGCTCATTGTTTTGAACTCGTCGTCGTAGCTCCGCTGGCGCGACATTTTCGTCGACGGTCGGCGGGAGATGACTCGCGGTGTGCCGAGCTCGGTGTCCTTGCGCCCGGGCGGACTGGACGATCTGCTCGGTGCGGCACTGTGCCCCTTGCGCCAGTCCATGTCGTTCTTGGGCTTCTGGACGCCCTTAAGCTTCTCCAGCTCTTTGAGCGAAGCTGGCGACACGTCCGAGTGGCGGCGTAGCTCGGGGCTACGTGGAGGCGCCAGCGCGGACCCTTTGCCGTCGTCCAGGTGCTGGCCGAATCCCAGCTTTATGTCCGAGTGGCGCCGCTGCAGCGTTTCCATGACCGGTACCTCCAGTGCGGAGTCGGTAGATTCCTGCGGTATACAGATGCGGGACGCCATCTTTCTCCGACAGACGCTACATCGCCAGAGACCCTGTGGATTGGGGCGAAAATAAAAAGTAAACTCCATAACCACTCGAGGATAGGTGAGAAAAGCCTAATTCAAAACATCAATATAACTTTCTCTTACAAACGATTATTTACTTTACTTTCTGACTTTGGGGTTTACGGCCGCTCTCAAGTTTTGTTTGCTTAACGAATCATTGACCTTGAATGTTTGGACCGGTTGCATGGTCTGCACCACAAGGATACACCAGAGAACACTCTCAAAACAAAAAAAGAAACCCATCGAACTTACCAAGTCCTCTGCTTCCTGGAGCTTGCTGTAACTGGCGCAGTCTTCGCAAACTTTCTGGTCACACTCGACGCACGTTTTCTTGAAGTCGTTCGGTTTGAACGACTTCAAGCATATCCGGCAGGAGCCGGAACGTGTGTTGAACTTGTTGTTGGTGTCGCACGAGCCAGCACGCTCGCTGCTGCCAGCGTCCTTATACGGGTCGTCGCCACCAGCGTGCGGCGGTGGTTCCGTTGCGTCCGGCACCAGCGATGGACGTGGGGACATTTTGTTCACTGCACCAAACGAACGAACGAACCAAAGTGAGATTCCAATTAAAAGGATTGCACAATCGAAACCCGATCCTCCCTTCCCTCCCCCCCATCGAATGTATCACAGGTGACTCCTACACGAAAACCTACCTCTATCCTGGGCGGTCAGCAGCGACGTTGACAGCGTTTGCTTCAGCTTCCCGAACGCTCCCGTGTTCTCCATCGATGGCTGCTGATGCGACGCCTCGTCCGTGGCGACGATCTGCAACCCAAGGAGGATCAAAAGAGAATAGTGTAAGCCGTGCGAGGGGAAAAAAAACCTTTTGTCCGTCATTTCTTGGCCATTGTTGGTTCGCTCCCTGACCGTTTCTTGGAAACGTTATCTATTCAAATTTAGAGCGCCTCAATCTTCGACGCTGAACGGCCAAACAATGACGCCGTCCAACGTCAGGTCCTTGTTCGAGCAGAGAGTCCTCTAACAAAACTGTGATGATTAAATTCACTCTACCACTTCACGTTTTCCAACGAAAAATTACTTCCGCCCAGCGTCCCGGCGTTCGATGCACATCAAAGCACATCCATTGTCGGGCGCTCCTCAGGAGTCGGCTAGCAATCAGAAGAACTCGTGGTACAGCGTAGGAGTGCTGTAAGTGCTGCAGCGGAGCCTGAAACCTTGGAGCCAGCGATGTTGAAGTGGTAGACGGGTGAAATTAATATCGACTATTGACTCGAAGTTTTAGCACCCGCCATCACTATGACTGATGGTGGCAAACGTTGAATGGCTCCGGTCCTTGTGAAGCTTTCTTTTTCGCTTCCGCCCTGTACCGCCCCTTGCGCTACCCGGTTTCTTCCTACTCGGTACTGCGCCCAGTCACGTGAAGGAGCACATACCGGAAAGGGATGTGCGTTCGGGCCCAGGGTGCCACGTAAACAATGCCTTCGAGCAAGTTCGCTGTAGGCGGGAATTTGCTGCCATCTGAAATGCATTGCGTTTCAGGGAATAATCTTGCAGGGGAGGAACATAACCATTATTTTCCTTTCCCCATCCAATCGTGAGGGCTGCACCTTTGTGCGTCGTTTGCTTTCGCTGGGAGTCTTGCTTTTCCCTGTTTCGTCGGAGTTGTTGTTATATGATTGCTTCCCATTTCTACTCCTAACAAGGGTGAACATTTCCAAGAAAGTATACTTTCTAAGCATCAAGCATGGTATGGTTTCTGCTTTGCAATGCATTTCCTCGCTACTACTTTTTATTTGCTTATGGCTGTACACAATTGGGCTTAAAGTAACAATGAACAATTTAAGCTTGTAAATGTTAAACAGGTTGCTTAAAGACTTGAAACTAATGAACGATAATAATAGAAAACGATAAGAAGTCACATTAAAATGAGCTATATCAGGGATCATTGAAAAAGACCCCGAAAGCCTGAACCGGATACCTTAAACGAAGGTTTAATGTTTTACCACCGTTTGAACGGAGGGCCAACTTTCTAAATATTAAAGTTACATGAAAAACCGATATGTATACCGATACCGCGGGGGGTCCGCGACACCCAAGCGGTAACGCCGGGGCTTACCATCTCGACGGCGTGGGTTCGAATCCCAACCGAGATCGGACCCTCCAACAGGGAAACAAGTCTCGTATGCCCTTAACGAGCCGGCATGACCAATAGGACGTTACGCCAAGAAGAAGAAGAAGTAGACAAAACCGACATAAGATAAAATATTTGAAATTTTATCGTTTAACTTTTTTAACTAGTCACCAATTCCAAGCTTCATTTTTGTGAAAGCGTGACATCGTGAACAAATGTGAAAAGAATTGAGATGGGTTTTTCGTATGTAGCACTGAAAAGAATTTAGATGTCGGGCCGAATTTGGCCCGCCGGCCGGAGTTTGCCGACCCCTGAGTCAGATGATATATAACCCCTGAGCTAGATGACTGTTTAGTACTGATGAAAATACCTATACTGTAGGTATTACGAATTCTAGTTTGAGTGTGCCTTGAGGAATGGGCAATTTAAAATATGTTGCACAATCTTGTGTTTGTTTGACAAGAACTGCAATGACGGTTTAAATTCTTAAATAAATATTCATTTTTTATTTTGTTTAACATAGCTGCGGATAATTAAACATTCATCATGAAATAAATCCTAGAATGTCAGTAGTTTGATTAGATGTAAAAAATCTTTTTGCCTTAAACTCCAGATTTACGATGAGATTTCTAGCGACAACTTGGTTTGAATAAATATATTCCACAAGACTTTCGTTCTCGTGCAACTTTGAAGGGAGGGCTTCCAGGGGCCAGTTCTGTCTAATCCGACTCTCCGAATGCGGAACGGGCAGGGTTTTGCAGCATCAATGGGGCTAATAATTTTTGGATGCAAATTAAATTATGCAATGGTGCCGGCCAGATTCGTGCTGGCATCGTTAGCAACGGATTTTTTGTGCGACGGTGGTATTACGACAGGGGTAGCCAGCAACCAACTGCGAATGGCCCGGATGGCGGACCAGCGGTGACCGGTGGTATCCTTCGGGGGAGCCGAATCAGAACCGGCTGCATAAATGAGCCGACGGAGCAACGCTTCCGGGCACATCGGTGCAAATGTTATTCCCTTCCGGGATCGTCCGAAACGGACATGGGGATTTAAGTATCTCATGCTCATGCTGCCGCTTGTCGATGCCTTTTCGCCAACGGAACGGTCCTGGTTTTCTCTCGTTTTTTAACGTAAACTGTCGGATGGATGTCTGGTCTCTCGAACCCTTGTGCCAAGCCCTGCAGCACTTACCTTTTTCATGAACGACATTACGTTTGCTGGAAGCATTTTGAAGCGTTACGGATTTCCCCCGTAGGTCCCCTCGAGCAGCGATGATGATGGCGATGACGCAGGTTCTGCAAACAGAGAGTTGGGTTGAAAATGGTTGTAGGTTTCTTTTTCCCTGCCGCTTCTATTTGTCTCCGTTGCGGCAGAGGTAGCAACAGTTGACGGTTTGAGACCAACTGGCAACTAATGCGGAGGCGATTTTTCCTTGCAAACAAGCCGGCACCGATGGAGAAGGAAAAAAAATGGGATGAAATGCGATTTCCAAGCAATTTTGTATGTAATGGGATATTGAAAACTTGATACATATTGGAAAAAGCGGGCATGGCCATGAACTAGTCAGGAACCGAGGAGAAGGAATAGCAATCTGTTTACAAGGTTAGAAACTAGAAATTTCAATTACCTACGGCTCAAATTCGTTGCAAAGTAGTTTAAATTGAACAAACAATTATTTTGAGATTCAAATAATTGGCATTAATTTTCCATCCCGAACAAAACCAGGTGCCCATTGTTAAAGTGTATGAAAAAATGTAGGGTTTAACAGTAAATTAATACAAAAATTCCACAATTTCATAATATCAGTGTAGTCTTAAGATTTGCAAAAGTACAATTATGAAAGAACATTAATCTAAAGAGTACTAACCGTGCTTTTGTTCAAAGTCATTGTCAAAGTAAAAAACAAGTTGGTGATATAATGTTTCGGTAGCTTGATATCAGATACAAAGTTCCAATAGTAAATAATTAAAAATATTTTCATATCAAACATTACACAAATAGTGTATGACAGGCCACCGGTAAATGATTTTGCGTGTCTGCAAAGGTTAAGGAAATAGAGCACACAGCCAAGTATAAGAAAAGGCAACAGAAAAACCAGACAACCAGGATTTTTGAAAAAGGATGCCTACGGAAGAGGAAGCAAAGTAACAAACCTAACACCAGTAACAAGCAGCAAGTTGGTCCAATAACCGACCCGTTGCACAGTAACTTAGCCATAAAAACTTCCGTAGTTGGTACATGAATAACCGGCTGAGTGCAGCAACAAGCGGGTGCCCTGTGGGCTTATGCTATCTTTTCTAATAAATAAGGTTCATCGTCGCGGGAAAGGGCGAGGATGGGCAGACCACCAGATGGGCGACGCCATTGCGGTTGGTTGCAACCCCGCTCGCGACCTCGGACAGCGGCTCTGCGCCAACGCGTTTCCCTTTGGAATGCATTTATTAAACCAGGATGGGATCCGCATTATGTTATGAAATGTGCTTTCTACTCTTCATGGTTCTCCATTAACGGGGCATAAAGAGAAAGAGAGCGACCGAGACAGGGAGAGAGATAGAAAAGGAGCGTAAGAAGAGTAAACAACAAAATTGCGATGATGATGCTGATAGAGTGAGTCAGATGAAGAAGCACCATCGCGGGAGTCGATGCAAGAGGTCAGAAAAGTGAAGAAAGTAGTGTGGAAAAATAGTAGCATAAAACTTCCATTGACGTTAGTTGGTACTAATGTTTCAGCGGCCTGCGACTCGATGTACGTTGGACGGTTGGCCAGACTGTTGCCTAGTTCTGGATGACGGCTTTGGTGAAGGAAGAGGAAACCATCCTTGACCTCTCCCGGATATTATGGCGGAATGCACGGGAGCGTGATAGTGGGGTTGGGTGGCTGGGCAATCAAGTGTGAGCAGAGAAGGCGAAGTTCGCAAGTAGTATTATCTCGAATGGATGGTTGGCAGGCAAAGGGATTCGCTCGAAAGGTTCTAAGTTTGCGTAAGGGCTTTTCGGTATCACATTATGTTTCTGTTCCGGACACCAGTGGGTAGGATGGGACGGGTCGGGGGGTGGCATTGGGTAGGCGTGGAAATGTATTTTGAATGTGTGGTTGAAGTTTGTGAATAATTTTAGCTAGTTTGCAGCCCTAATTGGCCCGTAGCGCGTATCTGATTTTAAACTACTCGACACCTCCTACATCTATTTTTTATTTGTTTGTGGAAGAGAATGTTATAATTTAAGCAATAACGAACCATTCCTCTCTTTTCTGGGCTTAGTGCCGATAGAGTTACTTGCATTCCACAGCAAATTACACAGCAAAGATAATATTAGATATTTAAAAAATGTCTTAACTCATTGTAAATTTTGAATTGTGTTTTTATAAATAGTTTATTGTCGATAACAACAAAAAGAACAAGCCACCTTGTACGTGTTTGATAATGTAACTTATTTAAATATGATTTACTAAGCTAATACCAAACCCAATTAAACAAAAAAAATTAAATTGAAATGGTTCTCGAAGTGGTCCGTATTGTTTCTCTCCTTTTAGTGTAAAAGATGGTAATGAAACCAGACTTTATTTTAAAAATTTCAAAATTAGAACGTGTTGTATGTTAGAATAATCCAAAGGCCAGTGTATATGATGGCAGAAGGAATCTGGATGTACTTCTTATACACTTCGCTCTACGTGTACGAAGGGAAATTGATTTCGACAACACTGTCGAGGTGCAGCGAAACGACAAATTCGATTGGATATTTTTGAAAAGTGGTAATGAGTTTTTCGAACCACACGCCGGACGCTTTCGCAAGAAAAATTCCAACCGTTTAGCTGCAATCTTAAAATCCACACTTCGGAAGCCATCATCGTCAGATCTCGAACAGAACCGTCGCAACCATTCGTAGCCGCTCTGCATTTACTCGTTACTTTTTCCACCCCTGTCGTCCTGGTGGTGGGATGCCACCAGCACCTGATCCATAGCCAACACCGTCCACCGGGTGGCAGCGAATCGTCTATTTCGATTGGTAACATCCGTTGATCCGTTAGCATCTGCTCTCTCCTTCGTTACGGCCCACTAAGTCCTGGAGGTGGCGAATACCAGCAGCCAGCATTAATCGATAATGTCTAAGTGTGGATCACCCTGCATATGGGGGCCAACAATGAAGCTGGTTTGCAAAACCAACGTTTCAAGAAAATAAGTTTATTTGACGCTCCAGCGGCCCACTGTGCCGCCGCCTGTTGCTTGCATCAAGGAAAGAAGTCACGAAGGACTAGAAGAAAAAGGATACCGGATACGCTGCCCACGAAGATCTGGCGCCCGGTGGGCAAAAATAAAATATGATTGATTATTATCGTTATTACTACATTATGAACGTATTAGCAACCGATACTATTTATAGCGCAGAGAGCTGTATAAATCAACAGCCCCGTCGCGTCGTTATCGTCGACACCTTCACCTGGACGATGATGGGTTTGGTCGACCGAGGATAGCGATGGCAGCGAAAACAACTGGCTTGCTATGACTTTCCCGTTCGCACTCACACATACGCATATATACACGTATATACTGAAATATTAGTTTTTTGTCTACTTCAAGGATACATTGTAAGTGATAGGATAAATTATAAAATAAAATAAAAATATTAGATATCCAAAAGACCTTGCGGGTAAAGTCGACTAAAATAGCTTTTCTGTTGAATACATGAACGGAATCCTGAATCGAAGCTGGTCGCAGAAACGAGTATCCAGTTGATAGGTGATAGGAAAAATACTCTTAAAGTATATAATATACTACCACAGGCGATGAAGTCGACGAATTTTTGGTTGCGATTATTAGCCAATGAGTGGAAACGTCCCTTGCTAGGGGAGGGTGTCAGAGAAGGCTGTGAGTTTCCGTTTAGTGCGAGTATGTTTGTTTGTTTTCTGTTCCAGCTAGTTTATGTGCAGTGTGAATTTAAGGACAATTGATGAGGGTGTCCAGAAGAGGAAATAGTGGTCATTAGAGTGTTGGTTGGGGTAGGACTTTATCGGGGAATATTCCCCTCTGTTACGGCTTCCATTGTTGTTACATTTACCTAAGCTTCCTCTTCTAGACTGGCAGCTAGAAGCTTTCCTCAGGGCTGACGCTTCGTCGCGGAATTCAGCCCGCTGTTCGCTGCTTCGTTCCCTGTTTGCGACACAATGGCGGCGCTGCCTGGGGAGCTGGAGCTGACTTCCCGGATGTCAATGTTGTCATGTGGCTGTTTCATGCGCGGCAGCTGATGGGTCTAAATGGGGCACGTTCGCTATTTACCAGCTGCCCGTCCAGTTGTTGCACACTTTTGCCACTGCGACTGCTGGTTTTTCGACACGCCAAGACGTTGGCGGGGAAAGCGCCACGGTTCTCACTGATAGCGATCGTCAATTAAAGGAAAATATTGGAAACGACACTAGGATATACTTTTTTCCATCGCAGATAGCTCTATGCTGCTGCCACGTATCTAGGATTCTTGCTAAAATTTGCGAAGGTTTCTAAATTGTATTTCTTAAACGAAGGTTTAGCAGATGCCCAAGCATCGTGGAACTTCCATTTTCATAAGCACTATTTGAGTGCAACAAGATTTCACAGGAGTCCTCTTGGGATTCGAAACTTTTGCTCGCAATTACCGATTTTTGCACAACCCATAAGCACACAACACAATATACACCTAGTGTACACTGCCTACTGGCACCTTCCTGTTAGAAGTTCCAGCTGGATAGAGAGAGTCCTGACCCTGGGGTATCAGTTTCTGGTGAAGCAACACTTGGTCCATTCATACCACGGGATTAGCTCGAAAAAGGGATGGTTCTTTCGCCAGAAAGCTACCAGCCAACACACTGGCACAGAACCCTATCGGGACGAAAAGAAAAACACACAGACCACAGAGCAATGTAGCAATGGTTCACAATCAATGCTCCTTACTACACCTGTGGAGCGGATGTTGGACAGTTTGCTAGTGTTCTCCCCTGCAAACGTTCACATCCTATAGTAGTCTCCCCGCGCGAAGACATGCCGTAGACCACGGCGATGGCAAGCGGCGGATATTTCTCTTCATAGGTGTGTTTGATTTAAAATCTCACCGAGAGCCACACACAAACTAGAGCGTAACGATTATTTGGCTGCTGTTTAGTGCCATAGTGCCCCAGGAAAATCTCTTACAAGAATGTCCTGCGGGACATGCGCACCATCGCAACGGGAGAAAAGGACGTTCGCATAGCAGCGTGTTCTGTAGGAATGGAAACGAAACAAATGCGAGAGTCCTGTTGCTGCCACCAGCCACGGTTGATGGCTCTTACCCTCGCATCCGGTATCTGCTCATCAAGCCCACCCTTTCGATCCCAGTCCGGTTTGGAATTCAATTAAAAATTGATAAACAAACGGAAAATGACCGTACCAAGAATGTGGCGACCAGCACAGATGATGATGATGAGATGGGCCCGTTTTACACTTATTTTGCGGTTAGGTAATTTATTGTGGCAACGTTTATTTTTCTGTTTGGTTCGTTTGCAGGTATGGATCGAATTAGATTCTGGTAATCCAGATTCACAAGAGGGGCGCTTTTCTATGATTGCTCTGCAGTGGACCATGTGATTGGTACAATCTAATTGGTTTCCGGTTATGGTGTACGTGAGGCCAAGATTTTTGTTGCTCCAAGTATTACAATTCTCTTGCGATTAATATGACAACATGCGCCTATGATGGATGTTGTGTTTCGGATTGCAGTGTTTGTGGACCCATTACTTGTTGCATGCATAAAGTGGGGAATCATAATATGTAGTTTTGACAAAGAGAAGGACATTTTGTTTAGTTTAGAGTGAGCAATGCTCCGCAAGTACAGTTACTTACAGGTTCGAGCTACATGTAAGTTTAACTGCGTGTGTGGTGGATTCTAATTTTCAAGCGAATCGAATATGCTTACAGAAAATTTGCGAAGCTTGAAACATGTAATACGTATGTATGTATACTTTTGCAATTACTAGGAAATTTCCAATGCATTTGTAATGTGTCTTTATGTGGCCTATATCTTATTGTTCTTGTGTGAAAAATAAAATAACAAAATATACAGATTACCTTTCAGCTCTGTTGTAACTGCCATTATGAAAAATCGAATGTTAGATCCGACACGAACAGCTGGTAACCAGCTGTCAATCGAACGAAAATAGGAAACGCATTGCTGGCATCACTGCCTCGACTGGACTATCTGTGACACTTCTGTCAACCTATTATTTTGATGTGTTATGAGCATTCTTTAAGAAACGGCAAACGAATCTCGATAAATCAGGCCAAGAGAAGTAAGATCAACATTTTCTGCGTGAATTTGTCCAGCAATTGCTTTTCCCAAACGCGTATCTACCACCAAAGACGCTAACAAAGTAGTAAGACGTATGCAGTCGGCCCTGGAAGATGCTGCCGTTGTAGCCCTTGGCTTTTCCTTTCTTTTCTCGTGTCATTGCCTGGTGCGGTCGTGTTTATGTTTGAGGCAAAATTACGCTTACTCATGGGATGGCCCTGAAAAAGGAGCAATAGTGTCGTAGAAAATGCGTCTTAAATCGCTTGTCACTCTCTTCTAGCGTTGCAGAACAGCGGAAACGGGAATGTCGCTCAAACCGAGAAGGATAGTGTTCGACGAGGTCTGGAAAGTGCTCCAGGATTTGCTGCAGCAGCTGATCACTCTGCAGCCCGTCAAGCGCGATGTCTGGAACGATCGTTTCGTGTAAGCCATCTGTTTCGCGACAAAGAGAATGTGATAGAAACTAGGCCACTGGTCGTCCTTGTACTACGATACAGTCCGGTTACAATGTGCCCTCTTTGTGGTGTTGCTCATTATTCGCTGCCAAACGTTGTGCACATCATACTATTCTTCTTTTCCCTTTTTTTCTTTCTCCTCCCGTAGTGATGTGTACGCAATCTGCGTCGCGCATCCTGAGCCGCTGGCGGATCGGCTCTACTTGGAGACGAAAACGTTTCTGGAAAACCATGTGAAGAAATTGCTGGAAGAGCGAGTTTTGATAGCGGATTCGGAGGCCACCGCAAAGGGGCAGACCGTCGAGGAAACTACTTCCCCTGCAGTAGTACCGACGTCCGATCTACTGCTCGCTCGGTACTACGAGGTCTGGATGGAGTACAGCGAGGGTTCACGATACTTAAACTATCTCTATCAGTATGTTCGCTCTGTGTTTTGTTCGAAAATGAAACGTACCGCCATACTCACGGTGTTCCCTCGCCCGTTGTAGGTATCTCAATCATCAACACATAAAAAAACAGAAGCTCAACGAGGCCGAAGTTGTGTACGGTTGCATCAATAATAGCGACAACCAGGAGAAGATGGAGATCGGAGAGCTTGCGCTCGAGATCTGGAACCAGTACATGATACAGCGGCTGGGGAACGAGCTGGTCGACCAGATACTCAGTGGTATCAACGCCGAACGAGTGAACAACATCGCTGGGCAGTGTAACAAGAACACTGAAATTATTCGTGGCGTCATTAGGAGCTTCGTGGCTGTGCAGGAGTACCGTCGCAAAGGGTCGCTACAGCTGTACCAGGAGCTTTTTGAAGAGCGAATGTTGCAGGAAAGCGGACAGAACTTCCGTATCGTGGCAAGTTCGCTACTCCAGGTAAAATCATTTCTCCCATAGTGGTTATTTGATTTGATGATTTAACAAACATTTTGTGAGATTTCTCCAGGTGTGCAGCGTTAGTCAGTACATGGAGCGTATAATTAAAAAGTTTGCTGAAGAGGAAAAGCTAGCCAATATCTACCTACATACAAGGTGTGGTTTTGTAATGGAGGTACCGATATCGAGTGTTACTTAACAGAACATTTTACGCTCTCTTTCGCCCGTTCCAAACCCAGTTCTCTTCCGAAGCTAAGAAAAGTGTGCGAAGAAGAAATGGTTACGAAGCACATGAACTTCCTCTACTCGGAGTGCAAGGAAATGGTGGCGGACGAGAAGAGTACTGACCTGCAGAACTTATACATCCTGCTCAAACCGGTCACGGACGGACTGAAGCGTCTTATCGAGGTGTTCCTGGAGCACATCAAGGAGCAGGGCAAGAAAACAATCGCTTGCATGAAGGGCGATTCGGTAAGCATTGGGGATCCGCAGGGTCCGTGTGCCTAACTCATTTATCATATTTATTTGATATCGCTTAGGTGCACATACAATTCGTAGAGAACATGCTCGATGTACATCGAAAGTATGAAGAAATGATACATAGCACTTTCAAGTCTGACCCATTGTTTCTGGGGGCGCTGGATAAGGCCTGCGCTCGGATCATCAACGAAAAGCACAGCAACAATCAGGTATGCCGCAGTGCCGAATTGGTGGCCAAGTACTGTGATAGTCTGCTGAAGAAATCGAAAACGACCGAGGGTGAGATCGATCAAAAATTGACCCGCAGCATCATCATCTTCAAGTACATCGAGGACAAGGATGTGTACCAGAAGTTCTATAGTCGCATGCTGGCGAAGCGGTAAGGATAAACCCCAACTTGTTCAGGCTCGAGGGAATAGAAGTTATTTTGTGTTCGATTTCGCAGATTGATTCACGAACAATCGCAAAGTATGGACGCCGAGGAATTGATGATTAACAAGCTTAAGCAGGCGTGTGGGTACGAATTCACCAACAAGCTGCACCGCATGTTCACCGACATTTCGGTGTCCACGGATTTGAACACCAAATTCGGCAAATATCTTAACGATAACCAACTCGAGACTGGTAAGAATGGTTTTCCTATTGTACTTCAGCTATAGTTGACGGTTTAATTCCTCCCTTTGTGTTTGTAGGTATAAATTTCTCCGTCAAAGTTCTGCAGGCGGGCGCGTGGCCCCTAGGGCCGACCCAGGTGGTAGCCTCCTTCGCCATACCGCAGGAATTCGAAAAGTCGATTCGCTTGTTCGAAAAGTTCTACCATATCAACTTTAGTGGCCGCAAGCTTACCTGGCTGCACCATCTCTGCCACGGCGAAATGAAGCTGTCGTTTGAGAAGCGCAACTACATCGTCACGATGCAAACGTACCAGATGGCGATACTGCTGATGTTTGAAAACACGGACAAGTACACGTGCAAGGAGCTGCAAACTTCGCTGCAGCTGCAGCAAGAAATTTTCCAACGACACTTGCAAAGTCTGGTCGAAGCAAAAATCCTGCTGCTCAGTGAGGAGGTATGAAGAACTGTTTTGGGGATGTGAGAGATAAGGAATGTGTGCTTATGGTTTTGTATCATCTGTCTTGCAGAAAATGACTGATGAAACAGAAGTGAGCATAAATGTGAACTACAACAACAAGAGGACGAAGTTTAAAATAACCACTAACCTGCAGAAGGAAACTCCCCAGGAGGTAAGGAGTTTGTTTTTAAGATATGATTTGAGCGCCACGCTCTTCACGTACGAATTTGTACTCTTATTCTACAGGTGGAACACACGATGAATGCTGTCGATGAGGATAGAAAAATGTACCTCCAGGCAGCTATAGTGCGAATTATGAAGTCGAGAAAAGTACTTCGCCATAACGCTCTAATACAAGAGGTATGTTTATCCCTAGTTTACGACAGACACATATAGCTTTCGGTGGTGTGACGTTTGTTGCAATCTATATCTTCCAGATTTTATCGCAATCGAAGGTCAGCTTTGCGCCGAATGTATCAATGATCAAGAAGTGCATCGAATCGCTGATCGATAAGCAATACATTGAGCGTACGCCCAACTCTGGTGACGAGTACAGTTACGTGGCTTAGATGGCGTCCTTCGGCCGGGTACGAGATAGACTCTGCGTCGATAATGGCAGCAGCAACATAATACACATAATCGAAACTAGTTAGCTGCGCGGGTCCCTTGGTACCATGATGGTTTGAGTTTGTTGGAACTATAATATTTCGTTTGTGAAAGTTTGTTTTAAATAATAATGAAAAAATTTGCCGAAACGGCATTCACAACAGCCCTACATCTATTCCGTTCGATGCGCGACTCACTTGACAGAGGGCTACAATAAATTTTTCGTTTCACTTCAATTCTAGTGGCGTTTCACATCGTCCGATCGTCGTTTGTTTCAGTTTCCAACGGCACGGGCAACAATCAAAATTAAATGCTGTTGAACTCTATTTAGTGGAACTAAATTGTTGTGATGGAAACAATCTGAAATTGAAACCAAATTTATATTACTAATTACGCATTGCGAAGTTAGTTACGTTTGATATTTATGGTGGTTGTTTGTTGGTAAATTCTTATTGGCCCTAAACGAGTGTGTCCCAAAACAATAGCTACCAGCGGTTATTCTAAGATAGATTGGAATGTTTCATTTTGTAATCGGTAAAACGTATGCTTAAACAAGATTGATTTTTGTACTCCCAAGTCCCATGTACTTGTTTGCGTTAATATACCCTTCCTGTGTGCCTGTAGATGTTTTCTTTCGCATATATGAACAAAAAGAAAAAGTACTTCAAAGTTTATCATTTTGAATGTTTCATTTTTTCTTCGTTAAATTTATATTCTGTCGGCATTCGATCCGACGTCCACAACCACAAAACAAACCAATTAATAAAAAAAAATGCTTTCGAGGTGGGTTACACCTGTTTTACGTACCGGTTAGACAACAATATACGAATCTAAAACATTACCAACGCTAACCAATCTGGTGGAAAGATCTGAGAAGTAAGGTTGTAAACAAAACCAAGAAATCGCACAACAATAGAAAATGAAACATGTCAACTCAGGTCGCGACTATAGCAACGAGTCTTGTCGTTCTATGATTAATGCATCGAAATCTAGTTCCATGCGGAGTACCCTCTTCCGTGACAAGGGTGGCAAGAGAGAGACAGAGAAGGTGTGGATTTAATTGCAGATAAAAATGCACAATGATTTCGGTGAGCAAATGCACGCTTTCTCCGACGTGACGCTGCTACGAGGGTGGTTTTGCTTACTACAGCAAAAGGAAGACGATATAGCTAAGGGCTCCGTACAGCCAGAAGGTGCCGGCGGACGATCCGAGTAGCGTTGCCAGCAGCCAGCCGAGCAGAGAGAATATCAGCACCTGAAACACCATGTCCACTACGAATAGTCTACATGGCGGAGCGGGAAGACAAAAAGAACGTCAAATGTAATGGAATGCAATAAATAAAGGGTAGTTGCCATGAATGTCGGTTGTGTGCTAGCCTTACATTTTGTCCTTCTTCCGCGCCGCATTGAGCGATTTGGGTTGTTCGTTGTTGAGATATCGGCGTACGCCCTGCGTGAGGTGGTCAAAGTACTCGGGCCACTGCAGCTGTACGATGTTGAAGTTGAACAGGTTCTTGTCTGCGGAGGACAGGAGTTGGGCAAGCTGTTGCGTGCCCGGATTGTGGTACTTCCACTCGGTGAAAATGAACTTTTCGAGCCGGTTTAGTGAGTCCCAAACGTTGGTGTGGAGTCGCATCAACCTAGAGGAAAGTCAAAATGGAAACACGAATGGTTATGGCGTTCTGTGCAGCTCGCGGTGTACACCGATCATACGTACATTGGGCGTCCACCGGTGAGCCGCAGGATGGTATCCAACACCAGGGCGGGTAGAATGTGTACGAAGATGGAAGCCACCTTGTACAGCCATAGGCTCGTTACAAACTTCAGCCGCGGGTACCTAGAATCAGGGTGGAAAAAACGATGCCATCACGATTCTCCCGAATCATCACATTAAATCGCAAGCCTTTAGCTCTTACCAAATTGCCGACTTCAGTGGGTACTTGTGGAGACATCCGTCGATCTGATCGATCACCGAACGCCATTTGAAGGGGTTCGACGTGCTGGACGTACAGTGGAACACTTTCACCTCTCGGAAGCTGCGAATGAGTTGAGGCTCGGTTAGTCAAATGCATCGTCGATGTTTCCGACGGTCAGGTAATACCTATTTGTGCCCATATACCAGCCAAGCACGAGCGTTTGGTTGACGACAGCATCGACCGGAATGTAGTCGTAAACCAGGTCCACACCAACCGGAAGACGGCGAATGACGCCCTTCGAGGCACCCATCAGGAATCCTTGTGGGCCGTTCTTGGATATGGTCCAGCCAGGGGTCGGTTCCTTCCAGGCGCCGGTGACTGGGAGAAAAAAGAGAGAAATATCGTAACGTAATACACACACATCACTGAGAATTTGTCCAAGGGAGTAAATCACGTGGAAATGAACGTACTCATGCTTGGTCGGATGATGGCACAAGGAAACTGTGCTGCGTGGCTGTTAACCTCGTGCTCCGCCAGCTGTTTGGTGAAGGTGTACGCATTTGGATGGTCCTTCAGAAGCCTGGGAAAGGGAAGAAGCGAACGTTTCGGTTGTATACTCCTGGTTCCGTCGACCCTTTCCTCCCTTGTGCCCACCACTCACTTGGGCAGCAATTCGTCTAGGGCCGAATCATTGAGCGTTTCTACCAAGTCGATCACTTTCTGGGCGCTTTCCGTGCATGGGTACAACCGCTCCTCAGCCTCCGTCAAGTAGGAGTTCACGTACGCACTAGACACGTGCACCATGCTCTAGAACCAAAAACACGCGGACAAAATGAATCTCGTATCTTTCTTGGGTGAGGTCCTAGGATTAACCGGCGCTTACCTTGAGATTTCTCATACGCGAGCACAGCTCCAGCACACGCTTCGTGCCGAGCAGGTTAATGTTCACCGTTGGCCGGAGCGTCGCCTGGAAGTCGAGCGTGGCGGCCGAATGGATGACGACGTTGGTGTTCTCCACCAGCATTGCCTGGTCCTCCTGGGAGAGTCCGAGAAAGTTCTCGCCCACATCGCCAGAGACCGGGATGAGCTTCTTAAAAATGTCGGTGGATTGCGTTTCAAGCAATTTCTCGAACACCTGAAAACATGCACATCGCAACCGATTTTTATTTTTTTCAACCTTGTGTACTCTCTGTGTCATTTGGTTTGAGCTTACCAAGTTTTTCGTCAGATCCTGCAGTCGTTCTTCAATGGATTTGCCTTTCTTCGGGCGCATCAACAGGTATATGCCAGCAATCTATCGAAGAAAATATTTGATTTAAAAAAACATTCTAGTGCCAAATCATCAAAATGACCGACTTAAAAATACATAAATTTTAAATTGGCAAGTTAATTTCCATAGAAATCTTATCTATAAATTGAAAATAAATATAACTTTTACCATCGATCCACAACCCTTCCCCCAATGCAATTCATAACTGAAACGTAAAAGTTAATGATGATAAAAACGTTTTCAATATCGTTAAACCATATTGCCACGATGCATGCTGTACGCTTCGAAGCATTTCCGCATGAACAGAAGATGTTAGGGAGTAAGAGAAAAAAAACAACGTTAACGATGCTCCTCAGCTTCGGCTGGTAAGTGGCTGGTTCAACAGCAAAAATCTACACAATTTGCACCAGGGTTCGTATGAAACACGTTGAACACCACCATGTACATGGAGAAGCGTTATTTACGCTGTCTATTTTGCAGGCCGAATAATCAAAGCATGTGTGGTTGGGAGGGGAGAGCCCGATGTTTTACGTAGATCGTGTACAACTTCTTCTCTTGTTTTGGTACGGGTTGAAGACGGCTTTTTACGCCATGCCGTGCCGCGAGAAACCGGCAGTAATTCAATGTCAGGTGCGCGATAAATTGCTCCGTAGCTTTGGACCACTCATGCAGAAGGAAACACTTTTTTTCACCCAGCAGTCAAAAATGAATGGAAGCTGAGGGATACTGAACTAGAACAGTGGATGGCATTTTTTCTAGATAGAACTAACAAAACCGCTCGCAGGTTTTTTTAGTAAAAGTGATTTGTTTAATTTTTGCGGTTTGTGAAACGAAGTTGTATCATTTCTTTGCTGTTTTTTAAAGAATATTTTTACATTTTAGCAACACCATTAGGCTGATCTTTTGCTATGTTTGTAGATAGTTGACAGGATTTTAGAATAAAATATCCAAAGCATAAAACAGAGAGAAATACCCAGCGGTGTGGCCAGTTATAGTTTGCCGACCCCTGATATGGCTAGCCTTAGGATTGACGTAATGCAAAGAGCATTGTCACGGTACCGTGAAGAAGTGGCCGATCCGATCATCTCCAGTCCGAGCACCACGTCGACGCAAGTGACGCAGATCGCGAGCGGAAATTAATAGGAAATTGGGCTCACCTTGGATGGCGCGGATCATATGGGGTACGGGGCCGCTTGACCAGTCCCTCAACAAGGGAGGTAAGAGCTCGAGGGTTGCTACAGTAGTGCAGCAGCGAGGGCTCTGTTGTTGGTTTCATATTACGCCACACCATCAGTGCGCCTCTGAGAGGGAAAGTGTTTGAGTGCGCGAAGCAAACCAAATGCAAACATTCAATCGACGTAATCACGGTAATGGAAAATATTTGTTTCGAGATGAGATTGTCCCGATCTATTGTTCGATCTATTGGTACTTCCAATCTTACTACAACGTCACTGTTGGTGAGACGTGGTTTCAAGCAACGAACAAAAAAAAATTGATGATAGCAGCAAGCTTCAGCGATGATTTGATGCGCCCAACGGTCATTTCTGTTAATCTTTTTAGTTGTGCATCTAAATGTGACAAATAATACCTCTGTGGCAGCTGCCCGTGTGGGACGATGAATAAATTTAAATTCTTAACAAATATCTCGATCCGGAAGTATGCGCATACACTATTGGGTAAAACGATCTGGAAACTTACCTCAGGCGAGGAGCGTAGGATTTTGTCGATAATGGCGACCCCAAGAAATCCGGTTCCACCGGTCAGGAAAATGTATTTGTTTTTGTAGAAGTCCTGCACCTCGCTGCCCATCGTTGCGGTTTAGGAATCGGGTTTATGCACGAAATGTTCACAGATGCCACAAGGATAGTTAATATTTGTACCTCGTTTTCTATATCACTCACACGACTGTTGAGTTTGAAAGGAAATAAATCGGTGCGTTAGATGTTTTGTGCTGATCCCACACACTCCCGCTACGGTTTCGCGAGACGTTGCGCTTCGAGTAAGCGCAGATTCGGAATGAACTGATGACCAAGCAGATCGCCACGCGCACTTCACGGAGCCGCAGTGTTGGGAAAACGCGATCAGCCACAGCTTCGATCCACTGGTGACGCATATGCTGTAGCTGCTGGTGGTTGTGCGCGACTACATGCGTATTCGTTTCCCGTGCGTTCGTTCGATAAGAGTGGCCGCTGCACAGCTTTCCTAACCGTTCAACCTGCTTGACTGCAATGCACCCAAAGAGACGAACCGCTGGCGATCACTGCGACGACGACGAAGCTTTATGTAATGGTGAAAGTTAGCTAACGGAACGAACAATGTCTATGACCATCAAGCGAGGAACCCCAGCTCGACTGCCGAGGACTTGTTGTTCGGTGCACCCTGGAGATAGGTGGAACGCGGGCAGCCGAATTAAAAGCCTAAAGAAGAGATAGATTAGGCGACCCTTACGAAAGACGAAGGTGGGAAACCAAAAGACAGTGTGAATGCGTGACGGGAAGGAAAATTCGGAAAACGTTTGTGAACCAACAAACATTATTTTGCTTTCGCTCGATCACCGAAATTTTCATCTTGGGAATGGAAGCTCTTTTTCTGCACGGCCCAAACCGTGGCCAAAAGATGATATTCGAAAACGCTAACGATGTTCGTTGCTATTCAATTAATTCACACTACCTTTGGACCGTGGAATTAGTTGCACCGTAGAAAGCTACGAACGCGCAGTCGACTTTTTTAACTACTGAAAACACTGGCAAGATGCCGATCACGATTAGCAATCGAAAATCAACAACAATCACTGCACTGTCACACGTTCGTCACGGAGTATCTTGACCGACACTGATTTTATTTCCGTCAACATATGAGTAGAAAAATAACTACAATCTCTGGATTGTCTCATTTGGCAACACTGCCGATCGTGCATTCGTGGGTGGGGAGGATCATGTTTGTTTTTGTAGAAGTTCATGTACTACTCATCAGAAGTAGGCAAATTGATGCAATGAATGGCAATATTCAGAATTTTGTGAAAATTAATATATAGAGTAGGATGTTTGAGCAAAACAAACAAGGATCTATTGAGCACGGAATATTACATATAGAGAATGTAATATGTTATCTCCAAACCATTAGATCGTTTGGGGTAATATGAACCGGCAGCATATGAATAACAATGCAGTCGATAGTATGGTATTAAAATAAATATTACAAGAAAAACGAATATCCAAATTCCAACATTCAGTTAGCGGTATCTATACATCTTGGGATAAAAACGCTTCGTGCACTTTGGCGTTTCTTATGTATATTTACCTTTTTGGGCGCTGAATGTGCTTGACGTTTGTGATCATAATTTTTTGTGTTGTTTTGTACAAGGAAGTCTGCGGGAAAACTTTCTAAATTACAGTCCTCTTCCTTGGTGCGTGGAAAATTCAAACATTCTCGAGTAAAAACTATAATTCGTATAGCTATGTATGTGATTTTGCTGCCGGACATACACAAATTACCGCAAGAAATACTCTAGAGGTGACCGATTGGATTCTCGGCAGATCTTCGACAATTTCCATTTCTCAGGTGAGTGGGAAGACGGCATGGCGCATCGTTTGCACAAGACACTGAGCACTGTAAATAAACGAAGCGGAAAGAAACAAAGATGGTACCTTTGGTTCGGGGGTACTCGTTACTCGGAGGCTATATTAGAGTAACACGGTGGTAGAACCGTAATCGAAAAGTTATCCAAATAATCAAAAGTGGTACGATGCAAGTGCCCCTGTACAAGGCTGTGTGAAAAGCTGAAGCAGATCAAGGTTTCCGGTCGGTGTGAACTTGTGGTGAAGGACTTTAAATGGTCAAAAAATAGACGCCAGCGGAGTGTAAATAAATGGTATATATGGTGTATGGAAAAACAAACCAGGTGTTGTTACGTGTAATAATTAATGGAAAAAAGGTTTTTTTTTCTACAAGTGTTCCATAATATTCAGAAGTTTTGCACTAAATGAGTTTCAAAACTTGGTTAGAGTGGTTTTTAACAACGTTTAATCACCCAATGTTTTACCAAAAATAGGTAGTTTTGGTTTTTGGGTGTGTTCCGCTCGGTGACTTCAACGAACAGAAAAGCGAGGAACAACCTTGTTTGAAATATTGATTTAAAAAAAAACTTGAATGCATTTTATATGTATAGGAAAAGTTCTGTATATTCAATTCGTTACTCTTTTTTTACCCACAAATCACAATATAATATTGATCTGTTCAATAACTAGGTATCAATTTCGGAACCGGTGGAAGGATGTCCAAATTGTTTAAAAATTTCCAACATAGAAGGATATTCCTGCTACAACATTCATGGTTCCTGGTCTCACATTTTGTCTATTGCTGCACAGTTACGCACCCAAGATTTCTTTCCGTGGCACACGCGCACCCTAAGTTAAATGTTTCCAAGGTGTGAGAAATAAAATGAGCCATTTGATTTGATTACAGGCGGCAATCTTCAAGCGTAAAAACAGAAAGATCATGGTGCTAAAGTTCACACTATCAGTATTGCATTGTTGTTTGCTTTTCATACATGGTAAGTAGTTTGTGGCGCTAAGGTGCGAACGGAAGTGGCGCCGTCCAATCTGGTTCCAAAGGATGAGTGTGTGAAGGGTAAAGGGTAACAAGGCAGAGTACAACGAGTAGGAACTCTCAGTAGCCAGTTGGCAAATAAAGTCTTTAGCGTGGTGCGATTCATTTCAGGAGAGAAAATGCAATGTGTCAACTACAGTACGATGATACATCTCATTTCTTAGCAGGGAATTCAAATTTGCAAAAGTTATGAAAATTGTTTGAGAAATGTGTTTTTATTTATTTCGAAATTTCGAAGAAACGCGGATATTAATTCTTAAAAAAGATATTTCAGATAGTTGTACTCTTTCAAAAATTGTCACATGTATCGATAAAATCATAATTTTTCTGTTGGTCCATCAAGTCTACGGTCAGTTGCTCGACAATCGATGCTACTTGGACGGCGGTGGCTCAGCGGTAAACTTCTTTGCCAACGAGGACATTGCCGTCGGCTCGGTCGTTGGTAGTTTGCGAGTGCTGGGCGACCCGGGCAAGGACATTGTGTTGACGTTGCGTGAAAAGGACTCGCCAGTGTATATTGCGCCCGGGACGAAGGATCTGATCGTTGCCAAACCGCTGGACAAGGAAGGTCTCATCGGTCCGTCAGCCGTATTTGTGAATGTGATCTGTGAGAGAAAATTTTCCGATGATGCGGTAAGTGGGCAAGGGTTCAATGTTTAATTCGAAACACAAAAATCAACTATTCTTAACCTTTGCGTTCCAAGGGGATTATCATACCGGTCAACATACGAGTTACGGATGTTAACGATAATGCTCCGATTTGGATCGGTGCTCCGTATAAGCTGAACCTTTCGGAGGTAACGGTTATCGGGACGAGGTAGGTTTCTAACTCAGCTATCGTCCGATTATCAGCTAGCAAAAGGGTTTCTTTTTTCTCACTCACAGAATACTACAAGGGATTCGAGCGCACGATCTCGACCAACCGGGCCCATACTCGACGGTAGAGTACCAAACCTTGCCCGGGCCGTACTCCGAATATGTGGCCTTCGTAACACCGCTCGAAGGAACGCTCGTGCTGAAGAAATATATCGACTACGAGACGGTGCAAAACTTCACCGTAAAGATCCGCGCCCAGGATCAGGGCAAACCGCCGAAGTATTCCGACACGTACGTCACGATCCGGGTGCTGGACTCGGACGATCAAAATCCAAAGTTTGCACGCGATGTCTATTACGGGCAGCTTCCGGACGAAAAGGGCGACATTGCCGTTACACCCGAGCGAATCCGGGCCGAGGATCAGGATCGGGGCATTCGGGCAGACATACGCTACTCGATCGTATCCTCGAACGGCTCGGAGGATGACGGCGGGTTTGAAATCCATCCGATCAGCGGAACCATTCGGATGACGCGTACCTTGGCATCGGGGCAGGTGCCCCATTCGCGTACGATCGTAGTAAAAGCGACACAGGTGGACAACCCCGACCGTTACGCGCTGACCACGGTTGTTCTTTCGCCTCCGAAAGTAGCCGGAACTTCATTAAGCGACATCAGTGTTCAACAGCAGCAACAACAGCAACTGCCGGGCAAGATCGAAGGGGCAGCATTCGTCCGGGGAACGTTCTACGCTACGGTGCGGGAAGATGCGAACCCTGGCGCGAAGATCGCGCAGCTCCCAGGTGGCGGTGACGGTCGGCTGCGGTACACCATCGTTGGACCCTCGGTAGCGCAGGAACAGTTTCGTGTGGGACCGGGCGGAGAGATCGTCCTAGCGAAACCGCTAACCTACAGACGGACACCACAGTACGGTTTTACGGTTGACTCAATCGATGCGCCCGGAGGACGTAATCACACCACGAACGTGGTAATCGATGTGCTGCCGGCAAACATGTGGGAACCACGCTTCCGGAAACCTTTCTACTCCTTCGTAATCGAGAGTCCACAGCACGCACAGCAACAACTGCCCCAGCTAGTAGGTCGGATCGAGGCGGCCGACGGTGATCGTACCGATGAGCTGTCGTTCGTGCTGAAGGGTAACTACAGCAATCTCTTTCGGGTGGATCCGTACGGAAATCTGTGGTTGGTTTCAAACCGAACTGACCTTCCGCTAGCGATGCGCTTGCTGGCCACTGTCACCGACTCCGGTACGCCTCAGAAATCTGCGACCGTTCCGGTGGTCGTGAAGTTGCGCCCGGAAACCGCTTCCCTTACGTCGAACCTTCTGATAGTGAACATTGTCGTTGCCTGTCTACTAGGAGTGTTGCTGGTCGGAGGATTGGTACGCTGTGTGTACCGCCGCCGGAAGCGAAAGGTGTCGTCGGCCGAGCAAATCGTGGGCCATGCGTCGGGTGTTCCGCCCCTGAAGAACCAAGCCAGCTCGAATCGATTCCTGTTGCAACGAGCAGAGCAACGGATGCTGGAACGACCGACCCTCAGTAGCGGTGGCCGGCTAACGGATTGCGCCGCATCTTCTACGCTGGGTAGCGACAATCAGGACTTTATGGACAACGAACGGGGTATGGGCTTATTTGTTTGTGGCTAAGGCATTTACGGTACTTAAACGCTCTCATTCTTCCATAGAAACCGCGAGACGCACACATACCCAAAACACCCGTGCATTGGAACAGGAGGAACTCGCGGGACAGAACCTCAATCACTTGCTTCTGCATTGGCAAGAAAAGTATGAAGAAAAGGTAAAATTTGTCCGTGTGTGTGCAATGCAAAGGAAATATATTAAATAGTAAATAAGTATCACTTCTTTCGTTACAGAACAATTGCACTGAAGATATGTCAGTGGACGATAAGTTGATCGTATACTTTTAAGCAAACCCAACCCAGCGGCATACTACAAACTGACACTCTCAATCAGACTGACAGAAATGGACTTCTAAAGATTGCAGCACTTTTTGATCACCACCGATTTACACAAACACGTTTGTCGGTGTAACTACTTTTGATAGGATCTCTTACCTCTTGCCAACAGTGTCGAACCGAAGCTGAGTTGATTTCTTTTTTTGATTATTAATGGGCTTTTTGCTCTTTTATTTTTTAAACATCAACCTTTTTGTAGTGTGTCGGACAATAAAGTGTACAATTTGCGTAGTTGGTAGCTTTCTACCATGCATGGTCAACAGAAAGTATTTGTTTGTCATGAAAACGTTCGATATCACCTTTTATTGTAAAAGATTTAAAAATAATTCTATTGTTTTCCCTGACCACGCGCTCGGTACAGTTTCTTTCGACAGATAGCAAACTATTTGCGCTGTTAATTCGTCCCCGCTAGGATACCACCTTCCTTGGCGTCAGCTTGACCCACAGACCGCCTTTCGCCCGAAGAGTCATGCGGAAGATGGGTAGCACCTCCTCTTTGCCCGGTGCCGGCGAAAGGTGGAAATTTTGCAGCACTCGTGACACGATTGTCTTCATTTCTATGTACGCAAACTTGTACCCTATGCAGTTGCGCGGACCGGCACTGAACGGAAGGAACGCGTACGGGTTCTGATGGGGCGCTCCGTCTCCGAATCGCTCGGGATTGAACCGCTCCGGATCAGGATACACGTGTTCGACCCGGTGGGTGGCGTAGGGTAGGATCAGTACTTCGCTACCGGCCGGGAGTTGATACTTGCCCACCCGTACATCCTCGCCAATCTTGCGCGCCATCAGCGGGACGCTCGGGTACAGGCGGAGGCTTTCCTTGATGCACGCCTCTAGATGGCGCAGCTCGCGGATGTTCTCGGCCGTGGGCAGCATGCTCGGGTCGGAACCGATGTGCTGACGAATCTCCTCGTAGCACTTTGCCTGGTGGTCCTGATGACGTGCGAGCAGGAACAGTGTGAACGCCAACGCCGCACCGACCGAATCTTGCCCCTGAAAACAGGCGCCATCGGACCACATTAGCGGCTGTGCTTTTCAAACGTTTTTTTGCCACACTTACCGCCAGCATGAATGTGCACGCTTCGTCGATGATGTCGTCCTCGGTGAAGTCCGGGTTTTCATTGGATATCTCAATCATAAAGTCCATCAGGCAGCGCCTATCGGTGGGTTTCTGCGTCTTCAGTGCTTCCCGTCGGCGATCGATCATCTGTAAGTTTCCGAGTTAGGTGGTATTTAGGTGGTTAAGATAAATTTTGAATGTCTTCCGTACCTTTCTAGAGAACTCCTCCAACTGTTTCTTCTGGTCAAGTTCGACGGTTGCCGCGTCGGTCAGTTTGTAGATGAAATTAAACAGCAACCACGGGTGAGTAAGCCGGTACGGTGCCACTACTTTTCCTCTAGAGGTTTAAAAAAAAAAACAAAACGATAAAATTTTCTCAAAACTTTCTCAACATTTCGTTAATCCTAATCTTTAAGCAAGATTTACACAGTTAAACCTGTTTGTGTGATAGATGAAACAAAATTCTGCAATAACATTGTCCAAGGGCCCCAAGTACAGCCTCAACTCACAGGTGTTTTTAACATTTTTTGGTTCCTCTAAGTTTGTACCTCTATTAGAGTACTTACTGTCGGAACGGTGACGTTTCCATCTCCTTCTTATCAGTCGATTTTACGGGGACTCCTAGCACGGCCTCTGTGGAGAGAGAAGAATACAAAAACGATCCATTTATACGATTAACAGCATCGATCAAAGTAATAAAGTGTAAATACGATTACCATTGAGGATGTCCAGTACGCAGTTATTCACATACTCTGTGACGTTAAGAACCGTTTCCTCCTTTGGCAGCTTGTCGATCAGCGCCGATGCACTGTCGGAGAATGTTTCGGTGAATTTCTCCAATATCGCTATACTGAACGAGGGCTGGATAAGCTTCCGGTGGGAGCTCCACTTATGACCTGGCGAAAAACGAACGACGTTACGAACGAAAAAACCTTGTCCCCGTGCATATGGCCACTTACCACTGCTAGTGATGAGACCGCGGCCGAGGAAATTGTGCAGCAGCTTGTAAAAGACCGACTTATCGGTGTGCTTTTTCGACGACAGAATCACCTTCAGGTCGTCCGGATCGAACACGACGAACATCGGATAGGCTGAAAGCCAGAAGCGTGCCAGCGGGCCATATTTTTTGTACGCATTGGCCATCTCTTGCGATACGACTGGGAAGTGAACGAGGAATGAATATTTCAGCAACCGCCCATATTAGTAGCACAAACACTTACGTCCCGTTTTGGTGATTTCCAAACAGCTGCCAATGATTGGGTAGGCCTTTGGGCCGGGTAACCGCAGGGCAAGGATACATTTTTTAAAGTAGTCGGAGAAGATATAGAGCAGCACGCTTGTCAGTAGAAGAATGATGTACGTGTACAGCTCAACGGTAGACGATTTTTCTAGCTAAAAAAATACACAGAAAAAGCCGCAACATTCAAGAGGACGTTAGTACTATAGAAACAAGTAATTAACATGTCTGGGGTCTACGTAATAAGCGAAAGGTAGTATTTGAACTGATGAGATCGACTAGAATGTAAGAGATGTTGTGTACATAATGCGTAAAAGAACAACAGAAGAAGATTTTTTTAGGCACTTTCGATTATTTGATTTGGGCACAGTTGAGTACAATGTTACTTGATGAACAATACGATCCGCTTGAGCCAGACTCCCGGATGTTTGATAGAAGTTATTTTTTGCCCACTTCCTATCCATCCATTATTACCACACTGAATAATCCTTCTTAACTGATCGTTTTGTTTAACACGTTAGACGTAAGAAAAAATAACATATTTTCATTCCTTCAGTGTTGCCACATAAACTCATTAGGCTTGTTTGTATCGCCGTTCGTAGCACCTCCAAGCTACGGCGTAATTACAGTTCAATTTCAAAATTACATCTACCTGGTGCTGCAAGGCGTCGCTCAACGAGCGCCAAAATTCGATTATGAAAAATTCGGTACCACCAAGCGGGTCGGCCAGCGGTTGCCCAACCGGGGCTTACTGGAAGGTTCGTACAATTGACGATCGTCGATCATTGTAGCTGCGTTTATTCAGGTTGGAGATGGTGTGACCTTCCTCGCGCCATTTTGGGCGTTTGTCTGCCGGCCCAACGAGTTGGGAAAACTTCAAAAAGGAGTAGCTTGTGAGCAAACATGTGTTGGAACCGCGCAATTGAACCTCTGAATGTGGCCTTGGTTCGTTAATGGCACAGTGCATTTTCATAACCGAAACTCACCGAATGGATCGATCAAACGGTCGATGAACTTGCGGTCTCGGTAACATTTGTTCGTTATGAAGTTGTCACAAGTTATTGACATGACGAACTATTGAATTATGACTCGAAATAAATTATCTGGAACGTAAGTCTTTTGATTCGAGGAAGAAAATACGATTTGACTAAATTGTGAACAGTGGAGCATTCTTTGAAACCACTACACACTTGCTCGAGGCTGGCAGTATGGTCCGTCCTATTGCATCTTTTAAGGATTCAATACTACAGTGAAGTTGTAAAATGGTTAAGATATAAATACCAATTAGCGGTTATTTGTTGCAATGGTTTCTTTTTCTTCAGCACTACACCATTGCCACCATTTTATTTACTTCGTGTGAGATCAATATCAACGCCTTCGACATCATGACATGTAATGCACAAAAGATGCCATATTCTTCCGCATGTCCGGATCGTTTTTACGTTGTATTTATTACCAAAATTGATATCCCACTGAGTTATACGTATTGCGCTCCCCTGTCCATCATGATTGAATGATAAAAGTATGTAAGCTATGCTCGAACTTATGAGTCGAGCTATGAAGAGGAAGCAAGGTTCAACCGGATCCATCCCGATTGGCGTCATTCTTGCTGACCATGATAGTCCTCCATGAGGTACTGCCGTCGAAGAGCTAAAGCTTGCCTCTTCAATTGCTAATTGAGGTTAAGCTTTTTGAGAGCCCCAGTTGGTAAATCGGTATGGTACAAACGGAAACACGTTACAGTGTGGCAAAAAGTGTGCAGCGTGCGCAGAGCCGGAGGAGTGGTAGCAATTCTGTACGCGCCAGGATGAGTGTTCAATATTTGCTTACATTATTCGTTGCGGCGCGCATCACTTGCGCGGGATGGCGTTAAAGGTGACGGCGCAAAAACAACTAATACTGCCCTGAAATACGTCGGGGAACGATTGCGGCAAGCAAAAACATGGGAAAATAAAGTAAAAATAGCTTCGCCATGGAAAGTACTCCAGGAGGCAGCGTCTCGAAGGGCGTGATGCGGATAATTGATGTTTACTCGGAGAGGAAAAGTACTTCTTCAAAACACACGCGCACAATGAAGTAGGGAATCTGAGGGGATTTTTTTTAATTTTTGCTGTTCGGCTTCTATGCAGATTATGTTTCGTTATTGCACAGCATCAATGGAGCAATTGTTCTGGACATATACTGAACAGTATTCTAAAACATATTGGTAAAAAATTGAACCCATTCTAAAGATCATTGATGAAATTGAATTGAAATTTTAAAACAGCTTCTTATTTTATATAACCTAAAATATTGTGTCAAAAACAAAAAAGTAGATTAGCTTTTGTCATTGGCACAAAATAATATTCTATTTAAACTAATCAAGATTCGTCTATTACTGATATTTTTTACATGGAATTTTAGGCATCGAGAAGAGAAAAAAATACTTTTTTTTGTGCAAAACCCTTTTCCACATTCGCTGGACGAATATTCAAAGGACGAATGTTCGCTAACTATTTTTTTTTCAATCGAACTTAGTGCATAACACTACATCAGGTTCTTGATCTTATTTGAAACCCGAAACACATTCACAGTGTAAAAAATAGTTTTGTTAAAACAGTATCACTTCTGTACTGGTTACTGATGATAGATGTACGAGACTTTTTCTTGTAGTTTGTAGGTGTTTCACGACACCGCTGTTGCGCCACTATTAGTATTTTGCACAGTAGTACGAAATGTGTAGAGTTCTCGCAAGGTTTATTTATTTACTGCAAATGAATTCTTTTTCCGTTGATTTGTGTGGTCTTTTGAGATTACGCTTTGCGCCCAGAAACTTCCAGAAGCCAAATCGTGCTCACGGGTCAGTTATATTTATTGTTCGTACAACTGTTGCATTTAAATTGCAACCGCCCACCACGTGACTGATGTCTGCCAACATATGAACTGATTTGTATCCGTTTTTGTATTTGATTTCATCAAAAAACAAAACACCATCGGCAATCACTGACGATGCGCATGAGCCTGCGCAAAATTATTTACTTTTGCCACCATACTTACTGCTTGCAAGAATGTCATTCTGGTATTTCTAGTTTGTCCCTTTCGGCTGCCAAGCGTCTCAAGTTGACGGCGTTGTACACGGACAACAGCTACACTCCCTAGCCGATGGCTCTATCTAATCAGATCACGTAAAGTCGATTGGCCGACCGTGCCGGACAGTGTATCGATGCGCGCGGATACCAACTTCCCGGACGATCGTTCACTTCCTACGCGAGCGGAATCGCGCCCGAAATTCGCGGGTATATAACTATGGCGAGAATCTTCACGGAACGATCCGACAAGGCGATGTCGTGTCCGACGGATGCGTGTCGCACTTATCACCCTGGAGGCGGATGGCTTCACGTTCTTATATAAAATCTGCCAGTCCTGCGAATCCGCGATTTCCCGATATCCACAGCAATCCATCGACGGTGTGGTGGGGAGACTTTGCCTATCGGGAAACGTCATGTTCTCGACACACTAGAACGTGGCGAAGTGTGCGGCCCAAGAGGGACGCGCAATGTTTGCCGAGACGGCAGCATGTCCGTATTGACATCGGTATCGAAGGAAGCGTTGTAAATGGTAAAAAAAACATCAATTTTTGCGCCAATACTCTTCACAGATCTCCTTCAATTAACGTGGCGTACAGCATATGTACATTTGTACCAAAAGCATTGCAGCGCCTCTGCAGTAGCAAAGGGAAGTAAAAAATTCCCCCGTCCTTTCCCAACCACCCGGTATAGTTGGGTTTATTTGCTTATTTACCTTCATCAATACCGTAAGCCGCCTTCAGCGCCCAGAAGGTTGTGGTGCATGGTTTTGGTGGTTTATGGCGTAGTATGAAGCGATTTATTTAACAAAAATAACGAAAAATGCAAACTTGTTATAAAAATGTATTGAACGTACAAATGATGTATAAAAATGCCAGTACCACCATAAGTGGAATGTAAAGAAAAAAATGGGCTCTCGTAATTTAGAAGAAGTTATTTACGTATAATTTCTCAGGTCAGAACCTGCGCTACAAGTAGCCTTGGTAAATACGAATGAATGATCGTTCAAGAGAGATAAACATTCGACCATTTTTTAAAGGATCTATTGCTGATTCTCCATGTCTGTTCTTTTCCCGCTTTGAAAGTTTGTATGTGCTGTTTTTTGTTCGATCTTTTTGAACGATCGAGTTGTACGATCCACACACCATGTACTTCACACACGTTCATGGTGTAGATGATTTTTGGAGTGATTCTGTCGATTTTTTTTACCCCGAATTTGAAAAGATTTCAAGATGGGCTCCAGACAGCAATGTTGATGACCTGCTTGTATCCTTTTGAAGTTGACCGTATCCTAGGTGAAGTTGTGGAGTTGGTGTCCAGTTAACAAGTGCGTACTCAACACTATCCCATAGGCTGACATATAAATAGAGAACTGTTTGCTCACGTTTCGACCTTTTTGATGTTCTATGTACTCTGCGTTGGGCATCGAGAGAGAAAATGTAAATAATTCAAATTTTTTCGTTTTGATACAAACGGGGCAAAAACGACATAACGGTGAAAATAATTGTTTGCTATAGTTAACATTGCCACGCGTGAATTAGGCATTTAATAAGCATGATTGGTGTTATTGATAATCTGTTTTATCAGAATAATTTCGTTTGGAATCATGTTGAGATCCACAAAATGGCAATTCATCGCCTCAACGTGCCAAACTTGAAAATTATGATGCGAAAAAGTATCTTTCGCAACAAAAAGGTAGAAATAAATATAATATGTGAAAAAAATAGAATATTGTAAGTGTATCGTTCTTCTTCAGATTGATTCGCAGCAATACATAAGAAGAAGTTAAGTGCAGCGCGTATCGTGTGGTGAAGGTTAAATAACAACACAATTTTCGAAAGGCACTCTCAAGGGTATAATTGCAAATAACCACCGAGGATGTACCAACATTACAAGTAACAAACAAAAAAAGGTTCATCCTTCTTATCGTAGATCAGGGGTCGTCAAACTCATCTTCGATGATGGACGATTCGTAGCAGAAAGTACAAATACGTTGATCAGATAAATGCTACTTGTTTGTAGATGGACACGTTTGTTGCTATAGTAACCAAATATACGGTCATTTGGATATTTCTAAGTCCTGAACTTCGGTTTTGTAAAATGGTTCTGTTTTGGCGAAAAATGATCAATTTCCTATTGCTTCTATAGTTTTGTTCTAAAGTGTTCTTTCCGTTATTTAATATATAAACTATCGCGCACTTGCCTTTCTCATTTCCATTACCTCTGAGGGTGCTTATCATGTGTGGTCTTTGGTGTTAAAAACCTCATCAAAGCTATGATTATCACCATTGGCGCCGTTTTCTGGGCAACGCTACAATGTGGTTGTTTTCGTGTGCCAAACTACGCTAATTTGTTTTAGGAAATAGAAAAAAAAAAATAAATAAACATCGCGGTTTACAATCACAAAAGTAAATATTTATTTTCCTACCACGATATAAAAGTAACATTCGGTAAAGGGGCAAACTGCCCCGAACCGGCTGTAAAACGATGGATTACACAAATAATGAAAAAGCTTACAGCTAGTTTTGTTTATCTAGTACCTAGACGACACATCTGCATCAGCTTCCCGTCTCTCCCGACAAGGTAGGGTCCTACTCCTCCTCCTCCTCATCCTCGTTTTCCACCTCTGCTTCCTCCTGCTCTTCGCCTTCACCCTCCTCGGTGGCATCCTCGGGTGGTGGCGGTTCCTCGACCACCGGTTCCGGCTCCGGCGTCGGGGGCTTCGGGAGGACACGCGGGGCCTCGTTCTGTACCACCACGTCGTCCATGCGCTTCTTGGGCACGTGTACCACCCTGCCCTCGAAGCGCAGCGGGATGTTGATCTGGCGCGACATCTCCACCTTCTTGACGTCGTTCGTGGCGATGAGCGTGTACTTGCCGCTGTCACGCATCTGCGGATCGTTGATGATCAGCTGCACGGTGGTGACCTTGGTGCCCTGCTCGTAGTAGTGCTGGTTGTAGATCTCGTACTTCTCGCTCTTCTGTACCGGGATGCCGTCGCACATCCAGCGGAAGGTCGGTACCGGGTTACCGCGTACCCGAATCTCCAGGTGCAGATCGTTCGTCGTCGGGTGGTAGTGTTCTGAAAGATTAGGGCATTAGCATCTAGGTTCGAGAAGGTCAGCGGGATGGGGTTCACTTACCTCTCAGCGGGGTGAGGAAGGTTGGCGGTACCAGCTCGACCTCGGCCTTCTTCTCCAGCTCGAACACGGTAATGGTGCACGAGTCGGTCGCCATACCGTTCGCCGTTTTGGCCACGCACTTGTACACGCCCGAGTCCTCCAGGCGCAGGTCCACCAGGTCCAGCGTGCAGTGTCCGAAGCGGGTGACGTCGGAACGGCACCGTGGTCCCATCACCAGCGGCACATCGTCCTTCAGCCAGGTCACCTCGATCTTCTTCGCGTCCGAGCAGCAACAGTTGAGCGTCACGTTCTTGCCCTTCTTGATCGTACCACTGCGCAGGTGCGAGATGAACTCCACCTCGACCGGCTTCTGCCAGTGGCGAACCCGTGGTGTCTCCGGTGGAACCAAACTCTGTCCGCTCGAGATCAGTTGGCTGAGCTTCACCTTTGGTTTACCGTCCGCCGACACTGCCGGCGCTGCAGGCCTCGGTGGTGCCACCGGTTTCGGCTGTTCCACGACCTTCTCCGGCGATTCCTTCTTCGGCAGCTTTCGGCGTAGCTTCTTGATCTTGGGACCACGCTTGGGCGGCTTCGGTGGTGCTTCCTCCTCCTCTTCCTCCACCTCTTCCTCCTCTTGTTCTGCGACATCTGCAGCCGCTTCCGGGACCGGTGTTTTGGCTGGCGTAGCGGGTTTCTCCACCGGTGCCGCTTGCTCCTCTTCGGCAGCTTCCTTTTCTTCCTCCACCTCCTCCTCGTCACTGGTGAGCCCGGGCACGTACTCCTCGTACTCGCTCTCGGCATCCGTGTCCGTTTCCCACTCCCAGAAGCGCTCGGGCGTTTGGCCCTTCAGGTAGTACGAGCCATCCTCGAGGAACACCACCTCCCGATGCTGGCGTGGCTCCGGCGGTTTCTCATCCTCGTACGACGGCTTGGTGCGTTTGTCCGCGTGATGCATATGGTAGAGCGGCATCGCCGCCGCCTTACCCTCGAAGCGGAGCGTGTACTTGAGGTCCTCGGTGCCGAAGTCGTTCATCGCCCGCACCATATAGCGCCCGTTGTCACGGATCTGCGGATTGTGGATGCACAGTTTGTGGATACCGTGCGGTTCGCGAATCTGGATGAACTTCTCGTTGTTCGGGATGATGATACCGTCCAAGTACCACTCGACCCGGATCTGCCCGGTACCCTTGATCTGCGTCTCCAGTATCAGGTCGTCCACACGGAAGTCGTAATGCTGCGTCATGCAGCGCACATACCGCGGGGGTTCACCCTCCGCCACCGGGATGCGCACCGGAGCCGGTAGCACCGTCAACCGGCAGGTGGCACGAATGACCGCGCCTGCCTTATCCTTCACCACCACCTCGTACTCTGCCGAGTCGGCCCGGGACGCACTGTTGAACTGGATCACGCCGGTTCCCTCCTTCGCGTCGGACAAGTTCTTAATCTGCTTGGTGAACTCCATCGGTTCGCCGTTCTTGAACCACTTGAAATCGGCCTTCGAGCCGAGCACGGTGCAGAAAAGGCGCACCGGCTTACCCTCGACGATGCTGATGTCGTGCAGCGTACTGCCGAAGCGAAGTACGGCGCGCGCGTCCACCCGCTTCGTACCGTCCGGATTGAGCTCCGGGAAGAGGCGCAGGTAGCGTTCCTTGCGCTGCTTCTCTTTCTCCACCTCGGAGAGCTCCTCTTGGCCAGCGGGGGTTTCGCCCGCATCCACTGGAGCACTGCTTTCGACCGGGGCTGGCTCTGGTGCCGGAGGTGCTGGTGCTGCCGCGACTGCAACCGGTGTCTCCGTCGACTCCACTGGGACTTCCTCCTGAGCGGGCTGCTGCTTGACGCGCTTCTTGCGCATCTTCTTGATCTTCGGTCCCCGCTTGGGCGGTGGCGTTGGCGCTTCCTCCTCCTCCTCTTCCTCCTCGTCCTCCTCCTCGTCATCCGCCTCGACCGGAGGTGGTTGCTTCGGTGGTGGCGTCTTAATCAGGAAGTCGGGTGAAGGGGACGGACCGACCGGCGGTGGTGGCTCGACCGGCGCAGGCTCCGGTTCGGGGACTACCTCTGCTGGGACCTCCTCCTCTTTCTCTGGCTCGGACACGTACTCCTCGTACTCGCTCGGGGCGCTGGTGTCCGTTTCCCATTCCCAGAATTCGACCGGCGTCTGACCTCGAATGTAGTAGGAGCCATCCTCCAGGAAGACAAACTCCCGGTGGGCCCGCTGCACTGGTTCCGGCTTCGGTGGTTCCTCGTACACACCGTGCTTCATCACGCCCGGATCGTGGTAGGCGATGCCGAACACGTGGCTCTCGGCCACCTTGCGCTCCATAATGCGCCGCACCGCATGCCGGATGACGTCCTTACCGACCACGTTGCTGGCCTGGCACGCGTACTGACCCTCATCCTTGGCCTGCGGGTCGTGGATGGTAAGCTTGAACACGCCATCCGGTTCGCGCATCGGGAAGAACTTCTCGCCGGTCGGATCCTGCAGATCGATACCATCCCGGAGCCACTTGACCGTTGGCGGTGGGTTGCCGCGTACGTTCACCTCCAGAATGAGATCGTTCGTCTGGATGTCGTAGTGCTCTGTGCGTAGAAAGAGAAAATAACGATGAATTGAAGTAGGAGAACAGAAACCTCCCCTACGAGAACTCACCTTTAACGTTGCGCACGAAAGTTGGTGCGACGTACTGCTTCTCCGGTGTCGGGAACACGACCACCTTACAGCTCGTTTCGACCTCACCGGACGTGTTGCTGGCCGTACACTTGTACGTGCCGGAGTCACCCAGCTCGGCGGCCACAATCTGGACCGCACCCACGCCCAGCTTGGTGTCGTTCTTCACATTCTTGCTCCACACGAGCGGAATGTTGTTCTTGAACCACTTGATCGTCGGCTGAGGGCCGACAACCGAGCACACCAGCTTGATGTGCGCCCCCTCGGCAACGGTCTGGTTCTTGAGGTTCGCCTCAAAGTACAGCTTCTGCTTGACCTCCAACACCTTGTGCTTGGTCGGTTCCTCGGCGATCGGACCCGGGATGCGGCCCTTCAGCAGACCCTGCAGGTTCTTGCGCCACTGCTTCGGTTCCTTCTTCTTCTTCACTACCGGCTCCTCGGCCGGTGGGGCCTCACCTTCCGCTACCGGCTGCTCCGGTGCAGGCTCGGCGGTGGCCGCAGCTTGTCCTTCCTCCTCGTTAGTGGCTTCTATCGCCTGGAGTGCCTCGACCACGGCCGAGATGTCCGGCTCCGGACCGCCTGGCAGCTGGCGGGCAACGGAGGCGGCTCGAGAGACCGAACGCGACCGCGTACCATATACGACGCCATCCTCTTCCGAGCGTGTGATCGGCTTGTCGGCGTGATAGATGCCGTGCGTCAGCTGACTCTGGTAGAACTCGCGCCCCTTGAACGTGACCGAATGCTTCAGCTTTTCCTCACCAGCTCGATTCTTTGCCGTCACCACCCAGCGGCCTCCGTCCAGTTTTTCCGGATTGTGAATACTAGAGCGGGAAGGGAAACAATGGCGGTTTAGAATCAACGTGTTCTAGACATGGGGATGGAAAGTAAACAATGGACAGTTCTTTTTACCTTCATGATAAGTGCGAACATGCGTTTCTTCAATGACTGATTCAGAACTCGCCTCAATCCACACGATCGTTTAGACAAGTCGATGAAAATCATGCACTGAAAGATGCGTTGATCAAATCTGTGATGGCTCGTGTTCAAGTTCCGCTAAACCATGACTATGTAAACAACACTAATGAGACGATCTGTTGCTACACGAATCCGTTCGTACGAATTGTGGTGTAAGTAATGATCACTTCAGATGCTTCTAGTCCTCACCTCAGTCGATAAACACCATCTCCTTCACGGGAAATGATGACACGATCGGTTTCGTTGGTGAATTCAATGCCATCCCGCTCCCAGTGCAGCTTCGGATCGGGCACACCGCGCACATGCACCTCCAGGATCAGATCGTCCACCAGGGAATCGTAGTAATCTGGCGAATAGGCAAGAGTTAAGTTAAATTGTCAGGAACCTTTGCCACGCTCGTGTGTCTACGAAGCAGCTTACCGATGACTCTGGTGAACATCGGAACGGTCTCGATGTCCTTCGCCGCGGCAAAGATGTTCACCGTGCAGGCGCATTCGATTTCGCCGAAGCTGTTCTTCGCCACCGCAGTGTACTCGCCCGAATCGGCCTCCGTCGTCGGTGTGATGCGTACGCACCCGAACTCGGCCTTCGTGGCGTTGATGACGGTCTTGCTCCAGACGAGCGGTTTGCCGTTCTTCAACCACTTGTACGTCGGCTGCGGGCCGGTGACGCTGCACGTCAACTTCATGATGTTGCCGGCCGGGGCCGTCTGGTTCTTCAGCTTCGTCTCCCACATGAGCCGGTTCTTGGAGTCGCGAATGATGAACGGCTCGACCGGGCCATCCTCGAAGCGCTTGCGTCCCATCGCCTTAAACGCTGGCTTCGGTTTCGGGGCGGACGATGCTTGTTCCGCCGGTGCCGGCGCGGTCTCCCCCTGCTCTGTACCGTCCTCGGTTGTGGTCGTCGGCTCCGCCGAGGTGCCGTCCGCCTCCGCCGCTTGTCCCTCGCTCGGTGCTGCCGGTTCGCTGGGAACTTCTGTCGCTGGCTGTGCGCTGGTGGGCTGCGGTACGTCCGCCGTTGGTTGCGCCGGTTCCGCCGTCAGGTGTAGACTAGCCGCTTCCTTGTTCTCGAGACGCCTTTTAAAGTAGTCCGCGTGCTCGATGTGCTGTACGTGAATGAGCTTGTCCTTGCTGGTGAAGCTCACCTCGTGCGTCACCTTCGCCGTGCCACCGTCGTTCGTCGCCTGGCACTCGTACACGCCGCAATCGTCCGGCACCGGCTTGTGGATGCACAGCTGGTACACGCCGTTCGGTTCGCGGTTCACGAGCAGCTTCTCGCCGAGCGTCACCTCCTCGCCATCCTTGAGCCATCGGATCGTCGGCTTCGGGACGCCGTGCACGTTCACCTCGAGCACCAGATCGTCCGCGCGGATGTCGTAGAACTCTGTGCGTGGGGAACGAAAAGTTATGTAAAAACCGGGGCCATTCTCTCACTGGAGGTCGGACAATAGATACGCACCTTTCACCGCCCTCGTGAAGGTGGCGGGCGTTGTTTCGGCCGACGGCAGCGTGATCACCTTGAGCACGCACGTCGTCTTCACCTCGTTGAAGCTGTTCTTCGCCGTGCAGGTGTACTCGCCCGCATCCTTGCTCGTCACACCGTTGATCACGATCTGCCCGATCGCACCACTGTTCATCAGCTTGATGTGGTCGCCGAAGTCGATGGCGCGCCCGTTGCGCTGCCACTTGAACATCGGCATCGGACCGTTCGCCGAGCAGGTCATCTTCACCACCGTTCCCTTCTGCGTGGTGATGTTGTGAAGCTGGCCGGCCCAGCTGAGCTTGTTCTTCGAGTCGCGTATGACGAACGAGTCCTCAACGTACGGCTCCTTCACCTCCTCGTCACGGCGCGACCGGCCACCGCCCGCCAGCCGTTCCTGGGCTTCCTTTTTGAAGCGCTGCTCGTCGCGTTTACGCTCCTCCGCTTCCTCCTCGGTCAGGAGTTTGCGGTCCGCGTTGGTGATACCCGGCAGGCGCATGTACGGCACCTTTTCGGCGAAATCGACCACATGCGTGATCGTACTGCGGCCGGCCTCATTCTCCGCGATACACGTGTAGCATCCACTGTCCTCCGGGGTAGGATCGTAGATGTTCAGCTGGAATATCTCGCCACCCTCGTACGTGGCTCCGATGCGCTGGTCCAACGCGATCGGCACGTCATCCTTGAGCCAGGTCACGGTCGGGATGGACCAGTACTTCTGGAACATGATCGTGCACTCAATGACCAGATCGTTCAGCTGATGGTGATAGTAATCTGTGAGGAGTGGAAGAACGTTAGCGACCCGTTTGAACCCAAGGGACCTCAAGGGATAGACTTGCCTCTAACTTTAACGAATACTGGAAGCAGACAGTCGGCCTTCATCGCGTCGTACACCTTGACGCGGGCGATCGACGGTATCTCGCCGGCCCGGTTCTTCGCCAGTATCGTGTACTCGCCGGCGTCCGAGTGCTTGAGGTCCTTGATGGTGAGCGTGTGCAGCCCGTCGACGGCGGTCGTCTGTAGGTTGGCGGTCCGCTCGATGGGCGCATCGTTCTTCAGCCACCGCACCGTCACCTCCAGCCCCTCGATCGTGCACTGCAGCTTGATCGTCGAGCCGGTAGGGGCGCTCCGGTCGGTTAGCTTGGTGAGGTACCTCGCCGGGCGCGACACCATGCGCAGCCGCTGGAACTCGGCATCCTTCTCCTTCTCGGTCGGTTCTGGCGTTTTCTCCTCGCCCTGCTCGAACTTCAGGATCGCGATCTCGTCCTCGTCCTCGTGGAACACGCGCCACGCGGAGGGATCCACTTCGTCCACCGACATGCTACTGTAGGATAGTACTGAGGACGATTCGTCCAACTCGCTTAAAGATCCCTCCGATTCGTCGTCTTTTAAATCAGAATCCTCTGCCTCCGCCTGCTCGTCGGCGCCCGCCGCTTCGGGCTCCGGCTCGGGTTCGGCCTGCGATTCCTCGGCGACGACATCTTCGACTTCTGCGTCGGCCGATTGCTGCTCGGCGGGTGGCTCGTCGTCGGCCGCTACCCCGCCATCAACCTCAGCAGCTTCCCCTGCCCCCTCCTGGGGTTCGTTTTGCAGGCTATCTTCTCGCTCATCGGTCGAAGTTTTTTTTTGTCCTCGCCGTCCTCCTCGATCGCTGGCAGGGCCTCAACCATCGGCATCACCACCAGCTCGGGCCGTTCCTCTTCCTCCTCGACGATCGTCACCTCCACCACGGTCGAGATATCCTTGCAGGACGCCTCGTCGATGACGCAGCCGGACGAGAAGAAGAGCGACACGTACTCGTCCACGTTCGTCACGCCGCCCGACACGTCCATCACCAGCGCCTTGTCGATGATGGCCTTGCAGGACGCCACCTGCACGTTCCGGTTCTCGCCGATCTCGAACGGGGACTTCTCGCGTATCAGCATCATCTCCCGGCGCAGCGGATCGTCGGCTCGGAGCCGCGAGATGGAGCGGGACCGGCGGTCGCGGGACGGCTCCCGGGAGCGGGTTCCTTCACGCGAAACCGACCCACCCTCGCCTACCGGCTCCTGCCCGGTTACGATCACCTGCGGGATGCCCTCGTCGGCGTTCTGCTTGCGTACCATTCTGGCGTCGGGCACTTCGACCTGTGATTTCGTCACCCTTCCCCGCTCTCTTCCCTTTTCAACCAAAGCCGACCTCACCGCTCAACTGTATACGTCACCAGAGCACACAAGCACACACACACCCACACTCACAGCTGACAGAAACTAAAACCTTCGTTGGCGGATCGATGCGAATCGAACTGTTTGTCGAGGACCTCAAGGACCGGCGGCAGACGTCTCACTAGCGCTTGCTGGCCCTGGCCGTGGGCATTTTAAATAACCCGAAGGAACAATTCATTGTCAATAGCGCAACACGAACGCTTTCTAATTTTAACACCCGAACGAAGGACTACCCCCTCGGTCACCTCTCGTGTTTCGCCCTTAGTGGACCCCCTTTTCCCTTCGAACGCAATATTGGCAGCCGTTCTAGGTATACTCTTTACGAACATATTCCCTTTGCTGCGCGCGATCAGTCGATCGATCGGATTTTCGATCGGTTTCGAGTGAGAATTTGCGTTCTGTTTTGACGCCTACGTGGGAGAACTCACGCTTCGGTAGGATTTAATTGGGTCCTGTGCGCAAGACGGTAGGATTCGTAACCAGAAATGCAACTTATTTGCATCTCGCCGATGAACTTCCTGAATGGTTTTGCGTAGTTGGGCACCACATCACACGCTACCTGTATAGAAACGTAGTGCTCAGGTAAAGGGCACGATTGATGATGAAAATAGTGTAACGAAAAGCAATAAGAAAAATAGATTTGGGCAATCTTGAAAGGCAATTTCAACACAAGATAGAAGACAACCGAAAATCTGTTATTTATCTTTAAAATATTTATAGTGGGTTTCTATGATATCATATTTTTAATCCTACTATTATAACTTATAACATTAGCCGTTTGATCAACATTATAAAGCCAATTATCAAAAATAATAACAGTAATAAAAAAAGGAAAAAAAATATCGACAGATCAACATAACTCTACTGTCTTCTCTGTCCCGTTGAGGAAAAATTAAGTTGGTCCTCAAATGATCAGAAAAAGCGGCGATAAGTGGCGAAATGTCTTTAAGCAAAGTCTAATAATGAATAGAAACTGCAATATGAATAAAACGCCTGGCAAACAAGTGAAAGTTTCAACGAGGCTCGGCCACCGAAGCCATCGATGGTTGGTGGAAAACCTACAGAAGCTAAGAGACCATCGGGAGAAGCGAAAACATCCAGTGTCACTTTTCCGCTTACGCAATGGGTGCGCAAGACGGTCCGGTTTGCAATGTGCTAATTTTCAAAAGTCAATTTATCTATAACGGGTTTGTTTCGTGAAAACTTTGGCCCGTTCGTCGTGGCTAATTTTGACGCGGATCGAATAATGCATTTTATTACAATCCAAGTAGATAGAAATTGGCAGTGGGTTTAGATTAAATCAAGCAATCAATTTGGATGGAAAAAAATCAAATACTTTAAGAGCTAAAGAAAAGCATTCCGCGGTCACCGTATAAGGAAATGCAAATTAGGCTTATCTTGTCGTGTTTTTATCCGTGTGCGACGAAAGCTCAAAGAACAAACACGTACGCAACGCCATGACGCAATGATCGGTTCGCATCTTCATCGGTTTATTGCATTTCTGCGTCGATCGCGATCACCTTGATCTTTAAAAATAAAGCTTGCATTCGAACAGCGCTGCAAATGCACCGATCGGCGCTCGGACGTTGCGGGCGTTTGGTTTGTCAAGTTGTTTGTCCGTATCGTGACCGACTCGGTTTTGCCAGCCTCCATTATGCAATCGTCAAATGATTTCATTTCATACCATCGTCGTTAGTCAGTGCAAAGAAGAAGTAAAACAACTAACATAAAATAAAATAAATAAAAACGCCGCGACGCAAACACTCGAGACCATGGTCGAGGAAATGTGGCGTACACATTTTGCCAGCGAAATGGGGAATGATCGATCGGTTTGCCAACGGCTTTTTCCATCGAAAAGCCAGCACCGTTCCAACGTGGACCTTCACGATGAAGAGCTAGTCAAACACGTTTCTCCTACAAGCAAAGGCACGAATCACAAACTATCAAGTGTCATGCATGGCACAATTCATGCGCAAAACCTGCTGTATAAGCATCGCATTGACCAGAGTACTGGGAGTGGGTCATATCGCCATATTTTGACTAATTTAATTTATCTGAATTTTCTCAACGTTATATATTTGCTGCAAAGAATTTTTCATACATATTTGTTGTAATTTCCATGGTTCGCATTATCAATGCTTGTTTGTGTAGTCTTCACGGTTCCTTTCCACTGCGACATCTTTGCCCAACCTGAAGGCTTCCATTAGTGTGTGTATGTGCGTGTGTCAGCAATACCGTACGCACTTGATCAGATGTCAGGGCATCATCTTGACAACGAAATTCCGCACGAACCGGCACAAACGCCATTGCACGGCACACACGTACACTTCATTTACGTCCCTTTCCCTCGTTGTCGACCCTTCCGTCCCCACCGCTCGGACCGCTCATTAGCGGTACCGATGCAGTAACCGGGTGTCGGCGACGGCGCTGCCAACGGAACACCTCGAGCGTATTGACCCTTAAGGTGCACGTGCACCCCCACCGTGGCAGCGATGTGGTTGAGGACGGATCGCGGATGACCGATGCGAGCAGGGCTTGAACGGCGATGCCCGATCGGCGATAGGCATCTGAAACGCGCGTTTGGCCGATTAAACCGATTTTCCCGTTTGTTACACTTTTAGCTCGCGACCGGTCGACCTTGTACTTGTCACTGATTCCTGCGGACAAACTGAACCTGAGGAGAAGTGGTTTTTCCTTTTCATTAAATGGTGCATTTTTTGCGCCCTTCAGTTCACACAACAACTCAGATACTGAATGAATGCTGGTAGATAAACAGAACCACCGAGATGATGCCGCAAACATCGTTCTGAGTGCACGAAACGAAAGGAAATAAAAACGCAAGGTGCAGTCTGTCCTTCCAGTTGTATGCAGTTAGTCGTTCACACAAATGGCTGTTTTCGGAGCAAATCTGACGCCCCGAAAGTCCGTAGCCATTGGCGTGTGAAAAGTGCCGCATAATCGGTAATTGGCCTCCATTTAATTATGATTAAACAATGGTTTACGTTTTTCTGGCATCCGTTCAAGTAGTTGCCATTTTCGTTCAATTTTACATAATTTAACAGTATTGTGCAGCGAACTGTTGCAAATGAAGCTCGCTGCAAACCGAAGAATGATGTCACCATCGCAAGGCCTCCATCTTGCAATTATCGAAACCGTCTCTTCCGTTTCGCAGCCGACAAGACCAGCATCATCATCTTATGAAAATTCCGGCGAGCTTTGCCCTCGAGCAGCATCAGCATGGAAACCGCAGTTTGGAACTGCCGTACACTCCTTCTGCCACCATCCCATGGTTCGAGATTTCAGCTGGATTGGATCTCGTTCCTTTGCCCGAACATGCCCGACGGTCGAGGCAAAGAGAAATTTATCGAGTTGCTTTATCGATGTCATTTAAATGAAAGCTCCGGTCGTGTGCCCGGTCGTGTGTTTAAAGCGGGAACCATTGCGTAACCCTTTAGGGAGCGTAGGTTTAATGGCAGTGGCTTAGTCACGCTTGGCTGGTTTATACTATCCGCGTACCAACTCCGGTTGACGATGCGGAAGTGAAATACATGGAACATGCACCTACGAGCAACATAACTTTGTTTTCTGTTTCAACCCGGCCATTCGTTGGCTTTTTATTTCCACGCGAAATTAAACGGTAGTAAACGCTCGTGGACGCGTCGCTCTGGATGAGTCCTAGACCTAGACCTATGCGATGGTGGTGGACTAAAATTCAAATTTCTCTCCATTCTGCGATGGAAAAGGTCAAGTCATCATTGGTGGTCAGCAATGGGACAGCGAACGGCGGTGGGATTTAAAACAAAACGGCAAACTGAAAGTGGCAAATCGTTCGCAAACGTCCTTGACAGTGAAATTTAGGAATGATGTTGTTAAGTTTTGCCGGAACGGCTCGGTAGACGATTGGGAGGCGCACCGGTCATTTGTCACATCGTCGTGTTATTTATATTTGGTATATCTTAAAATAAGATCGTTAATCTTCAATGAATTACTCCAAAAAGTTACCTTATTGAGAGCAAGGTAAGGTAACAACTTAGAAAGCTTCATAGGAACATGTTTATCAAATTGATTCGAATGGATTATAATAATTTTTATATGGCCAAATAGGAATAAAATAAATTTCACAATTTTAAAATAAAATAAAAAAATTTTTATACAAGAAATTTGGAGAAAACATACCATATGATTAGCATAGATATCGTTTGAACCTTTTCAACCACTCTGCTGCATTTTCTTGCGCCCCGTTATTACGTGATCGTAGAAATCAAAAGCCCTTAAATATTGAGTGGTACCGTATTACATTATGTGTTCCAACATTGTGACCATTTGAATATTTCTACCCCTTTCCATACCCCGCTGCTTCAACTTCTCTGTGGTATCGACTGTTGGAAAGGTTGAGATTTTGTAAATCTCCAGGCATGCTGAGGTTTTTGAAGTGATCTGATGCTATCTCTACGATTGGAAGATAATTTTTCCTAGTGTTTCTTCGCTCCTAGCAATTCTCCAATTGCACCTGGCGTCGGTAGCTGTTAACGAGACCCAAGACCACTGTCCGTTACTGATCCTCAGCATGGGGCTAGCTGAAAAATCTCTATGGGCACCAATCATGAAAATTATGCAATAAACACCCAATTGAATTTCATGCCTCCACACACCTTTCGCCATCTGGAAGATGGCGTTGGAAGTCTTAGGGGGGCAAAAAAGTAAGGATACATAGAGCCAGACACGGGTAGTCAACAAACAGGTTTGTTCCGTGTTGTGGCAAAGTGTTTTACCCGCCGAAAAATGGAATCCGCGAGTTTGGTAAAATGATCTTGCGGCCATAACTTCGTCAGATTCAGACTCCCGCCACCGGGTTTCGTGAACGTTTTGTAGCTGTCCAACCAATCGATAGCTGATAGTGGCATTAGCATTGGGGAGAGACTTTTCATTGCGGCTCATAATCTAAGGCGGAGACAAGTCGTTACGGAATCCGATGAACTATCGATTTAAAGTATAATGAAAGTAGAAAACCTTAAAACAGCGTGGGACTTATGCGCATATAACCTTATCAACGAAAAGTTTGAAAACAGGTTTCCCGCTGGGCTTGCATCGGGCCGGTTTCGAGTGCATCCTATGTCGGGCAGCTTTACGGTCTTTCCTTTTGCGACCGTCCGGTGTCCACACCACACATGTTGCTGCATCGGAGCGACGGGGCGGATGAATACAATTTGAATATTTCAAACCAGATTGCTGGATATTTCGGGGCGATATAGAGAGGAACCTGCGTTGCACAACCTCCGTCACCGCACGGTATGAAGAGCGCTCGAACCGCGAGCCGCACATTTGAACCGGGTCAACACGGGCGACCAAAAATCTGGGCCGCCCTGAGTGCGTTTGCCCCGGCCACTCCAAACGGCCTCTCCGATCGGCGTTCGATGCTTTAAGTAGGCAGGTTGAAGAAGAAGGTTTCTCCGGTTTCTCAGGGCCAGCCAAGTGCGGCAGAAATGCGTCGACGGATCGCGGCATATATTGCCGAACGCCCGAACCGTAGGTCATTAGGAGGCGGCTGCACACCACCGGCGTGTGCCTCACCTTCACCGTCGGTGCGTTATTCCATGCGTTGTTGTTGTTGTTGGTGGTGGTGGCAAAAAGTGAGGTGTTTTTTTTACATTTTCTTTCTGTATTATTACGCAAAATTCCGTGTTCATTTTGGGCCGCCAAAAGCGCCATTTGCGCTCTCGGAACGCGAGATCGGGTAGTCCGAGTGGCGGAAAATTTGATCATCCATCCACCAATACATGCACGGTGGGAGCTTTCGGTACGACACAGTAAAACCAACAACAAGAAGAAAAGTGCCCTTATGGGTTTCCACAAACAACGGCGAACATAAATGCATCAACCAACGTCCAGCCAAAGAGTGCATCGCGAGAAAACAACACAGCATGTTTGCGAATGTTGGTACGTTGGTTTTGCAACCGGAAAGCCATCGCATAGCCAATGTCAACAAGGAAGGGCCATTTGGCGAATCGGGGGACAATGTTGGTTGGTATAATGGAATGGTTCAAGAGCCAGCCTCCCTTTTGTCAGCTCGCAGCCTTTTGAGATAAAGATAGGTTCAATTCCAAATGACACAAACCATACCAGAACACAACACTTTTACGCTATTAGTTGGACAACTTGCTCTTCCTCGTTCAACGCGTCGCGATCTCATGTTCACATATCGTTCAATGGCGATCGCCACGTGTTGTGCGAGGACTTTCACTGAAAGAGGTAAGTAAAGCTTCAGCCTCGGTGTGCCGGGGGGTGGTATGTAGAGGGAGGAGGATTAAATCTCAGCTGGTAAGGGAATTATGGATCCCCCCCCCACCCCAACACACAACAGGCTCCACGCCGACACGCGGATGCTTCGCGCGTAGTATGCATTCACAAACCCAAACGGTGACCCACGGTTCACCGTCGCTTGCTCTCCCCCGTACACAAACGCCCGGCGTTCGGTAGTGGCGAGCCTCGGTTGGGGTTTTGGAGCAGCAAATCGGGCAGTCTACTCTTGGAGCCCCGGGCCAGAGCATCGGTAGTCGTTAGCTGGACCGCGTGTGGTGCGGAGTGTAGTCGTTTTTAACCCAGTTCGTTGAGAGTTGTGCGATCGTTAAGACGCGACGTTCGTTTATTAGCAGCAGTGGAGCGGTGGTGGTGGTGTTAGTGGTGGAGCCTAGCCCCCGAAAAAGTTGACCAAAATTTACGCTCAGCCAGTGGTGTCCGAGTGGCGTTTCATTGATTGTGCTTTTTCAAGGCGAATTATTTGCCAAACTCAAGTGCTTGCGTAAAATATTGGATCCCAAAATGGCAGGTAAATCATCGAGTGGAAGCTATATGTTTCTTGTTGAAGCGGAAATTTCTTGGATACGCATGTGATATGCTAAAGAAACAGCTAAAAGGCGGGAAAGAGGGTAGCCACCATTTTTTTTATTGTTATTTTGTATATAATGCCGAAGCTCAATAGACCGGAAACTGACCGTGGCACGGAGGGAAATGTAAAACTATACGGCCATAAATCAGTGGATAAACAACTTTTCAGCGTCTACAACCCGGCAATGCCCGTTTGACGTAGTCGACGCAGGGAGACCAGCTACCAAAGGCTCCCACCGCCGTCGTGTGAGCCCGTTCGTTGCAAAACCCAAAACGTGTTCGCGGCGTAAACGTGCTGCGCACAACACACGCGACGGGCTCGGAAGAAACCCTCTAATGGCGTGAAGGGGTGAAAAAAAAACAAACCAGGGAGAGATCTGATGCGGAATAGTGAGAGGCCATCGGCCTAGAACGCCAGCACCGGACGTGTTTTGCGAGTTTTGCATGCGTGAATGGGCGGAAAAATCTGGAAAAACTTTGCCCCATCGCCAGCCTTGAACCGATGGGGCTTTTGGTTGGTGTTAAGAATGACCGCGTGACTTCGGTGTTACGCACGCTAACCTGGCAAAGGTGCCCTGCGAATGCAGTTTCCATATGGGCTGTTGCGTATGGCAGAATGGCACGTGCTGAGTTGCAGGTACGGAAAACTCTCCAAGCGATTAGCACGCGTTCACTTTCGTTTACGTCGAAAAACAAAGTGTAAAAAGCGGCTAGGCCATGGTGGGGAAATCGGCGTGACCTTGCAAGTGCCTAGAGCATTTCCATACCCTTGTGCTGTAAGACGCATACGTTCGATTCGCATCTCTGTTTAAGGACGGATTTTTTTTCCTCCTATCGCTCGGAACGGACATTTGGCGAATCATTCGAGTTACGAGAAACTTCTAAGGTGTTCTTCCCGTAGAGGTAGGTCAGGATGACGACAGTTTCATGTTCGGGTTTTTTTTACTCCTGCCCAATGAGATGATGTCGAACGTCTCGGCTAGATAAAAAAAAGACAATTTCACCTAAAACGTGTGGCAACGAGAAAAGATGCTGATGAATACCCACCGGTGTCCACCGTTCCGGGCTGTGGCTCCTCAAATTTATGCCGCGCATTTCAACCCACCTGGTTGGGGGGCACACGTGAAAGGTTGGGTGGTGCGCACTCGTAGAAAGTAATGAATTTATTTATTTAAAAAATTGACTTATTCATTTTTACCTCCACTTCACTTGCATCGTTTACAAAAGCTTAGAGCAAAAGATTGTCGAAATAGTGTTATTTCTAAAAGATGCACATACGTTAACAAACTTTCAACAATGCGGCAATTTGGAAAATTTATATTATTTTATTCTTCCAGACCTTGTCAAAAGTACCCCGGTGCAGAAATGGTACAAAGGAAAAACAATCTTCGTAACCGGCGGTTCAGGATTTATGGGCAAGGTAACGGGTTACGATCGCAATAGCTTTTCAAATCGATTTGGTACGCATTGGGACAATTTAATTTATGCTCTTACACCCATCCCTTAGGTGCTGCTGGAGAAGCTGCTCTACTCCTGTTCCGATCTGGAACGCATCTACGTGCTGATGCGCCCGAAGCGCGGCAAGTCGCCCCAAACCCGTATCGACGATTGGTTGAAATTGCCGGTAAGTTACCATAAAGGAATAGAGGATGAATGGGTTTTGCTATTTAATAACAAAATCTTATCCTGTTTTTAGTTTCAAGTTTCTAGATAAAAATCTTTTGAATGACGCTCAATTTTTCAATTTAATGTTTATTTCATTCATAGTGAAATTGATATTGTACTATATTTATTTTTAAAAAATTAGCAATTAGTTGAAAAAATGAACAATGAAAAACTGTAGCGAATATCCTACTAATATTGACTACAAAATGTGCGCACCTCAATCCGTAACATACGTTAATTCTCTCGCGAGATCGGCAAGATGAATGATAGCTTATGAGGGATTGCTTCAGCACCCTCTTGACGTCAATATCGACAGTGATTACTGATCGCTGTTGGAGGCGCACCCAACCCAGGGTATACTTCCCCCTCAAGGACAAAAATGGGTTTCAACATCAGCTGGCGAAAAGGGGGGAAAAAATTACATTTCATCTTCACAATTACTCCCGGACAACGAGTACACGGTGATCCGTGTGTTCGACCTTTGCGAAGAATAATTGGAGCCGTGTCGGTTAGGTGCGCGCAGGATAATTAAGCTGCAATCATTAGCTGATGGTTTTGGATGGATTAATATTGATTATTTAGTGGAAAACTCCCAACATTAAGTGCGAAACCAAAAGGAAATAACGCTTATCTGATGGTGTTTTTTTCGCAGGTCTTCAAGCGCATCCAGGAGGAAAAGCCGCATGTCTACAAGAAGCTTGTGCCGATTCCGGGTGATGTGACGAGCGAACGGCTGGGCATCAGCCCGGAGCACGAGAAGCTGCTGATCGAAACGACCGACATCGTGTTCCACTGCGCCGCCACGCTGAAGCTCGAGGCGAAGCTGAAGGACGCGATCGAGATGAATACGGTCGGGACGAAGCGCATCTTGGACCTCTGTCAGCAGATGAAGCACCTGACGGCGCTGCTGCATTTGTCCACCGCTTTCTGCTACTGCGATAAGGTAGGGTGTGAGGGGGTTTGGAGTCGGCGACCCGGTTAAACAATAACCAGTTAATGCTTTTCCAAATGGCAGGAAGTACTCACCGAGAAGGTGCACGACTTCCACCACAATCCGTACGATCTGATGCGTACCGTGGAGTGGATGGACGAGAAGGCGCTCGATAAGATCACGCCGAACCTACTCACGCCTCATCCGAATACCTACACCTACTCGAAACGCCTGGCCGAGATGCTGGTGCGCGACGTCTATCCCAATCTGCGCATTTGCATCGTGCGGCCCAGTATCGGTGAGTTTCGAACGGTGGGTGATTCTACGTAAGAGGGCCGATAATGAATGAATCCCTGTTTCTCTGCTCTCTGGAACAGTGTGTCCTGCGAATGCAGAACCGGTTGAAGGATGGGTCGATAGCTTGAACGGTCCCGTCGGTATAATGGTGGCCGGAGGCAAGGGTATCATCCGCTCGATGCTCTGCAATGGCGAATACAACGCCGAAGTCATACCAGTCGATTTGGCCATCAATGGACTCATCACGATCGCTTACACCTTAGGCCAGATGGCGGAGATGTACGTACACTGGAGCATAGGGGAGCCCAATCAATCATGTGTATCTAACTGTCGAAATTTGTTGTGTTCCAGGCCCAAAGAAATCCCGGTATACAACATCACGTGCCGGGAGACGAAACGGACGACCTGGAAGGAAGTGCTGGACCTGGGCAAGCAGACCGCATACGAGTATCCTTTCGAGGCTGGCGTCTGGTATCCGGATGGAGACATTACGATGAACAAAACGTACCACACCATGTGCGTTATCTTCTTCCACTGGTTGCCGGCGTACCTGATCGATTTCCTTATGTTCTGCTTTGGTCAGAAGCGTTTGTAAGTGTCGGTGTCGCGAGACAAATATAAATTTCCCATTCTCACACCGAACTCCCGTTCTCATTTCAGCATGTGCCGCATACAGAACATGGTGACGGAGGGGTTGAGTTTGCTGCAGTTTTTCACCACCCGCCAGTGGGACTTTAAATCGCACCAGTATCAGGCGATCGAGAAAAATCTCACGCCCGACGATAAGCGTATCTTCACGATGGACGTCGACGCGATCGACACCAAGGACTATCTGCGGCGGATCATTCTCGGCGGGCGGCAGTTCTGCATGAGGGAACCACTGTCGACACTGCCGAAGGCTCGCATCCAGCTGAAGTTTCTGTACGTGCTCGATAAGGTTGCGAAGGCGTTCATGCTCTACCTGATGCTGTGGCTGTTCCTTACGGTCACCGGACTTCGGGCGCCAGTGTACGAAATGTTCGGATGGTCGTGAAAAGGGGTTTTTACTGTGTCCAAAATTCAATTTCTCAAACTCAAAAATCAGCTGGGAACGGTTTAATTTTTGTTTCGTTTTTACTGCCTAAGTAGTTTGTTGTGTGTCGCTAGCAGTTTTCCTTTTGTTTTTATTCGTTTCAGAACAACATGACAATAAATGAAAAAAAAAAAATACCTAACATAATCGGACTTGTTAACGATGAGTTCTTGTGAGTGCAAACTTAATGGTCCGTAGCATCGCTAATTGTGGTTGTTTGCAAAATGATCGTCAATATAACTTGCATTTAGTTTGACTTGCTCTCGGATTGTTTTTCTATCAACAGGAAAACATACTTGAAACGCGTTTTTAATGTGTGTCATTAAATCAATGTCTGCTGGAGCAGTTTAGCTTTATTTTAATTGTATTATATTCCTTAGCTGTGTTCTATACATTCCGCGGGGGCAACGGCAACAGAAAAACAAACGAAACCAACCCAATACAAATCGCCGTAAGCAATTGGGATATTCTAGAAACAAAGTTGATTTGTTCAGCGGACTTGACTTGCCGCATAGGTAAAGAAGTATACTGCCATTCAAAGGGACCCTTTTGACCAGAATGGTGCAAAAAAGTAAAACAACACGACCATCGACCGAGATGCTGAATATGCAACCGAAAAAGATTGGAGAGGATTTGAAACCCGGCAGAGCGGAAGCGAGAGGAGTGGAGGAAAATACGAAGGCGATTCTGGGGAACCAGACTTCGGTCCCCTAGCTCGCGTCGTTGCTCAGCGAGGTGAACCGATTACCGACACTGACCTGGCCGGATGATGATGGCTCGACCGCTTTTACGCGCCCGCCGTGTTTGACGTCCTCGAATGTAGGATCTTTCTTGGGCAGCTTCGGGGGTTCCGGCTTATCCATGCCCAGTGTTGGGAAGTATTCTTCGCTCTTTAAATCTGGTGCGCCCTTCTTTTGTTTGGCTCTCTGTACCGGCAGTGAAGCGAACGTTTTGGTTTTGTTCCAAGGCGTGTGGACAAAGGTAAACAAATGAGAATTAGTAATCGATTCACAACATAGGGGTAACTTCCGGTAAGATCGAGAGCACAAACGATGTGTTCGATGTTATTTGCACATATGTTACTTACAAGATTTTTCAAAGCAGGACTAATATAAACATTGCTTGTGGCGGCCGCCGGTTCGACAACCGAAGGAACTTTGGCGCGTGCCGCGGCAGTTGCATCTAGTTTATTCCATGGCTTGGTGGGATCGCGATCGCCTCCCTCTCCGCCTCCTTCCCCGTCATAGTTCGCATCATTTGAATCGCCCAGATGATCGGGATCGTTAAGATTCGATTCATCGTCTATTGTCAGCTGTGCCAGTTTGAGTCCAGTGTAGTCTTTCTTTTGCTCCTTCACTTCCATCCATTCGTCGTCTTGCTGTTTGGAGCAAGCATTGGGCGGAAACGATGTAAGTTGACGCGACGAAAGAAGAAAAGAAGACCAATAATCAATCACGAAGCCAACCGGGGAGGCGGCGCAGGGTAATCAGCGACACTGTGATTGCCGACAAGGGCAGAACCTCGCTCGTGGGCCTATGCACACAGTTTTTCCATACAAACCTGCTTGGAATCTGCTTTATTCTCCGCCGGTTCGATCGGTTTCATTTTCATTTTACTCTCCACGGCCTTCTTCGACGTGTCATCCAACTGCTTGGCAATTTCCTCGGCGGTGACAAACTTTTTGGGCTTGCCCTTCTTTTTGTCTTTCTTCGCGAAGAAATCGTCTAGATCGGCCATCGTGAAGGCAGCAGTGCTTCAAATGGTACAATACAGCTTCGAAAATTCGCACTATTTCGCACGCACGGCCGTGTGTAAATTTCCTCGTGTCGCTCGCGATACTGAATTTTAGAAGTGAAATGACATATGGGGTAGGGATCGCTAAATTGATCCGATTTTGACATAACTCGCCTGGCAGCAAATTTAGCAAGCGGGGGCCAACTTCACGCACATTGAAAAGAAACAAAATTGCTAATTTTCGGACGATGCATTTTTGTGATGCTCTTATATTTATTATAATTATTACTTGTACTCAATATCTGCAAATATTCTAAAAAGTATGTTTTAAAAAAGTGTGTATTTTCGCGCGGATTTGTTTATTAAGCGAACTGTCATACTTTTTTTAATTTTTTTCTTTTCCCAATGTGTCAAGTGCCCCGCATTCACCATTCCTCTAGCAAAATCTTTAAGATTGTGGGGTGTTGCGTTTGGTTTCGTTCTTTGCGTTCGACAGTAGAACAATTGCGAAGCCAATGTAATGTGTAAATATATTCCCATTTTGGGCCCCTTTTCTACGCGTTATCGATTGGGCAGTGCAGCGAGCAACGAGCCCTAATCGCCGTGAACAAAGTTCTAGTGTTTGCTGGTTTGTGAACTAAAAACATTCTTCCTGTCCCGGTGTTATGGAATATGAGTACATGCTGATGCGAAATGAAAAGGAAACGCAAAACCGCTGTTGCGGCGGTCGCGTTTGGTGTGTACAGGTACCGTTGAATTGTTACTGCAGTGTTCCGTTATAAATCACCTTTACGAATTCTGTAATGCCTGCCACCCACCACATAGCTCTGCGTCACTCCTTTTTCTAGTCCGTTGCGTTTCCTCTGCTTTCTTTGCAGGACATTTGCGGTATCATTTGTGCCCTGCTAACTTGGGGTTTAATGTAGGTAGTTCGTTCTTTTTGCATTTAAATGGAAATGTGTTCTTTAAACGACGATGAAATTTGATTTTATTTATGCTACCCTTTTGCAGATTGTACGCCGAGTTCGTCGTCACAATGGTGATTCTTTTACCGAATCCTTACAAAGCATATCGGTATATTAATTTTATTATATTCAACACCGGATCGTTCCTCGCGTTCGCTTCACACCTTCGTACAATGCTGTCTGATCCGGTAAGTGTGAGATTCTCGTAACGATGTCAATTGGAACCTTACTCGTACCATTTATTGCAATGGTAATTGTTATTGAAAGTATGAATTTTCAATTCAACCCCAAGTTCCTTTATCAAGTAGTAGTAGTATGTATATTTTATAGAGGTTTTGAGCCGGGTGGCTTCTTTCACCTCTTAATTCCTTTATCAATTCGAAGCGTAGCACTATGATTCCAATACCGCACAAGTCTGAGCGGCCTTAAATTTCTAACGATTAAGATAGCAGTGATAAGAAAATCCTATGCTACTGACGTATCATCATGATTCTTAAAATCAGCTTTTGTAGTAATCATAAGATTATTCATGTAGAATAGCCTTCAATATTGTTTTGCTTCCAATGAAATGGGAAGGTTGCTTTATAGCTTATGATCCAGGTACCGTTTTTGGAAGCTTTATTCCTATCAAAATGTTACATAATACATAACAATGCTAAACCTCAATACCGTTCAGCACCTTAAAGATCATTGTACTTATTTTTAGGGTGCTGTTCCGAAAGGCAACGCCACCAAGGAGATGATCCAGCAGCTAGGCTATCAAGAGGGACAAGTTTTCTTCAAGTGTCCCAAATGCTGCAGTATTAAACCGGAACGAGCCCATCACTGTTCGGTATGTCAGCGGTGTATACGGAAAATGGACCACCACTGTCCGTGGATAAATAACTGCGTCGGAGAAAATAATCAGAAGTTTTTTGTACTTTTTACTGTAAGTAACTTTAGCGTAGATCTACGAACTGGAAATTTTTACATACGATATCTACTTTTATGATTTTGAACAGTTTTACATCGCATTCATTTCCATCCATTCGATATTTCTGGCTGTCAATCAGTTTTGTCTTTGCATAAAAAATGAATGGAGAGAATGTTCGAACTATTCGCCGCCAGCAACGGTTATACTTCTGTTGTTCCTCATTTTGGAGGCATTACTATTTGCCGTCTTCACGATGATCATGCTAGGTACTCAGTTGAATGCTATCTGGACCGACGAAACGGTAAAATGCTTTAATGTAATTAAAAGTTGCTTACCATTAAATTAACGGCATTGCTTTTTCCTCTTTTTCCATCACCGCAGGGCATTGAACAACTTAAAAAAGAAGAGGCACGGTGGGTCAAGAAATCGCGCTGGAAAAGTTTCCAGGCTGTTTTCGGAAGCTTTTCGCTCGCATGGTTTTCACCATTCACGCAGCCACTTAGAGCAAAACATGAAAATTATTTATATTCAGTCTAATAAAAACAAAACAACATTTACTTAAAATAAACCACCGCGCCATTATACAAACTCGCAGCAAGCAACACTATAACGGATGTAGGTGTAAGCGTACTTCCTCTCGGGAGGCTTGTCCCATGTTCCTGTATTGTTTTATTTGCTATCACTCCTTCGGTGGTCATTGCCTAACGCGGTTCATTTTCCTTTGCAATTTTTTCTGCTTCTTTTCGTTCACCGGGCCCTCTTCGGCGGCTTCCTTTTGGAAGAACTGCTTGCCAACGGTTTGCCACAGCAGCCAACCTGCCCGTATGGGAAGGAAAAGCATCAGCAGCCAGAAGTATTCCGAAAGAATCGAGACGAGTTGCGTTCCCGAGGTAAGGATAACGATATCTTTTACGTGTCTGTGCAGTAGTAGATAGAAAAAAACGTTTGAATGTTGTGTACTGCCAGATGGGAGGAATTGCAATTGTTGGTTCCTTACTCTGTAATACCGCCTTCGATGTTTAAATCCGTTCCAGTTTCGATAATATCACCTTTTTCGGTCAGTTTAGGTTTGCTGATCAGTGCCATGAAGTAATAACTACTCGCGTGAGCCGCAAGGCTAAGTATTGTCATGATCTGCAAATAAATTGGACCACATTAGTTTTGAAATTGAAGAAAAGATATACCTTTAAAACCAATCGGCGCATACCACCGCAAGCGTCGAGAGTTCTGCATAGACAGCAAAACCGAGGAACTGCACACCCGTTGCGATGAGGGACATGTTCCGATAAAACTTGACTGTAGCCACATTTTCCTCCACGATCTGTTTGCTTCCCTTGGTAGCTTTCTTCTTCGGTGCTTGTTGCTGCTGAGAACAGGGTAGACATGGCTGCGTGTAGGAGTTTTCATTGAAACATTTAGTAACAAACCTACCGACATGTTGAAAATAAATATTTGGCGTAGTCCCCTTCTTTACGTCGTCAGCACTTTCTTTTGTATCGTCGGCGAATCACTGATGTAGTGTTGGCAGAATCGGGATTCGGAAGATTCGAAGATTCGATCCCTAGACGGATTCTAAAGATTCGAATCCCATTTGACGGATTCTAAAGATTCGAATCCCATCTGACAGATTCTAAAGTCTTGGATCCCATTTGAGGGATTCTAAAGATTTGATTCGATTCTGACTTAATCCTAAACTGTTTGAATTGACTCACAATGATTTGAGTCGAATTAGTAACATAACGAGTCGATCGAGAGACAATGTAATTGATTTAAGTATACTCAAATCGAACGCTGGGTAGAATGTCCAATGGACATAGATTGAGTTTTTTGCGTGATTTGCAAGTTTTGCTGTAGAAAAATTCCTGGAACCTATTTTTTACAAAGAAATACAGTAGAATGTCCATTATCCGAGTTGTTCTACCCAACCAAACCCATTTCATCAGGACCAGACCATTTTTACCAAATTCTGAATCGGATTCTGGGGATTCAGATTAGGATAAACAATTTCCAGACCGACATTGATTTGTTCATATGATGATGAGGATGATGATGATGCTGATGATGATGATGATGATGATGATAAGTCCCTCCGCTTACCCCTACATAGGTTTAAGAGGGCCGAAAGTATCTTACGATATTAAATATAAGTCACCAAACGAGATGGGGCATTGGGGCATTACTCTCCAGAACAATCGCATCCAACTCTGCTCCATTCATACAACGGTCGCCATCAATTGCACAAGGAGGTACATCTTAGATTTCCCAACTAGCAAAAGGGGACCACTTTCCGGAGTAGGGCAGGTATTTTCGCATAGTTTTGGTTAACACCGCCAGCTATCAATCATTCATAGTGTGGTGAAAGCGTATAATTGTTAAAGTAACAAATAATATGAAAAATCGGTAAATTTAACGGCAATCGGTAAGCACGCATGATATGACGGATTGGGATTCGGATTCGAAGATCCAGATCTCAAAATGGATTTGAATCGAAAGATTCGAATCCCTGTAGGGACTCAGTTTCCCCATCACTATACTGTTGACATCGTGACTTTCTGTCAAAGAGAAATGTCAAATGAAACAATTTTTTGAACAAGGTTTGTAGACTCAAATCAGTTTTAAATAGGTTTGAAATGAAACAAAAAAACCGTTTGTTGAGTAGATTTGTTTTTAAATAGACAGACTTAAAAAAAAGACCCCAATTTTGATTGATCAAGGTTCCTCATATGCCTGGTATGTTCTACATATTTAAAATATAGCTGTGCACCTTCCTTTTAATGAGTAGCAGCTCATAGTTGCTCTATAGTCAGTTGATTTCAATCCTCCTCGAGGAGATGGATGGTTACCTAATTTTGGTGCATAAATTTGTCGTTGAACAATCGTTGATCCGTTATTCACCGCCAGAATAGTGTGAATTGAACTATACAGTTAAAACAGGGGTTTTAAAGGATAACCAAGTACATGGCCTTAAGGTATGGCCTTAAGTAATATTAGAATTATTACTTTCTAGAAGGCATTCGATATTGGTCACGAATTGAAACTTTTACGAGCAAGTTACGCCAAGTTGTGACAACAGGGTCTAATTTTGCCAGTTAAATTAAGCCAGCCCAGATCTTGACCCCAAGTGACTCTATTTATAGAATTTATTTTGAGCTGTTATTTGCCCTTCAGTTTGCGGCTTTAATGCGTAGAGATGTTCAACCCTTAAGTGGACGTTATAGAATTTATAAGCCGAATAAGTTTTGTAGCATGTAGGTAAAATAGTTCTGTATTTGAATATTCTAGATTATTTGCACGCTCCGAATCATGGATAAATATTATTTATTACTTGGTGGTCTGGTATAGTTTATTTTTCCTCAAAATATGTTGGTAAAAGTGTAAACGCCCATCCTAATGAACATGTTTGTACACATGTTCACTACACACAACACAAACACGGTGGCAAAGATATTTTAAATATACAGATACATATCGAAACTACTTTCTGATGTAATTTGTTCATATGTTTAAAAAACTTAGTATGTCAGAAGCGCCCTCCCTTTCGCTTATCTTTCAATCAATTCAATCACTCTCTCTATAAAATGTATCTACTTGTTGCCTAACTTCAATGCACATTATTTATGTTTGATGATCTTCATCAGTTATCTACCACGTGCAAAGTCCTTTACTTTCAAATAATGAGTACTTTCCTCCATGCTAGCGATGGGAAGCGATAGATAAGCTCAACCTACATTTCTATTGGCACCATGCTGCCGTCCATGCCAACAGCATAATTGCGCATAATATTTCGCTCTACGCACGTTTCGACAACGACCCCGTAATTCGTGTGATTATTACGTTCGCGTACATTTATTGGTGGTGAAAACTGGCGGAAAAACGGAACCGTTATGCCAACCGATACGATGCGCGTTGGGCACACTGGTCGAATTCCTCCACACACGTCGAACTTGTGAACGCGAGTACCGCGCACGATCGTGCTCGTGTACCGTGCCATTTTTTCCGGTCCGCGAAAGGGAGTCCCTCAATGGACGCACGCCGGTTTCCGCATAGTCAACTGGTGTATGGCGCGAGGGATATGGGGCGGGCGTGAAATTACCAACAAGTGATTGACGGATCCTATAGGCTGGTTGATTATCTGAAACTGCCCAGATTGAGGAAAAATACTGGTAAGTAATAGAGCGATGAAGCATGGCGAGTGGTTTTTTTTTATGTTTTTATATCTTTTATTGATGTTTATGTGGGAGGTTTTTCTCCCTCTTAGGTAGTTTAGTGGTTTTTATAATTTTTTTTCTTTATATTCTTTCGTCCATTTGTTTCGTTTGTTGTTTCTTTCCATCTCTCCCGCGCTAACGTGAATTATTAGTTTTTTCGCCAAGCATAATGATTTCCGGTGGCAATGGTGGGTTCGGTGGTGCTGATCATCTAGCCCTACTACGCTGCCCTAGCTGATCAGGCTCGAGGAGCCAAGCCCGTTCGAGTCGTGACCGTCGATCTCGAACGTCGGATGATCGTGTTTGTAGTGATGGTGGAAATGTTCGTGCTCCACCTCTTCCTTGATCACCACCGGCTTGTGCACCTCCTTCTTCACGATCTTTTCCTCCTTGATGACCGTCGGCTTGTGGTGGTGGTGCACGGTTTTCACTTCCGTGTGCACGTGCTTCTGCTGCTTCACTTTGACCGGTACGTGGATGATAATTTTCCGCCGCTTGCTGTGTGTGTGAGTGTGTGTAGAAATGAATGGATATGGAAGAAATTATAACAAAAAAACAAAACCAAACAAATTATTGACGGATCATCGAGATAGGTGCAAATGCGCCGGGGTTTGCTCAAGAAGTGTTTGTTCGCGAACTTTCCCCCTTCGGTGTTGGAAAAATTGGCGGTTCAATGTTCCTTACCCTGCGGATGCAGATTCGACGAGCAGGAACAGGAGCATAAATGCCGCCAGGATCTGAGTTGGAAATGGATCGCAGATTGTTCCCCCGGGAGCCACAAGACGCAAAGTGTAGGAAGGGATTACCGTGAAAAACGAGGAAAAAGAAAATGAGGGGAATTTTAACAGAAAAGTGAAAACAAGGAATAACAATGAATTAGCTTCGCTCGATTGTTATTGCTACAGGTGTTTGCGCCCGTTTAAAACAGGCGCTCGTTAGCGGAAAGTGCGCTTTCTAAAAGGTGAGTAACAAATTGTAAGATAAATCGTCGCTATTATTCCTGCACAGGGTTCCTCATCTCATTAGCTTTTTAGGGTGAGGGACGGGTGGTTTTCGGCAGCAGCAGTTGGAAACGGCGCTAATGGAAGAGCAGGGAGCTGCCAACTGCGAGTGTCATTAATAACTTTTCCTACCATGCTTCAATTAGAGGACGGTGTGCATCGTTGAGAATGAAGAGTTTTTGTGTTATTTTGTGTTGTTTTTCACACCTCTTTCTGCTTGCACATAGATGATGCATTACATAATGAAATCAATCCGCCCAAACATAATTCTTATGATCTGGAAGTCAGGACGATTGATGAAATACAGAAGAAAAATAAACTCTTTGCACTTTTTCAATCCGTAATACATTTCTATTCTTTCTCTCACTTAGTTTTTACCAACTTTAAACTTTTGAAAGGCAATATTTTGCCAACAGTTATTATTCATTAATTATTTGAACATATATTCAGCACGTTTACTGCTCGAAATTTCAACATAATGAGAGCAAAGCGAAAGAGCGATTTGCTTGTAAAACACGCTAAAAACTACCATCACTTCAATTAATTTTAAATCACTTCTGTTTACACGCTCCACTTGTTAATACATATTTTATTAAACTAGACCACACCGATGAGTAACGTTTAAAAATGGTCTTTAAAGATTAGTAACATTTTTCACCACGAAACAACTCACCACCAATCGGAGCTGCATGATGTGTCTGTTTGTTATGTGCGTGTGTGCCTTTAGCTGAAATCTAAACTCGAATTTGCTGGTTACTAGCTTACTGATAGTGTATAAATGAACAACGTTGCTGATACGGTAAGCCTTTTATAGGCGGCCCTAGACGGCGATGCACCACAGACACCCCCACCCGCAAACCTATGCGTCTGGTTTGGCGCCGAAAAAGGAAAACAGATAGAATTGATGCACCACGAACGGCCCTCGGTGCATCATCCACCTCATTATAAATGACTTCACTTTCTTTCTTTCTTTCGTTCGTTTGCATGCAACGCTGCAACGGGTATGCGTCCTGTACGCTCACGTACGTTCTCACCGTATACCCACATGCGCACGTGGTGCATTGGTGGTGGAAAATCGAGGAAATGTATGAACTATTTTGTATGTTTCGTGAGCGGGCTTCCAAGGTTTCCATTGGTTTTGGTTTTGGAAGGGTTTACCTATTGTTTTTTGTTTTCTTAGCACTTTCTTGGGTCGTATGCATCACATTTTTGCACGAGGCTACCTTGCGGCTGCAAAAACCAGGTTTAAATTCGTGAACATTCGGTATGGATTTAGTGCCGCGACGACAAGTTCCAAAGACAAAACTCACAAATTTTTTTCAAAAACTACAAGCGGAATTAGGTGTGATTGCCAACAGTGAGCAAAATTCATGCTTCAAATGTATTCCATTAACTTTTCAAAGCGGTTCTTAAAGTCCACTTAAAAAACCTCATGTGCTTGACGGACCACATCATTTTTCTCCTTAAGCAGCACCCCTGTTTTACGGGTTTCTTTTTAACCTGTAATTGTACCTTACACTGGATGTTCGGGGTCTAAATTTGTACAAATTAAAAAATTGTTCAATCGAAAACAACAAATAGCGTTGTTAGGAGGTAACAAGAAAAATTGTTGCAGGAATGTAAATTGCTCTTTTTTAGCGTTCTTAGGTAATATAGTAAATAGCTATGAAATACTTAGCATCGAGAAAGGCGCCCCCCTAGAATTCTTATAATTCATTCAAAAATGCTAATGCAGCTCTATTGGCCCGTAGTGGGTAGAATCGACATGGAAACGTAACGTAGTGTACGCGTATGCATGCTCGACGGTTTGGACACGAGCGCGAGCCTTTCTGTTACCCAACGCACAAAGAGAGCATAAAAGGTCCAATATAACGATTATGCATTAATGTTTGCCTTCAACTTGGAACGGCACAAGGCGCAAGGCGATCAGGAATAATTAAGTCGTTCCCGCGATTGTAACATTTTGCAACAGTGGCCGATGCTCACGCTCTGATTAGGTTGGTTTATTGGGCATTTGTATTGATCAATCGCTCTGTGCAACTGTTCTTTCAGGAGACGGGCTTTGCTCCTTATCTTTTTGCATATCGCTGAGCAATGATGAAGGTGTATAACAGGACCATTAAAATATTATAATTAACCTAGAGAAAAAAAAGTTCGAAGAGAAAATAATTTCTTCCTGACTCGTTCACTTGTTACTTGTTGGTAATAAACTTGTTAGCAATCAGTGAAAAGACATGCATATTGGCACCTCATATTCGACTTCCCATTTTTGCAAATTCGTTTGATGAAGTTGTGCTTTTTTTTTTAAATTTACATTTTATTTCACACATTTCGTTTCCGTTTTGCATTGCGTCGAAACATCTCCTACTATTGCGCACTCGGAAGGAAGCGGTTAATGGAATAAAATCGTTATTGTTTATCGCTGTTAACGCAGTGTAACGATCAACTTCACATCTAGCTGGCACGGAAACTTTGCATCCAAAGTAGCCTCCACTAATCGAGCAACTCCATAGACGATTATATGGATGGAGGAGGGTGGTGTGTGTTGGCGAAAACAACATCGATCGTAGCGGAAATGCGTAAGGGAATGGCTGTACGCGAAATGAAAAGAAATGCGTGTAAAAGATGTTAGACCTTGTGAATCTTTTAACTCTGACCATTGTGGCTGTTTCAATGCTACGAAATTTTATAAAAATACCTCTCGACCGAAGCTATTTTTTTTTTAATTTGCTCTATCAACTTTTGAGCTGAAAAACATATATTCACACACTTCATATAAAGTTTAACCTTTTACTTCTTAAGGGATTTAATCCAGTCCAACAATCTCGGACATACACGTCCCTGTGACTCACCAAACCATTTGACAATGCGTCGTGTATATATGCTTCTACTAGCCGACTTCCATACGCAAACGTGCATGTGTTCGAGTCCGTTCATTAAAACCATGGGCTGCGACTTGATGTCTTCAGGGTTCCTACTCCCACAGATTCCCACATTCCCCACGCAGCATCGCAGCTCAGCGGGGCGCACTGTAGTGAAAGTAGTCAATCCACTTCGGGCCCGCCAGCGACACACGTACGGCGACTCTGGAGCAAAACCGGACCGAAGCTGACGGCCAGTAAAACGCTGCTGATCTTCCGGAGTCCCGCGTACGCAGAGAAAAGCCGCTCCAGGAACCCTAACCTAACCCATCACGATTGCTGGTGGGCTCCGCGGCTAGTTCTGGAAGGGACGAGCAACGCCGAAAGGGCAGGAGATCTAAAAAACCGCGGTGAGTCTAATGACGTCAAGAGATTTTAAGAGGGAGCAGAGTTGGTGAAACGAAGGCTTGGCTTTCGTAAGCGTCTGACAGGGAGTCTCTTGCGTTTGGTATGAGTAAGAGACAAAGGAATTAGCTAGTCGATGTCACGAGCTCATATCAGAGGGTTTTCAGTGACGTATCTACTTTCGTCGGTCTACAATCGCTTTGTAACCGTGAAAACTTGTAAGAACCGGTTGGTGTTTATCTATAACCAAGGACAGTTTGGGAGGGATCTATCGGCACTCGAGTCTCTTGCATGTTCTTTCCATATTGTTCCATTTTCCGAGGCAAATTCTAATTCTGCTTTCTTATACCACTTTGCAGCAACATGAAATCATTCGTCTATGTTGGGATGCTACTTCTGCTGTTGCTACTGGTGACGGTGGAATTCTCCCCCGTCAAAGCGTACGATCCGACCGATCCGGAAATAGCCAACATCGTTCCACCGAAGGGCACGTTCGAGGCATTCTATCCGCGGGAAATGTACGGCGTTAAGAATGGCAACTCCCGGCCGGCACACGCACACGGCAGCTTCTACTCGCACCGCAATCCGGCCCTGGTAGACGTCCGGAATGCAGCCGCCTACGGATTTCGGTTCGATGGAAAGCGACGGTTCAATTTCGACTAGACACTCCAAGTAGTTTTGGATGTTGCGATTATACGGCGATCGAACGTAAGTTTCCAGGTGGTTTGGTGATGCACGGATTTGATCTTGAAATTTAACCATTTTTTCAAAATAAAAAATACTTTTCACTTTGTTATGCAATCCGGTGGCGCAGTTCATTTGGTTCATCATTTTTCATTCCTATCCATTTGCGCGAAAGGCTGCGCATCCCTGTAATTCCCGGCGTTTTGGGTGATGTTAATCGTGCATTATATGCATTGTATCTATTATCCGCACCGGTCCACTGCCCCCTTCTGACCCCGCGGGCTCGCGTCGATCAGTTCTTCATTAATTATCTCCCGGTTGAGATGGACAACCTGCTCAGGATACGCCCGGTTGGCTGATATTCGTCAACGACCGATGATTGATGATGATGGTTGGGGTTCACCTGAATGAAAGTGATGGCGCGTCGATGAGGTGAGCACTCGGCATCGACACGGGACCCAAATCGATTACCAGCGTCGAACGCTTGTGCCCCTAGCGTGGATGATTAATTTTCCAGACGCCACCATTTCTCTGTCCTCTTCTCCCACTGCCTGCCGGTGGCCTAATGCAGGTGGCACTCTCAACAAGGAAGCGCGCTTTAGCTGAATCACCTCGTTAGAAGTGGGCCAAAGAATTTAAACTGTGATGGTCTGATTTCACTTTCTGGCGGCGAGTTGTTGGGGATAGGGTCTCTTTTTGTTTTATAATCATCGAATGGTATAATAAGTGATTTTTTTATCCTAAAACAATACATGATTCAAATAATCATAACAAAATAAAATACATATTTTCGTATTGTAATTATTGAAAAATAGTTTATTTTGACAGAATGCAGTAAAAGCAAAGCAGGCATTTACAGAAGCCTTTTTTTGTATTGCACAACGTGTCATAATAATAAAGTTGCCTAGTTGTTGGAATAAGACTATTTAACATTTGTCCTATGTCGTGGGAAACATTTATGATCGTCTTATAGCAATACATTGTGTCATAGATTGGTTATTGGAATCGAGTATATTAATTGAATTGGTCTACAATCTGGTAACGAGATGTAAAAAACACGTGTCTATTGTGTCTATGGATAAGGAAATTAAACTCACTCTTCCAGTTTCAACATGAAACAAACGTTCGCAAAATAAATAGCACAACAAAACCCTTCGACGCAATACCGGCTGCAGCGTGATCTTTCTAGGACTTTGAAGGTTTGACAATTTTCGAGGTATGCCAATCAAGCTCAGGAGGGTTCCCAACAGCCCCACGGCTGTCTCAAAGGCACCGTTCGATGTGGATATGCCCATCGAGGTGGCGCTCGAAGGATCTTTAGCAGTAGGAACTTCCGAGTCCTCACTTTTCACTTTCCGCGCTCGGCACAACAACATCCGTGTCGGCGGGCGTCGTCTCGTCTAACCGCTTGTCGGCGAGCTCCGCGGCGGGACTTTGCACGTTCACCGCGATCGGGCACATACAAGGCACGAACTGGACCTGAGGCGTGTGGGGTGCGGTGGCCGGCAAACTGGAGAGGTACTGTATCTGGTCCATGGTGAAGTAAGGGTACTTGCCACCAAGCTGCTGTTGCTGGATCTGCCCGTAGAACGGAACACTGGGTGCGGATAGAGGAGTAGCAGCGAAACCCGATGTCATCGGTCCCTGATGCGATGGACTCGGTACATCGCTCTGTACCGTTTGAGAGGCCGTAACCACTGTTGCCGGTGGTGCCACAGGTTGTTGTTGTGCTGGCTGCTGTTGCTGGAGGTGCTGTTGCTGCTGTTGTTGCTGCTGTTGCTGCTGCTGCTGCTGCTGTTGTTGCTGCTGCTGCTGCTGCTGTTGCTGTGGTGGCTGGGAGTACTGCTGGGATACCGAGTTCGGATGTGTCTGCACCGAGCTACTGGACTGTGCAGTGCTGAAGGCACTCCCGAAGAAGCTGCTAAAGGGACTACTGGTCTGCTGTGGTTGCTGGACCTGCTGCTGATGAGCGCTGAGTTGCACCGGTGTGACCTGCTTGCCCAGTGCTACACTGTTTGCGACGAGCGTGGCCGGATTGGCCTGCACGAATTTGTATGGGGAAGGTGGCGCTAGCAGAGAGTGCGCAGGAAACGCCACCGGCTGGTAGGTGAAGGCACGCACGTACTGGACTTGTTTCGTGGCAGGCGGTTCACTGTGAACGGCAGAACAGTTAGTAGAGGTTAGGTTAAGAGGTTAGGTTGAGAGACTGTGCGGCACAAACCTGCTCTGACTGCTGGACCACCAGAAGGCTCGAACCGAAGCCGAGGAGAGTAGAAGCACAAACTGTTGAACAACAACAAAACACTAAGATTAAAAACGGTTCTAGCAAGCGAATTCCTGAAATGATCTCCAATCTCTGAGATCTAACAAAAGTTGAGTATAATTAAACTTTATCCGATCTGGTACATATTCAGTAATGAGCTTCGTTAATATAAACTTATTGATATCAAAAGTAAATTACGTAAAATGAATGGACAGGAGTTTGTTTAAAGCCTTTATGCTAATAGTACTAATTATTACACTATTGCAAACAAGAACAACACTTTCTTTGAAACAGACGATTTTCAACTATTTTATCACAATACTTTTTGAAATGAATTTTTGGTAGAACACTATTTTCAGTTCACGTTGTTCTAGTTTTAGAAAGAAGCCTTACCAACAATTGCATAGTTTGCATTTTTATTCACTGTTCTTTTGCCACTGTGTTCTGGGTGAGTTACTTTAACTTAATCGCCACAAGACACCAGTCACTTCAGTATTTATGATTAAAACTCAATTTAAAACACCAAAAACGGGCGTAGTAGAGTTCGTTTCATTGGCAATTCCCGAATTTGTCCATTTACTGCCGCGGATCACAAACACTTAATACGACACCATTAAAATTCAAATCCAGATCATGTTACGAACTTCACGATATCCACGAAACACTCTTCGGTCTGCTTCCGTTCTTTAGTCCTACCGAGCGCGTTATGATCAAGAATGCCCTACACAGCGCGATATTTATAATGCTCATCCCCACCCACGGCTTGGCCACGTTCTTTAAAAAAAAAGTTTGATTATGTCCGCACGCCTTGTCCAGGAGGTGTTCATCCCGCTCGGAACCTGATCCCGTTGAAACCAATGTGGCCTTTCCCGTCCGTTCGTTGCCCGGGAACTTTCGTTCTAGTGACTGGAAGGAAATGGACGACACGGGATAGTTTAGCTTTGTTTTCTCCTTTTCATACCGGCGGTGCCCAACTTTCCACGGTTCAACATGCCGACGTTTTCCACTCCCCTGCTGCTCATCGGTTTCATCGGCTTCTCCTTGTCCGGTTTGATTCTTTTAAGGGATGCTCTACAAATAAAACAAAAAAACGAAAAGAACTATTTCACATTCCGGAAAGTCAAACCAAGAAGAAAATCGAAACTAACCTGTTCGAACGCTTGCTCAAGTCCCAAGCTTTGCATTGTTTATTTTGTTTTAGGTTAACATACGGTTCTAAAGCTAGATAAAAATTAAGTATTCTTGAAAGTGAATAAACTAGGACATGCAAGGATATGTGTTTTTGAAATTCAATGAATAAAACAATCTATAAAAGCAAAATTTATTGCTTTCAGTTCAACTGTAAAAAAATTGTATATGAAAACAAAAATTGGTAGAAAATGGAAGCTGAAGTAAGATTATATTTTTGGAAAATATTTTCATTCTACCATCTAAGGACTTATCACTTAATTATTTACCTTTCTTCTCTAACATAAGAATGCAAATATTATGAAAAATCTCAGAACCTTATGACTCGTTTAATTTTTTTTTTCGTACATCATGATAAATAATTTTGTTTTGTTTAGATCAAAAAGACTTCAGAAATGGTGTAGAAAATTTTGTTTAGTACCAAACGTAAATAAACATGAAAAAATTGAATAAATCACAAAATATGAGTTGATTTTTCTTTCACGGCATAAATGTTGTTAAAGAAACATTCTATCTCCCAAGCTGTGTGTGGGTTCGTCTTGCATTGTGGTTTGGTAGCTTGGAGTTCTGTGAGGTATTTTCCGCTTTTCATTATGGCTCTCCCTTTTTGTACTTTGTTTGCCCGGTACATAACTTCGGTACGCCTATCGATAGGCTAATTTGTCAATCAGTCAAATCGAAGGTGGTCCACCCGATGGCGGTCGCTCTTGATCGTTCGCCTAATGTTTGATTTCCACACTTTCCCGAGATCAGATGGATTTCGATTAGCTGAAGAGGAAGCACAAAGCCCCAATTCGAAAAGAGGGGGGTTAGAGAAAAACAAATTCTCCGCTGGGTGGAGGTTTGTGTTCGCTTTCAGCTTCCTTTCTGGTGCGTGTCGTCATTCACTTTCAAGGTTCTTAAAATTTGAAGCCGCCCCGTGAATGAGCAGCCAACCGATCGATCGATCAGCATCCATCATCGAATCCGAAAAAGCTCAGGGTAATCGCGCTTTGGAATCACTCTGAAGATGAAGCTCCCCCACCCCGCGGGGGATCGACCCCAATCGGTCGCCGATGAGTTGATGGTTTTCTGCCACTTCCGTTTATCTCTCCCCTACTCCTCTGCTTCCTCGAAAGGCACTACTCGAAAGGGGTCCGATGAAAGCCCATTACCGCCCGGTTCGTTACGTGATGAATCAGAACTCACACGCACGGGGCAAATGTTATGCCAACCCGAAATGGAGTTGTCTTTCCTACAGCCTGTCCCTCTGGTAAAGAAGTGCATCCTTTCCAGCACTCCACCATCCTCCAGTTTTTATCCGCCTACTTTTGGATTTCCCCTTCGTTGAAGCCTTTCGGTTTCAAACGAGATTTCGCGGTTGCAATGCCTTTAGCTTCCCGGTGAGAGAATTTAAAACAAAACCATTAGAAAAATACACACGGGGAGGGCTTGATACAGCTTTTTAAGCAAGCGCCAGTATGATTTGCCCCCTTACTCTCAAGCTCCCTTCCCATCGTTGACGAGGGTTTTTCCCCAAATCGAATCATGCCGTCTCCGGAGGAAAGTGATTTGATTTGATCCATTAATTATACACCGGGAATGGGACAATCAATGCGCTGTGCGTTTCGGAGTGTCGGCGTGTGTTTAGTGGGATTGTTTTTGTTTTCACGTTGGTTTAGAATGCGATCCAAAACTTGAACGAACGTAGTTTCGAGGAGGGGCAGATCGAAAATTGATTATATGCGGGAGAAAGTGGAGATTGATTCGCAGAGAAGAATCCGGGGCTAAGTAAGTCATCGTCGGTCGACATCGTAACTATTACGGAGATAATTATGTTCTCAGAGCTGATGGATGATGAAATCAAAACAACAGCACGAAACAAGCCGACGACTTTAGTGCAGATCAAGTTCAAGTTCACGAACGTAACGTGTTAACGTAAACGTATGCGTTTGTTACTAGCATAAGACAAAGATGATCTGCTTTTTTCGACGACTCACTTCCTTCATGGAAATGATCGACAGGTTCAAATATATTATCTTTCGTTTGAGGACGACTCCAAAATGGTTGTTGTTTGCCTGAACCCGTAATTTAATGTAACTTTCATAACACATTAAACACTCCAGCGAAAGAGACCTTTCAAAACAGATTTGATTTCATAAGCAGTAGGTTAAGTAGGTCTTCATATCTGTGGCACATCCAAAAAAATATTAATAAGTATGTTTAATAAAATACTGAAGTGGTTTTTCATATTTTTTTTGCATATATTTTATGTCATACAAAAGAAATAAAATTTACTTTTTACTTTTTACTTATTTTCTTTATTTAATGTGTTTCTTGCATGTTGTTGCATTCAGTTATGATCATGAACATATTCTATGTGTTCTAGTTTGTTTAACAATTGATGTCGAGGCAATAAAGAAGTATTGTTGAAGCAATAAGCGAAAAGAATTTTTAATCTGACGGTTAAGTCGAATAGAATTTGTTGCTTATTTACGAGCTTACGCATTCGGTGAAACATGAGAAGCTTAACTTTCTAACAACCAACAATCGAAATACTCTGATGTTCATTGGTACTAGAGTGAGTTAATAACACGTACAGGATCAAAAAATGGCCGATCATCAGTCAGAATTAGAACACAGGTTATTCGCTCGAGATCGAAGACAGATTTAACTGCCGAGCCCTAAACCTGTTGTCGCGTTGCTTTACCGAAGCCAGGTTTGCTAAGCAGAAAAACGTTATCATTTCCATGCACACACAAACATATACACACACCTTCACTCACTTTCACCCTCCTCGAGTGACATCGCCGACTGCTCGATGTGAAAAGGGTTCGCCTTCCTGCCAGACAGAAAAGAATCCGACCACTGGGCGGAGGAAATACAACGAAAAATGCTGTCGGACGGGATTCCTACATCAAAGGGTGCAGGGACACCCATCCCGCCCAGCACAGCGTAAGTCGAAAACGGACACTGCAGCCGGGAAAATTAGCCGGTAAGGCCGAGTAAATTGAAACGAAGCGAGCTCGAAGGATAGAGATTAAGATATTATCTGTCCGAGGTCTAAAAATGTGGGTCTCTGTTCTATTTCGAGCCCCTTACTGATCGGAACGACCTCGAATGGTTTCCCCCGCGCCGGGCGACAGGTCAACCTTTTTTTCATGATAGATTTTTAGTTTTTATTTGGTTCATTTTATTTCCTTTTATTCCTTTGCTCTTGCCCTTGCAGGATCGCAGGGATTCTAATCCGTTTGCTTCGTGTGGAACGGGTCCGATGGACCTTGCGCTGACAGCGTTGCTGGTCTAGCTTGTTATTACCTTTCGATCGAACGAGCCCTCAATCATTATTGGGTTTAGGGTTTGGGGTCCCGGTAGAGTTCAACGACCTGGGAAGATTCATTGAAAATTTATACGACAGCAAGTTTGGATTTCACATCGTTTATAGATACATTTATTGATAAGTTTCAGGATAATTTTTACATTAAAGAAGGTTTGTTATGAGAGAAATACTGCTGTTTGAAGTGGTCGACTTTCTCTTTCATAAAACGACAGGTTCAACGATCATACTGCACAGTGGAGGAGACTTGCTCGTCGGGTCAGTCACGAACCTTTGCGACCGGTCCGGGACCGGAGGTGCTTTTCGAAAAATAAGTCTCGCGTGCCTTACACCCTCCATAAGTGTAGCTCTCGTGACTAATCAAGCCCTAGCCCTAAAGCCGCATGCTACAAAACTCTATGTAATGAACCATAATGCCCTTTCTATAGCGTGGTCGAATTTAAATTTTAAATTTTCAATCAACAGTTACAGTTACCAGTTGATCTTACCCTGTTCATTAGGATCGTTCTGCCCACCATTCTGAGATATTCTTTTTAGTATAAATCTTCCCGTAAGCCGATTCGGCTACCGCTGATTTCCTACTTTATGTGTGTCACTTAAGCTGTTCGATGACTGCTCAACAAGCATTTTTCCAAAACGTCCTGTCGGCGGATTATAGCTACTCCCTAGGCTCACCAGGTGAAAACGTTTGACTCATCGTGTGGATCGGTTACAATAAATATATTTCCCTGTCAAAGTCCCATAATCGTCGAACTTAAGTGTTACGGTTGCGTTCCAGAAGATGGGGCCGCCAGGAACGGAAGTCAGGAGTGGTAAATAGAAAGTTGCATCCATCGTATCTCTTTTCTTCACGCATTAAATCCGCTTTATTCGATTCCTTCTCCCGAGCCGATCCTCTTAGAATTCCCTCAAATCGGTAGAATATGATTGGATGGACCAAAGGTGGGACGTAAACCGAGCCTTGAATGTTCCGTTTATGGTAGATGTCGATACAAGCACATAAAAAGTGAATTTAAACTATTGTGCTTATGGCCTGTAACGAAATAAACCTACATTTCTAATAACACGCTGTAAAGTGGCCGTTTTAAAACGATCGAACACGTTTCGGTGATTATTTTACGACTTGATCCCCTTAGTGTCTCTCATCAGAGGGATACCGTTCTTATTTTAAGGTAGCAAAGAAAACAATTTCGTTAAAAATATTTCAAAATGTGTATAAAATTACTAAAACTACAATATCATAACACGTTTCTAAACGATTTCTCCATAGTTTAACAACCTTCATTTGCTAAAGTTTTTGATAGATAGACAATATATACAATTCGGTAAATGCACCTTCCTTCTGTTAATAGTTTCTTATGTGATATAGCTAATGAGTAAAGAAAATATATTTTCTGAACCGACATATCTCTCGTGACTGAATGTTGACAAAAAAATCTTGCAAAGAGTGAAATTATGCAATCAGGTTTTGTTAAGTACATATCATTAGCAATTGGTATCAACTTTAAACAAAGAAACCCCGCATACCGCGAGCAAAGCGAGTGGAAGTGAAAATAAATATCAAACAAGCGGAAGTTGTACGAAGATGATGACATTTAATACCGATTGTGTGCAAGAGTACCGACTACCAGAGCAGTGTCAGGCTATCGATTGCAAGAAACAAAACGCTTGACAACGGACGGCTTGGTTGGCTGGCGTTTGGTCGCTCCATTTCGTGCACGAACATTCCCGGCATCTCGCAGGATCTGGTTGTAATGGTTGTATTTAAAGCAAATCTTTGTCCACCCCAATGGTCAGTGTCGTTTGGGCAGTGCGCAAGTTGAACAGGGCACAGCAGCATTGTATCGTCGCTTCGTAGTGTAAACGAATTCGGTATGAATTTGCAACAGGTTGTCCTCAGTCTCGGTGTGTTCGCAACGCTTCTGCGCGACCGGTGCTATGGCGACGAGGATACGGAGCAGTGAGTGTTCGGAGGAACGTTCTGCATACAACACACCATCGTAATCTATCAACTTCCCACAGCGTACACATCAAGCTGCACGTACCGGAGATCATCAACCGCCACGTGCACGTCAAGACGAAGTACATGCACGTGTACCATCCGAAAAAGATCGTCCAGGAAATGCCACCGACCTTCCCGGAGCAACAACAGCCCCAGCACCAGCAACTGATCGACCCAGCCAGCATGTGGATACCGTCGGGCGCTATGCCTGCCCCCGCTCCACCCCTCGCACCGACGTCCGCAATGGCGGCTGCCTTTTCGTCAATGGTGCAGGAGAAGCTATCGTCCCAGCTGGCGCAGGAGCTGATGATGCGCTACCGGAACCTCGAGACGCCCTCGTCCTCGGCGCTCGGGGAGTCGGCCACCTCGGAGGCGGACTATCTGCGCGATTACTATCGGCAGCAGCGGAAACTCTCCGACCAGCTGATGCTGCAGGAGGCAATGCAGTTGCCGAACTTTGCGCAAACCAAGTACCTTTCGAGCATGGGCTGGGACTGGGATAAATCGTTCGGTGTGAAGCCATCGGACGCCGCTGATCAGCCGCTGCCGATGAAAAAGTCGAAAAAGAAGAAGAAGGACTTTAAAACCTACGGCGGGCTGTAGAGCTAGCGGCAGGATTTATAACCGAGTTGCTAATATTCATACCACATTCAATAGTCTGATATAGTTAAACAATACGACAATATTTAAATAAAATAATTAGCTTTCTGTTTCTTAACCGTGGTTGCATATGATTTAAATTATTTAACAACTCAAAACAGTCATCGAAGTAGAATAACGTTGCCTGTTTGTATCTGAATGAACCTAATGCAAAGTGAATGAAAAATATGATGGCGATAAAAAATAATTACAATTAAAAAAGATTGTAAGACAGATTATCACATTACTGTTCATCTCCACATAGCGAACTCATAGGAAACTCTGGTGAAACTCCTGTCAAATTTGTATGGAGTTTCGAGTTTCCCGAGTTCGCTAAGTGGACACACATTTGTTTCTGTCTTCTTCGCTTCTTCTTAATCCGTCAGTTATTAAACGTCAGAACGAGGGGCTTTGCTAGTGCTGTCAAGAGTTTCCTGCCAGTTTCCTACGAGTTTCCCAGCTGTTGCGGGAACTGAGTTCGACAGTTCGACGGAGGAGAGTTCGCTATGTGGAGATGAACAGTTACATTCAATTTATACGCCGCCTCATGACAACAAGTAACATTAAACCTATGTCAAATAAACGTAAATTGTAGCATACACAAATGTAGCATATTGCTTATTGGCTTGTTTTTTGGAGAAGGATCCTCAATATCATTTCTTTATGCCCTCCTACGAATCAATTGCATTTAACATTCCGTACAATTTTACCATTTTTTGAATTATTTTTGAAATTAATAATACATGTTATGTCGTTACATAATTGCAGTAATAAGGATTTTAATGAAGTAATCTTAGCTGCTTTAACATGTAATTAATTTAAAATACACAGGTTCCCTGATTATAGCGAATCGAGTTGCAGCCGCAGTAAAGTTGATAATTGAAGTTCAATTGTTGCTTGTTACAGGTAAAGGTAAAGTGTACCAACATAATTGCACCATCATACACGTAGCTAAGGTCTAGTTTGTTCAAAGGTAAAATAATTATGTTGTACCACGCTAAACACATTAGTTTCACCTGATCGGTTTACTCACGACTCGGTGCACGTTCTGTTCGATCGACCAGTTTGTCATTTTCCATTTCGTTAAATGCAGTTATGCAAGTATAGACGTAACCCCTCTTGTCGGGCGGTGCACCTGACCGTGGCCTCACAGAAAGGGTATAGCGTGTGTTTGAAAAATACAAAAGTAGCAGTGTCACGGTGAAGCATAACAACATCTCTTACAGGCTAACGCTCAAGATTGACCTGAGGGGAACGAGTCAATCGAAAGTGGCGGGAAGTTCCGGCCCGGTGGATGACGATCTGCTTTTTCCCTTTCCTTCCGAAGGTCGCCAAGACAACCTCAATGAAGTTGAAGCTGTTGGGAGTGCTGCCTGCAAGTGTCCGACCTCCCTCGTCGGTGCGGAACAATGTAGCTGCATTAATCGAAAAGTTTGATGTCTCGCGCGTCATCCGACCCTTCCTAACGGGGCGAGAGGGTGAGATTTTGAAATGTATCACCGGACATGCATCTTAAATTTCCTCTCAACAGCGCATCGAAGGAGCTGGTCTTGTGTGGTAGGTAGCTTTGTTCCGTTGGGTCCGGAACGGGGGTATAAATGTACCCATGGGATGCAAATCAGCCATCAAAGCAAATCTGCAGGTTGCCGCGAAGAGCTGAAGTGACCGAACAGTTCCGGAGCTCTGGTGGAAGAAAGTGTTTAGGAAAATCAAGTTTACCATGAAACAGTTCGTGGTAGGTTCCAGAAGAGTCTACAACTACAAGTCTTTTCTAATTGATTGAAGTTCTGTTTCCAAAACGTAGCAATTGTTCATGCTGCTCCTGTTAGTCCTTTGCATCGTGCGCTACGTAGAACCAGCGATCGCCGGCGATCGGTTGGTGTTTCACGTCCCGATCACCTACAAGAATGTGCACATGACGAAGACACGCGTGAAGCCCATCCACCATCGCACGTTCCAGCAGACGGACTACAAGCTGCTGGGCTACAGCCTAGACAAGCACGGCCAAGGAATGGCCCCGATGGAGTATCTGGCGAAGATGCAGATTTTACGGTAAGCCAGTGGGTCTCCAGTAAAGGACTACTCGAGGACTTACAACATTCGTTCGTTCTATTACAGAGGATGACTACTGAGAAACACGCTAGTCTACCGCATCAGCAGCCTTGGTGAGGACGAATATTGGTAGGGTAGCGAAGTAAGCTCGAGTTCCACAGTCCCCCAATGTTTTGTGAAGTGCAATTCCATGAATTCAGCAGTTAGCGACTGATGCTTAGGAACAGGAGACTCAGAAATCGGTTCAACAGATTGTATAGTTAATTTTTTGTCATGAGTAAAAAGAACTACACTGGATAGCCAGAACCTTCTTACACGAACCCGCTTCCGTGCTAATAAACTAGAGAATAATACTGACTTTCGTTTTTTCGCTTCGTACTTTCGTTTCGACCATGAGACTAAGATTTCAAGCTCATTAGCTTGAAATTAAGCATAAACAAACAGCAGAAAAACTGGCCAATTCCTGTCGACGGCCACGGCCAATAGGTTATTGCACTTGTGACGAACAGAAATTGCACAAACACAAGAAAAAAGAGGCGCTACATTTCCGGCCACCGGAAACACGCCGTTGTGTTCCAGAGAGCAGAAACAATTATGCTCGGGACATTCACCCCCTTCGGGGCAGCACGGCTTCAACGTAAATCAATGAAAATCGACAGTGATCGCGTGTTGTTTCTGTTTTCTGTTTTCCATCGCAGCACTATTGGTATCGCACGGAAAGTGTGGATGAGCAGAAGCACTGAAAGAGGGAGGGAAAATCCTTCCGAGCGCGTTGGTACGGAAAATGGAGGCCCCCTTGTGTTGGGTGCATCTAAGCCCGATCCGTTCGATGTTCATCGGCCACCTTTTATTGTCGCGCGGTTACTTCATCATGCGTTGTGTTGTGTTGTGTAGTGTTGTGTTGTGCAGAAATTCTGCAGACTTCCCGCATACATGCATAAGTCCTACGGTGCGTGAAGTGCACTACCATACGTGCGTTTTTCCAGCGCCCACTTCCCGTCTGCGAAGCACACGATCTTCTCCCCCTCCCGCGGAAAGTTGGCAATGAGTTCCCCTCGTGCGTCCGATGAAAGTAAAGGTGTGATGTGTTGCACTTTTCTCGAGAGGTTTCCACGTTTTTCTTTCCACTTCGCGCGTTATCATGCATCTCCCTTTTTTGTTGTGGTCTCTTGTTTCACTCTCACTGTTTGTAATAGATACACAGATATAGTTACTGGCACGAGATGGTGCACAACATGCTATGGAAGAGAGAAAGACAGAAAGTGCAAGTACTTGTGAATTTAACAAACAGCCAAACGTTTAAAGTTTTTCCTAAGAAATTTCCTTTCAGTATAAAACAAAACAAAAACAAAAGCGAAAGGAACTAACAAACTAACCTTCAGCCCTCCCATGTACATCTTTGTTACTATCGATCGTGCATTATTGGGCGTTTAAATGTGAACCGTAGCCAACAAAGGCGTGTAGCATGGTTATTTTATGAAGGATTAAATTAGGAAACACACGATTAAGTAGTTCGGGCTTGTAAGGAAGAAAATAGCTAGGCATTGGAAGGTGTATTCAAATAAATAAAACAGAGTATTAATAACAGAGTATGTAGGGTTGAATCAATAAGTCGCCCCATAAATTACGCTTACTGTCTGTATTTTAGAGACCCCAAATCCTGCCTTTCTTTAATTTCAACAAAAAGACTCTAAGCTCTTCTATGGATTTTGTTCGAGCAATATCATCTTCATAATCAACCATTTTTCGACAGGATTCATCAGGATCGTTCAATGAAATGATAAACAGTTATTCCCGCAACCATTTCATTTTTGTTTGCTATCTTCGGCTTATTCGAGCCATGTGAAAAAGTATTTACGATCTTCTTACAGTCGCATGTTCATACCATTTGGGCCAGTAAATTTTTTTCTATTGCATAAGAGAGATCGAAGGATCTCTTTGTTTGTAACAATAATAAAATTTATTACAGGATTCTATTTCTTCATTTAAATTTAATTGAAACTTAACATTGGTAGGATATTGTTTTATATGTTCAACAACTGGCTGAGTTGATATTCTAACTTTTCAAACACTGTGGATAAAAATTTATTTATAACGATCTTTTAAAAATAAAAAAAATATCCAAATAAATTTTAGCTATCCCAATGCATCAATGATACAATTTGTGTAATGAATAGTTCTCAATAGAATAACGAACTAGAGACAATCTTTTACGTTCATCATTTATCCTTTTCGCGTCGTCTTTAAGTAAACCTGGTGATGAGCAGGACAAAGTAAAGGAGGGGGTGGTAGGCAAACCAATCCGAGGAGTCCAACCGTTCGCAAGGGATCCATCTTTTTGCACGCCATAGCACCGTACCCCGCACCCGGTGGGGAGGCCCTCGTTAGCCGTTTCCACTCGATCGTTACGCTTCCTTCCGTTTTTGACGCCCTCGCGCGGACTAACGCACGGCAGGGGGGGGGGTGGCTCGCCGCCCGAGGAAGGTGTGAAGCGTTCCTAACTTGGTGCAGCAAATCGTCATACCACCATGGCCATTAACCGGCCGTCGCCACAAGCCTCTCGCGACCGGTGTGTATGTGTGGTGGGGCCTAAGGGCCTCTCAGCTAAGCGGTACGGTTAAGTTATAAAAACACTACCCAGTCGACGCATCCGAAGCAATCGCGTCTAGTCCGGTCGAGCTTTAGCGTACAGCAGGACGGACCCATAGTGAACAGTGTACCGTGGCTCGTAGTGTCCAAACTTAGCCGCTAGTTCTGTGGTTACGAAAACCACACAAGTGCCGGGTCACAAGCTCTAGCTCCCAGAATCGTTGCCTCACGATGGGATCCTGGTCCCGGAGAATAGTAAGTGAAAGAATGCTTGCTACACGACGTGGCACATCCGTTTCGGTTATGGTTTCTCTTATCGATGTATGTTTGTCCCGATTACAGTGCCGTTTACACTTCACTCAGCTGATGGTTCTGGTGCTGTTGGCAGGAGTCCTCGTAACTGGCAGTCGAGTAAGGTGAGTTTAGTGATAATTTGCCATCGGTGATCCTTAGGAGTTGATATCTGGCAATGCATGAACAATACATTATCAGAGTAATCAAAAGTGATAGAATAAAGTGAAATAATTAGAAAAGAAAAATAGGAATCGTTTGACGATAGACTATTAATTTTAGTACAAACATGTATTGAGCACTCGAAATGTAAAACTTATTTCTGTTTTTAAAAGAGGAGTATCCTGTCACTATTAAATGATTGCTTAAATTATTGCGGTGAAGTTGATCTGAGAAATATTTGTTTGAATATTTATCTGTGTTTGTGTGTTCACGAAATATCTCGATTGATTTCTATTCGCTCTGAGTAGTATGCTGAAATTTTTATGATGTATCTGGCAGTTTGACTCAGTTTTGGATAGGAACTTACTGAATCGTAGTAGTTCAATTATAGTATATTTAAATGCCATTACGTCAATTTATAATCATCTTGCACTCTTTTATTTTAAACTATACATTCCTCTGTAGTTCAATTTCTTTATTAATAATACTGGATTGAACTGACTTGTAAATATGTTTAAAAAAAGTATACACAGGAAGTAAATATTTGATCGCATGCTATGGTAATCTATGTCCGACTTTATCGGAAAAGATTTCAAGTAATAGAGTTTGCAGAACACCAAATGATCATCTCCCCCATTTTTACAGGTCTAAAAAACATCATAAATCTCCAAGGTCAGCAGTGGCAGCACGATGGCAATCCCGGACATCTCCCGACGGAGCACTGAACGCGATCCACGAGTCCGCCGTAAAGCCGGCGCCGTTTTCTAAATCTGCAGTACACGTTGGCGGCTCCATGAAGCGCTCCTACTACGTACCGACGGTGGCCAACCCCGAGACCAAGTTGCATCACTTCATCAACAACCTGAAGACGGGTATCGGGGCGTCAAAGCTAGCGCACGCCGTCAATGGCGTGACCGGAGCCTTCCAGCAGTCGGTGGCAGGCTTGCTTTCGGGTCAGAGTCTCACCAACAATGCATACCGAGCACCGGCCAGCGCCGGATACTACGGCACCGGCAACGAGCTCCGTTACGGACAACCGTTCGTCAGCAAGCAACCATCGACGGCCGGACACTTCAAGTCCCAGGGATACGGCCCCAAGGGAGGCCAGGGCAAGCCACGAAGGCATCCTCCGGCGAAGGCGGGCAAGTACGACGCACTGATGTCTGACCTCGGAATCTCCGGCTACAAACACTTCGAGAACGCCGTCATTCGAGATCTGGAGCGGCGCGAGGAGCTTAAGGTGGAAGCAACGATCCACACGCTGTTCCCGGAGGCCTCGGACGATGATTGGCGCCCGATTCCATCGAACAAAAAGCCTGCCGGCTTGGTGTCCAGCCAACAGGCAGTGGGAACGCGAAACCCGTCCGGACCGGAGTTTTCCGAGACGAAAGTGGTTCACACGCTGAAAGAGACACCTTCCGCCAAGAAGCCTGCCTTGGAGAAAAGCGTAGGCCGCCCGGTTAAGCAAAAGTCGGCTTTGACGGGACACGCCACACTAGGTTCGGTGAGTTCCAAGAGTACAGTGGCTCCTGCCCATTCCAGTGGACAGAAACATCGCGTCAAAGGATCGCCGATGGTAAAGGACAAACGTACCAAGGAGCGAACGAAGTGCTGGAACTGCTTCAACACAACGACAACACCGGTTAAGACCAAACAGCAGCCTTCATACTCAACCACCGCACGAGTTCCTACCACCGTCAGCAACCAGCAGCAGTCTCAGCGCTTCGGACCAACCTACGACACGACGATGTTCTTCGGCAACGACGGAAAGCCACCGGCCACCCTCGTCGGAGCCGTAGCCAAATCGTACAGTAACGTCGAGGTGCACTACAACCGTACACTCCCACCACCACCACCGTTCATCCCGGGTCCCTGGAGTCCGCAGGGACCGCTCGAGGTCAGTACACAGTCGCAGGCACCCCCGGTAACCCTCACGGAAGCGCCCGGAACCAGTCCACTCTACACGACCACCAAGAAGAGCTTCTCGAAGCTCGTCAAACCGTACGTTGGAAGCCTGGCCCTGGTGGCCGATGGCGAGGCGGTTACTTCGACCACCACTCACAAACCGACTGGCGGCTCGCAAGGGACGAAAGGCACCAAAGGGCCAGGGAGCAAGAAGCAACGCACGACGCACAAATCCGACGCCCATCGGAGACCGATCCATGGCAGCGGCGCCAAACCGCTCGACAGCTTCGGCGCTGGATCCGGCACGAGCGAGCTGCGGGTGCGCAAGAAGTTCGACTCCAAGTACAGCCGGAACCGCGGCACGATCAAGTTCAAGGATGCGCTCCAGAAGAACCCGGACCAGATCTACCGATAGAGCCAGGCTCTATAACACCGGCGGCGTGGTCGCCAAACCGATTCAGTAATTCCTCGTTTTCAGCTGTGTTTTCCGTATGAAAGGGGCGATATTAGTCGCTGCCGAGCTCCCGAGGCTGCAGAGAGCTGTGTGTACCATTACTACTTCGCATCGAGCCGCGCGGAGTGTCGCATGGAATCATTACTTTAAGATGTCGCTTATTTATATGCAGTAGATAGCAATGTAAGGCCCAGCATAGACCAAAGTCCCACCAAAAGCGGTTAAAGCGGACGATAGCTTCCTAGAGGATCATAGTCAAATACTTAAAATAGTGCTTACGATAAGAAACAAAACCCCACACACAAACACACGCTTCGTTTCCTTAGGTGTTTCTTCATATACAGTTCTTTTTGTCGCGCATGTCGTTTTCTACCGAACTCTTTTTCTCGATACCCGCTTCATGTGTCTATGAATAAAAAAAGTCGGTTACTTAACGTTGTCCTACGTTGTTTAATTTTCCAGCGAAAGCAAGTGTCAAAAATACGAATGTTTAAAGAAACCTTTAAAAACTAGCGACCGACGAAAGACTGTACCACAGCTTCGGAGAAGTTACGCAATTTCATTTTTCAGCGCAACTTTTGTGACAAGGAAAAGGCTAACAGTATGACGGCGAAAAACAACACACAACACACGACCTACTTTACATGCCGACGTCATTTGGTGCGTTACAATCATTATGCCTGTGACCACCACCGTTGATTACGTCTTAGTTTTTTTTGTATTTTCGGAAATCTCCTTTCTCTGTACGAAAATTATCATTTACAATGTGGTCAGTCTGGGGTATTTGAAACCATTTTATTCTCCACGCTATGATTGTCTTATACATCTTGGAAAAAACTGGAACACCCATGTAACATTTTCCTTGTAATTTGAACTCCATACTCTAAGAAATTAACCTTAACCTTTAGTGGGAAAAACATCGTTGCAATTTAAAACAATGCCTGTCTTTTGCTTTTAGTGAAGGTTTATCTTTAGCCATCGGTTTCATAACTAATCATGACCTAAAAATGGCGTGTTCCAGCGAAGTAAGTCCTTTAATCAACCGAACGAATTTCATGAATATTTCACTACGTACAGTTATACCAGCCAGGTTAATTAATTGTATACTTGGTGGCTTTTATTGGAACTTTACGTTATAATAGGCAGCTCAAAAACTAATCGGCTTTAAACCTAAAAAAAAGCTAAATATACCTCCGGCCACATTACTAGAGGGTGCGGTGCTAAATTATCCATAATTGGCCTTCGCTAGCTCACCATTGTCGATGACATCGACTTCTGTTTTTACTTTCATATACTAAAGTGCACCGCACCGGATGCCCAAAGCACGGTTTAATTTTCTTTTTCAATGGTGTACTTCTTTTCTCCCTGTTCCTGTTTCTTACATCCTACGGTTCGTTTTCCCATTCGTATCATGCATGAAAAGCTAACCACGGCGCCGGTTTGTGGCATTGAAGTGAGAAGCAAATAAGCAAAAGCGCTGGGCTGCCATTGAGTGACAGTGAAAGTGGCTGCGCACGATTGGGTGGGCTGCCCGCCAACCATGCCGAAGAAAAACCCCATCGCGATGTGTGCGTGTTCGAGCTTTAATCATTGCGTGAAGAAAAACGAAGGCCGAGGGATGATGACAAAGGTGGATGAAACGGCAAAGCGAGAGGAAAACGATAAAGGCACAGTGATGAGCATCGGTACGTCATCATACGTCAACCGAAAATTGGTTTGTGTAAGGAAAGTGTTTGAACAAACCTGTTAAACCAAAATTTATATTATTTTCATTTTTTTATTCACATTTTAGATTATGATTAGAATAAACTTTCTGTTGGTAACGACTGTGACTGTGAAAGAGATAAAAAAAGAGAACCTTAACATAGTCTTGCCATTATGCAAGCGCAATCAACATCTTCAGCGACCGCAGAAATGTTTACCTCCCATACCATTCCGCTCACTGATTGCCGATGATCCGTGCACGTATGTGTGTACGCGTGTGTTTTTACCACTTTTCCACGGTCCGTGCACCAGCGTGCACCGTGCATGCGGAAACGGAAATTAAACGTTAAATCTTGCACCGGCACATAATTTACCATTTTCAGCTACCGATCGGATTGGCGGCCAAAGGGGAAATTAGGAAGCAGAGCGAGCGAGAGTGAAATAAAAACAAAGCGACAAAAATTAGATGGGAAGAGCAGATCCTATGATTTGATGAAAATTGTATCGACGGGCTGGGAGTGTTTTTTTTCATGATGATCGGATGAAAAAATTTGATTCGAAAACGCGATGTAGTTAAACGTCTGCACGTGACAAGTAACCTAGTAATTATTTGCTGGAAAATTCGACGCCACATGAGTTTTTTTATAAGATGAACGAAAATGCATTAGCGTTTTCTACAATATAACAAGACGGAACGAATGCTACCGGAGTAAGGAGTTTGCAACAAAAGACTTCAACAGACGCACAGGCAACGAACCGCGTATTTTGTTGTACCTGTAACCGGTGGGTCGTACCTCAACAAACAGTGGGCGTTGAACGGTAAAGAAGCGCGTACTTAAAAATGTTCCCAACGTTACATATCCACGCACTTGCGGATTAATTTATATCGGGCTAATTGGGGCGGTTTGTTTACATTTATCATTAGCAAAAATCGATTTCAACTCGGGCATGCCGCTTACACCAAAACGCCTGCCGCTGAACATACAGTCGTATTATCGCACACAAGACGCATCGATCAACGCAGTTTACCTAAAAGTCCCTTCGCGCTACCCAGGTAGGGACCACACAAGGTGGCGCGCAATGAAGTGTGAAGATAAAGTGGCCCACGTAATCCTCAGGTTCCGTAATCGCAACGTCTTTTTGAGGAATGTCGGAAGGAAAACAAATTAAATCCAAACAATTAAAGCAACAGACGCTACCAAAATAGGCGCCAAACAAACACCATCAACCCGAGCATCACACGGTTTTGCCACGATGTAGACAAAAGGGATGGCACACGGGTGAAGACGGCATGCAAATGGCGGCGTAATTGATTACGTGTCACTTTCGTTACGGCGTGAATTTCACACCAACGAGCGGATCGATAAATCTCAGCAGGTTTAAGTATGCATCGATTTCAAAGCAATGTATGCGGGGTAAAAGGGAAAAATATTTCAATTTATCTTAACGAATTAATTGACAGAAACGCCGTAAGAAATTGTGTTGCAAATTGCAAATAATAAATAAATGTATATGCATCGTTCCTCAAGCTTATCCAACCATGCAGAAATATTACCATTCTAATGTTTTAATCGTGTTGCAAAATTTCGAGATTATTCCATAACCGATCCGTTCGTTTTCTTTTCCTCCCCGTCATGTTCCTTGGAATGGAAAGGTCTGGTGTAAAATATAGTAGTTCCATGTTGTTTTTATTTTTTATTTTTTCATTTGCCACAACCACTGGAACATGTCCCGTATCTCGGCCACTAGGAACAAGTTTGGCCTAGTGTATATGGATGCACAGCAAACGGAACAGGAATGACCAAGCGCGCAGCACGATGATTACATGAACATTCACAGAAACAGTACAACATAAAACGAAACTGGTCCACAGATTAGACGAACCTTTCCAACTCTACGGTTATAGGATGCAATGAAAGTAAAACCTGCCGATGTGAAAGATGTGTACCCGCTTGTCCGAGCACCGGCAACCGGACCAGGGACGGGTAGGAGCTCTTAGGCGATGTAGGAAATATGTAGTGCCATCGAGTTTCGTTTGGCGCGACAGCTTTGATACAATCAACACTACCGCGAAACAAATGTGTGATGTTTTTTTAAACTTCGTGACATGGAAAGATTGGCCTCGTTTCCGAACGCCAAATGGAGATCGAATTGAATGGATGGGAAAATCGAAAACTTAGCCACCCTTTCTCGATTCAATTCTTATGCTGCTCGGTTCCGTTACATATTTCGAAAACGTGTGTTTCTTTTCCCTTTTGTTCTGCTCGATTTCCCGTTTACATCCACACAGTAAACATAGTAAAAGCTGATTTCCGCTTACTTTAACTGCTCTGACAGCTGAATCGGCACTAGACAATTTAAATAAGCACTTCAGTGGTCTTCTATTAGTCGTCTTTGCTGTTCAATCCTGTGCGAGGATGGTACTTGTTGATGAAATACTTAAACCCTGAATAAATACTACCCTTCAGCCTCGAGATGGGATTGTGAATAGCTTTCGACTCAATCATATCTGATCTGTTGTTGGTTTCACATGTTTTATACTTGTTTCTGATAATGGTCATGAACAACCCAAATCCTTATTCAATTTGAGGCTGATTGTTGGCACATGTATTTTTTACTCTTGTACTGGAACATTCCGGCCTTTTCGTTTCTTTTTCCTAAAAAAACGTTTGGGAGTAGGATGGAGTATGATTTTCTTTTCTCCACCATGCCCTCGTCGGCCCGAATTTTTTACGTACACCACTTGTGAACCTCCCTTCCCGCTCGATACCATGAAATCTTTCGGTGGCCACTCTTTCTATCCGGCGGAAGGGACGTTGAAAAGCGGCATTATTATTAGAGGAGCACATTTGTGCCTGTATGGTTTTCGGCTGGTACGAGATATGAGGAAAAGAGAGTGCTTGAATGTGAACGGAGGGTAGCACGGGAGGACGTTTCGAGGGGTAGAGTTTGAGACTCACTGAGTGATAACATTGGATTGTGTTCGTTGGCCAACCCCACCTGCAGCGTCAGTAGCAGCTTCTTCCGGGGGCGCCTCCTCTCTGCTCAAACCTCTTATGATCGTCCAACGCAACTACCACCCCCTGCCAACCCATTTGGCAATAGTTCCCGCCCGGACGAAGCCACCGAAGCGAACCAAGGATTGAGCAGCAGCAGCAGCAGCAGCCGTCTCGGGGTGGTGGACCAGGTCTTGGAGTGGGCTTGGAGTGGGCTTGCCCGACCACTCGAGGTTCTCTTTCTCCCTCGCGCCCACCACTGGGCGCTCGTGGATGCGAAAGTAGATATTTAAAGATCGGTCGTTTTTAAAATCTGGCCATAACAACCGCGATCAGCTGCGAGCTCGAAAGACAGACGACCGGAAGAAAAACTCCAGCGAATGCCACGAAACTAAGCGCGAAAGAAGTGACTGTGAGTGAATCTGTAGATCTGCGTACGTAAAACCATTGTGCTAGTGGCCTTGTTTGGTGTGTGTACCAGTGCAAAAGAACTGAATTGTTGTGCAAAGCGACCTAAATTTAAAGAAAATAGTTAAGTTCTCACTCAATAACTGTGTTAAAAGCGACGAAACATGAAAACAGCTACGAAAATTGTAAGTAAACGTGAAGGATTATTCATTGGTTGATACTCCTTAAAACCTTTACGACCAGGCAGTCAAAGTGGTTTCCCGCCAAAACCGGAATAAGCCAAGCGATTTGTGCTCAGTTGTTTTACTTGTCGACAACGAGAATGTTTTCAACCATGATCGGATTATTGCTAAATAGTTCCATTAAGTTCTACGTAAATCGGAGAGAAAGTGTTTTACGATTTTACTGTTTTGGCAAATGCCAAATGAACGACACGTGTTTAATTTTGATGCACAATTGAGCTACTGAAAAAGGAAAAATCTTGTAAGATATATAAAAAACTTGTTCGATTTGTAAGTTGACCCTATCATGGTCCTCTGAAAAAAATTGCTTTGTTGCAGTCCATGTTGTGCAAATTAAGTATTACGCGTCTGATCTTTGAAAAAAGTTTTTTATATTAGGCATCTGAACCTTAATTAAATTAAAAATTTTATAGACACGTCGACGGTCAAGACGAACTGGAATAGTAAACTTAGTAGTAACTTAGTTTAAATAGAAGATCTAATAGAATAAATTTAGCTAAATATTACGAAGCAATTAACCACTTTCCGATTTTGTATTTTTCCCAGATTGTTGGCCTTTTCCTCATCATGACGCTGCTCGTTTGCGCCTTCGAAAGCCACCCAGTGCCTGATCATGCCAAGTGAGTTTAGAATTTTTATTTCACCAATCTTGACTTAAAACCATGTTTTAATACATCCTTTCCGCGCAGGATTCGTATCCACGTGCCCATCAAACATCACACGCATCTGCACACGAAAACGGTCGTGAAAACGGTCCACGTCGGGATTCCGGTAAAAAACGTAAAATCACACGACGACGAACACGGCTGGGAGTATGGAAAGAAGAAGAAGGGTGCCTCCAGCTACCTGTCGTATCTGTGAGCATGGGCCAGAGGCACGAAAGTGACCGGTGAATGTATTTAGGCTTTTGGAACCAAAAAGTAGAATTATCAATAAATAATAGGTACAAATATAGCGAATGTTCGTGTTCTACTTAAAAGCGAAATATCACATACTTTGAGAGAGAAAGGTAAGCACTTTTTTATTAATAAATCTGTTAGCAAGCCACATTACGAAGCTTTACATTTTAGATAGTGTGTGCTCAATGTCCATTTTTTAACAGGAATCATAAATTTTGTATACTCTGCAACTTGTCGTGGCAATAATTGCAAAAACCCTTAAAGTTTTTGGTGTCCTATACTTTATCATTTTCTTTACAGGTCTTCAGAAATGCTTGTCTGTTCTTGGCTTGCAATAATAGTTCTTTGTATGGGAATGGGAAATTTGTGTTCTATATAGTATAATGAAGGACTCGGTTATAGTAAGGATTTGAATCAACGCCATAAAATCAGACATTTTTCTGTTGTAAGTTTACTATTTTGTTTAAACTGATCAGAACAAGTTGGAAATTTAAACATTAAAATCCAACCAAGGTTTCTGTACCAATTTCCCATACAAAAATTTGTTTCGGGAACTAAGAATTGGGGAAAAATATTGGTTAAAAAAAGTTTCTATTGCCATTAATTTGAGGGGGTTTCTTATTTACATACGGCCACACAAACTTATGAAATTAGTTGGCTATTTCAATCATTATTTCAAGCTGTGACCAAGGTTTTTGAAACTTGTTGATGCCAGTTTGGCGCGCTGCAGCTTTGCTCTAGTGGTGGGTAAACCGAATCCCGTGAAACAGTCAAGATACGATATAAATCATTCAGTGCCGTTCTGGAAATCGTTTATCCTAATCTGAATCCCCATCAAATCACGACAGATAACTCACCTTATCCTCAATACAAACATGCTACTATTTTTCGAACCTAAGTTAAATCGTCCAAAACCTTAATCTATGTCCAATCCATTCTAACCAGCGCCTGAGTCGAGAAAACTGAAATCAATCACATAAAACATCATAAACTGAAACAAATAAAATCTGATTCGAATCCCAAACAAATCAAATCTGATTCAAACCCCAATCTAATTAAATTTTTAGAATCCATCAGATGGGATTCGAATTTTTGGAATCCGTCAGATGGGATTCAAATCTTTGGAATCCGTCTAGGGATCGAATCTTCAAGTCTTCCAAATTTCGATTTTGCCAACACTAGACCAAACTGTGCCATTTCAGCGTTGTGGAAAAACAGCATCCAGCTGTTAGTTTTGTTTTTGCCATTTTCAGAAAAGATCGATCTTTGTAAACACGATGGAAGAAGTGACTCCACGATCCAACGAATACTGGAAACGAGTAAATTCCCTACATTACGATAACATGACCCTACTAACGACACCTGTGATCGTTCTTTTATCTGTGTCGTTCTTTATCAGTGATAAACATAATAGCTCTAGAAGGGCGATGAATCACGCATAACTCGTCTATGCTGTGACGAAGTAATAGTAATTCAATAAGTATTGCAGAAGAATTCTTGTTCTAATCCATTTTGTGATCTACAAACAATAAACTCCCTGCAACGGTGTGGTATGCGCATATGAGAAGCCTCTCAAGTGCGTTATTATCAATGAATCAGACGAAACAGCAAATTGCAGTGTTGTAACACAAACAACTAAATGATTATTTTCTTTGCGTATGAGTTTTGAGTTTAATCGAAAAACATTCTTTTTTAATTCTTAGGCTTATCTCGGCCCGCTGCCGGATGAGTTTCTACGTGTTACGACGGCACAGGACATTCAGGAAGTTTCGGACAGACAGGCGGCTTTGGCGCTACAAAATATTCAAAACTCCTACACGCCGTACATGGTAAAATCATCGTTCGATCTAGGCAAATCCTAGTAATTATGACTACGAACCTATGCTTTCAGGCTCCCAACTTTGTCGGTCGTTTGAGCATCACCGTCGCGCAAGCGAAGCTGGTTAAAAACTATGGCATCACAAGAATGGACCCGTATGTTCGCCTCCGAGTGGGGCACTTCGTGTACGAAACTCAAACGGCAACGAACGGTGGTAGGAATCCACGCTGGAACCGTGTCATTCACTGCCAGCTACCGGCCGGAGTCGATACGATCTCCCTTGAGTTGTATGATGAATGTAACTTTTCCATGGACGAGCTGATTGCTTGGGCCGAAATACGCATTCCACAGTCGGTGCTGCGGGGAGAAACCCTGGAAGAATGGTTTCCGCTTAGCGGAAAGCAAGGCGAGGGCCTCGAAGGTAGCATCGATATGGTGATGAGCTTTAATGTGAGTATAAGTACGGATGGTAATTGTAGGAGTGGTTTAGTAATGTTTCTGCAATTGTTTTCCTCAGAATGTCGTCGTTCAGCCTCGAATGATACAAACCAATGCACCGGTTGTGTTGGTCCCAAATGTCGCAAGTGGCACACGGATGCCTGTTTTTGTCGCCCCAAATCAGCCGCAAGTAGCCCGTCCTCCTCCTGTACTCTCCGAGGAAGATTTGACCCGCATTCATGAGATGTTTCCGCAGATTGATAAAGAAGTCATTAAATCAGTTGCAGTGGCTAACAACCAAGACCGGGATGCGGTCATCAATGCGTTGCTACAGATGAGTAGCTAAATGTTACATGAAAACTGCTAGTGAAAGTGTTTAGCTTTGCCTGTGCGGATTCTCTTTGCAGTGGATGCAGAAGATTTTATTGAACCCTTCCAGTAATCGTTTTTTTCTATTTTACCATCAGCTTCTATATGTAATAAATAATCATACGCTAACTCTATAGACATCAATGCAATTTGAGCGTTTTTTAAGTTGCTATTTAAACGATATCACAAACGATTCTTCATAATACCGTTTTCACAAACATTTCCTTCCAAAAATACGTAAAAATATTCCACATGATTCAATGACACTGTCAGAATAGTAGCTAAACAAAACCGACAGCATTTCACTGCCAGCATTAAAAATGTCACTTTAGGCAGAAAAAAAGTAAACAATTTGCCGCCGAAAGACCGACAAATGGACGCCTTGTGATAAACTACATGCAGTACGCGCGTGATTTGGTGTTGATAAAATACAAAAATGATTCGTATAGCAGCCCTCAACGAGGAGGAATCGGACGATAGTAATGGATTCGATTCGGAACTCATCGTCACTAAAGAAGCAGAGGTACTTTTCCTTATCCAATTTACGTTCATTTTGCTTGGAAACATTCAGGCGATGTAACATTCTATCAATTTCCCCCTCAAGGAAACCATTGCGATATCCGAGTATGTACGAGCGCTTCAGATGAAGAAAGAAAACAGGCTGCAGGAAGCATTGGAATTACTATTGGAACTGTTGGATACGCAAGTTATCAACGATGTAAGTGGAATCAATTGTACATGTTGGCAGTTTCGTTAGTATATATGCATTGCCGATAGAAGAAAACAGAATGTTACGAACTCCTTTAACTCCACAGGTAACAACAACCCAAACGGACAGCAAGCTGTTCGCGGTCAAGTATAATTGCTTCCGGAACATTGGACTTATATACGAAGAACAAGGGAAAGAGAATCTTTCGATAGAGTTCCTCATGAAGGTAAGTTGCTTTATGTCTCTTTGTTGATTGATTATCGGTCAATTAACCATACTATATACCATATGACTTTTCTTAGGCAATGGATCTGGATGAAACGGACGTTTATACAATGTCCCGGTTGGCTCGTATGGCTTTAAAGACGGGCTACCTGCAGATAGCGAAGCTGTACTTTGAAAAATGCCTCAAACGAAATCCAAACCATTGGCCTAGCATGGAGGGAATGCTCAAGGTATTCTGCAGTGCATCAAACGTGGTCGAGGCTTACGGCTGGGCCGCACAATGCCATCGAAAGGACAGCCGTAACAAACTGTACGTCGACGTTTTGCGCGCCATCAGGGAAAAGTTCAAGGCAGCGTTATCGTACCTGGACACGGTGTTCACCGTGCCTGTAGCAATCGATTTTGCGGAGGAAGAAAAGCGGAGACCGCTGGTCCTGGCGTTGGCAACGTTCGATGAATTGTTTAAACCGCGCCAGTCGGATTTTGAAACACCCGATCTGACGGTGATGCCGGATACGCTGAAAGAACTACTCAAGATCGATGATCTCAGTTTTGAATCCATCGGCAATGTGCTGGTTAAGCTGCATGATGCAATGGAAAAGTTTGACTTGGTAAGTTGCGTTGTACGTTGGTGTTTCGTGAATGATACACTCATACACTTATTTTACTAAATGTAAAACATTAATCTTTCAGAAATGCGTATTCATGCTCGATACTGATACCCTTTTTTGTGAACGCACAAAAGAAGTGTCGGAAAAAATGGAAGAAGACGCAGAAATGTCGCCACCAGTGGCCGAATGTGAAGCAGAAGTTCCCACTGCCAAGGATGACGTAAGGACGGAAGTAGATGAGGAAGAAATATGTGGTATGTTGGTTGCACAGCGTTCATTGAAATTTGAATAACAATATTAACATATCCATTTGTTTCAGAAGAAGCAAATGAATGCAGTATTGCTGCTCCAAGCAAGATTAGCGATGAGGCTAACGGAAATGGTACATCTGCAGCCGATAGTGCCGATTCCGGTGTTGGTAAGCTATTCTTAATCTTCTCTGTATGTAGGTTTTGTAAAATCAATGCTTTATGTGTATCCATAAGATGCGAACGAACAAAAGAACAAGGCGCGTAGACGTGGAAGTGAACTAAAAATCCTCGAACAATGGGGATGGCACAAAAATCGAAGATCGACACGGAAGAAGAGCGTCCAGGAGGTGAATGATCCAGTCGATGCGACCGTAGATTCATTCTTTAGACAAGCAGTGAAACAGCATTTGTCGTAAGTTTTAGTTGAAATTTGAATTGAGATTTCTATAAAAACAAAAACATTTTTATTCTAGAAACGAATTACAAGTCAAAGGATCACCATTTGCGTTACAAGAGCAACAAGAACATAATACGTTAAAAGGAAAGGAGCAAGAATCTGAAGCTTCTAAGGAACCGACCATCGGTAGCACTATTAGTCAATCCGATTTTTGCAATGAATGTAATATGCAAAATTTTATCTCCGAAATGAAGGTAGGCTGCATGACCACTTAAACCTCTAAGGAAGGGAGTTAATGACTTATCTACTTTTGTTTTTCTTCTACTTCACGGCACGCAGAAAAACGACATCGACGTGTATGCCCTGATGTACGGGTTTTTGGCTCACCTTTCCAAGTCCTGGGGACTACCGATGAAGCCAGAACTGCGAGACATTTATCTGAAAGTGCACGACTCGTTCGTTGAGTTCACCGACTACGACGCGTGGAATCAGCTGTCCGACGAGCAGTTGGAATTGATTTTTCAAATCACGGTGTTCCATTTGGAGCTGAAGCTTGACGCCGGTCTATGCACGCAGTCCAGCGAGCAAACTGAGAGGTAATTCAAATTAGATTCCTTTCAAACAGATTTTGTCTAAGCTAATAGTACACCGTTCGGTAAACTTTCTTACCAGCATCTTCGACACATTCGATGAAGCCGTCTTCCATCGGTGTCGTTTCTATGTGGACAGCTTGCCCAATCAGAACACAATCACAGTCTACCGCATCCGATTGCTGTGGCTTGCGTATATCCTTGATTGTAGCGTGAAAAAGTTTGAAGATGCATTGGACAATTTATATTTGGTAAGAATGCGACACAACACACTCTGATATTCAACCACTGATTTTATCTTCTTCATCATACGCACAGCTTCAAGAACTTGTTAACACTCCCAATGGTGGACACCGTTTGGAACTGAACTTTCCAAATCAACGTGCCAACACGAACATTAGTAGTGCATCTATTCGTGAGTTAATCGGCGAAACGGAACGGAAGCTACGGATCGAACGCGTCAAGCGTCACTATGAGAGTGGAGAACACGAGCAAGTCGTTGCGATTCTGATGGACACATTGCGATACTACACAACGTTGGGAAATCCGAACGAGTCAATCCTAAGTCTCACCATTCAGACGCAGATGCTATTAGAATCACAGTGGAACATGGCTGAAATGGAGGTAAACTTGTTGAATGAACTTGACAATTTACTATAGAAAATTTTTATCTCACCTAACTGATATAAATGGTTTCAGCAATGCTTCATCTGGTCGGAAAAATCATTCACTTACTCCGTCCAGCAGTTCGTCACCGCAGCCGTACAGCATGACAGCCGGTTGTCTCGAATGTGGGCCAGCAATATAAATTTCACACTTCTCTACCTCGAGTCCATCATCAAGCAGGAAGGAGTGGGAATGTGTACGTGTATCGTTTGTCAACACATTATTATAAATTGAAAGGCCGGTAGATTTACCTTATCTGGGGGTTCCTTTTTCTAGTGGATGTGCTGGACAGAAACTTACCGAGGCTGATCCAAACACTTCATCGGCTTCTAACGCACCAGCTCGATCCAAGCGGGGAGAAAAATTACACTGCACAGCTCTGCTTGATTGAGTGCTGGAGGGCGTGGATTGTACTGTACTACATCTTGGAGAGGCAAGATGATATGGATGGCTTGGTAAAGGTGAACCGGCCGCCAGGCATCGCGGACCTGAGTGGTACGTTCGAAATGGAACCGGAGCGACTATGCAATTCGATCATGATGTGTTTCGTGGCGCACGAACTGCTAGGAAAGTACGTACAAATGCGTTTATCGGATTGGGTTTTGAATCGTTTGGATAAATGGATTTATTTTTCCTACATCCTTTTTACAGGAAAAACTGGTGTTCCAAGGGTGAGAGTGGACTTTTGTTCCACATACTGGACGTGGTAGTGCCGAAGATTCGTTCACCATTGCTAGAACCGTTCCGGGAGATGTTGAACGAGTATTTGGAGCAGGTGACCTACTGCTTGTACGGGTACCCGCAAAAGCGTCCACGTTTGCGCCACATACAGGACCACTGTGCGTCGCAAGTGACACTTACCTGGGATCGAGCCATTCAGCTCTTTGATCTTTACCGCCCGGACAGTCTGCCTGAGTTTAATTCCTACAAGTAGGTGGCTAGCGAGCTTTTGCCCGCTACTTTTCCGCGTTAAACTACAAATAAACCTGGTTCACCTTTTTTTTGGTATTAGGTTAGAATCGATCTCTACCGACATGGAAGCACTACTCCAACGAATCATACCGCTCATCCCTACCGAGATCAACATCACGCGGCTGTCCCGGCCCATCTCGGAGTTTATCGATGGCAAGGGGAACACGCTGCCGGAAGCGGCCAACATTTTGCAGGGTGAAATCAAACCCATATTTTACCTACTCGCCGATTTTTACTTCAAAAGTCGTGATTTTACCCGCGCCATCAAGTACTACGTCATGGATCTGACACTGGAACCGTCGCGATTTGACTCGTGGGCCGGCGTATCGCTGTCCAAGGCGAGTAAGGTGGAAACGAAGCTAAACTCAACCGAAATCATACCGTAAGTATTGTTTGAGGGAAAAATATTTATTATGACACTTATGCCGTTAATTATTGTTGCAGGTTGCAGGAATTTTTGGATGAAACCGATAATGGCATGAAGTGCTTTGATCAGTGCTTGCAGCTAAACGAAGACGATCAGCAGTTGTGGATCGAATACGGCTCATTTGCCTACAACATACATTCGTTCTGCTCGCGTACGTTGAAGCTGCTGAGTGATACACTTTCCATGGAAAGGTAACTAGCGAGAGCGTGAAAAATAAATGTATTCCCCACTGGTCAAATTTAACTATTTCCTCCTCGCACTTACAGTTTTGCGTTGGTCGAAACGCACAAGGAGCGCTGCCTGGACATTGCTTTCACGTGTTTCAACAAGGTAAGCCTGGGCAAAATGTGCTTCACCGAGACCGAAGCGAACGAAGCCGATCGGCATGAGCAGCACGACTCTGGAAGCAACCACGAGGACGAAATCTGGCTCCACCACTACATGCTCGGGAAGATTGCGGAGAAAAAGAAGGAACATCCGGCCGTCTACCTAACGCACTATCTCAAGTCGGCCAAGTATCTGTATGAATGTAACGCGACCTATCCGATCAAGATCAACCACAGCAGCCCGTCGCAGCTGGCGATCGAGGCGTTGGAGGTATTCTACCGCATCAACGCGGCCATCATGAAGTACGTGGAGCAGCATTCGCCGATCAACAAGAAAACGGCCCGCCTGTTCCTGCGCACTCTCAAGGAGCTGTCCACCAGCCCGTTTGCCGTGAACAGGGCGAAGATCAACGAAAACATGCTGAAGCGGAAAATATCACCGAACGCCGGCGGGAACGGAAGTAATAGTAATCCTGGTGTTTCGGTGGCTGGGGGAGCTGCGATAGACGTGCAGGGTCTATCGTTCCCGAAAGTGTCGAAAGGTGGCGATCAACCGGTGGAGGGTACGATCGCTGGAGAACAAGAAACAACGAAGGTTACTTCACCACGAGCTGAAGATGAACCGGAACGTGCAGATACACCAATCGTTCCGCAGGAGGCTCCCGTCGAGACGGTTTCTACAACCCAAGCTGCCAATCCAATGGAACCTGGCGAGGGTAATCGGATGGCGATCGATGAGGAAAACGTTCCATCCCCCCCGGTGCCACCGCCACCAGGCCGAGCGGTTGAGCACATCCGAGTGGAGGAAATTAAACAACTCGGCGATCCGTTACCTACGCTACGGCGGGGATCGCAAGAGAGTGCCATAACGACAACGACAACGACCACCACGACGACCACCAGTACCTCATCGTCAAGCAGTGACTCGTCGGATAGTGATTCGGACACATCTTCCGATTCCGATAGCGACAGCACGTCGACGGATGATGAGGCGATTGTATGTTTATTTGCTTTAATATCAAGATCTTTTTACGATCATAATATGCATCGACATAATTTTAAACTATCTTTTTATTCTGTTCTGGTGTAACCTAAATTCCCATATTATTCTCCGCCCCCAACGTAGAACCAGCAACCAATAGACGCCGCGGATCGGGACACCATATTCAAGCTGTGCATCAAAAACCTGGAGGAGTGTATCACACGCTTTCCCGAGCACTATAAATCGATGTACCGACTGATACATCATTTCATGCACGCGCCAGGCCTGACCAAGTCGTTCGATAATGCACGTCAGCTTCTGCTCGGCACCTACCGCACGACCCTCGGCAATCAAATCCCGGGACTTTTCACGGAGCGCAAAACAACCAATTTTTTCAACGTAAGCGTTATCCTCTTTTTTGAAAACCTTCAAGATAATGCATCTTTGGAACCACCTAAATTATTTATATTTGTGTTAGCCAACGACATTTAAGGTTATCACGCTCTTCTTAATCAAAAGACATACCTCCTTTTAATTGGTACTTTCTTTTATTCTAGGGTTTGTGGAGAATTCCCGCTTCTGATATTGATCGCCCAGGAAACTTCGCCTCGCATATATCGAAGTGTGTGATCGTGCTCATGGAAACGCTCAAAGAATTTAACGATCACGAGATCCTACTGGACTTGGCATTGCAGTTGCAGCGTACACCCGAAGCGGATAAGTAAGTATTACATAATTAATAATCTAAACGGTATCATGGTTAAATAATTGCATGCTGTTTATGATCGGCTAGGAAATATCTGAACGATTACGAGCGCAAGGAACTGGTCCAGCAGGCCATCCTGTTCTGCGTGCAAGTTTACCGGAGTGTGCTGAAAAAGTGCACCGATCGGCACAACGACACCGAGCTGCTGACGCTAATGGTCGACGTGTACAAGGCGTACCGGAAGATCCTGAAGCACCTGCAGACGAAGGAACCGCTGTTCGCCGGCGTACTGATCGACGCGTACAAGGTGTTCGTGAGCGACAAGGTGACGAAGCTCCCGGAACACGGTTTGCTCGATTTGTCGATCAAGCTGTGCACGTACGAGATAAACTACCGCAAAACGCAGGAAAAGCAGCAAAGCAATGCCGGTGGAACTGGTACTGGTGCTGGTAGTGACGGAGGTGGGAATGGTGGAAAGCAAACTATGACGAGCGGGGAGCTTCCCGCAACGATGATCGTACCGATGCAACCAATTTCTGCGGTAAGTGTTTACCAATTCGGTTGCACATTGTAGCATATAGTTATTAATTCGGTCGTGTCTAAATTTGCAGAACTTTATCCCGGGCCTTACAAAGCAAAACAGGCGGCTAGGAACAGTGAAGGCATTGCCACCCTCAACCACACCGCATGAATTACAGCAGCAGCCTCAACACTACCCCAATCCCCATCAATTCACGCAGAGTTCGATGAGTAGTATGATGGCGGATCTATCATCTCGCGTCACCATCACACCAATCATGCTCGACCCAACATCCGGTGGTGGTGCAACCAGCAGCAAGAATAATGCTGCCGCCACATCGAGCGCCTCCATGTCCACAACCTCCTTGCTACAATCAACCGCTTCGCGGACATCTCCTTTCGCGCCGGCAGCAGCGACAGATATTCTTCTACCGAAGCCGGCGGGCGGTGGAACAGCGGTTTCTACCTCACTAAGCTCGCCGTCGGTAGCAACGACGGCAACCAGTCAACAGTCTGCCCTCTTCCAGCAGTATCTAAAAATCTTCAGTCAGATTCCAAACATATCTTCGCTCGGCAACAACCCACTGATGACAGCAGCCCTGACGGAGTATTTGGGTATTTATCAAACATGGTTTATAAAAAAATAATTTCATACTTGAGAAGTGCAATATCGCTCACACGCCAACTAGGATTTATCATAGGCATACGCATACAGATGGAACTTAGTAGCAAGAAATGGTGTTTGTTCTTTCATGCAATACAAATGATAGTGCATGATTACATTTTGCTCATTAGTATCACTTATAATTACCAACTATCTTCTTAGCATATGATACGAGTCATATCTGCCGATTCTAGTGCGGATGGCATTGATATTACTGTTGTTTTCCTAAGTCTCAATCATCTTCGGACATTCCACTGTGTTGATCACAGTCTACTTAGATCAGAGACTACTAAGTACCACAAACTGAGATATTCTTACTTCAAATTAATTGATCAGAAGTCTATGCATACTTGGGTAAAAAATCATAAAAGTTCTTTTTTTTTAAGTGAAAACTAATTTCTTAAAATATTTCAATTATTGTTTGAGCATCTTTTTCTTGAACACGTCTAAGGTGGTTACGTCTGATTTGGACAAAGTCCATGTCTCGCAGGCCAATCGAAAACCAACCAACCAACCTATTCTGATTTGTAATAAGCCAGTTCTCATCCAGTTCTTTTCCTAATTGTTTCAGCTACCTTTAATATGCATAAGTCTGCCACATCTCAGCTACAGTCTCCCACTGGCGACCGAAACGTTTCCCCGACACCTCATCCCTTATCACCATCCTCCACTCTTCCGCAAGCAAAGAACACGGGGATGGCAGCAACCGGGAAAGATCACGTCCTTAGCAATCAGCCTTCAACCACTTTCACAAATATTGGCACGAAAAAATTTTCCTCGAAAACTGTCTCCTCCACTGCGACCCTAAGCTCCGGTGGTAGCTACGAGCAGCAGCAGCAACAACTCGCCACGATCACGCTCACCTCGATGAGTGCCATGTCGGGTACGTCCTCGAATGCTGCGAAGAAAGATCGCGTCTCGTCACCTTTCGGAGCGCAGCGCGTAGCGTCTCCCTCACCCATACTAACCATCACCCCCTCGGAGGGTCCAGCACCGGTGGGGCCGCGACAAAAAGAACCCGCAACTGGCGGTCGCAAGCCGAAGGTGAAAAAAGCAGGCGGTGGACAGCAGACGCAACGTCCCACGCCATACGCCCGACCCACACCGCCACCGCCACCATCGTCCTCGTCATCGATGTCCTCCATACCGCAGCTCGGTGTGCCTGGGCTTTCGATCGAACCCGTCGCCGGGCCGCTTCTCTCACCGATGATGGGAAAGCTACCCCTCGCTGCTTCGCAGACCAGTAAGAGTGGCCCACAAACAGTCGGTCCGGGTGGCATGAGTACCACCATGAAGGATCTCGTCGCTTCCTACACCGAGCTGCTGCAAAAGTATCCGCACATGGCACGTTCGGTGCTGATGAATCAAAAGAGCCTAAACACCACTACCGGAGGGCCCTCCGGTCCGCAGACCACCGGTGGACGCAAGCCATCGGCGAAACAGGCTGCCAAAGCTGCAGCCGCCATGTCAATGCAGTCAGCTGGTGCAACAGGTCCCCCGGCCAGCGGGTCCGCTGGTGGTAACCGATTCGGAGGGTCAAACATGCCACGGATCGGTGCCACCATAACACCCCTACCGGCTGCAGGATTTTCCATCGATAGCTACGGAAGGCCAGCAACATCTCCCAGTGGAAGTGGAAACAGCGGAAATCTGGCCACTTCCGCAACAGCACTCAACATGCAACCAATGGGCATAGGGTAAGCACACTACTTGGAATGCGGTTTTGCTTGCTTCTTGTTGAACTCCCAAAACGTAATCTTTCCCTTACTCAGATCGAACCAGCAGCAAGGGAAAACACTCCAGCAGAAGCTGGCCGAACGGCAGAAGGCGAATAAGGCACGGGAAACGGAAGGAGTCTCTGGCGGCAGCGTTATGACGGGACAACCTAAATCCGGTGTCGATTCGGACGATGTTATCGTACTCGAATGATCGTAACAACAACCTGTAACTGAACGTAGTGAATAAATGATTAGGTAGCCTCATGCCACGTTTACAAACAGAACTGCCTCACCTAGAAACAATTTACCCACGCGCTTTCGACTGGTTCGACATTGTTTTTATTCAGTTTTTATTGCTGTTGGGAATAAAAGGTACCGATTCCATTTCACCTCGTCATCGAATCCATGTACTATATAAATATGCTTTTTTAAGGCCAAATTGTGTGTTGCTTTCGATTCCGATAAGCTATGCTTTGCATCAGAGCTCTAGTTTCGCATCCTTCCTGCGGTCGATTTGATTGTTTTGCGCTGCTCAATGTGTGTTCTCTCTTCTGATTATATTTTTTGCCCTTTGTGGTCTGTGCTCTGTAGGTGAAGAATTTCGTTTTCTCTCTCTACAATCTCCTGTTACCTTTTCTACACTTTCTACTAGGTTTAACTGGTTATTTCCTCCTATTTTGTTTCCGTTTAAAGGATGCTTTATGTATATTTATATTTAGCTCTCTGTCGTTTCTAATTTCTACTCTTTCGTTATCCTGTCGTTTCGTTTCATGTATGCTTTTTGTATTGTTTGCTCTGTACTGTTTTCTTCTAGGTTTTTATTCGGCGATTTACAAGTTTCCGTCATTGTAGAGTATTACGATTCAGAATATATTTTGCTTGTTTGCACCCTCCTCTCTCTGTTTTACGCATTCTCACTCTCGCTCTATCTGCTTTTCTCTTTCCCTTTCTTACGTTCTAAATACTCTGTAAATCCAGAATCACACATATTTGCACTGTACAACAATTTGCATATAAAAGTAATAAAATATATAATAGTAATATTATTTATCGACCAAAAACCACCTGTATATCTGTATAAAGGCTTCCTCGTTTTCTTTATCGTTCATTCTCTCTCTATTTCTTTTTCTTTTAATTCATCTCACACATTCTTTATCTCTCTTTCCCTCTCCCCCCGTACCCACTCGTCGCATTCGTAATAACCGTAATAACGCAAGTTCGTCTACTAAAAGCTCAATCTTTTCGCATTGTAAGCTTTTTGTGTAAACCTTTTCCTTTCAATAACACTGACGGACCATCAACTATGATAGTTATCTTTCAATCGTTCTCATTATTTCCCCCTGTTCATACACCTTACAGCTCCTCCCGTACACAAGGCCTACAAACATTCCAATTCTAAGTGCACTTATGATCTTTTCTCCTGCCTTTTTCTTCATGTCAACGCTTCATAATCCACACCAAGACTATTGGAAGCCAGTTTATGGTGAAACCTTCGCACGTTACCCTGTTGTTAATCCCTGTTCTTCCCTCGCTAGTGACCTCTCCGCTCTATGTGTCCCTTTTTCTCCCTCACATACACACACTGCTATCGAGCGTGACAATATTTTCGAGACCGGACGCCTCAGCATCCTTCTTAGCGTGGATGGTGGTGTCGAGCTTCGGTAGCGCGTTTTTAGTAGAAAAGAAATAATATGTGTTATTTACGCTAGCTCGAAACGATTTTAATGAATAGATTAATAATATTAGTAGTTATTATTATACATAAATAGCTTCCGCCTGTCCCTCGCTCGAGTCGAGCGTTATTTTGTGATCAGATTCATCGTCAAAAAAGCGCCGGAAGGTGAACTCGAAGAACCCGTGGTGGAACGGTTTCCCGCTGTCGCACACCTCGTCCAGGTTGCCGTGGCCACCCTCGTCGCAGGACGACGACGAATCCTGCAGCCGGCCCGGATCGATCGGGTCGAAGTTGGACGTGTCGGTCGGGTACTTGATCTTCGGCTCGTACAGCGCCTGCTGGCTGCGCAGGTCCTTGCTGAAGTCGATCGCGCGGAAGAACGGGTGTGACTTGATCTCGTCCACGTTGCGCCCGATCCGCTCGTCCTCGTTCTTGCACAGCCGCAGTATGATGTCCTTCGCCTCCGGCGTCAGCTGCGCCTCTTGCGGAATCCTCAATGTCTGCCGCCAATTGATGACCTGTTGCGAAAACGTGCAGAGGAGAGAATGTTAGAAGGATGGTTTGTACGCTACGCCTGTCTGTAAGGGCATACCTTTATCTGTGTTTCCTCTGCGGTGTTGGCCAAAAATGGAGGTTGTCCGACTAGCATCTCGTACAGTATGACTCCGACGCTCCACCAATCGCACAGCTGCGTGTAACCACTGCGCAGCAACACCTCCGGTGCGATATAGTTAGGCGTTCCGACGATCGAGTGTGCCTTGGCGCGATTCTTCTCGCGGAACTTTCTCCTAAAAAACACGAACCCAATCGTTTAGCAGGAAACCTAAACTTCTTCCCGCACGGTGCGTGAATAGTTCCAGGAACTCAATGCGTACCTCTCCAGTGGTGGTGGAATTTCCGAACCAAACTTGCTCCACGCTTCCATCGAATCTTGGCGGGCATGATCTGTTGAAAATGATGGTAAATTGAACGTCAAATAAGGGCTTATCGAAAACGCAAGCATCCTGCCAAGCATCAAACCTCCACGATATCTTACCATTCTTTTGATAGTACTTCGAGTCGTGCGTCCAGCGGAACCCGGTACACAGACCAAAATCGGTCAGCTTGATATGGCCCTTCCGATCGATCAGCACGTTGTCTGGCTTGATATCTCTGTGTGAATATGAGAACGGAAAAAAGTTTTATTCAAACTGTTGGTAGGAAAGTAGATCTAAGAAGGTTTTGCTATCTTATTTCGTAAAAGTAGGACTGGTAGTAAGGTTAATCAACCGTATTCCTAAATTTATTAAAAAGGAGTTAGTGATAGATTTTTTCGGAAAACAAAGTCACAAAGTACGAGTAGGTGGATTGTGTTAAAGCCAATGCTTTGATATTGAAAAGCAATTGAAGGAGTCCAATGGCATTTTCACAGTTTGTAAAATCAACAGCCAGATGGGAATATATTTCTAAACATATCAGAAAGAGTATTAAGATTTTTTAAATTTCGATGCAATGAGAAAAATAACTAAGCCTTCTTCATTTAGTTCTCGCAAATACAAATACTGAAAATAAACACTAGTTGCAGGGAAATTTGGTTTAAAATCTGGACTATAGTCCCCCAACCCACCTGTGAATGAATCCCATCTTGTGCACGCTGTCGATTGCACAGGTCAGTTCCGCTATGTAAAATCTGGCTAGGTCTTCCTCAAAGATGCCTTTTTTGATGAGCAGCGACATGAGATCTCCGCCTGAAACAAAGCAAAACGCATTCGAAGGATGACAATGAAGTTTGAAATATTCGTACACCAACAAAAGGTCAGAACAAGAATGGGTCGTTCGACAGATGCTTACCCGGTATGTAGTCCATGACGAAGTAGAGATTGTCCTTGTCCTGGAAGCTGTAGTACAGCTTCACGACCCACTCGTTGTCGGCCTCGGCCAGGATGTCCCGCTCGGCCTTGACGTGCGCCACCTGGTTGCGCTTGAGGACGTCCGCCTTACGCAGTGTCTTCATCGCGTACAGATGGTTGGTGGTGTCGATCTTCTTCACCAGCGTCACCTCGCCGAACGCCCCGACGCCGATCGTCTTGATCTTGGCGAACATCGACTTGTCCATCTTGGCGCGCTTCAGCCGGATGTAGTTGCTCTCCTTCTGACAAAGCAGCTTGCGCATCTCGATCTTCGTCTCCTCGGGCAGGTCGAGCTTGGACATTTCGCTCTCCAGCTGCTTGATGCGGAAGTTGCGCTGCGAGTACGACTTCAGCACGTTCTCTATGTGCTGCTCCATGAAGAACTTGTACGCCTGGGGCGAGTAGTGCTTCACCTTGCATTCGGACCGCTCCGCTTCCTTCTCCTTTGACAGATTCTTCCGTTCCGGAATCGGTGACTGGTGCTTGATCTTTCGTGGATTATCATCGCCACCGCCACCACCACCGCTACTACCACCACCTCCACTGGCACCACCACCACTTCCTCCGCTTCCCGAGGGACCAGCGTTACCGCCAGCGCCATTTGCCGCCGACGACGATGTAGTAGAGGTTGGGGTTGTTGCTGGCGATGATTCGCCACTACCACTGCCACTACCACCATGATCTTGCGGGGATCCACCACCACCACCTCCACCAGTGCCATTCGTATAGGTCGGTGCTGGGCCATTGCTGGTGGCCGCTGGGAAACGGACCGTTTTCATCAAGCTACTGCGCACGTTGCTGTTGGTCGCCATGCCTCGCTGTTTGGCGTCGTGTGACACTGCCTGATGCTGCTGCTGGTTGTTGTGGGGGCTACTGTTGTGGTGATGACCACCCATCATCATGGCACCGAGACTCTTGAGTGCAGCACCGCTTATGGCTTGCTGCTGCTGAGATGCCGCGCTCGGCGTCTTTAGTGGACCCTTCGTCGTTGTCGGTGGGCCTTTCTGTTCCGATGAGTGCATGCCATTGCTTAGACCCTCCATTCCACGGTGTCCGGAGATGAGATGGAGCTGCTGGTGATGGTGGTGATTATGCTGTTGTTGCTGTTGCGTAAACCCATCCTCATTCGTACGGGCGTTACTTGCGTAGCTGTTGTTTCCAGTGACGTTGGCCGGGGATGCTTTGCCGTTCACGTGCATCATCGCGTTAACATGATCGTGATTATGATTATGATTGTTATTATTATGCATATTGCTCATAGGATTATTATTTGCATTAGCGTTATTAGTGTTATTAATCATATTGTTGTTAATAATATTAGCGTTCGCAGTATGACTACTACTGCCGTGGGAGTTGTTGGCATGGATGTTGCTACTGCTGCTGCTGTTGTTGTTGCCCCCAGCACCCTCTAGATTGTTGTGGCCGTTGAGGTGGAGATGTTGCTGCTGCTGCTGCTGCTGCTGCTGATGTTGATGTTGATGTTGGTGGTGATTCGCTCCGTTCCTATGCAGCTCCATATGCTCCATGGCTGCAGCCTGTGGGGAACAGTGGGGTTGAGGTGGCAATGGTGGAGTGCCTCCTCCTCCCCCACCACCACCACCACCACCGTCATGTAGATAGGCAGGTGGAGGTTCCTTTTTGGGGGATGAGTGTTTCTGTAGTAAAATCATAGTTGAATCGTACGACGGCGGATCGTTGGTGGATCCGTTTCCATTGCTGGTAGGGGCATTGCTGTTGTTGCCGGTGTTTAACACCTGCGGCTGTGCCGGGGACGATGGGCCACCACCAGTGACCGTTCCGCTGCTGGTTTGCATTGTTGCTGGATGCTGCTGTTGTAGCCCCGGAAGGGATGGTTTTGCACGAAGCGGTTGCTTTGGAGCGGACGTCGAGCCCGCCGGATGATGGTGTTGCTGGTGTTGCTGCTGCTGCTGCTGTTGTTGTTGCTGCTGTTGCTGTTGCTGTTGTCTAACAGCACTTTCATGCCCGATGGCGGATGGCGATGGGGGCGGTTGTTGGGCGTATCCGGTTGTTCCGGCTGCCTTGTTCAGCTTATGCTGCACCGAGACGGCGTACGATGGTGGCGGTGGATTGTTGTGTCGATCGATTGACTGCAGCGGGTGGCCACAGGCCGGGGCGGGTGGGGCGACGGCCGTCTGCAAGATCGGCTTTTGGACCTGCGTCGATTTCACCGAGTGCATGATGATCGGATGCTGGGCCGCCTTCGACGGTGGCGGATGGGCACCGGAAGGTTTCGGTTGCAGGGGGATCGGCCGCTGGATGGAGCTGCCTCCGCTTCCCCCGCCGGTGCTTCCTTGTGAGACCGTAATCGGACTGGACGAGCCAATCGACGCGTTCGAGTAGAAGCCCGAGCTGGGACTTTTGCGAAAGTCGGTCGACTGCGACGACTGCGTTGGGCTCTGGCGGCTGTGAAACGATGACAGGTAGTTGGGCGGTGACGAGGGCCCGATCTGTGGGTACGGTGGCGGGGGCTCGCTGCTCGTATAGACCGCCATCTGCTGGCTCAGCTGTTGCTGCACCTGCGGCCCATTCTGCACAATGATCGGCTGCCGGAGCTGGTGATTGCCGCCGCTCGAAATCGGCGACGAGCCGCGAGCGGGCGATTGCGACGACGCACCACCGAACTGGCCGTTGCGCGTCGAGGCGACCGATGCCGGCGACATGCGCTTCAACAGGTGCATCGGGTTCGGTGGTTGAGGAGTGGAGGGCGTCGAGGAGCAGCGCGGCGGTGGGATGGGCGGCGCGTCACTGAAGTTTGTCGGGCACGGGGACGGTGAGTACTGCGAGCTGCGCCCGAGCGCGGACGCCGAGAATGGCTGCTGCGAGTGTGGGCTGTTGGAGCGGGAACTTCCCGCACCGGAATCGAGGGCGGGACTCGTGCGCTGCATGTGCAGCGGCGATTGCGGTGCATCCTTCTCGATGCTCGGCTTGCGCTTCAACGGTGCATTGATCTAAAACCATCGGTGCAAAGGACAAAGAACACAGAGAACGTCAGAAAACGTAAGAGAATACGTTAGTTAGGGCCGGTTTATGTCGTCTCAAAAACACCCACTCACCTGACTACCACCCAACTGCTGGCCCGTCTCGTACGGCATCAATTCGTTTTTGATCTGCTCCAGTGCGATCGCGTTGTACGTCGAGTGGCGCGCCACTGACGACGGAACTTTGCCGCCTTTTCCATTCATGCTGATTTTTAATATGCATAACTTACTGCTATTTCCTCGATCTGCAGGGAGAAAAGGTATAACCGAGGGTTAGATGGTGCATTTACTTTTGCCCACCATTTAACATTTCGATCCATTTCTGGTCAACAATTAGTAATTCAAGTAAAACTGGAAGTGGTAGCAAAAGGATTCCGTTCAAAGATCACGGTTATGATCAAAGATAATCAAAGCATATGTGCTGATATTGGCTATGATGTGTATCAATTGATAGAAACACTATTGGGAGGTAACAAGATCTTTAAATAACCTCCCGGAATCATGACTTAGTAGGCCATTATCCAGCAATGTTGACAGCTGACGTTACATACGGTAAAGAATGGTTTCTATCAGGTGCCAGGATACTAGATTCGGAATGATCAATGGTCAGACATTCCCATTCCGTCCAATCTGCGAACTTAAGTAATCGAAGAAAAAACAAATTTGCATGCAGATTATTCTCCCATGCAGACCCCCGAGAGGGGGGTTAAAAGAACGCTGAGAGCACATCATTGGGATGGTGGAAGAAGAAGAAGAAGAACAAGCAAAATCACAAAACTAACTGCATAGACCGTGACTCACGTAGAACATCACATCGTTTGTACAAGTGTACGCCGCGCGCGCATATGTATGTATGCATGTATGGTATACACGCTCTACACCCCATGCGTTTCAGGTTGGCTTATTCTAATTATTCGTGGAATGCACGGAATGCAAAAAGCGGGGAAGATAAAGAAGAAAAAAGAGCGATTGGCAAAGGGAAGACGTCACACACTGTGTTTTTTTTGCGTATGCTCTCTCGTGTTATGTCGCTTCTGCATACAGCTCCATATCGATGGAGGCATAGGGATTTTCTGCGCAATGGGTGTGCTTGTGTTTTTTTGTGCTGCTTCTTGTTGTCCCCCCACATGGGGTGCAATCCAACACCTCTTTCATCCCCTCCTGCTAACCGATGACAGGGACAGGGGGGATCCATGATCCGCGCGTGAACCCTTTCTTTTCAAAAATCACAATGGTTTACGCGTTGAATTTTTGATCTTTGTGTTCGAAGTGAGTAAAACATTATCGACATCTAGACCACGGGTTCACGGGTGGTGATGCTGGTGACGTTGGGGAGAATCGCAATAATGCATTTCTCCAGCGCAGTGGATAGGACATGGCACTTTTAGAGGTACGATACTTTTATGCATACTCTTCGATGAACACCAGCCAGTGTGCGAAGTTAGATGATCCTTTTTTGATCTCATACTTGTACGATCTTTTAAGCACCCATTTTATATCACTGTACAGAATTTTGGCGCTTGCACAAAATATTGCTTAGCCAGGCGATGTGTTGTGTATGCCCTTGCATAGCTGTGCTGCAGCTTCCATCGGAATGCGGATGGACAATGGTGCAGAACAGCTAGCGCTCCGTCGTCGTTGTACGGCGATCGATTCTGTTCGGAATTTACGAGGCGGATGGATGTCGCCCTCAGATCGCTGAGAGGATGGCTACTGCAGGTTGCAACAGGGACCGAAGGTGCGGGGTCAGTCAAACCGAGCAATCATTTTCATCCGTTTGTTTACTCGATCCGGAGAGGGTCCCATGGCTACGATCGACGACGACGACGACGACAACGACGACGACGAAGACGTCGACGGGAAACAGATGAAATGCAATCCGTTCACGGCGGAGTGGAACCAGCACCACGAAACACACACACACGCACACACCCACAGAGATAGCTACGAAATCCACATTCCACAGTCCCCGTCGTCCCGTGTGGAAGACGAGACTTGCTCCTTCGCCAGCGATTATCGAATATTCCATTGCGTTTTCACCTTGTTTGAGGCGGTTAGGGTGCGGACGACAAGGGGCAGGGTGTGCTGGTGAAGGCAAAATTCTTGCTCTTCGCTTCCCTTCTTGCGTTGATCGACGAAAATAATATTCCACATACCAATGCAATTTCCACCTCGCACAGTTCACCACCAACCATTCTTTTCACTTCTTCGTTCTATTTCCACCACCCCCTCCTCGTACCTAGGGGCACACACACAAGGCGACTCTTTTCTGCGACGGGGACACGCACGCACGCACGCACGCATTCACGCACGGACGAACGGGAGCGAACATACGCACGCAATCACGGACGCAATTCGGTCGACCTGTACGGTCCAGTGGTACCGCTTACCTTCGCATATTTCACTGGCAATTGCGGTGGGCGAACTGGCTGCACAATAGATGTGAATTATTCGCGACGAAAATATTGAACTTTTGTATTTTTGACGTTTATCAACAAAAAAAACACAGCACTCTTTCTGTTCCTCAACAATCTACCATTTTTGCAGTGTACGAACCGGCCACCAGAGGGACGGAGGAAAAAACTGGCAACCAGCAAGGCTAGCTGTCAAGCCGCTTTGACAACCAAATGACGTACGGAAGGTTAATATAACCAAAGTCTGTAGATTCATGGTCAAGTCTTCGGTTAATTCTTTCACTTTACACAAACCAATCAATGCCGGTCTGGAAATCAGTTATCCTAATCTAAATCCCCATCAAATCAGAACTGATACCTCGCTTTTTCAGTAATAAATACATGGCATACATACATATCCGATATGAGCTCCACCGCTATAAGTAGCTCTATTGATCTTGAAAATCAACTAACGAGTGGAAACCCGGTTGACAGAAATTGACATTGTTGCTGGTACTATGTAGTTCCAGCAAGAGTCCCAGCAATCTGCCATGGAAAAACTTGCTGGTACTACATGACAGCTGCAAAAAATTTGAATTTTTGTCAACCGGGAATGATGTTCTTTGCAGATATTGAAAATCGGTCGTAACTATTTTTATTTTAAATACTGTAAAGTATTGTAGAGTTCCAATGTTTAGCGGTGAACAATTTAACGATGACGACTTATAACGAGTCAATCCGAAGCCGAAGGGTTTAATTAGCAGAACAGTTCAATAAGCCGAAGGTCAGAAGCACGTCTTTCTTGTTCAAAGGCACACTCAAGAGTGTTCCCGGTTGACAGAAATTGACATTGTTGCTGGTACTATGTAGTTCCAGCAAGAGTCCCAGTAATCTGCCATGGAAAAACTTGCTGGTACTACATGACAGCTGCAAAAAATTTGAATTTTTGTCAACCGGGTTCAGTTTATTCCTCGACGTTCGTTTGACAGTTTCTTAGCTGGTGGTGGACGCAGCCACTTATATGACAGATGCCTGACAGTTGGTGGTCGCAGCCACCATCATGACAGACAACTTATAAGTACCTTATGATAACGGTCGGACGTTACAATACTGTCTATAATAAATTGATAAGATTCTTAATGATGAGGTCCTGGGTTGGATGATCGACACTCCGTGAGCTAAATGTAACACGCTTTCTAGACTGCACCGTCGCGTAAAGATTCCGATCAAGTCAGAACCGAATCTAACAAACAAACAAATTATATTAATTAATCGACTCAAATCTTTAGAATCTGTCAGATGGGATTCGAATCTTTGGAATCCGTCTAGGGATCGAATCTTCGAATCTTCCCAATCCCGATTCTGCCAACACTAGTTGCAAGAAAAGGTATAGATGGCATACTTTAATGTTGCCATTTTGTTCCATAAAATCGGAAAAAAACGCGCAGAGATATCAAAACGAGGCGTTTAAATTCCTGTTAGCCCACGAAAGTGACCGGTGCGGCCGGGGTACGCGTGTGGTGCATTGAATAAACTGTATACTTGTCTCTCGCGTCCCGTTCGCCGGAGCTAGATGCAACATCATCAGCATCGATTCGATAGCACCATCTAGCATTTTTGTATAGTGTTGTCGGGGAAAAGTTTGATTTGAACCAGACAAAACCTAGCGCAAAGGCGTCTTTTTCGAGGTCTTTGTCCTCATACGGGTGCGGCAACCATTTGTTGGCAAGTTTTGCGTCGTTATACCTAGCGCACGGCTCAGCAGAGGGGTGGAGAAGAGGTCGCGGAAAAGCACACTTCTTGACTAAAGCCCATAGGCCTGCCAGCCCAATTACTGTTACCTGTGCGGCGTCCGTAGAGAACTACCGGAGAAATGGCTGATTTCATCGATTCTGAAGCGGAGGAGAGTGAGGTAAGACCAATGATAAGGCATGACCTCGACGAAAAAGGGACTACGTAAATGTGAAGTCTTCCATGTGAAGCATTTCTTGCTTCGGAAGGCGCAGTTGCTAAATGTCCCTTTCTTTTTCCCCGAAATTGAACTATTGCCAACCTTTGGAAACTGAGGATCTGACCATTTATCGTCGATGATGCTCGTTGATGATGTTCACCTATGTATGCTTTGTTTGCAGGAGGAGGAGGAGTTGGAACCACACGAGCGCAAGAAGCTAAGGAAGAATAAGGCCGTCTCGGACAGTGAAGATGAAGAGGAGGGTAAGTATACGTGACCGTCGACAGCATGACAGACAGGACCGAGGAAAGGATGACCTAAGACGATCGATTTTCCCAAATTCAGCTTCAGTGACGAATAGAACGACCCGTACACAATCCTTTCTTAAGTACATTATTACCCATACTTGATTTGTTTTGCGGATAGCTATATGACAATGTAAAGCGTTAACATTAACGGTATTCACACATTTTAATGCATATATTAATTAAAAGACAACGATTTGTCATTATGAGGTTCTGAAAGACCCTTTCTCTAATGGTTATACTTTGAAAACAGAAACAGAGAAAATATCATTAGATGCTTATATTTTTTTCTGGACGAAGGGAGTTTTTATATTTGATCGATGCAGCTTCTAGCGTTACTACACTGAACATAGCACTAGTTAAACCGGACATTTTTATACCGGTTCGCAAAAGCAATGACGATCTGTTTCGAACCAGATTTATCTAGTTTCGTTTCCCTAATTTACTCTAATGCGAACGTCTAACCGTCACTTACATTCGCCCGTAAAGCGATGCAACTGGTTGGACTGGGATGTAAATACTGCTGCATGCCTGGAAAGTACAACTTAGTATGGTTCCGATTTGCATAGCGCCGTGAGTTATTGTGCACGGGACACAAACTTCTGTCTAGACCGGAGCCCAACAGGATTGTCCAGGTGGAAAATCCATCATTTGTATGCACGTGAACAACAGGTCGTAACGTACGGCGGTGCGGTGAATGAGTGCGAAAGTGGAAGAAACCTGCGGTATATACGCAGCAGATTATTGTTATCCACATGCGGCGATGGCAGTTTTGCATCTTTTCTATGATGAAATACTTGTGGGCTGTTGCATAAGGCTGTCTATCACTGGTCTTACACAAGCCAGATACATGCTTATTCAGTTTAGCTTAAATGTATAATTATGATCCAATCCCAACTGTCCCATGTTCTGATGTACCAACACTTTAGACGACGAAGATCGATTGCGGGAGGAGCTGAAGGATCTGATCGACGACAACCCGATCGAAGAAAGCGACAATGATGATGATTCGGACGACGACGGGTCCGAGGGGGGGCATCAGAAGCGTAAGAAAAGCGACGATGAGCTTGACGATCGGCTTGAAGACGAGGATTACGAGCTGATCGAGGAAAATCTGGGCGTCAAAGTAGAGCGGGTCAGTTAACCAATTAAGATAAAAGTTTTCTTCTCTGAGAGATTGGTGACTTAATGGTCGGTACTTTGCATCGAATTTTTAGAAACGGTTCAAGCGTCTCAAGAAGTTTACCAACGACGATGGCAGTGACGGGGAGTCGGCCGACGAAACGATGATTCGCGAGACCATCGAAAATCGTCTGTTTGATGTTGCTTCAGAAGAGGTGTGTTTCAAATAGGTGGTAAATCGAGCGTACGATCGAACTAGAGTGTTGTGTTACCTTTCCACAGGACGAAGAGCGGGCCTCCGATCACGAAGGGCAGCGAGATTCGCTGGCCAACGTTCGCGAGCATTATGACGACGAGGAGGACGAGGAGTCGGATGCGGACGATTTTATCGTTGATGATGATGGCGTACCGATCAGCGATAAGCGGAAGAAACGAAAGCACATCTTTACCGACGCGTAAGTGAATGTCCCCACGTATTCATGGGGGAGAAGGGAGAGTTGGTGGAGATACTTTTTAACGTACTCGGTTGTTACTTTCGAACCACAGGTCGCTCCAGGAAGGGCAGGACATTTTTGGAGTCGATTTCGATTACGATGATTTTGAAAAGTATGACGACGAGTACGAGGAGGGCTCGGACGCGGAAGACGAGTACGAGGAGGAGCAGCCGGATCGGCCGGATGGGGAGCGCAGCGGCAAGAAGAGTAAACCGGCCGCGAGGAAGCGCACGTTGAAAAAGTCTATTTTCGAGATCTACGAGCCCAGCGAACTGAAGCGTGGCCATTTTACCGATCTGGACAACGAGGTGCGCAAGGTCGACATGCCCGAGCGAATGCAGCTGCGCGATGTAGAGGTTAGCGGCGTCCCGGATGGCTCGAACGAGCTGGAGGACGAAGCGGAATGGATCTACCAGCAGGCGTTCTGCAAACCGCACGTTTCCGATCAGGGCACGCTGACCCGCAAGCCGCCCTCGAACGTACCGAAGATCAAACAGGCGCTCGATTTTATGCGCAACCAACACCTGGAGGTGCCGTTTATTGCTTTCTACCGGAAGGAGTACGTGCAACCGGACCTGAACATCAACGATCTCTGGAAGATCTACAAGTTCGACTCGATGTGGTGCCAGCTGCTAAGCCGTAAGACTTCCCTGCAGCGACTGTTCGAGAACATGCGTAACTATCAGCTGGACAAGCTGATGGAGAACCCGGACGCGCCGATACCGGAGGATATGCGTGTGATTCGGGACGAGGACATGACGCGGTTGCGTTCGGTTCAATCGCCCGAGGAGCTGAAGGACGTCCACCTGCACTTTCTGCTGTACTACGCGCATGAGATAACGCCGATGAAGGAACGGTTGAAGGCGAAATCGCGCGATCAGCAACAGCGTAAGCCATCGCGACCCGCCGCCGTTCCGGTGGTGCGCAAAAAGAAGCAACAGCGCCAGCTGGCCGATGGCGAAGAAGAAGAGGGTGCCGTGGGAGGGGAAGAAGACGACGAGAACGCTGAAGACAAAGCGGCTGATGAAGAGTCCGAGGTAGTGGAACTGGAAATGGAAGACCCCGGGCAGATGGATGAACAGGAGGAGGATGACGAGGAGCAGGATCAGGTGAAGCTGAACATCGACATCGGACCATACGCGATCTGTCGGAAGCGGGGCTTGACCGGGCTGACGAAGCGCTTTGGTCTAACGCCGGAACAGTTCGCCGAGAACGTGCGCGACAGCTACCAGCGGCACGAGGTGGAACAGGAGTCGAAGGATCCGCTCGAGGTGGCCAAGGAGTACATGGGACCTTCGTTTGCTTCGCCCGAGGAAGTGCTGCAGGGCGGAGTGTTTATGGTGGCACGGCAACTGGCCCGCGAACCACTGCTCCGGAAGTGCATTCGGGAGCTGTTTTTCGAGCGAGCCAAGCTGAACATCCGGCCGACCAAGAAGGGCACCAAGGAGATCGACGAAACGCACCCGTGCTACACGATGAAGTACGTGAAGGAAAAACCGGTGCGCGATCTGACCAGCGATCAGTACCTGAAGCTGTTCATGGCGCAGGAGGACAAGATGCTGACGATGGAAATCGTCGATCGAATCGAGGGTAACGCGTCATCCGACCTGCTGGAGGAGCTGAAGGCCCTGTACTACCGGGACGAGTTTGCCAAGAACGTGCAGGAGTGGAACCGATTGCGAGCGGAGTGTGTCGAGCTGGCGGTCAACCGAATGGTCATCCCGGATCTGAAGCGTGAGTTGCACAACATTTTGCTGAGCGAAGCGAAGGACGCCGTGTTGCGTGTCTGCTGCCGAAAGCTGTACAACTGGATCAAGGTGGCCCCGTACCGACCGCCCGTGCCCGACTTTGACGACTACGAGTGGGAGACAACGCGAGGGGTGCGCGTGATGGGTGTCGCGTACGTGCCCGATTACACGCAGTCAGCGTTCGGGGCAATCATCGCACCGGACGGTGAGGTGACGGACTTTCTGCGAATACCGCACCTGCTGAAGAAGAAGAACGCATATCGCGAGGCGGAGAAGTACGCCAAGGAGCAAGATCTGCGCTCCATCACGAACTTTATACGCGCCAAAAAGCCGCACGTGATCGTGATCGGTGGCGAGTCGAAGGACGCGCTGATGGTGCAGCAGGACTTTGTCGAGTGTCTGAAGCGCTTGCAGGAGGAAGAACAGTTCCCGCAGATCGCCGTCGAGATCGTGGACAACGAGCTGGCGAAGGTGTACGCTAACTCAATCAAGGGCCAGGGCGATTTCAAGGAGTACCCGGCACTGCTGCGGCAAGCGGTTTCACTGGCGCGCCGTGTACAGGATCCACTGGTGGAGTTCTCGCAGCTTTGCAACGCGGATGAGGAAATCCTTTGCTTGCGCTACCACACGCTGCAGGATCAGCTGCCGAAGGAGGAGCTGCTGGAGAACATTCACCTGGAGTTTATCAACCGCACGAACGAGGTCGGTGTGGATGTGAATCTGGCGGTGCAGAACCCGGCGGTGGCGAACCTGGTGCAATTCATCTGCGGATTGGGTCCGCGTAAGGCACAAGCCCTCGTGAAGGTGCTGAAGCAGTCAAACCAGCGGCTCGAAAATCGGACGCAGCTCGTCACGATGTGCCACATGGGACCGAAGGTGTTCATCAACTGTTCGGGCTTTTTCAAGATCGATACGAACTCGCTCGGCGACAGTACGGAGGCGTACGTGGAGGTACTCGATGGGTCGCGCGTCCACCCGGAGACGTACGAGTGGGCGCGCAAGATGGCCGTCGATGCACTCGAGTACGACGACGAGGACGCTAATCCGGCCGGTGCGCTCGAGGAGATTCTCGAGGCGCCGGAGCGGCTGAAAGATCTCGATCTGGACGCGTTCGCCATCGAACTGGAACGGCAAGGGTTCGGCAACAAGAGTATTACGCTCTACGACATTAGGGCTGAGTTGAACTCGCGCTACAAAGATCTCCGGACGCCGTTCCGCTCGGTCACGTCCGAGGAGTTGTTCGAGTATCTTACCAAGGAGACGCCCGAATCGTTGTACGTCGGTAAGATGATGCTGGCGACGGTGGCCGGCTTTACCTACCGAAAGCCGCAGGGCGAGCAGCTCGACCAGGCAAATCCGGTGCGTAACGACGACACCGGCTTCTGGCAGTGTCCATTCTGCATGAAGACGGAGTTTCCGGAACTGTCGGAGGTGTGGAACCATTTCGACGCGGGCGAGTGCCCGGGACAGGCGACCGGTGTACGGTTGCGCTTCGACAACGGCCTGAATGGGTTCATTCACATCAAGAACTTGTCGGACAAGCATGTCAAGAACCCGGAGGAGCGTGTCCAGATCGGTCAGACGGTGCACGTGCGCGTGACAAAGATCGATATCGAGCGCTTTTCGCTCGAGTGTTCCTCGAAGAGCTCCGATTTGGGCGATCGCAAGCAGGAGTGGCGACCGCGCAAGGATCCGTGCTACGATCAGGAGGCCGAGGAAGCGGACAGTCGCAAGGAGGCGGACTCGAAGAAGCAGCAAGCCCGTCAGCAGTACGTGAAGCGCGTGATCGTTCATCCGTCCTTCCACAATATCTCGTACGCCGAGGCGCTGAAGCTGCTCGAGGGCTTCGATCAGGGCGATGTGGTGGTGCGACCATCTAGCAAGGGTACGGACCATCTCACCGCGACGTGGAAGGTGACGGACGGGATCTACCAGCACATCGATGTGCGCGAGGAGGGTAAGGAGAACGTGTTCAGCCTTGGCCAAACGCTCTGGATCGGCAACGACGAGTTTGAGGATCTGGATGAAATCATCGCACGGCACATTTCGCCGATGGCGAACCTAGTGCGCGATATGCTCAATTACAAATACTACCGGGACACGGACGGTGGATCGCGCGAGAAGGCCGAGGAGATTATCAAGGCGGAGAAGCAGAAAAATCCGAACAAGATCCACTACATCGTGTCGATCTCCAAGACGTACCCGGGCCGGTTTCTGCTTTCCTACCTACCGCGCAACAAGTTCCGCCACGAGTATGTCACGGTGACGCCCGACGGCTACCGGTTCCGGCATCAGACGTTCGATTCGGTCAATTCGCTGCTCAAGTGGTTCAAGGAGCACTTCCGTGATCCGATCCCGATCGAAACGCCCAAGAGCACACCGAAGACGGCCGGTGGCCTATCGTCCTCTCGGACACCGTACGGCAGCACGCCCAAGTTCAACGACATCAACAGTAAGTTGTTAAGGCTTTCGGAATCGACGTTACAATTCATGCTTTTAATTCGGACCTCGTACTTTTTTTTTGTAGGTGAAGCCATTGAGTCGGTGGCGAAAAATATGCCTTCACATATGCTGAATTCGCTGTCGGCCGCGGCACACCATACACCCCACTATTCGTACACGCCTCTCGAGTATGGTTCGAGCAATTTTGTCACTACGGTAAGCATTGTAGACATTTTATTGAACGAATGCAGATTTATAGATGAAGTCAGACCAAATGAACTCTTCATTACATTAGTAAGTTTAAGAACAAACAATTTTTAGATACAAAAAAATGAAGTTTAAATTGCGAGGAACTTTTAGGACTACACAGTGTGTTTGACAATTTTTTGTAAAATATTTGGACAAATTGTTTCTCACCTGTGCGTCACAATATTGAGATAAATTTGATGTCACTGGAAAGGTTCTTGTGTTAGATATCGGTAAAAAAAACTAGGTATTACTAATCGCAACTGTGTGTGGATTCCATGACACATATCAACTCCTTTGGTCATAGGGTGCAGTTGTGGAGCCGCCAGTCAGAACCATTTACCAAAGTCTGGTATCTTCGCTCCGTCGCCAGGGAGTTCGGAATCATTCCTCTTGATCTCCTCATCTTTTCATTCCTATTACCTCTCCTATCAAACTAAAAACGAAACCCGTGATTCATGCTATCCCTTCAAAAGCTATATTTGGCTTTAAATAGTAGTGGTAAAAGCACAGTATTATTATCCCCTTTTTGATTTATTTTTCCTTTTGTTCCTTATCGTTCGCCGTAACGTTGCTGATGAATCATTTGTGGAACCTGTTTTTAGCCCTACACACCGAGTGGACAAACGCCGTACATGACGCCGTACCAGCAGACACCGCACTTCTCGCAAACACCCCGCTACGGCACCTCGACACCGTCGCAGTACTCCAACAAGTCGTCGTACACAGGCATGCCGGGTCCCCCAGCGGCCACCAGCCATCACGGGTACAAAACGTCATCAGGATCATCGCGCGGCATGGGCGGAGGAGGAAGCAGTGTGGCCAGTGGTAGCAGCAGCAGTATGCAGCAGCCTTCTCCATACTCCAACAGCAGTGAACACCACTACCGGTCGTCGCAGCAGCACCATGCCCGAAACGAGTACGACAGTTGGTCGAAGGCGACGGACTCGTGGAGCAACCGGACGAGCGGCGGGGGCGCGAACTCCAAGGGCCAGCAGCATCATCATGCATCATCCGATCGAAGGTATGCAGGAAAGGAGAGATGGTACCATCACACCACTCGTGTTTCGGTGGTATTTATTTTATGTTTTTTTTTGTTGCTATCTCTCCATTAGTTCTATGTCCGGTGGATCGTACCACCATCATCGGAGTGAATCCACCGGTGCTTCGTCCAACGATCATCATCGCATGACACCCAAGTCGTCCTCCAGGTATTCGGCCAGCCGATCGCCCATGCCACCACCTGCTCAGCCACCACCGCAGCAGCAGCAACCTCCGGCCGCTCAACAAGCTTCTTCGTCCGCTTCGCTTACACTTGGTGACGCCACACCGCTCTGGGATGAATAAACAGGGAGGACGAGATTTGGCAAACGTCGTGTGTTTAAAAGCTGGAAAGCATAAGAGTTTAATTTAGAGTAGCAAACGTCGTAGGAGGAGCTTGAGAATAGTGGAATATAATGATAAAATGCAGAAGTGCGAGCAGTAAATCATCAGGCTCTCATCAGGCTGAACAAACAAATCAATCAAAGGACGAGTGAGTGACGTTAAAGAAGGAACTTTATGTTTGCATGCCCTTGCTATGTTCGTTGAGTCAAAGCTAAAATGTTCGAAAAAGTGCCGGCGGTGAACGGCGAATTATTATTTCACCGGTATCAATTTCTTTTTTCCAAAACTACAATCATGATACACACGCATCTGTGAAGTGTTGCGTACAAACATAATGAAAGATAACTAAACAAAAAACACACACATATACTTAAACAAATGATAATGAAAGCAACAAATCAATTTATTCAATAGGCATATTTCTCACTGGCGAAAAAGCGTAAATTCTAAGGATTTTTTTAAAAGTACTTTTATTTAAATACATTTTTACCGACAACGTTTTCAATAAACAACATACAAGCAGCAAGGTATATTGAGACATGAAAATGGGAGCTATTCTTGTTGATTCTTATCTACTTGTGATATGAAATTTGTTCTCTTTTTAGTACAACTCGTTGGACTTTCGACCCACGTGTGACGTGCGGAAACTGTTTTGATGTTCCCTCCTTGCGATCCTCAATGCGACCGCCGTATTGCGTTTTATGTTCGGGCGGCCGAAAGACACCGGAACTAATCGAAAAATCAATCGGATCTCAAGGGCGACGGGGGGGAACAAACTCTGCGCTCCTTACCGCGTGGTGTTTCGAGAACTCCGTTGCGTGGTTAAAGGGCCAAACAATGTGTCCAATGTTCTGAAGTCATCCAATAAATCCTTCCCAATGACGATCTACCGTCCGGTTTCGGACAACGACGGATTCAAAGTATTCAAGGAAAACCGCGCTCCAAATGGATGGAGAAATGAGGTGGGCCCCTTTAGGCGCCTCTGCTATCCGGTTCAAACTGGATACAACAGTTTAATGGTATTTCTCGCCTACTGAAGTGTTCCTTTATCCGGTTGACATTTTTTTCTTTTATCCTTTCTCACGCCCCCTCTCTCTTTTGGGGGTCTTGAACACTAGGTGTTTGTGTGTGCTTGTGTGCTGTACGCACATGTTTCTTTCACGCCTTTTTTTTAGACCACGGCGTCTCGTTCGAGCTGCCCGATACCTTTCTTCTCGCGTTCGGAATCCTGTATCCAACTTGACATTGGACTAAGCGGGGTGTACGCGGTGTCTGAACCTTACGAGCCGGTGCTGATCATGCGCACACCGCGTGATTCACGGGGCGAAAAGGCGAAGCCCCCAAAAAAAGCCGCACTAGTCGGTTGCTGCTGACGGTACGCGGCAAACCGGAATGATCGGTGCGGGAGATGAGGGAGTTGTTAGGGTCACCGGTTTGATGATGAGACCCAGATCGACTTTAGCGAACCGCTTCGAACCGGATCGCGAGGAAAAGGCGGCATTCGATTTATCAGTAAACTGTCGTTTTTTTATCATTTCTATTTTGGTTTGGTTTGGTTTATTTTCTTTTTTTTTTATTTATTACCGAAATTCGCTGCGTTCCTTTTTTCTTGCTGGGAGATCCATGCACTTACATATTGCATGCAGTTTTTTTCTCCCTCCTTCGCCAGTGTGTTTTTTTCGTTCACGATAATCTGGTTTTAAAATTTTCAGCAGGTTCTTCTTTTTTGTGAAGTTTCATATATGCACATCTGTTGGGGGCGCGAAATGATCAGAGGACTGGCTTCCAAAATTTTCCATTAGAGACGGTGCGTTTTGTTCTTGGTGTGATATTTTTTTTTGTTCTCAATACATTTATTGTGCATTTTGCGAATCTGTTTTCTTATTCCTCATGCTATGATTGCTTGAGTTACCGTCTCGATCCGTTGCTTACGTAAGTATATATTCATTTTTAAATTGTTTGTCCAAGTGCGATTCGGTCGGGGCGGTCGAATATGGAACTTTTATTAGTCTGTAATACTATGGATACAATGGACGCGATGCTATACGGTCTGCTGTCTAGAACTGATCGAGCTCGAATTCTTAACCCAGTGTAAGCAGGTTTTCTGCGGTATTTCCCTAGCTGAATTCCTTCCAGTCACCCTACACATTCCCAGTGCGGCATGTGACGTCGGTCCTCGGGGTGCATTGCGTACGAACTGCGAGGTAAATAGGTATCCCGTAAGGAGATCTACATGAGCACATGGTCACGAGACACGATTAAGAAATGAGAAAACGAACTGATGGAGATGAAAATGATTCCGGTGGGAATTCCGGTTGGGAAATTTGGGAACAAACAAACTGATGTGGTCTATCAATCCTCCAACTCTGCCGTACACATGATCCTTCCGATTCTGTCAAGGTCGAAAGTCAACATCCACCGGTTTGGCTTCCATTGGGCATTATGCTCGAAAGAACCGTCTGGATTGAATCGAATTTCGTTCGGGGCACCAACAACCCCAGAGACAAACTAAAAAACATTCAAGCGTATGTGTCCAAAATTGTTATTGGTTAGAGTCCGTACCATGACCATACCCACTTCTCACCGTCCCTGCGCTAGAAAGAGATCCCAACAAAAACAGCCTCCGGAAGATCGGATGATCCTAGATCTAGCTGCTTGGCTGGCTGGTTTGGCCGGGGGCTGTTTTTAACCGTCCCGGTGCCGGTACCTGCCCGCGTTGGTCGCATGCATGGGGGAAATGTTGATGAATTCATCATAGAAACTTGTTCGCAACGTTCGGCCGGCGGGCTCGTGGTCGCGGTGTGGCTCCGATGCGCGGGAACCAGTTTTCAGGCCGATTCGCAGTTCCTCCCACATCCCGCCGCTCGGGCAGCATCCGAGCGTGAGGCTCGGGTGTCGACGGGGTTTTCGTATAAAAGTAAGCCTGTCGTGCTGGAACTCATCAGTCCACTGCGAGAAACAGACCACAGTCTGTCTTTCAGTATCCAATCCACCGCAAGTTGGTTGCATGATTCGGTTCAATTTAAACGTTTGTAAAACAACAAATTGGTGTCAATGTTAATAGTTAAATCAGACTCAACGCTCAAGTTTCTGCCATCCGTAAGGTAAATAGCAAACGTTCTGGATAGTAGCAAAACAAAAGTGAAAAGTGTATCCGATCTAGAAATCCTGGCCCATCAAGAGGATGCCATAGTTTATACTGTCGCTTTGAAATTGAGTAGCTTATCAGACCGGCAACTATTGGTTTCACTCCAGATTTCACGAGGCTGTTGTTCGTGAATTGTCCTACTTGTTGTTAGAACCGTGTGGGGTTTTCAATGCTCAGTGTTTTATCCATCATCCCCTAGCATGGGGGACCCTTCCCGGTCCTGGTGATGACGGGCGAAATCGACAGATAATGCCACCGAAACCGGTTCCACAAATGGCGCACACGCTCAACACGCGTGACTACGTGGAAGCGCGCAGGCATTTCTTTCCGGTTAGGTCCAGAAAGATTGTTATTGAACGATGCAATACGGCATGACGTAAAGATGGAAAATCCTTATAAAAACAGGCAAAATATCCTACTTGTTCCATTAGGACTAAAACATGTGATTACAAACGGTTGTAATGTGCAGTAGGGAAAAAGAATAACGGCAGGATTTCTTCATCCGAATCACTCGACCACCGCTCGATTATCCCAGAGAATTGATCGTTCCTATTTTCACATTTTACCTCCTCTTCTTTACAGGCTCATAAACAACTTGAACAGCAAGGGAAGCCGTACGGGAAATTCCGGCAACCATCTTGAGTTCCAAGTGCTCACACAAATCCAGTACGTACCCTGATAGCGGTAACATCCCCAGAAACCAACGGCAACACAATGCAGGATCGGTCGTGCACGGCAGCCAAGCAGAGCCAAAACTCCACCTCCACCACCAACGGCAGCATGAAGAAGGGCATCGGCCAAAGCCCAACCTCGCAGACAAAGGCGAACGCCACTTCCGGCGGCAATTGGGGACCGCACTTCAAAAGTCGGGAGCACTTCAACAGCATGCACTTCTCGTGAACCGTGCCGTAATTCGCACGCCCGATTGTGTCCTCCTGTGAGGATTATCGCGTGTGTGTGTGCACGGGTTGTTTGTGTGTCGATAAGGATGCGGAAAACGAAATCATGGGAATTTATTTTGTAAATAAAACCGATTAAGTTATTCTAATGTTGAATATGCAAACTACAACTAATTGTTCTCAATGTGTGCAGTGAGTTTTGGGGAAAGAAGAAAACCGTGCAACATCACGAAATCACGATCGACCTCGGCGATCAATCGATCGTCCCTTGTGAAACAGGCTCGCCATTGAGAAGAGCTATGATAATGTAAATGCAGCCTTGCGTCGCACGAGAAACGGTAGATGATTTCACTTATTGCATTATTGCATCATCTTTTTCCAAACGAAAGGTGCCGGGCGTTTGTGCTTCGGACCGGTTTTTAAAGCTCGCCCGGGAAAGCGTTTTCTTTCCAGAATGAGGCAACGAGAAGGTCGTTCGAGGTTCAAAATTGATTTTCTGTCTATTCTTTTGCTTGTTCTGTTCTGTTGTTCAAATGTTCCAAAACAACAATTGAGAACAGTCTTAAGCTGATCGATCTATACCGCCAAACTAATCCGTCGATTATCCTTTTCCTTGATCTCACAGTATGTCAGCTCTGAGGTATAGTGCGAGGAAAAATCTAAGTTAAATCGTGACTACTAACTCACTACAGTTTACATAACGGCTTAAAAACTACTGCCAGCATTTAATGCTATAATACGGGATTTAGTCCCGATACAAAACTACTTACATGGAACTTCTCCTACATTGCTTATTTTACGAAGGAGAAACAAGAAACAAAAATACGTTTGAATTGTGGCAAATCCATTCAATTAGGAATTAAAATACCGAACAAGTACTGAACATCCGAAGAAGAATTGAATTTTCTATTCATTTACTTTTGGAAATCAAAACTCCGTTGGGATTCGAATTTATAGTGCCCAAGGCACTTGAATCCCGGCTTGAGATACAACCCTGGGGTTTGGGCTGATAACGCTGCTGTCAGCCGGTCAGCTGAGCACTAGTGGTAGGAAAATCAAATCCCTTTAGGGATTCGAATCTTTCGATTCAAATCCATTCTGAGATCCGGATTTTCAAGTCCAAATCCCAATCCGTCATGTCATGCGTGCTCACCTAACTTGCCGATGTTTCATACTATTTTTGAAAGTAACAATTAGCTTTGATTGCTGAATTGATCCAAAGGGGATTTCGCTGCTACAAATGATCCTCAGGACCTCAGGATCGTTATCGCTATTTGCTCCCCCTGGGAGCTGTTTTATTTTAGTTCCATCGAAGTTACTCACCACTGCAGAAGAATATCAACCAAGGTTTATGTACATACGCCTCATCCATTATTTATTTCATAAACTAAGAATTACTGAAGAATCTTTGTTGTATAAAGTTGCTTGCCTTCAAAAGATCTTTCATTTGAGGGGTCATTTGTTCAAATTGGCCAAAACAACAAAAAGTTATTAACAAATTAGCTATTTCATCCATTACTTCAAGTAGAGACCAAGGTTTTTGAAGTTTGTTGATGTCCGTTTGACGGCTCGCTTGAAACGCGACGCCTGTGGCAAGGAAAGAGATAGCACTCTACTGTAAAAAGATGGGGAGAGCCTTTCTGTTTTGATTCGTTTCGTGGTTCACTTGGTTCTAGTTCGTCGTCGGTGCAGGTACACGGAAGTCTGCCCATTCGTTACCTTTCTTCAGGAGTCTCGCAGCTTGCAGAAGTACGTGCAATACCGTCAGCCGGGTCGAGCCGGGGATGTGTCTCCGGTTGGAGTAGGAAAAACGCGTAGCCTACGGTCTGTTATCCACTCGCCTGGGGCAATCAACGTTCGCGTTTGCCACCACCGTTCCCCCAGGGCACGACGGATAAAAAAGCGAACCACGGCGGTCAATTGATTGTTTACGATAGTGCGCCCGCGTCGTTTCCGTTGCCGGACAGTGTCTTTGCAGTGGTTAGCGGAATGTTCTAACGTTAGAATTTTGCCGTCGCAGCGTAACTACACACGTCTTCGTCCGCGTGAGTTGGTGTGTTATTGGTTCCGTCCCTGTCCGTAGTCGTCTTCCACCGTTTGGAGCTTTGTTGCGGTTGGGGGGTTAAGACGTCGTCGCATCATTCCATCGGCAAACCGTCTGTGAGAGTGTGCGCGGCGTACAAATTAGTGGCCGTGATTAATCATCGTATCGGTCGGATCGATTTCTGACACTTTAAGTAGCAGCAATCCGCGGGTCTCAAGAAAGACATCGAGTGTTGACCGTGCTTGTTGGTGTTACGCAAAAAAAAAGCATCTTTAACCATCACGCGTGAGCTAATAATGACCCATCAAATACCTTCGGTCCGCTCAACGTGCTGGTGCACCAGCAGTTCTTGACGGTCGGAGTGAGGCGGTGGAGAGGTGCAAAAGGCGTACGTCACAACTGATTCGAATCCGTGCGACCACCGGGAAAGCGGCAAGGGAATCCGAGCTTGGTGAGGTGGGAAATCCGCGTACGACTAGCCAGGAGGGAAACCGAGCCAAATAATAATATTAAAGCACGCGCGCGCGACGACAACATACACACCAACATCAGGCCCCGGCGTGCGCTTTGCAATGGCCTGGTTCGGGAAGTGTTGTATGTTGTTAAAAATAATATCATTCGTTTGGCTAACAACCACCACCCTCACGCCGGTCACCTGTCGCGCAACCACGAATGGAGCCTTGAATCTAGATGAGCTAGACACTCTAGAAGGCGTCCAGTTTAACGTAACTGATTATGATTATCCTGCAGACACCGAACTCAGAGCGTTCATAGCTATGCGTCTTAGGTAAGTGCAATTTTCCTTCGAAATGCATTCTCACACCTCACCTTACAGCTTCAGCGGTTAGTAAAATTCCATTGCTACCGAGCATGGAATCTTAAAAAAAAACATGACCCCCAGAACGGAACACCCCTCCACACCAGAGGGATGGGGTGTTTAAGTTATCGAAACAAGAAACCTTTTTCCTTTCAGCCTCGCTCGGTTAAGGAATCAAACTTCCTTCCACGGCGGGGGGAAAGATGAAAAACCCCGAAGGCCTGAATTGACCTTCGATGGCGCTGGCATCAACATGCTACAACCACCGGAAGGGCTTGGCATGGTGGTGTGTCGAGAAATTGGAATCAAAACTCAAGCTCAAGTTCAACGTCGAGCTGCTGCCGGAAACAGCGAAGGGAGTTTTGCTGTTCTAACAATTTTAAGCCGTCTATCTTTCACGTTAGCAAAGTCAAAACAAACGTTGAGCGCCCTGGAATGAGTCAATGGTTATGTTAATGTTTTATGTTACAGATTCTCTCCTCATGAGAGTGTTAAAAAAGATTCAATTGTAAATGTAAATCGACCTCATTGTAGTGAAAGGAGTGAAGAATTCTTCATTTGTAACTGATGTTTTTTTTAATGAAAAGATTTTCTATCCATTCTACCAATTTGGGTGCTTAAAGGCCACAAGAAAACTTAATGATAGCGTAGGATTACTTTCAATCAAGAAAGTATATTGGATGGAACACGTGCCGATGGCCGTTCTTTAACCATCTCCAGTCCTCCTTTCACTTTGGCTATCAGGCCGTGAGTAATAAAGTGTATGTCTTTCGTTATACTTTCGGTTTTTAGTGAGAAAACTCAGGTAATTCCAATATTCTGGAAAAGAGAAATAGAATTTATAAAAGTACGAAGAAATGACAGTGTGATGTGTTATTTCAACATATCGGGAATTAGTTAGCCGGCCGTATTGAAGCGAACAAAGACTACATTTGTCCCCGTCCAGAGCCACCGTGATTTGCATATCATAGCCCTCTCACTCGCCCTATGCCATCTTCACTCCGGCAGAACGCAATTACGGAATCTGCCAGCTGCAAGTGCAAGTGTTGCCCACAAACACATTCTCATGCGTTCACGTTTCTTCAAGACATCCATCCGCCGTGGCGTTGTTTTGGCGAAACCGGAGCGAAGGGAATGTGCAGCGTATGCATTGGGATGACGTCACGTGGGGCCGGATCACGCCACACAGCGTGCTCGTGGATGGTGGATTCATTGGGGGCCCGGTTCCGATGTTGTATGGCGGAACGGGGCAAAAGTCCATCGTCCCAGGGTTTGAATGGATGAGTCAATCCCTTTGGGGGTTCTATGGTTCGGGGCAAAAAGACGTTTGACCTTGTTCGCCAAACACGACGAACCCGCGGACGTGGGGAAAGTGAATATTACTTCACTGCGGTCGGTGGCCTAGAATGTGACCGCCGTTGGCGTGTATTTTTTGTTGGTCCGCGATTTTGTTTTATAGTTTATGGATTTTTTCGTTTGCTTTCACGGGCAAATGGGCGGATGTTTATTGGGTTTAAGAACTTTGAAACTCTTCAATGTTGGACCATTGTGAAAATCATCCAATGAAATCCGTCTCTTTCTCCATAATACGGTCTCCTGCTTCGTATTCATTGATCAACGATTTGTAAAGCTACAAACTGAAGGCAATCAATGGAAAATGCTGCGTTGGCAGGCATCATCTTCCCGTAAACAAATTTCTTCTACTCCAAAAGCTACAAACGATCGGAAATCAATTTCTGCAAAAAGCCGGAAGTATCAAGTGTGTCGATACCCAAAACCTAAACAACAATACATAACCTAAACATTATCGCACATTGGTAGACCCTTTTTCCTTTTATTCCTTCTGATTAGTAAGCACTTTTTATGCACAGAAGGGCCATTTGCCGTTTTCCTTTCAATGTTTATGAATGGAGGGCAGTGAACAGTTTCATCTTCGATTCGATATTTGCTCTTCCGTTTGCTTTAGGTTTTGCGAACCACTATTGAGTCACACTCGAAGAGTTAAAGTTCCAATCATAATAAACCTGTCACGAACGTTCCGCCTGCCAAATGCAACGCTGGTATTCCGTTTGTTCCAGAATGTCATGACGAATTCGAGCATCAAGCGATAATTAACCCACGAAAAAATAGACGGTTGTTGTGCTTCTGGTGCCACGCCGAAGTGTATACAAAATAAGGTCCTCGTCTAATAGCCATTCTTTTAACCTTCCATTTACATTATGCTTAGATATTACTCGTTTGGAAGATCCCTATTGTACGATTCTGTTTTTACGTAACGTATTTCACAACATTACCTTTGTGCGATTGATATCCCTATGATTCCTGTTGGACAAACATGTTACAACACGTGTTATGCATTCTGTGAAGATACAATTTTCAAACTAACTATCGATTGATTTATCAGCACAAATTCTACAAAATATTCTCCCAGCAGTGTGAGCGATGACAACATATTATTTAGTCACTGTTCGTGAAAGTTCAAGTTGAAGGCAACGTTTTATTCAGTGTTTATGTCTTTGTAAGATATTCAAACATCTTGGATAAATTCGATTTGCTCTCATCAATCACCTTTGTCTACATTTGTAACGAAAAAGTTAGTCATATAGCTTGCCAAAGCATAATGGCTTCTCGACACATAATTGTGCTGTGCATACTCTCCTGGGCTGGCTTTGTGCGGCCCCGTACCAAAGATACGACACGTTTCGTTATCATAGCGCGCTATCAGCTGCCCCGATTGAGTCAGTAGCGCACCGGCGGTTCCTTGTTTTGCTAGCCCTTGCCCCTGTCTTACACGGTATATCTTTAGCTCGCTGAACGGAGTGACGATGAGGCATCCGTCAACCACCTCCAACTTGTTTTGCTCCCTCCCTCATTGCCCATGACCATTGACGGGTGAAACGCGATTTTTTGGTTCACGTGATTAGAGTTACTTTCCCTCGGTGGAATCTTGCGAACACGACACGTGCTTCCCGGTTCACTCACCGCAGATACATTATCGGTTCTTTTTCGTTGGATCATGAGATAAGTTGCGGGGTCAGGGTTAGCAAACACCTGTAAATCCATAATCCTCCCCCGATTCCCAGTCTTTTGCTTCCTTCCGATCAAATTCTTCATCTTCGCCCGTCCAAATTGGCTCGTTTTAACTTCCGAATGGCAGCTAAATACCTCATACCCGCGGTCGGCACTGAATGTGCTGATAATTGGCCGGTTTTATCTTTGTTAAGCTTTGATTTGCCATTCGGCACACTGCAGTGACGAGCAAGAGGTTTTGAAGCAGCCAAGAAACCGTATCGATATCGCCAAAGGACGGGGGACGAGACACGGCTTCTGGGTGTTTTCTTGCAGTGGGGTTCTCCTCGCTGCTGATAAGAAGTGAGTTAAAAAACAATTCCAGCTCGGAGGGTTGTCAACGGGTGCCACTAGTCCCTTCTCGATCTACATATCGTTGAGGGGTTATTGTACATCATATACTAGAAGAAGTCCTCTTTTTTATTTTAATGTGTTTCGAAAAACTGTTACAATTGTATGATCTTGGCCTATTACCGAAGCTTGATAGTACGGTGTGTAGTTGACTAAAAATACATTCCACCATATTTCACAACAGGCAGCATAGCATTAACGGTCCAACGTGACAGTGGAAATTTCCTGCCGAACACATCGAGTTCCGTCCCGAACGTCCCACATCCACGTCATCTTCGGCGAATGGGCTGCTCTTGGCGACCATACCAACGGGCTTGGTAGCGAGCCGGTCGTTCCCTCGGACGCGATCGTGGCATGATGAGTTCTGAAGGAAAGTTTCGTCACAAAACGCCGGCCTCTGTTTTCCTGCGTTTTCTGAGAATTCGACCAGAAGGTCATAAAAGGACAGCATCGATGACGCCGTGGGTTGGCGTTAAATATTGATAATCATGTTTTCTTGCGTGTGCCGAGAATTCGTCCGGAATTCGACCAGATCTACCTCTCGATCGTCCCATATCCACGTTATCCTAGGGGAATGGTCTGCTCTTGGCGATCAAACCAACGGGCTTCGAAGCGAGCCGGTCGTACCAACGGACGCGATCGTGGCATGATGTGTTCCGAAGGAAACTCGATGCAAATGCCCCCCAACGCATTATAAAACCGCTGCAGTGACTCAGCCTGCCATCGAGGCGGTGCATGGTGGCCTTGATTTGTTTTTCAAACGCCGGCCTCTGTTTTCCTGCGTTTTCTGAGAATTCGACCAGAAGTTCATAAAAGGACAGCATCGATGACGCCGTGGACTGGCGTTAAATATTCGCAAACATGTTTTCTTGCGTGTGCCGAGAATTCGCCCAGAATTCGACCAGATCTGCCTCTCGAACGTCCCATATCCACGTCGTCCTAGGGGAATGGTCTGCTCTTGGCGACCAAACCAACGGGCTTCGAAGCGAGCCGGTCGTACCAACGGACGCGATCGTGGCATGATGTGTTCTGAAGGAAAGTTTCGTCACAAAACCACTGCAGTGACTCCGGCTTTCCATCGAGGCGGTGCATGGTGGCCTTGATTTGTTTTTCAAACGCCGGCCTCTGTTTTTCTGCGTTTTCTGAGAATTCGACCAGAAGGTCATAAAAGGACAGCATCGATGACGCCGTGGGCTGGCGTTAAATATTCGCAAACATGTTTTGTTGCGTTTGCCGAGACTTCGCCCAGAATTCGAACGTCCCATATCCACGTCATCGAATGGTCTGCTCTTGGCGAGCAAACCAACGAGCTTCGATGCGAGCCAGTCGTTCCCTCGGACGCGATCGTGGCATGATGTGTTCTGAAGGAAACTCGATGCAAATGCCCCCCAACTCATCACAAAACCACTGCAGTGACTCAGCCTTCCATCGATGAGGCGCATGATGAGGCGGCTTGGAAAACTTGCTTTTTAGACGCCGGCCGCCTCTGTTTTTCTGCGTTTGCCGACCATTCGACCAGAAGGTCATGAAAGGACAGCGTTGATGACGCCGTTTACTGGCTTTAGATATTGGCAAATATGTACATTTCCAATTTGCCCGGCGTTTGTTTCTAAAATGTGTTTTGTTTTTCCAGTATCCAACACTTCGTCAACGTGAGTTTAATGGTCGCACCCACCCTCCTATGTGAGCAAGCTAGGGGACAACTTTCCTTCGATCTTGTCAGGGTTGAAAACTTTGTAACTTAATCGTTTTTTAATTCAACAAAAAGTTGGATGGGATGATTAAATGGTTTGCGATTGCTTTGGGACTGGATTTTCTTCCTTTCTGCAATCTCAGTTCTTCTCAGTGCTACAGCATTCATCGATGAGATGGGAATTTTCCATCCGTTAACCATAGTAACGCTTCTTGATCGAAAACTCGTTGCTATAGTAACCCGGTGATGTAACTATTCTCGTCGCGGATGAATGTGATTTTTGGAATGTTTAAAACGATCGAATGGTTGAAGCTTCATGAAATTGATAAGAGAATATCTACCAGCTTGTACTTTGATTTTCTATACTTTTACCTTCGTTCTAATCGTTATTAACACTATTCTCCCCCCAGACTTCTCGATGGTAATCGCGCCAAGCGCCAAGTGGACCAAAAATCCGACACAAACTTTCACGTCGCTCCCGGTAACAGCATCGAGGTGGATGGGTCGAGCAAGGACGGCTTGGGAAAGGTGGCAGCCGCCGTCGCCGCCCCTGTGCCATCGGACGAAGAGCTCCGGATCAACGGGTTCCGGGTGGAGGAATCAGAGAAACATTTGGAGACGGCCGAGGGTGGCGTACCGTCGGTGCACAGCTCTTCGTCGGTTTTGCTGCGTCTTTTCGGAACGGGTCTTACCCCGCGCACCGTCATTATCTTCACTCACGAGCCGCAGCGTTTCGGTGGCCCGTGCCAGGTGCCGGTGACGGAGAAGTTTCGCGTAAGGCGGGGGCATCGAGCGGTGATCACGTGATCAGCAGTGATTCATTGATGACTATCTTCTTTTTCCTCCCCTCCTCTCCATGCGCAGCTGAAACATGCCGATCCGGGAGGTAAGAGCGGCCTTGTGGAGGTCGAGCTGCCGGACGTCGTCAAGAACAAGAAGTACTTCTACCTTTGCGCCAAGTACGAGGACAGTGACCCGCTGTCGTCATCGGAGCAGCTTGTGCAACAGGTAAAATGGGACGTATGGCCGCGAGCCCTCCCGGTGCACGCGATCGATGTAACATGCACGACCTCCCCCTTGCTTCCCTTCGTTCGTGCGAGTGTTTGTGTTTACGTGTAATATGCAGGAAGAGAGACAGCACAGGTCCGCGCGTTTGTCACGAGAAACCGATAGAGCACACGCCAATACGTTTTGCACTCAATTACCGGCGCTGTGCGATAATGAACCAGCCAAAACAGGGCTGCGGCCGTGCGGCGTACAGTATGTGGCACATGCTGAAGTGCACTTTGAGTGGGTAGCCGAATGATTTTTTAAATCAAATCGATATTCTTCAACAAGCTGAGATAATTTTACCATTTGACAATAATATGACATCGAGTACTTATCATTAATGGCACGGTTACTTTCCTGTGTAAGAAATCTTCTGAAAAACGCTTGTAGAAACGAAATGGTTTAAAACATTATATTTCGCAATGTTTTTTATTACAAGTATTGACTCTTTTTTTTATAAAAATTTGACACATTTCTCAAGAATAAGATACCGGTACAAGAACATTACACGAATGAAACTACACTTTATTCCTTTTGTTTGCACTAGGTAATTTCAATAATAATTAAGGTTAATAACTTGGATTATACATCATTTTACGTTATTTCCATACATTCCATTATGGAAAAGCTTTTTGGACTATTTTTTTAAAGGTTTCTAACGCTGGCTTTTACTCACTTCTTATTCATTTTTATTATTAACTCTTCTCACCATGAGATCATTCTGACCCTATCAAAAATGTCATGCCCATTGAAGGTTATGGTTAGTAGTAAAATTATGTCATGTATGGAGGCGACCTAGGAAAGTATATTATTTTAAAAGAAACTAAACCGTTTTATAATTATAATTATCCTGTCAGAAACATAGTTATTTTCAATATAAAACGTTAAGACAACGAGTATTATTTTTTTTAGATATGCTATGTTTCTAATAAATTCTCTCGTTTTCTCTTTGCTCACTATCCAGCAACCGTTCTTGCATCAAGGGGCAGAACCGTATATGCGCCTGACTAGCTACAAACCTTTCCTACCGCTGTGGATCTCGTGTGTCATCATTATCGTTTGTCTGACGTTTTCGGCCCTGTTCTCCGGCCTCAACCTAGGCCTAATGTCTTTGGATCGAACCGATTTGAAGGTACGCCCGGCTGCTTGAAAATCGCGTGTCACAGCTGAAATTTGATTGGTTTTTTTGTTTTTCTGCACAGATCCTTTGCAACACTGGTACCGAAAAGGAGAAACGCTACGCCAAAGCGATTCAACCGGTGCGCGACCACGGCAACTACCTACTGTGCAGTATTCTGCTCGGTAACGTGCTGGTCAATTCTACCTTCACCATTCTGCTGGACAGTCTCACCTCCGGGTTGATCGCCATCGTCTTTTCGACGATCGCCATTGTTATTTTCGGTGAAATTACACCCCAGGTCTGCTCTCCTTCCCTGTTCGACGTATTTCGTTCGATTAATGCTGTACAACTTGCTTTCTCTGTAGGCAATCTGCTCTCGGCATGGTCTGGCCGTTGGCGCGAAGACGATTATCATCACCAAATGTGTGATGGGCATCACATTTCCACTGTCTTATCCCACATCTAAGATACTCGATTGGCTTCTTGGGAAGGAGATTGGCAACTTCTACGATCGGGACCGCCTGAAGGAATTGGTCAAGGTGCGGCTGTGACTTCACTAAACACCCCTCTAGGATCAATGTTTTGTACTTACCCTTTTGTCTCTTGTATCTTTTCTTTAGGTTACGAACGATGTTAACGATCTGGATAAGGATGAGGTTAACGTTATTTCTGGTGTGCTGGAGCTGCGCAAGAAAACCGTCGCCGAAGTGATGACACGTCTCGAGGACTGCTTCATGCTCGATCTAGAAACAACGCTGGATTTCGAGACCATTACCGAAATCATGAAGACAGGTAATGATGGTGTTTATTCATCAGCGAAAAATTATTCACTTTATTGTGCTCTCGGAACAATGTGAAACGCAGGATTTTCGCGCATTCCGGTGTTCGAGGAGGATCGCGACAACATTGTATCCATCCTGCACATCAAGGATTTGGCGTTCGTCGATCCGGAGGAAAACACTCCGCTGCGTCGCCTGTGCGAGTTCTACCGCAATCCACTCTACTTCGTGTTCTACGATCAGACGCTCGACGTAATGTTCCGCGAGTTCAAGAGCGGCAAGATTGGGCACATGGCCTTCATCCAGTCGGTGAACAGCGAGGGCGAAGGTGATCCGTTCTATGAAACGCTCGGTCTGATCACGCTCGAGGACGTGATCGAGGAGCTGATCCAGGCGGAGATCGTCGACGAGACGGACGTGTACACCGACAACCGACGCAAGGTGCGCCGGGAGCGCATCAAGCGTCAGGACTTCACGCTGTTCGCACAGGATCGCGACCCGAATGCGCAGCGTTTGCGCATCGCGCCCAATCTGAAGCTCGCCACCTTCCAGTACCTATCGACCGGTGAGTGTGAAAACCGTGTGAATAGGTGTTATAATTCGATTCACTTAAAATAATCTTTTCTTCCGTATTGTTTTGATTCCTTTCAGCTGTGCAACCGTTCAGATCTGATTGTATCTCGGAGGCCGTGTTGCGTCGTCTGCTTACTCAAAACATTGTCCATCAGATCAAGTTTAAGAATGTGGACAAGAACGACCCGCGCTACAGTATCATTACGCGTGGCACACAGGTCGACTACTTCGTGCTGATTTTGGAGGGTCGCGTAGAGGTTACCGTGGGCAAGGAGAATCTCCTGTTTGAGAGCGGTCCGTTCACGTACTTTGGTATACAGGCGTTGACACAGAATTTGGGCTACGGTAAGAATAATTGGTCGTATTGTCGGGTCGAAGCTTCTAACTGATTGCCAATGTTTGCCAATTTCCAGAGGTCGCAGTAGAAACACCGCAACAGGTGATGGGATCGCTACAGTCGCTCAACCGCGATGCCCAGATGCGCCACACCTTCATCCCAGACTACACCGTCAAGGCGGTGACCGATCTACTGTACATTCAGATTTCCCGCAACCTATACCTAGCGGCAAAACGTGCTACGCTGATGGAACGCTCGCAGAAGCTTGGTGACCAATCGATGGATCCGATCGATGCCGAAGTGGAAAAGGTATGTGGGGTAACTGCTGGAAGACGGGGAGTGTGAGTGCGAGAAGTTTGCTCCTAATATTTCCAATTTCTTTCGTTTGTGCTACAAACTTCCTCCAACAGCTACTGAACTCGTTGGACGATAACGATCACAACAGCGTTACGCCCGACATGACCAACTTGACCGTCCATTCGGGTACGAAAGCTAGCATATCGTCCAGCATCGCACCATCACCAACGACGGCCTTAAACGTACGTATTTCGTGGAATTTGGTTTGTATGGTTTGACGAACAATTGTCAATGGCAAGCAGGTTACTAATTTTATTGACTTTTTTGAAAAAATTGATCAACTGTTTCAATCAGCATCGTAGTTATGTAGGAAATCAATGTAGTTCTTTTATCTTGTTGCCTGTTGAATGATGAATGTATTTGCTCAGTGCTAATTTTTTTGTTGGGTTCTAATTTAAGATTTCTTATGAGTCTTCCAATAGAAACTACATCAAAAAGGAATGCGCTGAAGTGACTATTTTGGAAAGTTTTCCTATATTGATTTTGTTAACCTCTCTCCTTTTTCGTTTTGTGTGCGTCTTCTCATCACTAGGAACATTCTAACAATGTAAACTCCTCCGTAAGCCGCAACCTTACAGTATTAGCGCACGTCCACTCTGCTGCGTCCAGTGTCGCTGCTGTCACCGAGAATAACATAGGTAGTTTAAAAAAAATGGATGCACCTCAACTCACTAGACAGATGTTGCATCCTTTCGTGTCTCATAAATGATACCCAATTTCTGTAACTAACTGTACATCCTGTTTTTTTGTCTTTCCGCCTACACGTTTTGTGTTGTTTGCCAGCCCCAGCATGCTCGTCGGGAGCTACATCCGGTGGTGTCGGTGCCGGAGAAACCCGTACGGACTCTGATCCGAGCAGCGCCCCGTTGCTGCCAAAGCCATAACCCACGGTGTATCTTGTCGTGCTGTCCTACCCGCCCACATATACCACCACCACCACCACAAGTACATCCACCAACCGCAACCATCTTCATCTTCGTCACGATGCGCTCCATAGATAGGAGACGTGTTGTTGTATGTGTTTGTGTGCGACGATATCCTGCAGTCGACCGGCGACATCCTACGGTGCTCCACTTGAATGCTGACTGCGTATTATTAATACTATTATTAATACTACCGTTACTACTACCTTCCTTCTATTCACCGGGTCAAAAGGATCTTAAGTGTAGTGTTATCGTCAGGGGTTTCGTGCGAATTCGTAGATAGTGTAGCGCTTCGTTTTAATTCACCCTTCCGGTGTGCATCGTAGCCGGTAGCAGGTAACTGAAAGTGGGGCGTTTGTTGTTGTTGTTGTTGTTGGAGGAAAAGCACCTACAACCTTTTGTGCTATAGAGCGAGGTTTGTTTTTGACCACCAACCAACCGAGATACGGTGCGTGAAGTGAAGTTCGGCAACTATCGTTACATACGAAAATGGGACTCGACAAATAGTATCTTTCGTGAAAGCAAATAAGTAGTAGCATTCGATATCGAAGTTCATTGGAAAATCGAAGAAATATATATAACCTACAATCCCCTAACACTAAGATGTAGTTCCCAACCTGAGCGTACAAAGGAGAATAAAAAAAAGAGAACGAACGGGAACTGCTGCTATGCCACTTCTCAACGCACGTATGCTACCAGGGTGGATGTTCCTAGACTGTATGTGTGTACCTCGGGTACCATTTTCCTAGCCTCCGTGCATGATGTACTTAGCTGCACTTGCACCCTGTGCACGAATCGGCGGTACACGTTGTTTCGTCCGATGGCAATCAATCCCAAATATGAAACCAAAAAGGACGATATAGGTAACATGTAATTAAAAGAGGAAAATAAAAGCATAGGATAAAGATAGCCTAATGGAATTCGAACGAAGACAAAGGAGAACGATCGCTCCAACCGATCAACGCGAAATGCGAAGCGTTCGCTTAGTTCCCTCCCTTACAATATCCTAGTTCCCTCTGCTCCGTTCTGGGACCCGATTGGACCCGTTTGTTACTGTATTCATGTTGGTTTTTTGAGTCATTTCTCATTTTGTTTAGGATGCAGAATGAACGATAGATTAATAGCAGACAAGGATTTCGGGCAAGCGTGCAGTGAGTCTACATCAGGATTGGTGATGCACCTGTTCGTGCACACGGCTAGGCGAAATTCGCATTTTGTAAAAATCTAAAACGTAAGAGAATATATTCGCATATATTTCTGTTACATCTGCAATTATCATGACTTCTGTACGAAAGAAACGTGAACTACTGCGGTGTGTCTCCATTTGATTATAGTTTTATTTGGTTTTGCATGTAATAAGCGTTCTAATTTTGTGATGGTAATAGCCAGATTGTTTACATAGTGTTTTGTTTTTCATACTTGCGTTACAACTTAGGACAGTTCAATAATTTCTATTTTTATTTATTGTGTTTTCCATTTGTTGTAATTTGTAGTGTGCATTGTTTTTTTCGGATGCGAAACGAAAACATCTTCAGGAATATGAACTGTTTCCGGGCGGCATGGTCCAGATGAGTTTATATCAGCGAAAACAAATTCGTAAGTATAAATATATTAATCCTTAGAACTTTGTCTCAATCATTTAAAAAATGTAGATAAATTATACAGAAAGGCCTCTTCTTCCTATATGTTTATGTTCTTAAATGATGCATTTCATAAGTGAATCTGTACTAAACCAGTAGAGTAGCAAATCGTTGCTGTAGGAAATAATATTGCTAATCCGGAAGTTGTCCCTTTTTTAGTGTCTTTGAACTCATTCGAAGATCGAATATCACCGCTTGACGCAAACCGGTAATCAATCGACCCATTTCGGTGGCACCCCGATGCATCAAATTATGAGCGTAATGGGTGTCCCTCCGTATACGTCTCTCGGTTACCTGGTGCTGGGGGAGGATGACAAATGATGCCATCAATTATTCCCGGTGCGGCCTAGAGACGCAATTGATCTTAAGGGTGACAGCTATTATTGAGAAGCATCTGTATCTTATCTTTTTTCCCAAAGCGTTTGATACTAGTCGCGGGATGTTTTTTTCGAATCGCCAACCGTTGCGCAAACGCAATGCGAAAAATCTGACGCGCTCACTCGTTATCCGGAAACCGGGTGAAGCGTTGATCCGATTGGAATGTTTTTGTGATTGGCAATCCAAACGTAGATGTTGATATTGTTGTAAATGGAATAGCAACCAGGCATTGGACTTTTTTTTTGTATAAAAGATGTGCTAACTAATTATTCACAATTACTGCCTCGAAATGTAGGGGTGATATTATACACGGGAGATAGTTCCAGAGTTTAATTTACCTGAAGATAATCATATAAATTGTACAATAATAATTAGATATTTATCTGGGGCATTATCAAAGGCAAGGGTAGTTCGATAACTACCCAAATTTGGCGAGGCACCGAATGCCTTCTAGTATTAATTATTGCTAAAATTTCACCAATTTACTTAACCATTTGACAACCTGTACTGGCCAAGTTAGAAAAAAGGGTTTACCATGCTGTATGTCTTTTTGCGTGTAGATCAGGAGGGTCTTTGGTTTTGATCGTTTAGGGAATGTCACCATGAAACATCCCTTTAAACGATGACTTATCACGATTGTCGAATTCGATCAGTAGGTTGACACGGGATTAAAACAACACATTGTACAATGTGTTTGCTACTGCACCAGAGCTATTACGAAATACTCTAGGGAACGCGTGCTTCATGGCGCAAGCTGGATTAGAGCTGGACTGCTTTAGACGTACTTAATTGGACAACGTGTGGAATAAAACGCGAAACACTTCTCCAGCTTGAGTAGTTTTATTAAGCAAGTGCACCAAGTCTTGCCGATCGTTGTACACTTCAAGTGCGCTTACTACCGAGCGCCAGCTTGTTGCGGGTGTTCTGTGCTGAACTACTTTACGGGTGAGTCGGCTGTATGTGACGAGTATGGTTCTGGTCGAGATTAATGGGCCGCGTTTTGCAATTGAAGGAAGGTTCACACACAAATTCTAGTATAGCTTAGACGTACCTCAGAATGGATAGCACAAATTCCTGAGTTCAAAAAATTCCCTCTGACACAGCAATGGAATCTGGCAGTTTGCGTAGAAACATATATAGAATGTGTGAGATAGCATTCACGTAGCCACAGGCCAGAAATGCCAGCGTGTTGAACCAAAACTAGATAATTGACCAGTGCATGGGAATGTATTAGCCGGCAGGATGGATAGATTTACTTAATGTTTAGACGTTACTCCGAAGATCGCCGATCTGCCCAAAAACTGTCGTAAAAGTGGCTGATCGCACCGACCTACGATGGCGTTACCTTTGCTAGATTGATAAAATGTTCCCACGAAGTGTACCTATTTATAGTGCGCCATCGGAAGGCTGCAGGTAGCCACCCTTTCCGGTTTCTTGTGGATTGCGCGTGGCGCCAGTTCTTGCATCGTAATCACCTACGCGGTTACTTATCTTTACCCTTGGAAGATTCGAGCCATACCCATGCAATAATAATGACTAAAAATAAATGGGTGATAGTAAACATTCCTGTATTGCTTAAACAAAGGCAAAAGTAAGCGCTGTGCGTATGATCAGTCGCTGGCGGGCCTACCTTAACGTCAATAAAATGTGCCAGTTGCCCTTTAGTGCCCTTGAATGATTGGCACCTTCCCTAATAATAAGGTGATGAGTTTATCAATCTGTACGGTAGCCGCCGTCCAAGGTGTTGCCGCTACTACCTGCCGTCCCGGATCAGTCATCCGAAGGTGATGGTGACGTACACTTCCACGAAGCTAACTAGCCGTCCAACGCAATCATCCTTTTGCCTTGTCGTGCGGATTGTCATTTGAATATGGCGGCTGCTGCTGCTGCTGATAGTGCGCCACCGGCCGTTTGGTGACGTACAGAGAGGGTGGTTAGTGATTGAAAATCACTTATCGAAGGTGTATGAAGAAATCAAGAAAAAGGTCAGTTTACCTTCAGCCACTACTGAACAACGAGCCTTATAGTTGTTGGGTTTATACGATTGCTGTCTCCCGCACGAGATAGCGTTGAACATGGAAAAATGAGCTACGAAAACTCGATAGAAATATCGTCTAGCCATCTTGGTATGCCATGACTTGGCCTCATGGACGCAAAGGAATGTAATGTCTATTCCAAGAAAGCCAAGTTGTATCCAGATTGATATAGTGAAACGCTTATCTGTTCCTAAAATGTACCGCTGGTAAAATCCGACTACTGCGCTGAAAAGTCCTTTTTCAAAACGTTGGAACTCATACCAAACATTATTTACCAAAACCATATTTAGTACATTATTACTTGCGTCATCAAAGTAAGTCTTGGTAGCTAATCTATAATGACAAGATCATACGTCTATTAGGCGATCAAGCATTTAAACTTTTTAACCGTACATTATTCATTTAGTTGTAATTTTTGTCAGAATTTACAAATAGGCTTCCCACCAATTCTTGCTTGGAATATTCCAAGAACTATATAGTTCTGCATATTCTGCAAGCTATACAAGATCTGCTCTGTTTTCATCTTCTAACGGCAACCTGGAATCCACCTAGGTCGTACAGGGTGACGCCGATCCTCACGCAAACAAACCCTTCTGTACTCATCCCAATCACTGCCACCCCTTATACACCCCACCCGGTGGGGGTTGATATCTGATCGTCTAATTTTCACTTTTGCATCACCTTCTTGCTCTCACTCGAACCACACATATAGCTGTCTCACCCGGATACACTATCGCGCTCTCGCTCGACTCCTTCCGAGCTTTCCTTGGGCAGCCATCGAACCGGCGACTACTTAGCAAAGTGCGCGCGCGCGCGCGCGCGTCCGTGCGTGCGTGTGTATTAGCGGCCACACTCCCCGTCTGTAGCCGTTGTTGTCGCACACCGAAAACAATGTTGATTCTATATATTGACACGCGCTGCGTGCCAGTGTGCCAGCAGGAGCAGCACGGGGAAAAAGAGAGGGAAACAGTGAGACAGAGTCAGCAGTGTGTTCGCCTAGTGCGCCGTATAAAAGCGTACCACTAAATGAAGACGTTTTTTAGAGTCTTCCAGCTTTGGTCTGCGCTGGTAACTTGGCATATGCTACGGTGCAGTCGGTTGTCACCATCCGATACGAGAAGTTGTCCCATCCTGGCGGGATTGCAGGTTGGAATTCATTTTGTGCACGAAGAACAACTTCAAACTTTGTGGTTGTGGTTCAAACTTTGGAGCTCGAGCTTCCGGTCCGTGTAAGGATATCCGATCCGAGGTTTTTCGGGTTTACGTCGTACTAGGTTTATGTTAGTGCATTTGTGTACGTGTACGTGGCTGAATGTGCTTATGTGACTTGACTCCATTGTTCCAGTGGCAGTGATTGGTAATTGTTAGCTGGATTTAGTATTGTGCTCCTGCATTCGAACTGCAATTTGTGATGTGTTTGCTACCGGTCGGATCGCATGGGACGGTGGGCTGTGAGGGGAACGGAGCGTAGAGGAACGGAACGTTGCGAAGAGCCGTTCCAGATACGGCAGAGGAGACAGATAGTAAAAAAAAGGGGCCAACCCATCTATCATGTGCACCAGCTAGCCAGTTGATCAGGTGATAGATTGGTGACAATCGAGACGGATATGGGCGACCAAGGCAGAAATTACCTCCGGTCTGTCCATTTGGGATTGGAATAGGTCGTGCGCCGGTTGGCTGGATCATTTCGAAGTCGATTTGGTTTCCTCACCTACGCCACTGCCCTTGCGCTCCGTTCTTCCATTCGGCCGTTCCGTCCCATGCCTTCCTCTACCTTCTTTTTCCACCCCTCCGTCGTAGGTGAACCTGAAACAAACACTTTACACGATTTGGAAGTGAATCTCGAGCGAATTGCACCAGTGATTGTGATCATCGGAAGACGGCACCGGTGACCGATCGGTGAATCAGTGTGGACATTAAAAGCCTGCGGGCGGCAACGACAACCAAACGACAACATTCTAACAGTGACCCAGGTTCGGCGAACGGGAAGCGACCGGGAAGCAGGTCAGTTGCACTCTACAATGACACAAAATCACACACTTGACCTCAACCCATCCGCTTGGGTCTCCCTTTTGGAAGACATCGACCAAACCGCGGCCGTTGGATGATGCACCATTTTGCATCCCGAAAAACTCTCACTCACACACACACACACCCGAACTGCACCCACCGGTGGTATGGTGAAACAAAACATCAGCGAGCGTGGCTTAGTAACCTTGTCGGCGTGGGGTGCTCCGGAAGGGATCCGGAATTGGAGAAAATTAGAAAATATGGCCGCGACCTTACCCTTTTCCTTACTACCGGCCGGTTACGTCAAGGTGGTGGGCAACGGTCACGTGCACCGACTCGAACTGCACCATCACCTTGCGCCACGGCACGGTCGTGCCCCGGTGCGAAGGGATCGCGCGGCGGGCCGGATTTTGCCCAGAAAACAATTGCGTCGTTTTGCCATGATTTTGTAAATGAAGTTTCTGGACGGAAATCTTCCAAGTGTTTTTGTTTTAAACCAGAGTTTTAGTTGATTAAGTTTTTGGTTGATGTATCCGGCGTGAAACCTTATGAATTTTGAGTATCGATCTTTCTGAGAAGGAAGGCTTTAAGTGAGCTTTTTTGAATTATTATTTGCTTCATCTTTCAATGAATTTGACATTATCTAAAGAACACAGCATTTTAAACACGGAATGTTTAAAAATAGGTGAACAGAAATAGGTTTCCAATTTCAAACCTTTTAAACTGATTCAGTAGCACTAGTAAACTTATGGTAATAGTGAATAACCCTTTAGACTCTAGAGTCCAAACCATAAATACCCATGGGAAAATGAACGTTGAGAACAAACATACCAATCCCATCTTATAGAGGGAATTCAAATTCATTGCATCATTTAAGTGTTTAATAGGTTACTAATATGTTATTGTACGATAGCGTTGTGGTTTTAAAGACTAGGAGCACTAGAAACATGTCAATATAGTAGTTCCAAAACTTTGCAGTTTGTCATTTACATCTAAACATTGCACATTCAATGCACTAACTACTGGAGAGGAAAGAAGTCGATACCGCTAATGTTTAGCTTCTGGTTCCTGCAAACCGGACCAGCCTTCCAGAGTTTATTTCCAAAACGTTTGCCTTCCCATCAATCGTGCATAACGTTTTATCGAACGTGACAGGTCCGCTCACACACACTTACCGCACGATCGTGATTCACACCCCGTGCCATGAAGTTAACTCCCGCGTGGGAGCCATCCGGGATGGATCACAAGTTAAGTGATGATTACGACCGATCAACTGACCGACCGCCGAAGCGCGAGTCCTCGGAGCTCAGCGACTCCCTCAGGCCCAGCGACCGGGGTGCTCGTCTGGCCTTTCGGGATCGCTGGCAAACGCGCACTACCGACAGGCGTATAGAATGCACATAAACCATGCCCGGGTGGGCAATTTGTTTCCCACCCGTGGCGCGGGATTGTTTGCAATCCCTGGTTGGCCTTCCTGCTGTGTGGCGGTACGCCATGAGCGCACGATGACTTCGCGGGCAATTGGCGGCCTGTACGTGCCGGTAAATCTGATCCGGTGACACTAACGACGTCGTCCATCTCTGAGCGGCTTTAGCTGCATCGTTAGGTGCTCTGTTTGGGTTCTATGATGCTCGTGGTATGCTGTTCTTAGGTTGCTTACGTACGTTCAACGCACCACACTGGAGGCTCTCAGATAGTCAGCAATCATAAAGTATAGCAGATGCCATATGAAACGAAAGAGGGTACCATGGTGTTGACCTTTTTTTCTACGGAACTCGTTACTTAGCCACCTGATTGCCTGATAGCTTGAGTTACACCGTTGTCGACCTCGGCCAAAAACTCTTTCGATTTGTACTTCCTGATACATTTAGACCGATCGGTGCTAATTAACTCACGCCCGTACCAGACAAAGACGTATCCGGGGGAACGGCAGACTCGGTGAAAGATAAAGCGAGCTTACCTTTAAGTTTGCCGACACGGTGGCATCGATTTCAGGGTGCCCAATAAGTGTGCCCTCTAAGGGTGGACAAATTTTGATCGATGGTGGGACTTCCCGGGTTCGGTGCAACAGCAGCCAAGTCCATCAGTCATGAGTGTGTATACCTACAGCTGATGTTAACATTGGCCTTCCGATTAGCAATTCGATGGAAATTAAAGTGACGCATCTTCCGCCCAATTGAACGCCATTGGACGTATGCGGGTTAGAAGAAAATCGACATCGAGCTGGGTTTGTGTGGCAACAAAATGTTGTTCTGTCGTTAACGATTCAGTGGAATGGGGAGATATAATCGCCTTTCTCTAGCGTTTGGATCCGCATCTAGAACAGCAAATCAATCGGTAGAATTTGAACCAGACCGCACCGGGTTCCGAAACTGATGAACCAGATCGGGCTGGAAAAGTGGCCGCCAGTAGTAGTTGGTAGGGGTTGCCCGGGGCTGGGACATCATGTGAAGCACACGGGGGAGGGGAAACGGCTCCGAACGGGTTGATATATTTATTCATGAGCCACGATGACCATATTAGTGCTGGACGGTGGTGGCAGCACGTCTAGTTCGTGCCTCCCCATGTGGGAAACGCATGTTTGTTCGCAGCGCCACAAGAGATGAGAGATCTGCTCCGGATTGCCGCGATCTCGCGATCTCAACCACCACCACCAGCGTCTAGTGTCGTGGCAATTTCGCGCCGTTGGCACACAAATCCCAGAACGCAGTGCGCACAGTGCGCCGTTGGCACAAAGGGTCACCTGAGTGGCTGGCATTGCTGGCTCGGATGGTCTGTGACTTGTTCTGGTGTTGGTTGGACATTCCGCACGAAATCAGCATGCGTCGTGTCATCGGCCCGTGGCGGCGACGACGATCGTTAGGCATACTGACTGGCGATAGGGCTGAGAACTGGAAGATACTTACACGTACGTACACACAATCTTCTCTCATCCTCATTATACCGAATGGCAACGCGCGGGTTAGTAGATACTTTCCCTTCCTCAGACCCCCCCCTCCCCCTCCCCCCCGTCCCCGCAAGCTTACTAATGAAATCAGAGCTCCAAAATGGCAGCGCTGGTTTAGTACATCATCGTTTTTAGTACGGTCGGCACCGGAGATCCACGGCACCCCTGAGGCCGGCTTCCTCCCGCCGTCTGGCTAGTGCGCGTGGTGGCAAATCGATCTCCGAACGACTTCGGGCCTGCGGATCGCCGGCCCGATGGTAGGGTGGCAACGTGCACCACTGCACGGTTCGGTTGGGCCCGCAGGTGTGTGAGCGTGTGCGCGCGGGAAGGCGGCAGGGCCAGAACAATAAAACATCACCAATTAGCCGGACGCGGGTGTTTGTTTCTAGTTTATAAATAAGGGTACCGAACCGTGGGTACCGAATAGTCGCTGGCAATCCGTCGTCCGGTTCGGAGATTTGTCGAGTGGAGTCCTGCGGCGATTCGCCTGGAGATCAAGCTTGGAATTGTGTATATCCTGTTGGGTTGAACGGGGGTTTTATTGTTATTGCTTGCGGGATCGTCGAAAACGAGTGTCACGATAAGGTGCCGAGTCAGGACTTAGGTGGTGTGCTTGAGTATCACAACGTTCGACGTTGATTTGTGCGGGATTTGTTTGATACACTTTTCTGGCACAAGTAAGGAGCTTCAGTATCTTGCTGCGTGTTGATCGCTGACAAAAGTCGCTCGAATCTATGCCAGTGCTTCGTGTAACCAGTGTACACTGCGTGTAGTCCCAGATATTGCGGAGATCATCAGCAGCAAGGTCTACCCAATATCCGTGTGCCCCCGGCCCGGCGCAGTGGATCAGAACAGATTGCATCGGCTAGGATCATCTCCATAAATACTTCGCAACAGCGGACTTGGTACTTAAAGTGAGGGGAAGAAGCCGTAAGTGGAGTGCTTCGGGTCGTGGTTGGCGTGGCGCGTGCAGCCACTCGTTATTCATAATTCGTCCTCTAGCGGCGCAAGCTCGTGACAGATCCCCCCCGAAGGCAGGCGGCCATTGCAGGCGTGAGATTAGGTGGTGACCCCCGGCGATCGGCCCCTTCTGTCCCCTGTGTCGCGGTGTGTCGAGTACCTCCGTTGCATTTCCTACCAGCTGCACGGTTGGCTTGCCGTTCCCGATCCCCCATTTTGGAGTAGTTGCAGCGACACCCGGACACCCTCCCGGAGCCAAATCATGAAGAAAACGTAATTATAGATCAATGCTTTGCACTTCTACACCCCTCCGAGCGCCCACTCATTCCCTTTACTCGTTCACAACACGCGTGCCACAACTTATTTTTTTCGAACTGTTTCCGCTTGTAACCGCACACTGCAAACAGTTCGATCGGTTCCCCATGTATCGTGCGACAGGTGGCTTCCGAGGGTGCGTTTCGATCCCGGCATCGATGGGGCATCGATGCACATGCACACGGAGGCATTGTTGCCCGGTAGTGCAATCGGACTAACACGGCGGCCCAATTGGTGCCGATTGATTGGTGTGAACGATTCCCACGACCTGACCGCAGCTGGAATTCGAGCTGTTTTCATTTGTGCTTGCACACTGAAAGCCTGGCGAATCTCGTGGGACCTCCGGGTTCAGATAGTTCGTTACAGTAGTATTCCTACATACATACCAGGCCAACCGGGGACGTTGTCCGCTCTCTGGCCGGTGTACCTTCCTCATCAAGTGCGAGGTAATTTTGTGCATCCCATCTCGAGTTGGCAGCACGAACCGAGAACTGTGCGTCAACGATACGTCGGGGTGCGTGCGTAGAGTACGATCACCTGACTGATGATCGGGTCAGCTTAGATCAACTCGGCTTTTCTGAGAGGCCTTCGGTAGGCCAGCAGTTAGTACGGTTTTAAGGTAGTTTAACATTACGTATGAAAATCGAGCATACATGACAATTAATAATTGAATTATGGAAGTAACTAGCAAAAGGCGAGATGAAGTATCTCTAAGTTAAATGAAGAACTTCTAACAAACATTCGTGGGATCTTGAGATTGCCAAACAATGATATACCTGGTCCTTTGTGGAATATAACAAAAATGTTCGAGGTTACTTTCCAAACAAAATTGTTGAAATATTGGTCCAAATTTTATATCTGAATAGTTGGAAGGTGCCACTTGCAGGCCATTGAACAATTAAAGCTAGAGATTAAATTGCGAGCCACTGCCAAGCACACGGTCGTTGCCGAGTTTCCACGGGGTTGCACCCCATTTAATTAGCAACATCACAATAAATAACACGCAACGGTTGGTTGAAAACATGCTGTTGTGGTGGAAAACATTAAACAAACCCGGCGATAAGCCGCTACTACAAGGTGCGACCCCGTAAAGTTGCGCACAATCATGTGTTGCCGTTCGGTGTGCGTGTGCAGATTGATAATTTCCCATTGCCATCGGTTGGCCGCGCCACTCCAAAGGGTGCCCAATTTTTGCCTTCCCAAGAAGGCAATCGATTGCGGGTCGGATTTGTGGCCACCCGGTGCTGGATAAAGTTTAGGCCAGGCTAAACTACCGGCAAAGGTCACCGTCACACACACGCCGGAGTGAAGCCGATGAGCGCAGGAAGGGACACGGACGTGTGCCGTTAATTGCGCCGCATTCGTTCGTTGCGCCGCAAATCATCGCCGTGTCAATCGTGGACTATCGTCCTCGGGGTTAAATGGGTGGGAAGACAGTGTACATGCGGGGTATAGATAGGGTCGTTCGGCACCTGGGCTACCATACCGAGCGTTATCAATGGGCTGCCTCTTGTGTAAAAATGCACCTCTTGTGCGCCATGGCAATTATGAAGCTTTGATTAATTGATTAACTTTTAATTGATTTATTAAATTCTGATGCACCGACGCACCAGGGTTCCCGCCCCGCTCACGAACCCTTCCCCTGCGGCGCGGCCGAGGGTGAGTCTGCAGCAATTAGCTGTAAATGGAATGAAAACACGTCTTGGGCACGCAGAATGGAACACGTTTCTGGCCGGGGATTCCCTTTACGGGCATCGCGGACTGCTGGCTCGCATTGCAGAAGGCGGGAAAAATCCGGTAGCCACGTTGAGCCGCGAAGAACACGAAGAAAAACACCCCTTGGCCGGTGACGAAAGTTGGCCATCCATCTTCGCGCCGGGCCTGTTCCCAACGCCACTAGCTCCAAAATGTGCGCGAGCTAGTTATACTGTTAGTGATACTTTTTCTTTCGTTATAATTTAAAATTAAGATCAGATGCAACCAAACCGGGCAGGAAGACATATACTGCTTTATAGCTGTGGCGGGATTTCTTTATCTGGATCGACAGCTCTTGCACTCAACATGACACTAGAGATGTTGTTGAAAGGCATGGTTTATTTTTTATTGCCTGAAACCATCTACGTTGTTTAGTTTGAATTTGTGCGAAACCCTTTTTGACTCTTAATTTATTCGTTAACCGAACCGTATTTGCTTTCATAATGATCGATTAAAGCGAGCAATTTTTATTAGATGTTAATCAAAAAGCTAGACCAAACCAGATGGTCAAAAATGGTGGTTCTCAAACTAACCGTTGGAGGATACTGACGTCATTCGTGGTCAAATGTTTTTTCCATGTCGTTTAACTCTTCTCGACTTTTCTCCCTACACGCTGGAACACTTATTAGCGTATAAACATAATATTCGCTAGATAGACAATTTAATTGACCCGTTCCAGTGACTGGGTCGTTAATGGTCATTGATATGTTTTTCCTTTCGGTCTACCACCGAATTGCGTCAAAATGGCGAACCCCATCCGGCCAGTATCCTTGACGTAATTGATCGTCGCCTGATGGGAGAGAAATTCAGCAAACACGCGACTCGCACGAGACCACCGACATTCGCAACAGCGGCGAAGAACGTGCCCCGAATGAACCCTGGCCAAACGCGAGTGCACAAAGTTCACACGTTTCGCCAAGTTGTCGTCGACGAGCAATTTAGTTGAGCCAAAGTGGCTCGCTCTGGACGCAACCGGAAAATCGATGCGGGGCGATCCCGAATGGAGCCCGGCATGTTGATGCTAATGCAATTGAATTTAACGCCATTTAATGTGTCCGTTTGGTGTGACGTACTATGAAGCGAAGCGGGTTCGTATCTTAGGATGAAGGAAAGTGAGTCCAATCACTCAATTGGATTTATTGAAAGCAATAGATTTGTTTGTCCCACTGCTCTAATTATGTCGTTCGAGTGTATTATTTTTTTGTTCATGGCAAACGGATCCTCGTGCTGGTGATGGGAGAGAGATAACCCTCGTAAAGGAAGTGGATGCATGATGTTTTATGTCTGCAGAAATGCTCGTGTGAGCATTTGATTTACATATAGGAATACAAAAATTGCCCCAATGCGGTACGTAACCTGTTCCCGTATGCACACACAGTTCATCGACCACCTTCTCCGACGCATCTTCCACTGGCAATCGGGTTGGTTCCGGTACTCTACCGGCTAGGTGATAAATGGTTACGTCCCAGCACCGGACCAAACAGCAATCGAGGGTCACGAAATAACCCTTCTTATGCAAACGCAGACGCAGGTGGTCATCTCTGCTCAAAAGCCATCCAAGTAACATCCTTTTAACGTCGGTTAGCATGTCAACAACAAGGGTGTCGGGAATTGAAGTTCCACTCAGATTGAACAAGCTGAATATAGACAGTTACGTAATCAGTCTAGATGTCGGTAAATTCGGCGAGCTTGGCATTATAAACAAAAATTCATCGCTAGCTTTGTGAAGAAGAGACGTTCCAACCATATTCCAAACCATTGACGGATTTAACCAACAGGTTTGTTTCTGAAAAAAAATCTAAGTATTTCTTTAAGTTTGTGAATAAAGTAATACTTTATTAGATAAATAAACTTTTAGTGTAATATTGCTTTTTAAAAATATCAAATTAACAACGATTTTCCAAATATTTTTTCTAATGCTCTATTGTACATTGAACCGAAAAATAAAATATTGTTAAAAGGATCGTTTAAGATACTGGTTGACATTTACGCCCATCCACATGCAACTGTGTCCGTATCCCGGGGTGATAGGAATTAGATTGCTTAGATCACTGCAATCTTGTCACTGCAATCTTGTGAAAACTTACAACCTCTGGGAAGACCTTTAGTAAACCAAATGGTAGCAAATTCGTAACTTTGCTTAGTATCCTCCGGAGTAGATGATCGTTGAGCGTCTGGACCTTAGCATCTGCGCTAACCCACCCTGACCATTTCCGTCCATCGTACAGTGCTTTACTGGGATGACGGTCGTTTGCGTCCTAATCCAATTGATTCTGGCTCCTCTTTCGGCGCAATCAGAACGATTGATCGATCGACTCGGCGAGCGATAATGGTTGGCGCGATTAGCACGATTGACGTTAGCCCACCCCGTTAGCGTTGTGAGCGCCCGTGGCACCTAATGGGCACCGGGATACCTCAGCCGGGGCGGTTTCGTGTCATCCGAGGCGTGCCAATTGGTCGGCCAATTTTTCGACTAGCATTATGTCACCTCGTTCGGGCATTCTGGGACGCCCTGCGTTGGCGGCAGGGAAGAAAAAGCTGTTAAACGCTTCGGTAATGCTTGGCGCGGTGACGTCCGCGGTGGGGTTTTCTGCTCGATGTTGGATGTAAATCGTGATCTTCTTGTTTTTTTTGTGGGCTACATGAGGCACTTTTTTCCTGTCGAGAGGAAAACGATGAACTTGAATAGTAGCGTTAACTGGATGCGATGTTTGAAGATCAATTCAATTATTTGCCCGCCACCGACTGCAGAACAACTACTACTGGCGGGAATTCTGTTTGAGTCTAGCGAGGAAAACACCGTTACCTAGTGGTGGATTATTAGCAATCCACGAGTATTTTGTCTCGACACTCTTTAGCATACTTATCACCACTGGGAGACCGTACGCCATGGATTGGGATGAGGTTTTTAACTCATCATTGTGCCATCATCATCGTGTCAGGTCTGATGCCGATCATGATGCCCGTTCTGTTTTCATGGCTGCGTATGTTTTCCGGTCGTGACTCACATGACTCACATGATAATGGCCGGACCGACGCGAACCGTTTATCACCTTGCAGTTCAGGAGATGGGAAAGTGCTCGGGGAATAGTAACTGCCACGTGTCACCATCGGAGAAGTTCATTTCTGGGGTGCACTCTTTTCCTCGATAATTTTCTTCTGAAGCGCTACTGACAGACATATAAATCAGTTTTAGCATAAGGTCACTTTTAGATTATCATAGTTTAATTTACATCAAATATTGATTACTTGAACAAATTACCATATATGCATCACGGTAAACCTTGCTGTCTCGGTTGAATAGAAACGAATGCGTAAATACATAAAAATACATCTTAGAATGGTTTATGAACTATCGTTAATTCTTTGCAATCGATTCTTATATACGCGCCCATATAATATCTACGATAATTGAGCGTGTTGTGCAACAACATGGTTTCGCAAAATAGCTTTGTGTATTCCGATCGATCCGCAAATCAGAGCAGATTACTCCGAAAGGCTTTCGCGAATGGTAATTGAGAACCAAAATAAACCTCCCTACACGAGTATCCTCGGCAGCAGGTGGAAAAGAAGAGAAAGAGCAGAAAGGTAGGGAGGATATGTTTCCAGTAGCACTTAGCAGCAATTTGAGCTCGGTCCAATTAAACCTCTACAGCCGCGGCTAAGCAGGACACAGCTCGCGATCGAACGCCAGATCGGTGGGCCTTTGTGGTGGTTATCGATTCGATTAGCAGTTGCTTAATGAATTAACACCTGCTTACCCATCGGCCAAATCGGTCCTTGTGCTAATAGCGTCTGTTCGTGTGGAATCCGACGGTTGGTCTGGCTTACGGCTAGAGCACAAGATCGCGCCAAGAAAGCAACCGCTCGAATTGATTTAGTAAACCAAGTGTCCCGATCGTGACTGCGGATGGACAATATACAAATTGATTGGCGATTACTCTCCCGATGCACTACGAACTCTGTTTGCCCAGTGTGGCATACTAATGACACAATCAGGTTCCTCCCAATCAGAGCACCATAATAAGGTGTTGTTCGCTATCGCTACTAACTATCTTCGTCAACAAATTCCTCCGGGTGTATCGGAGGTGTTGCTTAGTGTCTAAGTATTTCAATTATGAACCCCACGGTCGCTGGAGTTTTGCCTTATCGTGCGGCTAACATGATAATTAGAACCACCTTGACCCATTCCGATAGGATTGTGCCGAAGACGCATTTCGCAGGAAGGTTTCTAATGTTAATATTGACATTGACAAGTATTTTTCGAGCAGTCCGGATTGAACTGGTATTAGCCGTTCACTATCACACTAAAGATCTTATTAATTTTCGGAACCATTCAACTCAACCAATTGTCTGAAGCTCCAGACATCGCCTGCAGACATACTGATCGATTATGATTTGGGAAGCCTAAACGAAATAAGAATGAAATTACAGATAAACCTCGCCGCCGGCAGATGATCAATGTACCAGGTGTACCCATCAACAATGGCCATTCTTACAGTATCAAGAATATGCACCATCTTATGTAGACCACCATGGCTCTGCGTACCCGGTCCCGATGACGCAGTTGGCGGTAAAGCTGACGATCTGTCAACCGAAACTGGAGCAAACCGATTTCCCATGTCCATTCTATTATTTCCCCGCCAAACTGAGATAAGTCTGACACACCAGCGAGACATCGATCCGCACGATCTGAGACGCGATGATTACATCAATTCTCAGGTGCAGTTATCTGCAGCTCCCGGCCCATGAGGTAGACACCTGAGGTGGACTGGACACCACCAAAACATCCGGTTGGCTAATTGCTGGCACCCACCGGCTGGATCTCGTGACTCCCTGTTATTTGATAGTGGACCTTGTGCATTCGGCCGCCTAATGATACGCCACGGTTACATACCGGACTTGTGCTCCTACGATACGATCGTCGTATCGTCTGGATCGTCAACATTGGCGTAATCTTTTTTAGGCCATATCTTCTAAGTTGAAGGTTTTTAAGCCGTAGTGCAAGATTTGTTTCCTTAGTAGAGCAGTTTCAGCCATTTATGCCTCAAAGCAACTCGACCCTATTCGCCAACAGTTAAACGGAGCACAACCATTTCCATTTGTTATCTTTTGCCGTTGAAACGGGAACATGCATTGGATCGGATTTTTGTTTTACAATCTGATTTCTCACACCGACCGAAGTTCAAGTTCTAGTTCACTTCCCAATCGTCTGCCTGCAATGAACACTCATCGACACATACACATACACACCCCCGCACGTTCACTGCCACCGGCGAGGCAATGGCTGCCCGTGGAACAATAATTATTGTTGAAGCGTCAAATAAAGGGCGGGTCGCGAAGCTGCCGATTGTTCGAATTCCGCGGCGCACGGCAAGCGTGCAACCGAACTCGTGCACCTTTGGCAGGAACGTCAGCCTCCTAGGGGGCCATCTCCATCTGGCTGTCTGACTGGCTAGCTGGTACGGCAGAAGATACGAATGGAGTCGACGTCACCTCGACGCCACGTGGTTGCATCGAGTACATCGTAGTGGAATGGAGCAACGAATGGGAGGATATTCGCGCCGCAAAAAAGTACAAGACTCAACCTGGCCGAACATAGATCTCCAATCGATGATCTTATCACCGAGGCAGTCCCGATGGCAGGCTACCTGGTTATTACTTGAAGCGTGTAATCAATTTTAACCTTAGAAAAATGCGACCGGTCGTTGTCCGAGCAATTGCATCGGTAGCAACCAAGCAATTGCGTGAGACGTGGTTCTAAATCTGTCGATAAAACCCTCCCGAATTGTAGCTCAATGCGATATGCTGGGAGGCAAATTAGCTTTTCCAAAGGGCGCAATTTTCTTTTCTATCTCGGGGAGGGGGGCTTGTGGAAAATCGTTACGGAGATGCTCAGTTCATCAGTAAAGGGCGATTCAACTTCGATTACTACTAACAACTAACGATCGTAAGATATCACTGGCCTTCTGGAATTTAACTCTACAAACTCCGACTGAGTTCATTTTCCGCCATTTAAAATGGCGGCTGAGTGTTAAAAGTAAATTTGAGAGTATAAATATGCCCGCATTTCACGCATTTATTTGCTAGGCTCAAATCAGCAGTAGAAAATTGATAAGACCAATTTATAAACTTTAATTTCTGTTTTGGTTTGCTTAAAAATTAATACCTGAAACATATTATATTTTTATATTAGTTAAACCTGCACAAACACTGTAAAGATTGTTGGCACAAACAAAATAAAGCAAATTTCCCTTAGTTAACATGTTCTACATTACAAAACGCCTCTCTAAATTAGGGAGACTGTTCAAAAGTATGAACTGTCCATGAATAAAGTGTAGTAAATTGAATAATAATAATATAAAAAATGGTTCCTAGGAGAACTAAAACTAATCGATAACATTCAGCTTGAAGGTTATTACTACACGTACCAACATCACAAACTATTATACGAGCATATTACAACCAAGTCAACAGACAACATCTTATTTTCCTCTTAAACATAATCTAGATATAATAGTTGGCCTATCCTGCAATATTTAAAACTACATTTTATTCAGAAGTCGTAATTTATGTTGATTATTTATAACAATTCATTGATAATGAAAATTTGCGCATAGTTATATTTGTGGCATTTCGCAACATATAGCTTCGATTAACAAAACTTTCAACTCAACTAACAAAATGTTTGCATACCTTCGTTTTTCACTTCAGTATTATCAAAATGCCTTCGGAGGAAGGGAACACGTCCTCCCACTCGTCCAGCGGGGATACGAAGCGCAAGGTCAGCATCATCACTGAACCGGTCGTCGAGCGATTAGGCCACGATAACCTGGCGTTCGAACAGAACAAACGGAAAATATCACAGGTACAGGAGAGGTTTGGTGTGGCAAGAGTTTTCCTTTAAAATTGTTATTTGTTTTTCTCCCAACAGCAATCGCACCATTCCGAGGATGGGCCAGTCCGGAGGAAAAGTAACTTGCACAACAACAACTTCGACACCTCCTCTTTAAACAGCGGTAAGGGAATGTGACAACCTAGTAGTCATTTTCGGTTGCTAATGACTGCATGATTGTGTCCATAGATCGCTACAATGGGGAAGCGGGAGGCCGGGCCAAAAAGCAGTCGTTCTCCGAGGCGCTGGAAAAGATCGAGCGAGACTTCGACAACTCCCGGCTGGAGCAGTCCTGGATCTACTCGCTGTGCATGCGGTGTCGGGTCGAGTACACAACGCCCTCGTGGGAACCCCCCGGCTGGCAGAAGATCTGCCCCTATCCGCTGTGCCCGTCCTACCGCCAGTTTGCCCGCATCCTGTCCATCATTCTCATAGGTAGGGGTTTTCGTTTCGTTTGGTCGTTTCATGTTCTGATACCGACGATCACGGACCATTTCAGGCGTCCTGCTCTGGGTAACGGCGTACGTTATCATCGGCGATTCGGCCGCACCGGGTGGACAGCTGTTCCAGCTCGTCGTGCTGACGGTGGCCGCCAACTTCGGTGGTTTTCTCATCTCGCTCACGACGTTACCGCGACTGATCGGGATGCTGATGGTTGGCATACTGTTTCAGGTGAGTTTCCCACGTGCCTCGTTCCGGGAAGTCCATTCAGAAGTGTGAGCGCGCGTAAACAAACCGCCCACAAATCCGGTTACTTTCTTTGAGTGAGTTATATATTCCTGGTGGAGACAAGAAGCAAAAGCAAAAAAAAAAACAGCCAACGAGATGGGGCAGTAAATGCCGCCGTCTAAGAATCGGCGAGATGACCCAAGACCTTCCCCGCGCACGACTCATTAGGCTCGAAACGCAAATGATCGTAGATAATAAATTAGCTCTACGCTTCGGGATACGGAGCCATTCGGTGGTGGAGGCAAAATTTGTTCCACATTACGTTTGTGGCAGGTCCCGGCGGCTGCAAGCGTACTGTGGCACGCGGTTATTGTATTACGCGTGCTCTGCGAACCCGCAAGGAATGCGCGGAAGATTGATGAAGTGATGATTGCATATGCATTCGCCGGTGATCGGTGCAAAACCTCGGCCATTTTGCATCTGCTTAGACGAGGCGCTTGGTATTTATGAGCCAGTGATTAAGTGCAACTTAATCCGCCGGTGTGTTGGGTATGAAGCGTAAAGGAAGCCACTAGCTGCGGCGTGGCAGAGCAATGTTTGGAAAATCTGGAGCAAGATAGAAGTTCATTTAAACACTTATTATGCTCGGAATGATTATCAAATTTAGAGACGTTAAGGAAAGTTTTTTTGTTTCTTCAAGGAATCACGGTTTGTTACTATGGTCGTTGGTAAAATTAGATAAGATAAGAGATTCTGGGAAATATCAATGCTAGCTTACAAGCAAGGTTACAAATTTCCCGCTTGAAACATTTAGTGCAAGCCCCAGAAGAGCTGTTCCACGTTAAAAAAAATATCGGCTTACATTTTTGAGTAACATTTAAAATATAAAAAATAGCTAAATTCGTTTTATGGAAAAAGTTAGAACGTTATTTAGTTCGTAAAACAACGGAATTGTATGCTTAAGCATTAAAATAGTATTAGGTGTCATATCCAATGCATTTATTCGATGCACCCTAAAAGTAGGCTAAACGCACAACTTCAAACGCTTTCGCTTTGCAGAACGTTGGATGGGTGAACTTGGACGGCGATTTCCAGGTCGTAACGGCCGAGCTGCGGAAGCTGGCACTGGTGATCATTCTGGTGCGAGCGGGGCTTGAAATGGACCCGACGGCCTTTAAGAAGATCTACAAAACCATCCTGAAGCTCGGCCTCATCCCGTGGTTCGTCGAGTGCTCGCTGATCGCGGTGTGCGCCCGGTTCTTCCTCGAGCTGCCGTGGATGTGGAGTATCCTGCTCGGTTCCATCGTCGGAGCGGTATCGCCAGCCGTCGTCGTGCCCTGTCTGTTTCGGTTGCGCACCAAGGGCTACGGTGTGGTGAAGGGTATTCCGACGTTGATCATCGCCGTCGCCGGTATTGACGATGCGGTGTCCGTGGCCGGGTTCGGTATCATTTCGAGCATCATGTTCAGCACGCAGAGCCTCGGGCTGCAGATTGCACAGGCCCCCGTGTGCATCATCGGTGGGCTAGGGTTCGGGGTCGTTTGGGGTTTCCTGTGCAAGTACGTGCCAGAACCGGGTGATGCGTACGTGGTGCCGATCCGTACGCTCATGCTGTTCGGCGGTGGGCTACTGGCCGTGTTCGGAAGCGAAAAGATACACTTTGAGGGAGCGGGACCGCTCGGTGTGGTGTTTGCCGCGTTCACCGCCTCGTACTTCTGGTGCGGGCAGGGCTGGGAGCTGGAGGATAATCCCGTTTCGACGGCATTCGAAATCTTCTGGATGATCTTCGAGCCGATCCTGTTCGGTATTACCGGTGCATCGATTAAGGTAAGGGTGCAGTGTGCGTGCTTATCGAAAGTACCGCTTCAATTGATCGTTTGTTCCATTATCATCATTCGTTAGATTGTCGAATTGGATCCCCACATCGTGTCGATCGGAGTCGGTAGCATTTACGTGGTGGCTGTGATACGAATCTTGACGACGGTCGCAATCGCTTTCGGTGACAAACTGAACGTGAAGGAGAAGGTACCTTTAAACGGCACAGTGGTGTCACGAAAACGTGTCTCTCACACGATCGTTCCATTCCGTAGATTTTCGTTGCCATCTCCTGGATGTCGAAGGCAACGGTACAAGCGGCACTCGGTCCGGTTGCGCTGAAGACGGTCATGTCGAACGAGAACCGCACGGAGGAAGAGGTCCACTACGCCGAGTTGGTCAAGATGGTATGCATCCTGAGCATCATCCTGACGGCACCGCTCGGAGCCATTCTCATTTCCGTGACCGGCACGAAGCTTCTGAAGAAAACGAAACAGCAGCTCGAGCCAATGGATGGTGAGTTTACGCTAGGTGTTAGGATCATATCCGGAAATCCAATAAAAAAAAGGGTCCAATCCGTTTGCTTCCGCAGGCTGGCGAAGAAGCCACCGGCCGTCGCTGCACGACATCAGTATCATCGACGAGGAGGAAGAGCGAGAGGACATCGAGGGCATTGCGGATGAGGATACGGCCGCCAACACACTCTCCAACGCCCAGCCGGCTGCTGCCTTCACCATCACGAAGTAGAGATGAGCGTCACCAGCGTTTCGGAGCTCGTTTCGGTAACGGATCTTTTGATATTTACGCCCGTTTTGCGTGGCATTGCGTGGAAGACACTCGCTTAACCCAGGTGGACAAACGTACCGATCAAAATGAGCTCTTCACCATCTTACCGTTGTAAGTTAAGGAAAATGGACCGAACAAAAAGGCCCGGGAGTAAGATGCCGATCAGAGAAGGAATAGTATCAGGGTTGCTAGGATACGACGGGTATGCGAGTGTCGTACTGCTCGTGTTTTGTTTTCTTTGAAATACCGTATTTACTGTAATGTAATGTAAAATGCTTAATTGTTATGGGCCTGGCACAATGCCATCTTTTAAATGCCCCCAACCATTCCGAGTCCAACGACAAAATCAATCATAAGGAACAACCTATTTTACCCAAGGGGAGAAAGAACTATTTCCCCCAGCCGTTGATTACCGAAGGATAGGTTTTGTTCGCAAGCGATTCAATATATTGGAGCCATACACTAGGACTAGAAGGGAACCCATATCCGCAGCGAAATGGCGAATATGCAATTAGTATGTATCCACCGGAAGCTAGAACGATGGAGTGTCTTGAGCAGTGTAGTAGTGATAAATACATTCCTAGCGGGGATGCGCCCCGACGGTGAAATAGTACTCGCAAGCGCAAGTAGTAGCAAGTAGCACTGTTAAAGCTCATTATAACGATAGAATATTAATAAAAGTTAATGTACAGTGTTATTGTACAGCGTAGTATTACCCAAACCAGCCAACAAACGTTTCTTTGACCCGTGTTTCGGACAAGCTCGAGAAAACAAAGTGGCGTTGGAAGTGTGCAATGTTTTTGTAAATCCATCCATTCATTCATTCAATTACTTCTAATATTAACACAGGAACATAGTCTAAAATCTTAGCTCTAACCAACGGCTCGAAGGCAACTACAGACCCTCCTCCTCCGGATTCATCGCCTTCAAACCACCCTTCCTCGCCGGTCCGGTGCGTTTTGGTAGAATGATAATTCTCGTTGCATTTGCCTGTCTTTTGCCTACTTTCTCTCGGTTTCTCTTCTGTGGGGCCTGCGTTGTGTCTCGAGGAAAATCCCAAATGATGGACACTCTACTAGGCTTCACTGTTTGCTCTCATCCCCTCAAAGCTTAGATACACGTCTATCTTTTTTCACTTTAAAACATCCAGGAATTGAATTCCCTATTTATATCGTTTCTGGTTTATCCCCTTGTTTTTGGTTTTGATTAACTTCGAGTGCGCGGGCTTGTCCACTACTGCTGGGTGATGAAGTTACCACTATTGCTGCCAAGGCTCGCCGGTCCGGAGCTGTCCGAGTAGTGGGCGTCACTGTTGCTGGCATGATTCCGATCGCCGACGCTACAGCAGCTCGGATGGTAGATCGTCTTTTGCGAGAGATTCGTCAGGACGCTCGTTTCGCTGCGTAGCGTAAATTCTTTCGTGCGCGCTTGCTGCAAAGAGTAACAGTCGTATGGAATCATTTCTTCGCATCAGTGTTGCAAACGGACCTCCCCCTCTCACCTCTATTAACACGGCGGCAATATCGTAGAACAACCGCTCGACGTTGTCGGCCTGCTTGGCGGACGTCTCGAGGAAATACATACCGTGCTGCTTCGCGAACTCGGCCCCCACATCCTGCGGAATTTCTCGATCGTCCCGGTCCGTCTTGTTCCCAACGAGAATCTTAAGGACCTTCGAGTTGGCGTGCTCCTGAATTTCCCTCAACCAATCCGGCAGACAGTCGAACGTAGGTTGGCAACTGATGTCGTAAACTGCAACACAAGGAACGAATGTAGGGTTCGGGTTTGAAACGAGCCGATGGACTAAGTGCTAATCGTTGATACTACCTAATATTAGGGCGGACGCGGACCGGTAGTAGCTCTGGGTGATGGAACGAAACCGTTCCTGCCCGGCCGTGTCCCAGATCTGTAGCTTTATCTTCTGATTGTCTACCTCGACCGTTTTGATCATAAAGTCTACGCCGATAGTGGCACCCTGGCCGGGTGGGAACAGGCCCTGCGTGAACCTTCGGACCAGGCACGTTTTGCCCACACCTGCGTTCCCCACCAGGACGACCTTGAACAGGAACTTGTAGTCTTCCATTCCTCCGCTGGTGCTGCTGCTTGCTGCTTAATACAATTTGGTGATCACTCACACGGATCTTCCCACGAGATCCTGTTACAATTTTGACCTAGTGGTGACTAGGAGACCGGAAAAGCGTGCACAAATTCCCGATAACCATTCGCTTCAGAAGCAGGTTCTGTAAAGAGAAGGAAACACACGGCTTTGAATGGCGACGAAATCATTCGGACCGAAGTAGCCCGTTCGTTATTTTAGACGTGTTGAAAAGTGAATCTTTTTTTCATTTTCAAGCAGACTGCGGGAACTTCACGATGTGTACGAAAAAAAACTGGCATAGTAAATCGTAAAATTGCGCGCACACGGGACACGCGCGCACGCCTAAAGAAGCTCGTGCCATCGCAACTGACCGCAATTTCTTGCGCGGTGGCCATTGCGTGGCTTACATGGTTTTAGTGTGCTTGTTGTTGTTGTTGCTGCGTGCCGTCTTCGATGGACAACGAACCCCCTTCCCGAGCACCGGAGAAGGGGTTCAACGAATCGAAGGAACCTTAAAACAAAAAGAAAAACTCTTCCCGCAATAAACACCCCGCGGCCTACTAAATCAGTCCAATCAGTGAAGTGTTTCGGTGTTTCCTTTCGGTCTTTAAGACTTTCGATTTTTCGCCTCCAATATGCTTTTGCACCAAGTCCACACGAACAAAATGGCGATAGTTCAATGGTTAGTGGTTTTACTTTAAACGTGCGAGTTTAGTGGCAGCAAAGCCATTTAATGCTGCCCAGTTTTCGTTTGTAGGCCACCACCGTTCGTAATTGAACATCGGTGCAGTTGCATCTGCGGAGGTGCGTTTCTCACGTGCTGCACCGCTTGTTGTTAGTTAGTTATACTTTCTGGTTTTCCCACCTCTGCCTTGGTACCATTTTTCTTTCGCCATTGGTTTCGTTTTCGTTGTGGATGTACATTTTTTATGAAGGCGTTTTTCTTTTTCTTTACAATTTTTTTGGCTTGGTTTATGTGCACTTTTCTATTATTTTCCTTCAATGCTTTTGTTCCATGCAATCATACCGGAGCGTTAGCATTTTCCATGAGAGTGCTGCACCTCGCATTTCAGACGTTGTTTTCTCTCCTGTCCTTGTCCTTGAGGGGTGTTGCTCGCCGTTGACTAGCAAAATCGGGCCCGGCCATTAGTTGAACGATGTGAAGGGTGAGCCGGCGGGGCGGGTTTGTTATTTTAGTATATTTTTTTTAAACGCCATACGAACACACACGTGGGTTTGTGTGCCTGCGTGTTGATGCCGTCTCTAGCAGCGCATGACTCCGTTGAAGGATCCACCATGACTCATCCGGATACAAAAGGAGAGCGCAGCGAACTGTTAAACTTTGCAGACACCTTCGGAAGTTATGCACAATAACTCAGTGGAAATAACAATCCCACTGGCGCGCACCTTAATGTTTCAACATCATGTTAGAGATACCGTCGCGGTTTTGTTTTTGGCACTCTTGTTCCAATCACTATCGCGTTATTTTTTCTTATCAAACGATATCCACCATTCGATTGCGTTCAAGTCGCTCTTATCACAGTTTATAATTTTGATATTTTTTACCTATCTTTTCACAGACTGAAATTCACTCGCTGGACTACAAATTCAGTCACAATTTCGTCATGTTAAAGCGGCACAATGTGGAGCAGCAAAAACTTAGTCCCCAGGGGATGCAGTTGACACGGATGACACCAACACAGTATACACACTATTGCCGGAGCATTCCGATGAACGATCCGCCACGCTTCAATGGCCACCAAAATCAACCCCACGTTTCGTTCACTCCACTCTCGCAATATCAATCAATTTAATTGAACGCGTCGCTCAGCATTCGTGGGGTCGATTTTGTTTTACTTCACAAACTCTGCAGGAGTGGAGTAGTAGACCAACGCTGTGCCCCCTACTCACGTAACACAATGCGCAGGTAATCCGCCTCGGTGGCACACTGGGGTCCTCTTCTTCGGGACAAGATAAGGGGCCGTTTATTAATTAGGTCCTTTTGTGTTGCTGCTCTAGCTCGCAATTTGTATCCTTAATAGTGTTTCCTTCGCGCCGGTCCAGATATTCCTGCCAAATATGGATGCGGGACGGGGAACTGGTCTCGACCAATTAGAAACGAGGCGTAGGAAGTTGTTTTTTGGCCCGATGATGGTGGCTAGTTCTTGGGTGAGTTGGTTTTATTTTATTTTTGCGTAAAACGAGGCCATCCCCAGCGAGTAAACCGGTTGGTTTTGACCATCACCGACAATTTTACCACAGCGGACTGCCGTCATCGTCGTCGTGCTTGAGAGGTGATACAATTCCACACCGTTAATCACATTTCGTGCTCGCGGATCCGCCGCGGCAAGCGAGGGGTCATCCGCTGTGATGCGTTCCGCTGGTTAAACCCTCCGGCGTCAGCTTTCCTCCAGGCACCACCGAAGCTTTGGCTAGCAAAACGCAAACTGCGAGGCAAAAACTTGGGGGGTTGAGGATTTAATAAATTCAACACACTTCTTTCCGCCGTCCTTCCCCCGTCGTTTCTCCGGTGATCTCATAGGCCAGCTGTTCGGACACTACTGGCCCTGACCGTACAGTGGAAACAACGAGGGATTGGATTTCCGTTTGCTTCTTCCGTTGCCCTGCTTTTTATCCGGTTTCTTTGACATTCATTTTTATTTTGGCCTTCTTCGGGTACCTGGTGTAGGCGTACGGGGTGGCCCCCTCGATGTTGACCGCGATGAGTAAGCATCGAGCAAAGCGTAATTTAACCGTTTACCTTCTTTTTGGGTACTGTTTTTTTTCCTTTGCCCCCTGGGTCCTTACATAGCCAGTATATGTTTTTATGCTTCGCTTGTGAAGACTGCTTCGACAAACAAGCAACCAGAACAGCTGGGCCCCGAGGTGCGCAACGTGCTGTGCACCACTAGGTCACAGCGTTATTGCATTTTACCCTCATCAACGATGCAACTAGGTTGCGGATTGCAATGCACGATGGAACAGCAGAGGAGAGATTGCACTTGTCTCGAATCCTCCACACTCATTCCCAGCGGCCGTCTTACCATTCGTTTATCCGCTGCAACTCTCCGACAAACGTTCCATCTGGGTGGATGTAAACGGCAGTAGGGATGAGTTGAATATTTACTGATGCTGGTGATAACTGCCTCCTAGAGATGCAAGTACGATTGCAAATATTCCTTCAAGGTTTCACCACCGACGATGCACAATGCAAACTGATTGTCGTACTCGAAATGCACTTGCAGCTTCTTGGGAGACGGATGAAAAGATGTCCGCTGGAGATTACGCTTTGAGCTCTTTCCTTTGGCCAAAGTTTTTATTCACAACATTACGGATTATAGTGTCAGTTGGTCCACCACAGCGGAGATACTTTCATCGAGGAAAATGCACTTTTAGAATCAATACACAACTCGCGACGGGAGCGACAACATCTCACTTCGAACGCTATTTGCAAACTGACGGGGGATGTGGTTTTCTGACAATCAAAATATTTACTTTTTCACCAAGGTTCCTCGTACAAAGTTGAAAGAATGGCTTAAATAACTATTTTGTTAATAACTTATTAGTCTTTGAACCGATATTAACGAATGATCCCTCAAACGAACGGTCTATTAAAGACACACAACTTTGTCGCAAGTAGTTACTATATTTTGACCATCTTTTCTAGTTTCCACGTTTGACCAAGGTTACTGGATACTAACGGTTTATATTCAATTTTATACCGGTTGGCAAACCGATTCATGAAATGTGAAATATTTCATAAAAATTTGAAACATTTCGTATGGTATTGTGTTCGCTTCGGGGTTTGTTGTAGCATTACATTTCGAGTTGCGACACGAACACTCCTGATCTATCAGCGAAACCCGCGCCGAACCAGAATTTAATTCGATCGCGATCTCCCCAATCAGTGCGCTCTAACCATGGCGATCGTTCGGTACTATTCTGCTGGAGCCTTTTCCTCGGCGAAGACGGCGGCTATTCTTGAGTCGCTGAAGGAGGTTAGTAAAACACAAAATCAATTATTAAAGTGGTTATCCAAATCCCTGAGCATACTATTTGTGCAAACAATAGATCAAAGTGCAGGATAAAGTAGTGCGATCTTCCTGTTCTTAAATTGAATTAAGCAGTTGTGGAATTGGATTGATGAAAAAAGTGCCGCATAAGAATAGCAGAGCACATTGATTGACGACCTTCCTCGAGCGTCTCAAAGAAGCATAAATCCGGTTTCTTGGAGATGTGCTTCGCATGTTTGTGTGCGAGCGTGTGCACGTGTTGGCGTACAAAAAAGGTTTTTGTTTTCGCTTTCAATAATCAGCTGTTTTTGGCTCAAGATGATAGAAACGTGTTTTAAGTGGTAACATGTTTTTGTCTTATAATTTGTTTTTAATTTATAAAATGTTTCAAACTCTACCGAGCAAAATAATACTCCATTTGCGGGTTTGATTTGTAATTACTTTTAATTTGCATGCTTTTTCCAATCGAATGCTCATCTCGCCGAACCGAATGAATATTATTTCTTTCGTTGGCAACAACAAGCAAAACAGATCAATCCCGTATAACATAATCTTATTTGTTGCACGGTTAGTGGATTGCGTAGGAACAGGATCTGATTGTTTTTGTAACTTTCAATGCGAAGTAATAACAACAAACAGATCAGACGATCCCAGGCAAAACTGTGTCAGTAACAGAGAAAGCATCAAATCGAGGTTGTTGCTCAGCAACGATCGCATACTCTCCTGACGCTTATCGATCCGGGTCTACGCGATCCCCGTGGTCGTAGTTAAGATGACGTCCGATGGTTAGTCGCTCAAAGCTGATAAGCCCTTAAGAGGGAGAGTTGTTTACACAAATTACAAATAGCATTGCGTTACCCCCCTTTTTTGTAAACGGCCTTCATGTTTTAATTAGTTTTTTTCACCTTCCCTAGGTAAACTCATCAGTACAATCGCTGCAGACAGAGAAATGTTTCTACGTGCAGAACAACCGATACGAGCAACTGCCGGCCGATGTGGACCGCAAGCTTCAGTCGATCCTCAAAGAGGTGGATGCTGTAGATCAGTTAACTGGCAAGTCAACGCTCGTGGCCGGTCCGACACAGGTGACGATCGAGATTGGTCCACGGTTTAACTTTTCCACCGCAAGCAGCACAAACAGTGTTAGCATTTGCCATAACCTCGGGTTGGAGTTTGTTGAACGTATCGAAGTGGCCACGCGGTACCTGATCGGACTGAATGCGACCGTTGGAACGAACGAATCGACCATCGTTTCCTCGCTGCTGGGAGTGCTGCACGATCCGATGACGCAGTGTCAGTACACGGAGCGAAATGTGCCGGTGAACGATTTTTACGAGACAATTTCGCATGCAAAGGAGGAGTGGCACTTTGTGCCAATGCTCGAAAAAGGCCGAAAGGCTTTGGAAGAAATCAACGTTAAAAATGGTAAGCTGACATTGTGATGTTACAGTACACGTAGAATCGAACTTTTCCTCAGCTAACACGTGGACGGTCAATTTCAGGACTCGCGTTCGATGAGTGGGACCTCGAGTACTACACCAACCTGTTCGTGAACGTGCTGAAGCGCAATCCGACCAACGTGGAGCTGTTCGATTGCGCCCAGTGCAACAGCGAGCACTCGCGCCATTGGTTCTTCAAGGGCAAAATTTCGGTCGACGGCAAACCGAAGGCCCAATCGCTGATCGAGATGATCTGCGACACGCAGCGCTACACGAACCCAAACAACACGGTCAAGTTTAGCGACAACAGCAGTGCGATCCAGGGTTACGAGCACCGGGCGCTCCGTGCTTCAAGCTTCGACGGTCCGGGGAAGTTCGTGGAACGAACCGTACGCTCGGATTTGATTTTTACCGCCGAAACACACAACATGCCAACGGCCGTTTCGCCGTTCAGTGGCGCAACGACTGGCACCGGCGGTCGGTTGCGGGATGTGCAGAGTATTGGTCGTGGTGGGCTACCGATTGCCGGTACGGCCGGGTACTGCGTGGGAATGTTGAACATACCGGGGTATAAGCTACCATACGAAACCGAGGAAGACTACCCAGGATCGTTCGCGCGCCCACTGAAGGTACTGATTGAGGCGAGCGACGGTGCTTCGGACTACGGTAACAAGTTCGGGGAGCCAGTCATCTGTGGGTTTGCCATTTCGTACGGCACGGTGCAGTCCGATGGTCGGCGAAAGGAGTACGTGAAACCGATCATGTTCAGCGGCGGTGTGGGGACGATGGATTCAGATCTGGTGGACAAAAAGGACCCCAAGAAAGGTAATTGTTTAGGGAGAGTATTTTTAACAAATTTTTAACTAGTTTGTTTATTGCTGTTTACATAAAGTTTAGACTAGTTCAGTTCAACATATGCTTACTTTAATTTACTCTCTTTCAGGAATGTTGCTGGCAAAAATCGGAGGTCCCGTTTACCGTATCGGTGTCGGTGGTGGTGCAGCTAGTTCGGTTGACGTGCAGGGCGACAGTACGAACACGGAGCTAGACTTTAACGCCGTTCAGCGAGGCGATGCGGAGATGGAGAACAAGCTGAACCGTGTCGTGCGGGCTTGTATCGAACTTGGAGAGCACAATCCGATTCTCGCGATCCACGATCAGGGCGCTGGCGGTAATTGTAACGTGCTGAAGGAGCTGGTCGAACCGGGCTGTGCCGGTGCCGTTATCTTCTCCAAGGCGTTCCAGCTAGGCGATCCAACAATTTCCACCCTGGAGCTGTGGGGTGCCGAGTATCAGGAGAACAACGCCGTCCTGATCGACGCCGGCAGTCGTGAGCTGCTGCAGCGGATCTGTGACCGTGAACGCTGCCCCGTATCGTTCGTGGGCAAGGTCACGGGAACGGGCTACGTTACCCTTGTCGAGCGGGAGTTCGATGAGACCGCGGACAAGCTGGCGGATCGTTCGAAGTGTACCGAGGAGCTTGCGCATGTTCCGTTCGATATGCATCTCGATCACGTGCTCGGAAAGATGCCCCAGAAGGAGTTCAAACTGGCACGTCTCGACGAGCGGGTGGATGAATTCAAACCCGCGCCGGGTGAAGTGCGTCTACCGGAGGCACTTGGACTCGTCCTGTCGGCGGCAACGGTTGGCAGCAAGCGCTACCTAACTAACAAGGTGGATCGTTCCGTCACGGGTTTGATTGCGCAGCAGCAATGCGTTGGACCACTGCATACGCCTCTGGCCGACTTTGGGCTCGTCGCCGTGTCGCACTTTGCGCGGGAAGGTATCGCAACGTCGATCGGTGCCCAACCCATCAAGGGACTGGTCGATCCAGCGAAGGCCGCCCGGATGACGGTGGCCGAGGCACTCTCGAATCTAGTGTTTGTCGCCATCAGCGAGTTGGCGGACGTGAAGTGCTCGGGTAACTGGATGTGGGCCGCGAAGGTACCGGGTGAAGGAGCCAAGTTGGTAGACGCGTGCGAAGCAATGTGTGCCCTTATGAGCCAGCTGCGTATTGCCATCGATGGGGGTAAGGATTCGCTCTCGATGGCGGCCCGCGTGCACTGCGAAACGGTGGTGAGTCCGGGTACGCTCGTCGTCTCGACGTACGCCCCGTGTCCTGATGTCACGGTGAAGGTCACGCCCGATCTGAAGGCTGCCTCACTCGGACGGGACACGACGCTGCTGTACGTGGCGATCGAAGGGCTTCAGTTCCGGCTGGGTGGCTCAGTGTTGGCGCAGTGCTACGGTAAGCTGGGTGGCGACTGTCCGGACATTACCAACGCCGAGTGTCTCAAGAATGCGTTCAATGTAACGCAGGAGCTGTTGCGCAAGGGCTTGCTGCTTTCGGGTCACGATTGTAGCGACGGTGGGTTGGTCACGTGCGTGCTAGAGATGGCGTTTGCCGGCCTCAGTGGTGTGGAACTGAATCTCGAGCAACTGCTCCCGAAGGGCAGCACGGCCGAGGTCGACGTACTGCGAGTTCTGTTCGCCGAGGAATGTGGTTGGGTGCTGGAGGTTCAGCAGACGCATGCCGACGGGGTGCTGAGTGCCTTCCGTCGGGCTTCCGTGCCGTGCTTCGCCATCGGCAGGGGCATCGGTGTGGGTGACCTTCATTCGAGCAGCTCCGTGACGGTGCGAGCGGGAGCGAAAAAGATCCTCCTTCAGGACAGTCTGTTCAATCTGTTCAACCGCTGGGAATCGATCAGCTTCGAAATTGAGAAGCTGCAGAAAGCGAAAGCAAGTGCCATCGAGGAGTACACGGGCATTGAGCGTCGCACTGGACCGCGATACGTGTCCAAGCTGAATCCGGACACGGTGTACGCGGATCTGAAGCTGAACGCCTCCACCGGGCCGCGTGTTGCTTTGATCCGAGAGGAAGGAACGAACGGTGACCGGGAGATGGCTGCCGCTCTCTTCACGGCCGGCTTCGAGGTGCACGATGTAGTGATGAACGATTTGCTCCAAGGACGCACCACGCTGGATCGATACCGGGGCATCGTATTTCCTGGTAAGTTCAAATTTAGTACACACTTCTATGAACTGAAGGTAATGCGTTTTTGAAGAGAAACGTATCGGTAATAGACGTACAATATCATTTTCGTCACTAGCTCAATTTGATGTTACGATTGATTTCAAATATTTTATTGGAACATAAACTTTAACACTAAGACCATGATAGAAATGTGCATCAACAACCCAAAAACGCCAAAAGACACTAATCAAATATACTAAAATGAAGCCGTTTACAGATCAGAAAAATATTCAAAAATGACAAAATTATAGCGTGTTGAAAAAGAAAGTTTCTTCAGTGGATCTTTGGATTTTAAGAAAGACTTTTTTATATTTTCATAAAATATTCAGCCACTTCCGGGATATTAAAAACAAAAATTGCGTTGGGGTCCAAATCATCGCTAATTAAATTCTAGTGTTAAACACGTAGGGAAACGTAGTGGACATAGAATATTGTTTTCCGTATAATAACACTAACTGAAATTGAATTTAAGATTAATTCCGAATAATACCAAATTTTCAATGGTTCCAAGCATAACAAACTTATTTATATTGGAACAAACTTAAAGATATATGTTACATGTTGTTCCTTTATGGGCTGAAATGGTTTTGCTTGTGAGCATATAATTAACCATGACGTTCTCTTCCGCAGGTGGATTTAGCTACGCAGACACGCTCGGGTCGGCCAAAGGTTGGGCAGCTTGCATCCAGTACAACGGTACGATCGCGCCCCAGTTCGAGCACTTCCGCCAGCGTACGGACACTTTCTCGCTCGGCGTCTGCAACGGCTGCCAGCTGATGGGACTGATCGGTTGGGTCGAGACGGGTTTGCAACCGGCAACCACCGCGAAGGACACCGTTCCAGAGATCGTACTGGTTGGTAACCGGTCGGAGAAGTTCGAATCACGTTGGGTAACGCTACGGATCCCGGCGAGTAAATCGCTGATGCTACGCCGGCTGGCGGGAAGCGTACTCGGCTGCTGGGTTGCTCACGGTGAAGGTCGCTTTGCGTTCCGGAGCGACGCCACCCGGGACCGGCTAGCGGTGGAGCAGTGCGTCACGATGCAGTACGTGGACGATGCGGGCAATCCGACCGAGGGCTACCCAATGAACCCGAACGGTAGTCCGCTCGGTATTGCCGGTGTCTGCTCGCCCGATGGACGCCACCTGGCCATCATGCCGCACCCGGAGCGTTGCGTGCAGATGTGGCAGTGGCCTTATGTGACGGCTGATTTCCCGCTCCGAAACGCGTCGCCCTGGATGTCGATGTTCTACGAGGCCTACTTGTGGTGTGTGGGCAAGCAGTAACAACAACGAAAAGCGTCCGAAAAGCGACAATGCTTTTTAATCAGCATAATTTCATAGCTGCGTAATTATCCTTTTTACTTTATTTTGTTTCTTTTTCTTGCTCATTCTCTTAATGTAATCTAATGCTTAAGATACTTTCCTAATAAAGCGTCAAGCTCATGGCTTAAGGAAAAGGGAATTGTGGTACCTTTCTCACGCCTAATGTCGCCTATATGCGAGTACAACAGGCCGTAAACGGCTTCTCCTTAAAAGTAAGCACGATAAGCCTATGAAAGCCATAGAAATAAACGTCTTTCGAGTTAATCACAATTTATAGAGCCCATCCACACTTCAGCATCAGCTCTAAGGAGCGACGCACATCAAGCAGAAGAAAGCAAAAGAAAAGGGGAAAGAGATCCCGTTTTCATCCTGGTCGTAATGAAGCCTACCTATTAAATGAGGCAAACAGGTATTCCGTGAATTAAATTCAAACCCTCCTCCCTCCCCGAACGACCGGGTTTCCTGCGAGGTGAACGCACAACGCGAGGTAGGCGGCCGGAAAACTCTCGAAAAAGGTTCCCCAAACAAGAAAACGTGTACAATCAATCCGGTGTGTGGCAAGAGAGAGAACTTGAGAAGGATCTTAAAACTCAACCGCAAACTGAGGAAAAGTACCGGTCGAGTAGCATTAAAACGGGAGCCCACATTATTGGAGTATGTTTAAGGTTAGGTTACGCTTTCCGCCGTCCGTCCCCAAGGCCTTCGGTTCGCCCACGTATCCTCGAATCGTATGCGTGCTCCGCTTCGATACCGATGAAAAGATAGACCCCAAGGGGACGGAGATAAGATAATTAGCTACACTTGAGGTGTGTACGACGCGTTGAGAAGCGCGTTTATTTTAAGGCCGTGAACACGTCCCTTCACTTCGGTACGCTTTGCCCGATTTCATCTCCGACATCCCTTTTGGTGTACTCCCGGCGTTCCGCAACCTCACGCACTGTGCGTCCCACATTCCGGGTATTGAAGGGCGAAATAAATAAGCATCTTTACCGTCGGCATCGCGTGGCGTTATCTCGGGCATCGTTTCATTTGCGAATCCTTACAAAATAATCTTTCTCCGCTTCAGTGTTGCTTTCGGATGGCACGTTACGCGTGCGTTTCTTTCGTTGGTAGCAACTCACGTAAAGATTGTTACATTTTTCCGACAATCGCCTGGAAGAAGCTTTCACGCTTAGGATGTCAGCGAACCACAATTATTCCGGCTGAATCCAGGTGGCCAGGTGTCTCTGGATGCCTTCCGGTGGAGCGTTTGTTGCGCTGGCGACGGGGCTGGTTGCGGCTTGTGTCGAAGAAAAGCGCGACGGAACGAGCGAAGGAAAATGTTTAAATTCCCTTATTCGTGCCAGAGTCTGCTGGTGGAGGCAGATGTAGTAGAGTATGGCAGGGCAAGTGCGCGCATTTCAAATTTAAATACAGTAGACTCTCAATCATCTGCGGGAAAGGGGGGCCGGAAAATAATACAAAGCTCAATAGACAATACCAAACAACAGGTTGCAAAAACAAAAAGAAACTAGGAGAGATAAAGAACGTGGATGTAAGAAAAGTGGGGAACTTTGAGTTATGATTTTCACAATCTTCAAGTATCGATACGAGTGTTCGATTATTTAAAAAAGCAATGGCAATCGATAATCCTACCACTGAAGATCGGGAGTCTACTGTATAAAGTGGTAGTTAATAATAAGTTGGAGAGAATTACAGAGAAATATCTTAACTGATGGGGATGTAACTTAGGAATTTAAAAGCTATTTGGTGAAAGGGCTATTTAGCTTTTATGTGTGAAACAAACAAAGTGCGCTTTCTTACCCCATAGTACTCTAAATTAGTTTCAATTCGATGGCACCCATTTGCGATTCCCGCATTTTCCTGCTACACGCACGCACCAAAATGGATTCACATTTCATCGAATCGACTTCCAGGAAACCGACTGAACATTCCAAGGGCGAACCAAGAGCCTCTAGCCTCCATCATCAGCATCATCATTATCATCGTCATCTATTGGCCCTGCCATTGAATAGGCCGGATAGGTGCGAGAATCTGCCCGTTGTTGACGGACGGTTGGTTTTCCACCGAAACACAGCTCCTGGGCGTCTGGGAAATGTTGGCGAAAAATTCCGACGAAAACCTAACCTCAACACGCGCAACGCATCACATCCGCGCTTGTTGCGGCGTGGTAGAGGGTACCAAAATAAGGAAGGCACCCTTTGCCAACCACACCGCCTGACGCACACAAAATCCTTGAATGATTTTTAACACCAACCATTCGCGGAGTTATGCTTGTTCGAGCACAACGGCTTTGTAGCTCGAGTGGAATTCGTCCTTTCGTCGCTGCTGAAAGGTAAATTTGTATATTGTTCTCATCACGGGGGTGGTTTGGTTTCCGGGAAAATTGAACCACCACTGCCGGGGAAACGCGTCGGACAGACCCTGGATCCAATTGTGGAAGACTTAATTTTCCTGAAAAACAACGCAACAGAGTTGTCAACTGTCATATCGAGATAAAATTCAACGACTGCTACTAAAAAAATGTGACACAGACATTTTAAATTTTCGTTTCACTCTCACGAGTCTTCCATTTTTATTATTATTTCATTTCATCGCTTCGCTCGGGTGTCTGCGCAGCAGCCATTATGGCACCTGTCGCTCACACACCCGTCCGTCCGTCCGTCCATCCGCCCGTCCTTCCGTTATGCTTCCCATCCGGATTTTGGCGCGTGTGGGGGTTTGCTCTCCGGTTATCGTCGGGTATTCTTACAGCAAAAATTTGTAAGTTTGTGTTTTTCTTTCTTTCTATATATTTACACTTCCAACAGCGCTTCCGCTTGCTTTCAAATCGCACAAAAAAACAACAAAAATGCGGAAGACAGCGGTCAGCGGTTGCGTCCCAAGTAGGACTCCGAACCGCCCGCACGCTCTACGCTTCCCCGTGAACGTTCCTCATACGGAGATCTCCTGAATTTGAACCCGCTTCTTGCCGCCGCCGCCGCCGCTGGTTCCGGTGGCCGAATCCGACGGATGTTGCTGCTGTGACTGCTGCTGCTGCTGGTGGTGTTGGTGTTGGTGCAGATGCTGATGCTGATGGTGGTGCAGTTGGTGCAGCGAAGGAGGCCGCAGGATACCGCTTCCGGCAGTCTGCAGCGAGTGGTCGTAGTCTTTCGCCGCAAGCGAGCGTGTGCTCGACCGGAAGTCAACCTCGCGCACGAGTAAATCCCGCCGGCGGGTCATCGTGGCCGTGCTGGCCATCGTCGGTCTCGGCGGTGGTCCGGTGTCGGTGGTCACCTCGGCCAAGTCGTACTGCGTCGATTGGTTGCACAGCTCCTTCGGCAGGCTGACGACGGAGTAGCTGCGTGAATCGCGACCCGCGGGGGCGGCGATCGGGTGGTGGTCCGAGGTGAGCGACGACGCCGACCCGGACGAGGACCGGTTGTCCGACGGGTTGGGCGACACGATGGACACCTTTTTGGGTGAAACCGTCCGACTGCTGACCCCGGCCTGGTGATGATGGTGCGCGAGATGATGTTGCTGTTGTTGCTGCTGCTGCTGCTGGAGTTCACATTTGTGCGAGTGCTTGATGGCGGAGGTGCTGCTGCGGCGCATGGTGTGCGTGGCGTGGCCGTGATAGTGCGGGGTCAGCGCTAGCTCGATTGTCTGTATGCCGCCGGCGGAAGAAACCTTGGAAGCCGCCCGCGATATCGTCGGTCCTGATCCCTTCGACTGCGGCTCGGTGTCCTGGAGCTGCAGCGGCACGGCCGGATCGCTGGACGAGCTGTTGTCATCGGTGGCCGAGGCCGCCACCTTCCCGGCAGCCGCGACCGCCGCCGACGACGACTCGACCACGTTCAGGCGCGACTCCAGCTCGAGCAGGTTGATCTTCATGCGCGAGTTGCTCTCGCGCTTCTCGCGCTGGTAGTAGATGGCCACGAAGATCAGCACGTTGAGAAACAGCAGGAAGCAGCCGACGCCGATCGTGATGGCCAGCGCGGTCGAGTAGCTCCGGTGGTAGCTGTTCGTAAGCCGGTTGATCAGGCTGCGGTTCGAGTCGCCGTGCTGTGCCGGGAGGGCCGAGTTGTGCAGCGGCCAGGACGCGGACGCCGTCTGGATGAAGGTGATGTTCGGGGGACACTCTGGGGGGAAGAGCGAACACACAATACCGACCTAGCTTAGTTTCCTCCCAAAGCAACCGAAACATGCCTTACCGGATAACCTACCGGTGGAGATGGACTGCAGTATTGTCGAAGCGATCGTTTCCGTCTTGTGCATCTTCGAGGTGGTAGACGTCACGAACCCGATGTGCACCAGCGGTGGCTCAACGATCTGTTCCCTCACGAGACCTGTTACAGTGTGAGAGAAATTCCAATCAGATTCCGGCTGACCACATTACAGGAATCCATCATACCATCGTAGAAGACAGGGTTTTCCTCGCTGAAATGATGATGTCTCATCGACAGCTCCGGAATGTTGAACGACGAATGGAGCTGAGGGATGAGGCTGAGCCAGAGTGACAGCTTGTGGCCACGATAATGACTCTTCGGTACAACCTTACTCCCTGTAGAGGAATAAAAACAGCGTGTCGGTGTTGAGAGTTGGTTAAAAAGGGGAAATACATATCTGTGGATAAACGATCCCTTATTCCGATATCCGTACAACAGTTTCATAAGAATCGAAATTATAATATTCTGTTGGATTGTGCAAGTAGCAAAACAGGCAGCGGATCATTTGCATTACTTGGATTTTTGAGAGTAAAGAAATATTTCAAATCAACCCTTAAACAAGTGATTTATTGACTAAAACACAAAGTTTCACAGCTCGTAGGTACACAGTAGAAAGTGGATTTTCAATATTTCAAAATAAATCAGTCACCAGCTTCTGTTTTTAAGATAATGAACCTAATTTTTCACGGTCTTCTCAGAATTAATTCGACAACCGGTACATCGGGTGTCAAATTTCATTTTTTGGCAATATTTTTGAGATAGAATCGATCCACCAAATAAGGGTGTGAAAGTAAAACAATAGACAAAAACAGGATCGGTTGCGGATGATTGAGTGTCTGCTGTACTTGCAAAGTAAATTTTGATTCCAAGAAATAAATTGATTGAATTATTCACGAACCACCCAACTCAAATGGTACAAACTATATTATGGAAATCTAACACTCGTTTTACTTTGTAATTAATTCGAAAATCTCTATCCACTGGAGAAGGTTTATAGTGTCAATAGTGTCTAGATAATATTATAAAAATAATGATATCGAGAGTGAAATAGTGATCACTCCAATAATTAGTTTAGTTAAAACTCACTTAGTTTACACAATCTTAATATGTACGAATACATTTTTAAGTAACTGTATATTGTTCAAAAGATTCATTTTGTTCTAAATGAACAGTTTCCTTTGCCGTCTGTTGTACAATGGTGAAGTACGGCGGAACATTCTTGCAACAAAGTGCTTGTTTTGGAATTTGTTTGGGATTGTTCGGAGAAAGATCTTGCGCCAGTCGAGCAGTTTCTGGTGCAGGAGAAACTTGTTTGCATCAACTTAGATTGGCTTCAAAAAGACGCTACGGTAATCGATAACGCAAACACAGCAACAATTTGCAGAGATTGCAGAAGATGTATGAAGATAACGAGCCGCAAGGACATGTAAAAGGATCCGCCGATATTTTCCCAAGCACTAGGAAAGCAAGGATATTGAGGGCGTGGAAGGGCAATCCATAAAGGTAACGTGAAACTGGAGCTAATGCATCCTTACCTATCTCCATGAACACCTGATTGGTGGTGTCGTAGTGTCCCCAGAACGGCAGGTTGTACTTGATCGCCGTAAACCCGCTGTAGACGAAGTCGCTGTCCACGCTGTAGTAGCTCGATTCCGGCTCACCCCGTCCGTCCGAATCTTCACCGCCCTGCTCCTGTTCGCTCTGGTCTCCGTCGCGCCCTCCGTCATCGTCCCCGCTCGACCCGTTCTGTCGACCACCTCCACCACCACCACCACCACCACCAGCTTCCTCGCTCGAACCGTACCCATCGTCGGATTCCCGCGAGCTGAAGCGCTGCAAATCGTTGGCATATTTTCGCTTCTTGCGCGAATGCTTCTGCTGGCGGTCCTTGTGGTAGTACTGCTGCAGCTGCTGCTGCATCAGCAGCTCCTGCGGCCGCTCGGACGAGTCGGAGGTGGTGGCGCTAGCACCGGCCCCCGCCACCGGCTGCCCCCGAAAGGACGTCACCAGCTGACGCATGAGCGTTTCGTTGTGCGGTTTTTTCGCCGGATTCCAGCTACGCTTATTGTTGCTATTCACGAACACATCCATACGTGACGAGCGCAGCCCGTTGGGGTTACTGTTGTGAGGGTCACCAGAATTTGACACGTTTGACACGATTATTTACGAGCACCGGGCCGACCCTCCGTCCGGGGACCGGACACTTACCCCGTTTTTACAAAATTACACAAGTAACGCATCACGGCGCTGCTGACCTGCATATCCAACCTAGTGAGGGTGAGTGGGAACATCGGTGATGGTGAGAATCCTAATGCAAAAGGCACATCCTCGCCTCGAACGGAGCCGCTCCGCTGTGTGGGGTTGCGTCCGAATCATCGGTGGCCATTTTTGGTGGAGCCATTTTGCCGCACCGGGAACGAAAGAGAGCAAAGTCAATACCGGACCAGAGACCGGCCCAGCCCTTTCCATTGAGCCGGAACGCCGGCGGCGTACTGATTGTGTTATTGTAAGGAAAAATAATAATATCTAATACAGCTTCCTAGGTAAACACGACCCAAATGAACCGAGATTTTTCCAAATTTTCCCCGCAAAAACGTTGCTCCCCGTCACGTCGGGGTAGAGGGTTTGCAAAACGAGGTGCTCCAATTGAATTACCTTTAGGAGCTTGGCGCTTCGCTGGGAGAAGATTGCCCTAGCGATGCGCGAGCAACAGCATTTGTGTCGACGGAAGGGAGCGAAAACGCAAAATCCTTGCTGGAAATTTCATTTCCCGCAGCTCCATAGAAGGCAAACCAGCAAGGAGGTTCCGGGGCAAGAAGGATACTGGGGCAAATAAAATAAGGTATAATTTCGAATTTATGAAATTTATCTCGCCTGGAAAGCAGCACGCGGTTCACGCGCTCCGGGGAAACCACACTAGAACCCGTCGAAAGAATTTCCTTCTATGCGCGGGTTTAATTTGAGATTTCCAATCAAAATATTGTGGAGTTTGAAGGGAGTTTTGGGTTTGAACATGGTGTTACCCGTTCCTTTGTGCTGAAATGGATACATTGCAACAAAGAGGTATGGTGTTTTCAGAGCAGTTACACCCTTTAATATTTCATCACAGCTTTACTCTGTTCCTATTTCGGCATTTTGTCCTTTTTTATGGCTAAGCGAAAACCAATTTTAACTAACAGTTTAGAAATATGATATATAGTGATAGAATTTTGATTGACATGAGAATCAATGCGATACTTTAATTGTATTATGAGAACGAATATGAAAAATGTTTTTATGATGTTTGAAACAAAAATTTTCCAACATGGCTGCAAACAAGTCAAGACTGGCAGGTATTTTCATCTCCCCAACACCGTTCACTGCTCAAATCCTTGTTTGTCGATAGTAGGGCTGATGTTCTATAAGCGAATAATAATCCCATGGTATTTGAAACCAAGTACCGTAATATATGTATAATTGCCTGCCACGGCTATAAACTATTTTATAGCCCGTGGTGTTTACTATGGCGCAGCAGTCAAGGGCATATCATACGATAATCAGTTCCACTGAACCCCATATGGGTTGCATATGAACACCGACATGAGCATTATCGTTATAACGTGATCCAATTCGTCAAATTGAGAGTTTTAATAGCAAATAAGTGTGTGAAAAACAATGTGATGTAGGTTGTAGGTTGAGACTATTGCTTCGAATGAAGGGTGCTAGTTGATAAAACGATGTAATGTTTTACGTAATCACATAAAAATCCTTTATCAATAACTTTGGTCGATGCTTTTAACCAATACCTTCCATCGAAATATAATTGTTGGGTTGATCAGATAAATTCACTAAAATAAAATATCAAAGACAAAAGTGAAAAGACCACAACGAGGTGGTATTTGCTGATAGAAACCTAATTTTATCAGTATCATACGTAACAAAACAAGTTGCACCAATTTTGTAGAAAAATCTCCCATTAGCTGGTTGAACCTCCTCGCAAACAAGCAGCCAGAACAAAAGGAAATCGATACTGTGCTCGCCTACCTGCGGAAACTTCCATTCATGAGATTGATGCTTGAAGTGGAGAAAGTACGATCGGCCTCCCTGTAGGCTGTGCAGGTGGCTGAGCTGGACCAGCGGGGCCGCCGTCAGTCCGTCGCTCAGCAGCTCCAGCACCGCGTCCCGGTACCCGTAGGCGCTCCGTGGCGACCGCTCCCAGTTGGTGTATTCGTTCTGCGGAGAGGAAGGAAAAATCCTGGTCAGTACGGTAGCAAAGGACTTCGGAAAAGGGAGGAAAAATAATTATTGACGTTGATAAAAATTGATGATTGGTGGGCGACATTTCGAAGCCATCAAAGTGTACTCGATTTGACGGGAGTTCGAATAGAAAAGGGCTGTGGCGTGGCGGCCGCTTTTCCGACCAGTCGAACTGGCCGAAAATGTTCCTCGATTTTATTTACCCACTCTACACTTACAGCGACTGATTTGTTGTTTGACTGGGAAAGTTCTTGCTGAGGGGGAAGGCTTTCTCATCTATCCTTCCACGCGTTTTCTATTAAAATCTTCAATTTATATCGCTTTCCCAGCTACTTTCCATACACAAACAGTACCGGGCCCCCCCCGACCAGTTCGAGCGTGAAGCCGGTGGAAATCGTCGAACAAATTCGTCAATTCCAGCGATGCAACGAACGGGTAACCGTTTTCCCGGCAAATTGGGTACAACTCCTCCTCGCGTAATCCTGTTTTCCGGGAAAGGCGCTCGAGGGAAACCGCTTTGGCGCAATTAATATTCCATGCCGGGCCACGAACATCGCCGTTTGCGTCGTTGATCCGAACGATGATTTGATGGCCCCTGCGCTTACCTTGGGTGAGGGGCTGAAGTCAGCCTGGAAAAGCTAAGGAGTTTTCGTTTCTTCGGGGGGAAAAGAATTATTTGTTTCATTGTGGAAGAATAGAGGGGGAGCGTTACTTAACGTTGCCAAGTGAAACAGATGAATGCAACCGAAATGGTTGGAACAATGTTATTTCGCTTTTCATGAGAGCATGAGCACCATTTTCATTTACCATTCAACATGAATTTTGTTTCCTTTCGGGCCGCTCGCCTTAAGGATGGTCGGTTAGAAGAAAGTTCAGCCGAGGTTTATCGAGTTTCCCGACCGGACGACCTGGGCTCGAGATTCATCGTGCGCTGATCGTTCGGACGGCCTCGACCCAACCGGCCAACCAGCCCGTTTTCCACAACTATGTTGCTCACTTGCAACCGGATGGAATTTTGTGGCTAACCACAACTAAGATACTGTGCTCGGGCATCGGAGAAACTTTTTCGCTGCTCCCGCAAAGGAAACAAAACGGCTACGGACGGGACGGAATGCGGGAAAGTCCCGTTTTCGTTTGCGAAAGGGTGGCGGACCGGGGGGGGGGGGAAACCAACCACGCTAGTGAGCGATACTCACCTTGAGCGCGGAGTAGATCTCGTTCAGGTGGTACCGGTAGGTGTTCCGTACGAAGGTGCGCAGGATGCGGTCGCGCTTGGTTTCGTTGAAGCCGAACTCGAGATCCGCCGCCGTCAGCTCCAGGTAGGACTCGTACGTCGTCAGCCCGAACAGGACGTCCTGTTTGTGGAAGTTGCTGAACTCGATACCGCTGGTGCTGGTGGCGAGAGCATGAGGAAGAGGGAGAGAGAAAAAGTGTGTGTGTGTGTGTGTAGGGAAACGGAAAGCCAATAGAAAATTGGTTGCAGGACGAAACCAACGATGGATGGGTGTGCGGGGGTGAGAGAAAGGCGGAGGCGCAAGGGAAACAGTTTTCGCAAAACAAAGTGTTTTGCAAAGTTTCCAGTTCCGCATTTTGTGTGCCCTCTCTCGCTCCCCCCCACCGCCCACCGACACTTTGAATACAATAAAGTAGGGTTTGATGGGAACGGCCCCTCCTCGCTAAATTGCCCATGATCCCCGACCGTTCCCATACCCTTCCCCCGGTTGCCGAACCTACCTCGCTATCGCCGAATCGGATGGTATCTTAAGATTATTAATAACGGCCGCCTTGGCCGGTGTTATGACGGTTCCGTCGACAAACGGTGCAAATCCTGGCAAAAATCTGTTCCGAAAGAATGGTACAAAGAATGGCGAAAGAGAGAGAGAGAGAGAGAGGGTGAGCGAAGAAAACACAACAAACAAATTTTAAATGCATAACGAGTGGAAATTAAAAATCAGCAGCAGATAATAACTGTTGGACGGAGGATTGTTTGCGTTTCACCCATCGCAACCCTCCGAAAACCCCCGCCGGAAGTGGAAAGGAAAGGTTGGCACCACCGGAAGTTAAGTGCTGACTGTACAAGAATGGTTGGCTTTATCTGATGTTTGACGTTTTCTTTTTCGTTGCTCCCGTTTTCTTGTTCGTTTCCGTCTCCGCCGATGGATGAATCTTTAATTTGCGTTTCGTTTGCACAGCGATTCCGTGTCCAATCTGAACAACCGACCTGTCCTACCTTCTGCCGTCTTGCCTTGGTCGGTCTTGGACAATAACGGGTCGGGGCAAGAGGGATCCGGGTTGAACTAAAAGGTTGTAAGGTTGTTTTGGATGACATTTTTATTACCGTACGATGCGGATGGCGGTGCGCAGGGAACTTTTCTGATAATTGGCCATAAAAGCTAGTCCAGCAAATTGCTCAAAAATTTAATAAGTTTCTGCATGTTGCACAACTTGATTATTATTTCTTTGGAAACGAAAGTTTCCGGTCTGTTATCTAGCGCCAATCTTTCATTTTTTATACTTCATGATTTTCAATTTGTGCTTTTCTGTAAGTTTTGACATTAGTGTTGGAATTATGGCTTTTATTAAAACACTAATAATCCTGAAAATTCCCTAGAAAATGGTTTTAAACACGTAAAAGGAAATAAAAAATTAACAAATAGAATGATTGTTTCTGTGTAATCAATTTAATATAATGTCAATCAATGATACACTAATGTATTGAAAAACATATTTAAACTCTTTTTAATAATCATTGATCCATAAAAAAGTGTTGGAACAATTTAGAAAATTTCTACAACAACTAGTAATATCAAGAAGAACATACTGTCACTATTTTTCGTTCTTCTGTTTGTCAAAAAGTACAGTGTGTAAGTAAAGTACAAGTAAAACATGATTCAATAATTATGAAATGAGATGCGCTCTTTAGCTTGCTATGTACGGTATTTAAAAATGTCCGCCTCTCGTGAACGGACCCAGCATTACCGTGTGAAGATGGCTTTCTTTAATTCCCACCTTTGAGGGCAAAAGGTCCGTGTCGCTTGTAATCGTAATCGCTTTAAATTGCACAATCTTGCCAGACGGCGCCCGGTAAATCGCTCGACGATGTAAAAACAAACAGCCTGTACTTTAATGAAAGCACCAAACAACAGCGAAAGGGCTTAATTTAAGCCCTCCCGAAATCTCTCGTCTCCCGACGGCGTGTTTTGAAGCAGAATGTCTTGCGTACCAACGACGCTCGAGTCGTGTTTTTCCTCTTACCTTTTACTGCTCATTTTATAATTACAAATTATGTGTAGGACAGTTTTTAAATTTCGAAAGAGCGGAACAAATCCAATAGATAACATTTAAAAGGTGAAAATTCGACTCATTGTCGACGTGTTGGTGGTATTTTAAATTGAATCAAGAGTGATATTTACAACACGGTACAAAGTTTAAGGATTTAATTTTAAAAACCTTTGTTCCTAGATTGCTTGTAAAACCATAATCTTGTTTGAACTTTAACCAACGTTTCTGGATGTAAAGATTTGTCAACGACAGGGAAAAGAGGTTGACTCGCTTTCCTTTCGACAGCGGCGAGAGTGAGGAGTGGGCGAGGGGACAAATGAAGGAGCACGACGCAACTCACCTAGGACTACTCAACGATATATTCATAAGCTCCGCAAGTGATTTGGTCCGCAGACAGGGAGCCAAATCCTCGTTCACGACGTCGCCGGCGCATGAGGTCTGTTCGGCTACTTTGCGCTTCACGGAAAGTGGATCCCGCTGGATGGCCCACGGCGACAGGGCGGACCCGCTCAGCAGTACTACCCGGTGTATCAGATCTGAAACGTTTGGGACAAGACGCAAAACGGGACTTTGAAGATTGGATCGTTCCGGCAAGACGCGTCGGGACGCGACCGTGGCACTTACCTCCGGCGACGGGCGACACGGCCAGGATGTTGGCCAGGGCCGCGCCAGTGCCGTGACCCATCAGCGCGATCTTCGCCGGGTCGCCACCGAACGCGACCAGGTTCTCCCGCAGCCAGTGCAGCCCGGCCACCAGGTCCATCAGCCCGAAGTTGCCCTGGGCACTTCCCTTAGCACCAGTTTTCAAAAAACCTATTTATTTTGCACCGACAGAGTATCGGAGTGGGACGGGATGGGAAAGTTTTACTCGCTCGGCTTAAGTTTCCACCACGCGCCATATTAGATGACGCCCGTGCGCGCCACCCGGCACTTCCTTCCGTTCCGCGAGGAACGTTCCGAACTCCAATTTCGCAGGAACTAATTAACGAGCGCGAGGGCGGGTTCGGTTGTCGACAGTTTATTTTAGCTTAGCTTAAATTTCCACTCACTTCCAACATTCCAGCTTCGCTGAGTGACCCTCTCGAAGTAGCAACTTCTTATGGCAGGCTTCGAATCGAACTGGACGGCGGATGTTCTTTCAAAAGGCAACCATTTTCCCGCGACACTGTCAAAGGACACTGTGCGCTTCAAAGGCGCTGCTTGGCCGGCATCCGTGGAATGTTCGACAACTATGTGGCCAGCGAAGGGAAAAGCTACGGACAATACCGGCACACTGTCTCCTCCGCTGCCCTCCGCCTAATGATTCCGCTAATTTGCTAGATTTCCTGCCATTCGAAATTGGCCCTGTTTGGGGAGGTTGCGTTGGTGGGTGGGCGGTGGCCTAGTTCGAGGGTATATTTTTTCCCTTTCGCTTTTCCATTTGTGTGCGTAAACACATGGGCAGCGCACGTGGGTGGATGTGCGCTATGACAGGGTGGGAGTGTGGGGAGGGCTCGGGAAAACTTTTGCGCGTCACCGCACGCTTTCGCTTTGCCGCCCGGCGCATTTTCGCTCTCGACTTGATTTTTCCTGGTGACGCGGGGCGCGCGCGGAGCCCGCTAATCAAACGCGCGCTGCACAAAACTTTATATTACTTTTGATGGTAGTTTGGCCGGCTTTTAGCGCTTCGCTGCGCGACGTTGCCGGGAAGTAATTTAATGGAGTTTTCGACTCGGCGAATTCATTTGGCGTGGTCGGTTGTTTAGTTAAAATATAATTAAACATCGCTTCGCGACTTGCGATACTTTAAGTGGGCGGGTGCAGGTGCGGGCGGGTTAATCGATCGGAAATATTCTTATTGAATGCCGTATTTTGACCATTGCTACAGTGCAAACCGTTTAATTTTTTTCACTCGGGTCTTTCGTGTTAAAGAATTATTTTGTTGCAAAATGGTGCCCGATTGATCGTTGTGTTTTAGAACTTATACAAATTAAAGCTATATTTTTAGATGTTATTGCACATCAAAGTATGTTTAGATCAAGATAGTTTTGTTTAAAATCTTCAACACAAGATTCCTATCATTTGGGTATTGGGTTTAATTGGATCACAAGAATGTTGATGAAGTTATTGTTTAGTAATCTTCATTTGCAAGTTTATTTTACATTAAAAGAATGAACGCCTCGCCTTTGTTGAATTTTTAGTCTAATGTGAACATCTAACATAGGATTCAAAAGAATTAAAAAACGTTCGATTGGTTTTAGAAAGCACCTTTAGAAATGGCTAGATTTTTGCACGTTCGGAAGAATATTAATATACTTTAGGTGTTCAAATTTTCCCATTAAAAAGTGAATATATTGCGAACATTCTTATCAACTTATTGGTTTATTCATTGTTGGTTGTTCAAAGATAAACACCTTTCCTGCCATTGAAATGGCTTTTAAACCTTCGTATCATCGTGCTTGATTGTGACACATTGTAGGGATTTATCGTCCAGATAAAATTGTACATCCAATAGTAATAAACAAAATAAAAGTACATGTTAATCGGTCTAGACTAGGAAATCATTCGTTTACTTGGTATCTAAAATAAGCAATATTCATGGAATCAAAATTTCTCGCGAAATAAAATAACTGCTCAAAATATTAAAAACTTCTCGAAGCTGATTTATTTTAATCACTGAGAGTGCGTCAGTAAAAACAAGATAATTAAAAATAATTCAAGGAGGGGATTAAGTACAATTAAAGAAATTCATTAATAATACAACAAACCAAAAATAATAAGATTGAAAAGATCAAAATTTAAGGAAAATAAATATAAAAATGTTTGAAACAGTACTGTATAATAGTACCTTTGGTACTACTTTGAAAACATTAAATCACCGTTTAAGCTACTCGGCCCGCGCTTTTGGTTTCTTTTTAATCATCTGGCCGTTTTTAGAAAATGTATGCCGACCCCTGGTCTAGACTATCAGCGGTTAGTAGTCAACATCGTAAAGGTCATATAAAGAAATGATCTAATCAAATAAAACTTTCCTTTGCAATGCAATACAATGAATTGCCTTTCAAGAATTCATACGCCTGCAAACGGCCAAACTTCTTTCCGGTTCGATACAACGTCGAGCGTTTTTATTGACAGTTTTATATCAAGGGTTGTCGTCACACAGTTGGGTAAATGTCACACCAACTCCCCCAACTCATCGCACAATAGTTGACACTTCGTTCGGAACGCGGAACGGAACGGAAGGACGTGACGCGATGGCGGTCGGATACTCACCTAAAACTCCTAGCCTAAAATTTATTGTAACTACGATAACATTCCCGTTCATCGCCAGCGTCGTACCGTCGTAATGATTGCCGGAGTTCCACTCGTACGACTCGCCGTGGATATATACAACTGACGGTTTGAGGTGGTCTAGCCTGTGTGGCGTTTCGTCTGCCGTTCGGTCGGGGCAGCAGAGGAAGGGAGTGAGAGATCGAGAAGCAGAACTGTAGCGCTGGTACGACCTACCGACACATGTATCGACACGAAGTGTCGAAGTGACGAAGACCTCACGTTCCCGCAGTTGGTGCCGTCGGTCCGCTTCACTCCCACAATGCTTGCAGTCGTGTTCGTACGGTCTACACTGCAATGCACTACGGAATTGAAGCTGGCCGGGGCAGTGTGAGCATCGGTTCGCTGAACTTTCTGGGAACGACTTCCGGGGCGTGCTTACCTGCGTGCGGCACGTACAGATTGAGATACAGACAGTCCTCCGACTGGTTGACGAGCGTCGGCATCAGGCGGCGCAGCTGCTTCAGCCTGTCCAGCGGGAGATCCCCGAGCGTGCCGGGTCCATCGCCCCCGTCCAGCCGGGGCAGTCGCTGGGGACAGACGGGCGCGTACCGGTCGACGAGCCGTGTGAACTTCCACGTCGACGGCGTTACCGGTGGCATGTACCTGCGAAGGGATAGGTGCAGTGCGGAGTTGGTGTACAGGGAGCCAAGTGGAGACCTACCTCAAACTGCCGATTGGTGGTGACGCGTACGGTACACCAAGGAAGCCCTCGACGACCACCGGGCTCGCCCTGAACACGATGCCCCGCAGTGGTCCATACTTTGTCTTCACCACGCTGTTGCTATAGGTGATGTTGGTGAGCGCGGCGGAAACCGGAGGAGCCGACCCGGCCAGCCCTCCCGGGGCCGATGCGGACGCGGACGGGGACATCCTGCCGCCGGAGAGCCATAGCGCGAGAAGGAGAAACACTGCCGTCAGTTGCCGCTCGTGTTGCCGTCCGTCAGCGAGTCTCCCGAATGCCTTCATTGGCGGCGCGCTGCTAGTTGGACCGGTGGGCGCTTGGGCGGCACTAGCATGCTTCGCGTACCCCGGCACTCGCAGATGACGATGAGGAGGTGGAGAAGAAGTGGGCGTTGAGCGGGGAGCAGGTTGGTTGTGTCGTCGTTGTGTCGTCGACTACGCGCGCCTCCAAACCCGAAGCACCATCGCTTCGACGCGCACGGGACGGGGGTATGCACGGGTTCTGCAAGCAGCAGCTGCACCGGGTCCTAGTTCCTACGCGTCTAGGGTGCGTGCAGGTCTGCTCATGCCACGCCGACCTGCTCGGGCCATGCTGTGCCGGGTTGACGCCACCTGCGGTTCACCTGCCCGAAACCAATCGCCGGTCGTAATCTGCAGAAGTCCGAGAACAGGGAGCGCCCATTAGTGTCCGGATGGTGGGCGCCTCAGACCCGGTGCCTGCCAGTCACGTCACGGAACACCGAGAGGTTCACAGGCACACGCCGCCGACGTGAAGTTAGAACTCAGAACTTGGCCAACCATTGGCTGGAACTCGCAGTTGGGAGAACTTCCGAACGCACGGAACGCACACCGGAAACTACGCCGGTCCGGGCTCAGGATATCCCAATTTATACCCAACTCCCGACCGGCCGACCGGAGGCGGATTACAGGAACCTTTCGCCTGAATGGAGCAAAGTAATTAACCCGGCCAACGTGCGGTTCCGAAATAAAGAAACCTATTACCCGTTCGGGCCGTGTTTACACTCCATTGAACCCAGGGCGTCCGGAACTGGGATGAAAGCCGGGCCCGAGTTGTTTACCGATGAACAGAATGCATCCTTCCAAGAATGCACCAGCTATGCAGACTCTTCCCTTCGCGGCAGAATTCATTCAGCCAGCGCCTTATCGAGTGGTGTCCACCACTTGTGTGAAAATAGGAAAAATGAGACAACACAGTGACAAGGTAACCAATGTGAGCTGTCGCTGTGTGGTAGAATCTATCAACCAACAAACCCGCAATCTTAAACGATGAAAAGCGACGTGCGGGAGGTTTTTCTTTTCGGGCAATATTGGAAGCACCGGTCCTTTACCTGGTTTTCCCGTGCACCGACACAGGCTTACCGTTGCTCGCCGGTTCCGAAAGAAGCTTCAGGAACTTGTTTTCCAGGGCTCGAAGCTGCATCGGAATTATGATGCTTTGCATATTTCATAACCTCATTTCATCTAACCAAACAGCTATCATCATCTCCGGGGCCGAGCGATCTGTTCCGGGCTCCTCCACGCCTTTCCTTTTTTTGACTTCCCTGTGTTTGGTTATGTGTTTGATTTGCCTTCTTTTCAGGGATCGCCCGGGCGGAGTGAAGGAAAAACGACGACGACGACCACCACCACCACCACCACCTATCGATAACGATGAATAAAAAATAATCAAAAGCTAAACGATAACGAGCGTCGCTCGAGTTGCCCGAGCCGTTTTTTTTTCCTGGAGTGTCGGCGGTATTACACATGCTCCATTAGCATCCGGTCAGGGGCGGTAGCTTCCGGAAGGGTGTTTTTGCACTTTGCGCTCTCGCTCTCGCTTTTGGGGACGGAAAAAAAGACGACGGAAGTGATGAGCTGGAACAGAAACGCCAGCCAACGCCCTTCGGTTGACAGGAGTCGACGCGGCTTTCGGTGATATGGTGATTGGCCGCAACAAGTGAGACTGTCGTTCGGGCCCCGAGGGATGGAGAGGAGGGGAACAGGTTCTCGGGGGAGTCTGTCTGCAGTGTCATGCGCGCGGGGGGGACGACATCACACCGGCCTGTAAACGGTTGATTAACATTTGACTTTTCGATGTGCTCTATCGCTTCCGCTTCCGCCTTCCGGAGCGGGATGGGGTTGAGAAGCGGCGTAGAGGAGCCGATGTTTTTTTATGACCCCCTGCCTTCCCGCAACTCCTCTCCACTGCTTTAGCGCTTTTTTCTTAAGGCAGACAAGCCTTGCCTTTGCTCGAGCGTCGTGCCCGGGATTCGTCGGATTTAGATTCACGGTGTTACATCAGATAATCTTCTGCACTGCAGGCCATTATTCAAGCGTTTCTCTCGCCCCGCCCGGCTCCGCCTCCTTTCCCTGACAGCAACTCAATCTCGTACCAGCCAAGCGACTGGAACCATGCTGGACTTTATTTTTCTCCCGTCGGCGGGTTTTTGCCCGCATGACCGGAAACAGTTGGCAAACGATTTTGAAAATTGACAACGAACTCAATGGCCCTTACGCCCGGAACACTTGAGCTGGAAGGTTTCTTCCCTCATATGCACATGTGTTTATGTACGTGTGTGTGTGTGTAGATTTTTTTACCCTTTATCAGGGATAGGAATGTCCTCCCCATTCCCGGTACGAACGCTCGAACTAGGCCAGCGCACTGCAGACGCCCGACGCCCGATGGGTTCATATATGCATTTTGCACCCCTTCCAACACCCCTTCCAACACCCCTTCCAACCCCTCCCCCACCTCCCCACATTCCACTCTTTCGGCAAACATGCAAACGTCCACAGAACATCGTGTATTATCCTGCTGCCGCCATCATACTGCCCCCCCTCCCCCCACAATGTTCCCCCCCGAGGCCAGCACTCAATTTCGGCATATGTTATCCGGGTTTGGATAACTCGAGTTTTCCCGGAGTGCTGTATTAGTTTTTCGATGGTTGGAATTGATTTTTCTCCCTCGCACCCGGTCCCTAGCCGCAACCGGATCTTCTTACGTGTCGTGTTTCCTAAGTGTGTGTGTGTGTGGGTATTCGTTTTAAAACCTGTTCCCCCAAGTGTGATTTGTTCGAGATTGAGATTAAGCCAAGAGGAGCAGGAGGGCGGGCGGAGCGAACGGCATTTGATCCGGCGCGGAAATTAATTATCCATCAATCTACAATGGATGGCGATTTAATGCTCCAGTTTTCCCTTTTTTTTTGCTGCTGTTTCTTTGCCCCTTTCCACCGTTGAGTCGGAATGGCACAAGCAATGCGTCGACTTGAAGGTTTTCCACCACTCGGAGGAAGATAAAGTGTCGGTTCTCGGGAGAGGGAGAAAGGCGTGGCAAAGCGGGGCGGATGATGTCAACCATTTGGGGAAACGGAATAAGTTTGTTGTGTGCGCGCTGCGGATCGTGCCCCCCTTTTCCTTTCCCGGCCCGGAAGCATAAATTCCCACGCTCCCATCCCGCCGCGCGCGCAATGCCGAACGATGGTACGGAATAATTAGGTTAAACTTTGACACATGTATATGTGTGCGAACGAAAGGAGGATGTGTGAGGGGAGCGGGAGTGGTACGTACTTGGACGGGCGCCCGAAAAATGTCCAAGCCAACCCACGGAACGATGGCCGGCGTATCGTGATTAGACCAACGTGACCGGGCGGAGCAAAACCGGGAAAACAGTGGTGCTGGTGGAAGGGCAAGAAAAAAAAACCGGGTCGACTACCATTGTTTTAAAAAGCGAGTCACAAAACTTCCCCATTTGCAGCCTGGTCTGGGGCAATTCTGCAATCTGGGGGTTTTGCGCTTCGGAAGGACGGATCTACAAATGAACAAAGGAAAATGCCAAGAAAAGCAAAAAAGAGTACTACTTTCACACACGCGCAAACACACACAGACAAAACCGCTCTGCCCTTCCTTCCCGCAGGCGTAGAGGACGTAAGTGTGGCCGCCTTTGGGACGGCGACCGGGCTCCAGGCAGCAGGAATTTCATATCCCGCAGTCGTAAACCGTTGGGGAACGATAATAAAATTACCCCCGGCGCGCTCCTTTTTTCCCACGCGGAAAATTGCACGCACTTGACGCGCTGGCAGTGAGCAGAGCGCACACCGGCGAGCGTCTAGTTTTCACTCTTCCTCACCGAATTAATTTGCGGCAACTTTTGCATCCAGCCGTTGCCGGCGGGCGCTCTTTGAACTATTCTCGGACTCGCCGGCGGTGGCGGCTTCCGGTGACAGTTTTATGCTGCCGAAGGACGCGAAAGGGCGGCCCGAGTTCGTCGTTGTTTTGTCTTCCACTTTGTGAGTGGGTCTGTGTGTGTGTGTGTGTGTCTGTGTACGAAACCAAACTTCCTTTGTAAATACGCTTGGAATGTGTGGTTTAATTTACTGCCATGAATAATTTAGCCAGCAACGGGGGAAAAATTTAAATACGACTTTAAAGTGCCCTGGGAACGACGAAACAATCGCTTGCACATCGTTGATGTAGTTGTTGTTGTGTATATCTGTATGTGTTCGTGTGTGTGTGTATGGGACGGAGGAAGGGAATTGTAGCTTTTAACGGGCGATGATGAACGATCGTTTGCGACGCTATATGACTTGGCTGAAGGGTTGCAAGGAAACGGAGGTATCCTGGCGACGATACATTCGAGGAGACCCTTTTTATGGTGTTTTTCTAAGATCATAAAAAAGCGCTAGCAATTGCAAGGGGTACAATAATTTCCATTGCTTCTGTTGAAGGGCACTTTACGAGTCGTTTATTAGTTTGAGACTACTACCATTATTGGTAGATTCCCTTAAAACTTTGTTGATAAAACAATAACATTTATAATGTAGATATTTCGATTGACATTTTGGTATTCGATGGCTCCAAAAACTTGTCCTGTCTATTGCTAATAATTATTTTATCTTAGAAGCTAATTGAGTATGATTTTGTGTAATAAATAAGTAAAACTAGTAATAAAATTTCATCGACTGCGCAGATCAAAATTTTTTACAAATCCAATACAATTAAAATATTGTTCAAAAACTGTTATCTGTATGTTAATGAGTAAATATGAGACGCTAAACAGCGACTGAAGCGAGTATGTAACAAGAGGACGTAAATATAGTCATGAGTAAATTGCATAAGAATACCGATAATACTATAAATTTTCAGGCAAACGTTAATTCTACTGCAAGAAAATCATACTCCTAATAAGTATGACTGCCAATATAACAGGTTTCATTGTTTAATTTTTCCATATGAGAAAATATACGTTTTTTTCGATCCAAAAATTAATACAATTTAGTTATTTTGATTTCAGATATATTTTGCAAATGACAAAAATGGTTGTGTATATAGTCAACCCAAACCCAAAATGCTTTTACTGTACGCATAAGTACCGTAAAGCTTCCTAAAACCCTTTTATTTACCCCAACTTGTAAGTATATTTGTCACATTTTCGAAACATTCTGCTCTTTTAAAACTGCTCTTAATTTGTCTTCGCAGGAAGTAGTAATGCAAATTATACACTTTTATATTACAAATTTGAATTGAAGCAAACTTTTTTTGTGAATTGCTTAAAATAATGGGTAGAAAATGTGTTCCTTAGTTGAACTTTTTGAGGCGCAAGAAAACGTAAGGATGCCACATCCTCCCTGATAAAGGCATCTTGAAACCATCGATAAAAAAAAACTCGTATCACTCGACAAACATCAAAAGCACTCAAAGAAAACTTCGATTGGAGGAGAGCAAAAAAAAAAGGTGAGCTATGCGGTTGAGGCAACTTTTTATTTAATGATGTGCGTTTAATCACTGCGAGTATGAGCAGCCGTTATACTTGGCTTTCCGTGATTGGAACCATGTCGGGCACGGGGCGGAAAGTTGTTTTTCTATGTGCGCTTTTTTGTTCTGTTTTCGTTAGGATCAACTTTCCCCCCGACTGTTGCGGAGTCAAAAAAGTCAAAGCAAGATTGTGAAGTTAAACACATGTTTAACCCGAGCGAGGACAAAAGAAATCGTCCCGGCAGAAAGAAGAAAGCGGAGCAGTTGGAAAAAGAAACGAAGTTGCAAAAAAAAAACCGAATCCAGCCCCCGGAAAACCCGCCGGAACATTAATCTCCCGTCAGGCGCAAACCAAGAAACAGAGCAACTACAGGGGATGATGGACGCGGGGGGGCTTGGCACAAACCGTGGAAAAGTCGGAACGGCCCACCCGGTGCGTTGATCTTTTTCCTCTCGTAGGCCACGAGAAGCTGCCACGGCTTCGCGCCTCGTTAATGCGATGCGATGTGAATTGATCGATAATCAATTCCGGGAAGAAATCATTCGTTTCCATTTGCCTCCGACTCCCACTTGGATTGGTGTTCGTGTGTATGTGTGTGTTTTAACGAATGGAAAGAAATTAAAAAGCATCGACCCGCCAAAACCAAGCGCCTCATGGTGGCCTTCGTGGTGGTAGCCTCGTTTCGAGCGCTTTTGACTTGCTTCCCAAAGATAAGCCGCCTCGGGGAAGGCACATTACCATTCGCCCAACCACATGCCCCCCAAGCATCTAGATACCCTCTTCTTTCCCCCCCCCCCCCCACCGCGTGCCGACCCCCTTCGCTTCGTCTTCGAAGAGCCTTTCGGGCGAACAAATGTGTTTGCCTTTGCCACGCGCTGTCGAAACCAAAGTCTTAGTCGGGAACGGATAAATCAATTGCTCGGTAAGCGGAAACTGCGGAGTGCAAAGGGATGAATTTGCATATTCCTTCATTCAGTCACCTCCTCCTCCCAGCACGTTCATCCTGCTAAGGGGCCATGTGTTTTGCTGTCCCACGTGAATGGGAGAGAATAAAAGTGCAGCCCTAGGGCTTTGCGATACAGCTATCTACAAGAATACATCTCGAAGGCCGCGATTAAGAGTGTATTTTTGAACCCATGCGAGAATTATGGGATATTTATTTCAAAACACTCCGACCGTGACGCGTTTGATTATCACATACATGCATACATGTATTTTTGTACTTCGGAGGAGGAAAACCGTTCGGAAACGGTGCCCACAAAGATTAAAAAGGGATTCCAATATGGAAAAAGGGATGCTTGATGGAAAGGAAGCAAAATGGTTCCCTTTTTATTCGTCATATTTTAATGTAAAATTTCCAACCATTTTCCAACCCACGCCCCAAAAACCGTGGCACAACTACGTGGGGGGGAAATATTGAGCGCCACGCTGGCTGGCTGGCTCCCGAAGCCAATTTTCCATCCATTTCCCAGGCGACACTCCGAAGGGTGAAGCTTTCCATTTCGGTGCTTCCCTGTCCGCGCGCGCGCCAGGTTGCTTCCTAATCGGCGCCCCTGCCCAACCCAAACCCGGCGGTGTTATAAATATTTAAAATTGTTTCCTTTCCAATTTTCTTCATAATCTTTTTGTTTTATCGTACCGTGGCCGCTTGTCATGTCCGCTTCCCAGCTGCTTCCCGGCGAACGCTTCCATTTTTACTACATTTGATTCGTTTCGCTGTTTTGTTTTTCGATTGGGTGTGTGTGTGTATGTGTGAGTGCTTTTCGGTAGCCTTTAACGTAGCGTTTTCCCGAGCGTTTGCGTTATATCTTTTGCTGAAACGCAGGGCCTCGCGTTTTCCCCCATCACGCGCACCACAAAACCACATGCGCAAATGGGGAAACACGAGCCAGCGTTCCCCGGGCGAGTCCGTGGGATTATCAAAGAAAACGAAACAAAAAACTAGGAACCACGTTAAATGTGAAAGCAAACCAATAAGAGAAAAAAGGAGGGGAAAAGAAAAACAACATCATACACAAAACACCATCCAAATATAATCATAATCGAATCATCGTCCTTCTGCAACCATTCATAAATTCATGATGATTTTCCCGATGATTTGAAAATCCCACCGGGATTTGACCGGTCCCGGGAACGGGTGGGAGAACCTCAGGTGTGGAACTTGCCATGTAGAATAGTCGAAGCAAATATAGAGAAAAATAAAACATAAGCTGTTCGGGGGGAAGGGAAAAATCGTACCCGATCTCTGGCCATGGCTGGCAACGTCGGGGAAAACCCCGTTTTGCCGTTCGGAGGACGGTTTGTTTGGTTGGTTCACTTTTTGGCAGGCTGTTGCCCGAAAGCGTCCCAGAACGTGACTCCTGGGCCACCGTTCCAGCCTCTTTGTACCTCTAGACCGAGCTTTCATGGCAACGCGTTTGAATCTGTCGTCGTCCTCCTGCCATTCGTCTGACGTCGCTCGTTGTTACAAAATTTTCCGCAGGCACAAGAAACCCAAACCGAATCAAATAGCTGCGCTATCTGTGTGTTGGCCGGTGTTACGTTCTCTGCTATTTACTTTCTCCCCTCTCCGCGCAGGCACACCTGTTCCGCTTTGCGAGGAAAGCATGTCCTGGGAAGTGGTTGAAGGATTAGAGGTCGGTTGCTTGGCAAGCGGGAGTCCACCGAACGAAGGCACAGTGGGTCATCGGGTGGTAACTGCCTGTTTTATTTCATACGACATTTTGGACGGAGTTTTCATATACAATATCCTGCGTTTTAAATTTGCTATTATAAAAGAGCCGTGTTTTAAATGAGTTGTTTAAAAATTGAACGCTTTCCATCTCAAACGCTTTATTCAAGTGAAAACCAACCGCCATTGAAAGCCAATCGAGAAGTTACGTGTTACATTTTGTCTATATCTTCCTCGTGTTCTCGAGTACGCACCAATATTGTATAAGTCTGTATTTGTGTAAATGAAATAAAAAAATTGAAATAATTTGTAAAAATAAACGAAAGGGTACATACTTGACCTATTCCCTCTCCAACAAATAATAGTTTTGTTTATGAATGACAATGATTTTAGGGAATAGAAATAATGTCAAACAAATTGTAAACAGTATGGGGAAAGGAAACTTTATGACTTCCTTGACGCTTGATCGGTGAGCACACACATTTTGTGCAATTTTCGATCATTTTTTGCTCTTGTTTTCCAAACATTATTCGGTATAATCCCAAATGAAGCCCCCCCGTCGCCGCATCGTCGTCATTTTTTCCACATGTGCGCCTGAAAGTATGCAATAGGTGGCACATCAATTCAGTTTGAATATTTGAACAGTTGAATTTCCGTTAGAAGCTGTAATGACTTGAACTAATCAGTTAAACTGAGCAAGATGGAGATCATAAACCAATGAGTTGGACTGAAGAAATGAGTTTGAAACGGCGGCGCGCCCGCAGCGAGCGCAGCGAGCGGACTGCGCTAGGTCTACCGGAAAAGGGAGTTTGTTATAAATTTGTGAAATAAGGGGGGCCCGTGGGCCCCCCTCATACCGCACCCCTAGGTTGATGGCGTAGCCGAATTTTGATACACTCATGTAAGTAATGCATGAGGGAGTTTATGTTGTACATCCTTTCCAGTATAATCATCATGTTTAATTTAACGAGAATTCAATTCAAACGGTTCACACAACGGCATTTGTTTCACCAATTGCATACCTTTAAGGTGCATCCGCTCACAAATGGTGTAGCCACAACAGCGATTTCGGCTGGGGGGGCTTCATTTGGGATTTTACCAGAATTTCAGTTTTAAAAACTTAGGAAACTAAAAAAACATTATAATAAAAAGTTGTACAACTTTCAACTGTCAAAGGAAATACTTTTTGAGATTGTGTACTATTTTATCAACCGGTTCCCAAAATATACTCACTGTGCGCACGGCAAAAAATATACAAAGAAGTAAAATATGTGTACATGTACATACATATTTATGGTTTCGAAAAACGATTGTTCGAGTATGGAACGTGGTGATGGTTCACCGTGCTCGGATCCCCCAACCCGCAGCCTTCTGCCCAAAACGATGCAAGATTTGCATGATGTCGACAAACCGCCAATCAAATCAAAATACGCCCAACATAACTTCCGCCCTAATGTGTGGTTTCACTTCAAACGGAATCGTCGAGCGCCGAGTATTGCTGTGGGCCGGGGAGGGAGTTCCGGATACCACCAATTCCGAATCCGACACGGCGATGTAGATGTTGTTTCGCTTCTCCTCCGCCTCCTTTTCCACCGAAAACACACCACCCCTTTGGCTGTGAAGGGCCTCTTACGTCTGTTTTTCCGGCTGTTTCCATTTTGTTTCACTCCTTAACGCCCCGTCTTTCTCCGCCGGTGGTCACGAGAATCCTTGGTCTTGGCCTGGCCAACACTAATAGAGACATAAGCAGTTGCCCACATCGCCGCCCGCTCCCCGCAGTGCCCGGAGCACGGAGCGCAGGAAGAAAGAAAGAACAAAACTGGTCCGAAGTTCAAATTGTTCATAATTGTAATGGATGTTGTCGTGCGGCGCGCGGACGTGCAGAACCGGCCTCGTCCTGTTGTGGCCTTTGCTGTTGATTCTAATGCCACCGTCACCACAGCAACCCCCGCTGCTGTGCCTTCCGGCGAAAAACTCCGGCTCGGTCGTGTCGGTCGGGGTGTTAAAATATTAAAATTTGTGTACCTTTTCGCCTCGGGTGGGAGGGGGCGATGTGGTTTTTGTCGGTGTGTTTGTTCATATTTGCACACGTGCGTGCGTGGGAACGGGAGGATAAAGGGTGGCCGCGGGGAGAGACAGCGGCGAGAAAAAGTTTTCCCAGAACGCTAGAGATGGAACGGATCAGCGCTGAATGTTTTGACCAGAATTTCCCTTTATTTCCTAGGGCTCCCCACCCCCCACCGCAACTGTATGCATAGTATTAGGATGATTTTTATATGTTTATTCACCCACATCCACAACAAGAAACACCCCCACAAGATAACCTCCCGGCGCCGTGGACACGCTTCCCTTCTCCGCCCCGTGATCCGTCGTAGAGCTTTTGTCTGCTTTTCTTATCTGGTCTATGGGGATTGCCTTTTTATTTGATGCCATTTTCCTTTCGATTTATGCCTCGAGCCACCCGCTCCCACCGTGTATCTTCCCCTCGCTCCATGTATCGTGTCCATTTTCCCTCCGCAAATTGTTGCGATGGTTTTGCGCGCCTAAGTGGTTGTTGCTTTTTCGACGAATTTATTTCGATTTAGTTGGGCATCGCATTCAAGCTTCTGCACCACCGTCCGTCCGGCTGTCCAAGCTCAAAACCCAAACACATACGCACACACATACACACCACGCTTGTCGGGACGGGATTTGTGCGATGCTGCGTGAAATAAATCACGGAGGGATCGCTGTAGCATAAAAGTGCAAAATAAAAGAACGGCCAGCCCGAACACAGCGTTGTGAAGGGAGGCACTCTCAACCGCTTGCCGGCGAAAAACAGAAGTGATAATGCCTGACGCTTACACATACATACACCCACACACACACACATGTGTACATTTTTATCGCCAATCCATCACGCCATCGGTGTGTTTCAGGCCATTCGGGGGGTGTTTCTAGCCAATGTAATCCGGAGCAATATGGGTTTTCGGCTGGTGGTGGATCAGGAAACAGAAGGAAAACAAGTGGAAAAGCACGAAGGGAAAAATGAAAAAATTAAGTGAGTACAGCAACCTTCCACGAAAGGACTTTGCGGGTCGCCGAGCCAGGCAGCCGGTGGAAGGAGAGCTAACGGAATTGCTGCATGAAAAACAAAATAAAAACTTGCGGAAAAAATTAACTCTCCCATGCACGCGTACACAAACAGACACACATACACGGATATTGACTGTGAAAGAGTGATGGATCAGAACATGGGGCGAGGCTTGTATCAAATTATGCTTCGATTTTATCCGAATTCGGTGTTGATTTCAGCTCCGAAAGTCGTGCCCGGAATGTGGAACGAGTTCGATAAAAGGTGCTCAATTTTTTCTCCTAGTTATCCTTTTTGAATTTTTCTTTTTTTCCAGCAAAATGTAGCTTCACACGTGTTTAAGTTTTTTTTTCTGCCTCCCTTCCGATCTCACGTATGACGGGATGTTGTTTGGGCATGAATCATTTTTTGCTTTCTTCCTTGGTTCCGCAGCCCATGTAGCATGATCATCCGCTTACAGATACACACATACACACTAACGAATAGGTGATTCGTACGGGCGAACGAGATGAGAAATGAAATGGTGCGCAATTTTAATGAATTTATGATGAACATCGTCGATCGTTTGTTTCTTTTCATCCTTCGATTATGACGTTAATGTGTGTGTGTGTGTGTATGTTCCCTGTGTGTGCAGGGTAAGTGTCCCGCATCGGATAACTGATACACGGATGAAACATACCGCGTTGGACAATTTTTAAATTTATCTTCTTTGATGCCCTCGCAAGTCGCGTCGTTTTCGTTCATTTTCACCCGTTTACTCGCAATTTTCTTTTACATTACCTCGTTTTTTATTTTTATTTTTGGGAGGCCAAAGGGGAGCATATTTATTTGCATGTTGGTTGTTTTAATAGGCAAAGATAAAAAGAAACAAAAACGTCCGGAAATGCATTTACTTCGGCCTATCTGCGTTCGGCGTTCGCGGCGTTATTAATTATGCCTCTCAATTCGGTGCGGTTTGCGCGAATCGCTCCGGGAATTGGGCCGAAAACGATTCACGTTTCGCTTTTGGTCCTGATCGAGGGCGGTTAAAATGATAAAAAAAACACAACGAGAGTAGCTTATGTGTGACCGCAAAGTCCAGCTCACCCTCTTCGGATTCCGGCATCACTTACCCGAATGTGCCTTTTGGTTTGGGGTACTAAGAACGGGGCCCATGCGGGCAAGGAAAAAGGAAAACCAAAAAAGAAAACACGCAAGTTTAAGATTGAAATTTGTGACCTTCCGCAATTTGATCAAATTTTATTGCCCACAGTGTGTGGAAATTTATGGCACATTCTTTTGTGCGCTCCCTTCGCCCGTCAGTTCGTCTTTTTTCTTTTTGTCGAGTTTCCGAAAGCTTTGCATCTGAATTTAACCGGCGGATCGGGGAGTTCCCTCCAAAAGGGGGACGATATCCGTTCCGCTTAGCACACGGTTTATCTCGTCTGTCCGATAAAAATTTTATTACAGCCAACTTTGCTGCCCGACGGTGCGCCCAGCCTAAGAAACCCTTTCTTCTCTCAGCGCGTTTGACGACGGGAAGGTCGTGGAAAATGGCGTGCGGAGCTAGGGGGGACACAAAGAAAGGCATACAAAACATAAACCAAACCGGGAGCCGGCGCTGAGTTTGATGACGAAAGTTTGTGCAGGGTAAGTTCAGTCGCGCGCCATTTTAATGGTGCAGCAGCATAAATCGGTTAGAAACGGCTGTTTCGAGCGAGCGAAACAATAAAAAACAATCAGTTTCAATTCGACAACCGTAAAGGAAAGGATTTAGCTGTCGGCCGGAGTTTTCCGGACATTTCCTTTCAGCCGGCGGAGAAAAATGTGAACACGGAAGATTTGTATCGGCGAGATCCCTTTGCCGCACGGTGATTTCTTTTTCCCCCCTTTCGAAAGCTTGACATTAAGCTTTTTCATCTCAGTTTTCAAAGTATTACCATTTAATAATGATATATTGTTTTGATTGTTTTACAGGCAAATCAGCAGCCATTGTATTACAGGCAAATCAGCAGCCAGTTGCATTCAAAAGATTAATATCTAAGCTGTTTTGAAAGGCGAGAAATATATTTACGCTCCCGCAGAACGACAAGAACCGTGCGGAATGATTAATTATAGAACATTTGCTTTCTTGGGAGCAGAAAATCGTTATTTTATCTTTGATACCAAAGCAATGAATAAGATTCATGTTCGATGTTGTAGATTTTCAAATTTTAAAACTGACTGAAACTGCACTGAAGATACGTAGAGGGTGAAATAACGTAAACACTGTGATAAACTGTTACAGTATTTGACTAAATTTAAAAAAATAACAGCCCTTCTTAACTGAACAGTCATAACTAAGAGTCCTAATAACCAGTGGGGAAAAAGATACGCCCACAAAATCTAAGAAGTGCATGACAATAATTTATAAAAAATGAATAAGTTAATATTCATACATTGATCTCATCACAATAATCTACTAATTAAAAATGGATCATCTTTACTTTCCTCCTCACACTAATAGAAACTTATTGAGATATTATTCGCCAATCATTGCCAAAGATAATTGAGCGATAATTTTGCAACTCACATTGCGATCCCTTCGTGCAACATAAACACTCGATCGAGATTAAATTAATTAATTTTCTAAATGAATATACAGGCTGCTTCCACCGGAAAATAAAACTCCATGTTGATGACGGAACAAACAACAAGTTTAAGTTAATACAAAAACACCAAAACTCCACAAAGCCAACCAGGACATCCGTGCTGCTCCGACACCCACACCCACTTGCCTTTCTATCATCCACTTCCTCTGGGTCGGCCAAGAGTCCATTAAAATCAATTTCGTACGTAAAGTTGTGTCATGCATGTAAAAATTCAGCATACAACATAAGCCACCCCCGGGGCCACTTCCGTCCTTCCACCGTTGCTCCTCCTAATGCCCGCTTTATGCTGGCCCATAAAATTAGACTTCCCCCTACCGCCCACCGCACGGGGGTAACGATCCCAACTGAGGGCCAAAGTGCAAAAATATTGAAAAGCGGTTCCATACCGTTCAAAAGTTCCATTGTGTTGCTGCTCCCGGCTTGTCGAATTTGTTCATGCTAAGTACCTACTGGCCGACATCCGTCCCAAGCACCGGTTGCCAACCTTCCGCACTTGCCTCCTCAGCCGCTTCCCACACCCCATGGGACCCTCGGGCCAGACTCGAAGGGGAAAACTTTGATTTCATTATAGTTTCTCGGTAACTTTTTGTCATTCAAAAACAACCCCCCCTTCCCCCTTCGTTGGCCGGGGGTCAAAGCATCCTGCCGCACGGGAATCTCCACGGGAAAGCTAACGGGCCCTGCACCGAGGGGAGGTGGAAGAGGCGCAGTTGTATTCATTACCTGCGGGCTTTCTCGGGACTGTAGACTATTGACCAACCAAACCAAGCGCTCTTGGGGTAGATTTTGAGGCAAAATACGACTGAAGCTCGCTCGGCAACCGCCTTGTCTCCCCCACCCCATTAGCTTTCCATTGGGTGGGAGGAAAAAGTCGCCACCATGATTACGAATTCCCATCAAAATCAACGTCCACCGCGTGTCGCTTTCTACTGGAGCGACAGAGAGACGGCTATAGTCGAGGGAATTACCAAGCTCGTGGGCACCCAAAAATGGACTTCTCGAGCCAAACTCTTACCCCACGGCGCTTGGGAATGTTTCGTCCGGACCCAAACGTTCCTCAACCTTTGTTTGCTGGGGTATTTTTTCCCCATCTTTCCGGTTTACCTTCTCCGCCCGAGGAAATAGGTATGCCAAACAAAATCCTATCCACCCGGCGGACAGTTCTTCTTTCATCTACCGCCGCTCGCTCAAAAGGCACAAAGGGGGAAAAGAAAAGATCGAAGGAAACACAAAAAAAAAACACGTGACCAAAGAGGCATCTCGGAAAAGAGGAAATGTACATATAACAGAAGCATTTTTGAAAGAAAGAAAAAACCAAACTACGAGAAAATGTGAAACAACCGCCAAGAAATATCTTTGAATACCTCTGGGCGAAGGAGGCGCTCCCTTGAAACGGGGTCCAGACAACGAGGCAGGAGGCATCGAAGTCGCGAGATGCGGTGAAAATGATGCGGGAAAAAAGGAAAAGCCAAACAAAAATCATCAAGAAAACGAGACGCCAGCATCCAATCCTCTCGTAAAAGGACAATAAAGGAAATGGGAATAAAAATAAAATGGAACCAGCAGCATCCTTCGTCGACGCAGCTCGCAGAAGGCACTGGGGCACCGTCGGTCTTAGGAGACACACGGACACACATACACAGTCAATATCGGACAGGTGGGCCAAATGTTTCCCTCGGATTTTTTTCCCCGTTGTCCCAAAAGCGCGCTGAACTGTGTAGATTGGGAATGGGATTTAAATTTCGACTTCACTCGTACCCCGGCTACCTCCCCTCTACATCTAACCCAGACACACATACACACACACACACAACGGTTTTGCTCTGTCTTGCACCATCTTTTTCCCACCGTCAGCCACCATCGGCTTCGACAAAACACCTAATGGAGGCGCCCGGTGATCCACTCGGCGACCTCGGTGATAAGTGGAAATTTAATTCAATTCCTTTGTTGCCGTTTCGTTTCACGTTTTATCGTCCCGCAGATTCGCCCGAGCCGGCCTGGCGCTGCTCGCGTTTATCGGTCATCGGCTGCGAGGGCCCGGATCGCTCGTTTTGGGATCGCTTCCCGGGGCCCCGTTCGACGTTGAGGAATGTTTAAAGTTGAACCGGTGGGCAAAAGGTGAGTTATGAGCGCTGCGATTTGGGTGGAAGTTAAGTGTGAAGCGAAACGACCGTGGATGGGAGGCCGAAGGGCAATTGAAACGCTAAAGCATTTCCAGGTGACGGTTCAACCTGGAGACAATTCCCGTCCCATAGCAATCAGGCAAAGTATTTATGAAGTTGTAGATTATTTTTCAGGGGCGAATTCTTTCGTAATTCTCCAATGAAGCTACGAGAGGTTCAATGAAGAGTAAAAAAACTTCTCTGATGATTCTCTGTCTGTCTGGTTATGTCTTTCGAATCAGGGTGGAGATGAACAGAAAAGAAACACAAATTGTCCCCTCCATTAAGACTGACGTTTCAATTGAGAAATAAGCGAAAATGGAGTGCAAATGGTTTTGTCCCGCCGACGAGGGCAAACATTAATAAAGCTCGCGATAACAAGTCAAGCACTTTGCGTTTAGCGTCTAGACGAAGTGTAGCAAATTCGTGAACAATTATTTGTCGTCAAACAAACGGAAACGAAATTGAAGGCGAAGGTAAACAAGTTTATCGGCATGATACGTAAATCAAAGAGCAAATTTCTTATTCGCCGTACCGAAAACCGAAGCGAACGATTGTGCCAAAAAAGGGAGACACGCGTGCCAAAAACAAAATAACATATGGGGTAGGGAAACAACAGCAAAACAAAAAACACGGTAAACAAAAAACAAAAATACAAATATACATAGGTAGAGTCACGATTACTGTTCCGCAGCGTGCAGCAGAGGAAGTTGGACCGTTCGCTTAACGAACACGCAACGGACCATACCATGCCGGTGCCGTTCTGTCCGATTGAATCGACGTGAAGCCTTCCGACGACCTCGGACGACGACGACGACGACGGCGACAACGACGGCAACGATAGGGAAAATCCGTTTAGCGTTTATCCGTGTTTGTGTTTGCCTGTACCCCTCCACGTTGGTGCTGATTCGAATCGAGCCGGCACAAACTAAAACAGCAAAACACACACGGCGCACGTGTGTGTTTCTGTCTGTGCGCGCAGAAAGGGAGACGACATAGGAAAAAGTACAGATTTGGGAAACCAAAACGGATTGCTGCAGCAAAACATTGCAGCAACGCAACGGTCGACAATTAAACGGCCAACGCATACGTTTTGGGGCATGGGTTTGGGCGAACCCTGAAAGGATTGGTGAGATTCGGAAAATCAACTGAATTATTGTGTCAGCTGGTTTTGCGCGATACCGATTGAACGGCAAGCCACGTGCATTGAACACGCCAAAGATGGGACAGGAAATGCTGTTTGAATTTATTCCACACTTGTACAAGTTTTGGCAACACGAAGTGAGGGATGTTTTTTAAGTGAACCACCAGGCGTCTCCATCGGCATGCGTCTGAATCACCATGCGTCTCCATTGTAAATTCAATTGTTTGTTTCAAAATTGAACTACATTACAGGAAATAAGTGATATCGTCTGTTACGTGCACATTGAAATTTCACTTTCATGTTTTATATAAAACGAACAAATTATTATAAGCAAATAATCCTGTTTGGTTTGCTTCCTCCACGTGGCTCAATTTGTTTTTGAATTGTGTGTGCAAATTAAATGCCACAATGATTAACAATCAAATTCAATCACTGATCGCCCTTTCGCCTCGAGCATTGGCACAATGTGGCAAATAAAACCGCGTTTTAGCAAACAAATTAAACCGTGTTATGCCACGGTGATTTGATATGTTTCGATAGCCACGCAACGATGAATCCGGTAGGTTTCATTTACACCCCCCTTGACATCTCCCAATCACCACCACCACCACCACCGTCGGTCAAGGGGCAAAGTGCGGTCGGTAGCAGGCAACACCGGAAACCGCAGGATCATGCATTAGCATAGAGATGGAAAAATAAATAATAATTATGCAAAAAACGAACCCGCTGGACGAAAACAATTGTCGGCTCGCGGCAACAGGCTTGGCGGAAAGCTACGGGTGGACACGGGAGCGCAGGAAAAGTGCGAGTAGCGAGAAAAAAATGGGCGAAGTGAGAGAAATGGGACGCGCCCAACAACAGCAGCAGCACGCCGTGTGATTCGAGGGGCGGAGGGAAAATGTATGCAAACAAAACGGCTCGGGGGAAAGGTTGTAGGAAATAATGGTGGCAAGATCGTCGGCCAACAGATGTAGGCGGTGTGCGCCAGGACGTTTGCCGGCGGAAATAAATAGTCGACAACTATTCTTGAGCGATGTGAACATTCCTCCCCATTGCAATGTGCTCGTCGTTGTTGTTTCCGCTGTTTGCTGTGAGCACCGAAAGGCTCAAGACTTTTCGCAAACGGCGCGCGCGTCACCAAGCCACAAGCCAAGGGAGTGGCACAGCTTTGCAGAAAACGGACCGTACGGGAAAAAGAATAAACATAAAAATAGAAACAAAGAAAGAAAGTATAACACAAAGCGTCGGGAGAGAAAAAAAAGACTAGCAGCTGCTACCATGCGATGGCCGTGCTGAATAGCGAGACAAGCTGCTTCATTCTGCCGCTGCTAGTCCTTCGTGCTGCTGTTGCTTTTCATTAGCGCTGCACATTTATTATCTAAGCCCGTCAGCTGGAAGCCCCGGGAAATCGTGAAAAGCAGCGGAGCCCTCGATTCCGAAGCAAGGTTACACTCGGTGGGGGCTGCTTTTCCGCACCCATCCGGTATTACGCCACCCCCTCCCCTCCCCCGTATAACTCCTCCCCAGTGAGTTTCCTTCCCTTTCCTCCACCCAACACCCATGCTCGCTCGGAAGCGCTTTTATGCAAATGAACCGTGCAGAGTGCGTGTTTCGGGAGGGACGGAGGGGCGAAGTGGAAAGGTAATGGGTGTATTGTCGGAGCGGGAACAGGTTGTGCGGACACGCGGTCTGCCCAAGGTGCTGGAAGGAGGACGGAAAATTGCCGAGCCGCCGTTAGAGGAAACGTTCGAGCCGGAGCTTCCCTTGGAATGCTTCGTCAAAGTCGGCCCCGGAATCTGCGGTCGTTTCGCGCTGGGAGGATTTTCCCGAGGATTTGGGTTGTTGGAATAAAACAAAACCCAGCATCACGCCGCGCCAACCATTCCCAATGCCCGCTCTCCTCCCGGCGATCCGCGACCGTTTGATCGAGTGAAAGATAGGCGAAACGTGTGTCCATTTAGTTTTCGGGTTCGCCTTTTTTCCACCCATTCCACGCCAATTGCGTGCGTACATGTCCGTGTGTGTGTGTGTGTGTGTGTCTCTATAGCCATGAGGTAGGCTTATGTCTCTCCTGACAATCGACCGCGCATTCCAGCGCACGAAAAACGCACCCTTGGCAAAGTGGGTTTTTAAAGCCTGATCCCTTTTTTTTTCGTTGCCTCCACGCAACCACATCCTCCACCGGCGACGCTTCACGACCGAAAGGTTTCGTTTTATTTCTTTACGCACCCATTTGTAAGTGTTTCTTTGGGTAGGGTTTCTTTTCGACCGCCTTTTGTGTTGTTTTATTCTCAATTGTCGAAAAAAACAACAATGTTGCGAAAAAGGACCACTGGAGGTGCAGTAAAAAATAACAACCACTGACGGCACTTGAATCCTAAATGCCAAATTACTGTTTGATCGCTCCGGCCAAGCACGACGCAATTCTATGATTCCTGGCGTTTTCCCTTTTTTTTTATCTTGCAAAGCTATTCTTAAAAGCTTGATAAAATAACTACTAGTTTACGAAATTTTGAAACTCCCGCATTCATTGGACTGTATGTACACAACAAAGAAGCAATAACATGTCGTTTAGTGCTTTGTGGATGCTTTATTTGGTTTTATACATATTGTCGTAATGAAATCGGAAATAATGGATCATTATGAGCAAATTTCTAATACCATGGAAATGCTCAAAGTCAGAAAAATGAGAGATAAAATAACAATTAGAAATAAAAATAACGATGTATTCAAATCCATACCGTTAAGGGTGAAATGATTTGGCCATTTTTATTAGTATCAAAGATGTACTAAACATTTTTTGTTTCCCCTCGTTCAGGCATGCTGCGCATTTACGATGTGGTTAAAATTGCTAAGATAATTTTTCATGTTACGCCCGTCGTTGAGCGAAGCAATTGTAACACAAGAGTAGGGTTCTTTTTATTATCAAACATACTCTCGATGGTTTGCTAACGACACTTGGGATGACTGAGGAAGAAAGTCAACCCCGTAACGGGATCCGGGTGGGACCATATTTTATGAAAGCTCTTTGAAAAGTGTTGTGATACGGGAAACAACAACAGCCCGACCCCGCCCTCACCATCCTGCTGACAGCGAGGACTTTCGCTGGTCGGATGAAACGAAGCCGAAGCGAGTGCGTACAATGTAGAAATAATAAACATTCTGTACCAACCAAGGACACACCACGAACGTGAGTGAAATTAAATCACTCATCAGCGCAGTACGAGCAGGCAAAAGAAAAACACCACCCCGTTCGAGACAAATCTGTACTTGCAAGCGACCGGGACTAAAAGTAATTGCGTAATTCATTCACTCGGAGGCACTTTTCCTCTCGCTCTTTGCGCCTTTCTCTCTCGCTCACTCCTTTTCTCTATCTATGTTTTTCATTTACATCGACTAAACTGAACTCGATAGAGCAGTCCCTTCGGTAGTCGGTGTATTTTGATAAATGTCAAGGTGGCGGACTGCGGCGAAGCCAACCAAAGTCAACACGGGCTGGCGTCCCTGGCTGGATGCGATCATGTGGTTTTACACCAGTTTATCCAGTGTTTGCCGACTTCATGGCAACGGGTGGCGAAAAGAGAAGCGAAACCAAACGAAAGTCAGAGCGAGAGCCAGTGGTAGCGATGTCCTCCGGTATCATTCTAATTGAAAACCGGCCACCACTTGAATGAAAATTCATTTTCCCTTCTCAGGTTTCCCCTTTGCGCTTCGGTCTACGACGGTGGCTGTGGGCGGATGATGATGAAAATGCTCCGACGAAAAGCGTTGGTGTGAAAAATGGTAGTCCGAAACCGAAAAGGGATGCCTCGGAAAGGCTGTACGGTAGCGGTTTCATCGCCGGCACGCCGGAAAAGCGGATGTGTCACTAATCAGGCTCGTTCAGCATTTTCCCCATCCACCGAGTATTACTACTACTACCACTACTACTACTAATACACTAGTCCGGGCACAGCTGCTGGTCCAATCTCGTCGACACGGGACCGACGGCGGCGCTGGCCAAGCCGAATTGTACCGAAAATAACAAGCAGTCAGCGGAGAGGAAAAAAGAAAACATGCCCGCCTAAACCCCTCTCCCCGCCCGGCATTCGGCAACGCGACCTTTAAGCCACCGGATTGCTTTTAGGTTGTACCAACTGAGCTTTCGTTTTTTGTTGTAGCGTTCCCTTCTGTTGTGCTTTCTTCATTTTTCCCTTCTTTTGTATTGCTTTTTGCACCCTTGCCCTTCACTTTTGCCCACCCACTGCACCACCCTTGGCACGAGCGTGTTCGCGTGCGTGTGTGTGAGTACGTTCCCGGGGGGCGAAGAAAAATGATGATTAGATGCTGACGGGAAGATAGATGACATGTCCGGATCGTTGTGGCGTAGGTTGGTTCCGTCCAACGAGCGAGATCACCACCCTCTTGGCTTGTGGGGATATCTGTATGGTTCAGTTGTGTCGCTCTTGGCTAGCGAAGAAACAAGAAGGTGCAGAAAAAAGAAACAACAGACTGCCGGAGGGAAATTTGCGGCCCCAATCGTACAACCCGCAATACACACATCTCTCATCATGTGATCGCGAATCTCCGGCCAGCTTCAAGCTGCACGTGGGTCAGGGAGTGTGGTTGTGGGGGGGGGGGGGGGGGGGGGGAAGGGATGGGCGGTCCGTACCGTACCACTTCACCCTGGTGGAAAATTGAGTGGAGAGCACGCCACTCGAGGAAAACCCCCAAACAAAGCTCTGGTCGTGCTGTTGGGAAAGAAAGGCAAAGGCGAGTGTAGTGCAAACATTTTTCTCCCGCTCTATCCCGTTCTACCTCTCTCTCTCTCGCTATCCTTCTACCCCTTCGGTGGAGGGTTTTTTTTTGTGTCCGCTATCTCGTTAGCGCACGTTTCGGGCACATCGGAAGGCTATATGACGTTGACAGCCGGGCCCAAAACAGCACAGCAACAGCAAAAGCAATCACAATAGCCGCGTTTCATCTTGTACCGCGTTTGACGTTTACATTGACGGACACACACGCGCGCACACAAATACACACACACACACACACATATATGAGCACAAGTTTGCACCTACAGCAAATGGACGACCGTCGCGTCCTTTACGGTTCACATTCGACGTACAACGTAAGGACGTTTGCACGAACACGTACAACACGGTCGGCACGCACGCACGGCTGTACACAAATCACACATTGGCACTTACTTATCGCCCATGTTGTTCTTTTTTAATGTTTTTTTTTCCGACTCGCCCACTTTATCTCTTGCTCCTACCGTCTCGCTCATTATAACCTTTTTTTCTGCAGTGTCCTTTTTGCCCACTTTTCCATCCCCAACCCAAACGCTCCGTGGAAGGCGGTTCCAGCCGAGTGAAATGTGCACTACCGGGACTTACAGTCGTTTTAGGGTCAATTAAACCATGTTTCCCATAATTTCCACATCCGTTCTTCATTTCCGATAATGATACCCTTCTGTGGGCGTACAATACAACAGCGTTCGTGTTGAGCATAATGGACAGTTTAACGAGCTATAGGTACATTATGATGGTTTTCAAATTAATACACTTTATGTTTTTGCAAAAATATTTCGGGTGAAAAAACACAATATTTCGGGTGAAAAAACAACGCAACAGATTCCCAAATGGGATTTTGGATTCATGGAAAACTAAAATTGAATTATCAAGTGAACACGATAATTCTGAACACATATTGAATAAACTACAAAATAACTAGCCCAATTTAAATAAATACGTTATGCTGAATTATTTTTAAGCAAATCAATAGAATTTTGGTATTGTATCAACACTAAAGAGATTAAACAAGTTTTCAATATAAAATCGGGCACCATCAGCATTTGTTAAGGAAATTCGTTGTAAGACTTAAGGTCAACGTTTGCAATGATTTCACATTGTAAGCCTTACGGCAGACTAAACTCAACAAACACACATCACGCAAGACAAGATCAAGTATATGATAATACCTGTTTTACATTATTAGCTGCTAATCTGACTACAATAAACAATCAAATGAGGTGATTAGTGTGGAACAAGATGTAAAAGGTGCTTAGTGTGGAACTAGCATTTTTTTGGCTTGTGTTCTTAGTATACAGAGTGCAACGTTGGAGGACGTATTGTATTTAGTTTAACTTGAAAAAATACTTGGTACACAATTCCATTTATTTAAATAAAAGTAGTTTCCAAAGTTGATAGTTTACTAGAAATAATCTTTGATAAACATTGATAGCCTTGTGGAATTGTTGGAAATATGGTTGCATTGGCCCAATCTAAACTGTTCCACAAAAGACCAATTGAGATTCTGAAGGTTAACTGGCCAGAAGCGGAGGGCCATAGGAAAGGTCAGGCAAGGAAACGGGCATTTTTTTAGAGGTTGTCAAGAGCTGAACCATGCTTTCCGTTTTTTTATTTTCCTCCAACGTGCGATACGATATACGAAATCGAAATTATGAGGTCAAACATAGCATCTCAATTGGTTTGCGCTTATCGTGTTCACTTGTTTATGGGCCGGATCACCAGAAATGGCCCGAGATGACACATTAACTTCTCCGTCGCTCTCCGACGCATTCCCTTCTCCCTTCATCAACATCCCCAAGGATATTGATAGTCGATAAAGATAGTTCCAGCGCCCTCTCGTCGGTTGGAAAACTCGCCAAATATTCATCCCCACAACTCAAGTTAATGTCCTTGTACCTTACCGTCCTCGTTTTGTGTTTTTTCTTCTTCCCTCTTGGGGCGTTTGTTTGTTTGGACCCGAAACTGGAGCCGGAAAGATAACGAAAGATTCGCACACCCGCACCCCACCACGTGCGTGGCTGGAATTATGGCATTATGGTAGGAAAGTTTTTTCCGGAAGCCGGATCAAAGTTCCAACAGCCATCGGTTCACGACGCACATTGGGATAACGATATACCGGACCGGCGATAACCGACACGGAATACGAAATATCGCATTACCGCGAACATACTTGTCGTGTCCTGGCGCTCCTCACGTGTCGGGGAGGAATAAAAAAAAAATACAAGCTACAAAACAAAAACCAAACACAAGTCTCAATAATATTAAGCGAAGAAAAAAGATCCCAAAAACCCATTCATTCGGACCTTCCGAGTAAGGTCCTCGAACGGTATTATCGGGGAAAGGAGTGTAAATGAAGGCACCACACCAAACACCAGCGACCATCGGCAAGAAAAAGGGGCAGACAAAAAAGGAATCGACGATCTCAACATTACCAATACGAGACCATCTCATTAATGACGGGTTTTAGTGGGCGAGGTTCGGTTCGGATGGTTCGGGGCCACATTCTCTTTTATCCGCAAATGACTCACAAGTTTGTTCGGTTTATGTTTGTTTGCGCTCTCCTCGTGCCTCCGAAAAGGTTGGCCCCGTTGCTTCGTTTCTCCCGGTTCCGGTCCGGTTGGCGTTTGGCTTTTGGGGATTCGAGGAAAAGCAGCAAAGCGGTCGAGCTTTTCTTCGGCTGGGACAACAACACCCGGGCAGACGGAGATGAAACCCCCGCTCGCAAAGGGACGATCGAGTAAATCCCTTTTTCCCACGTACCGATAAAAAGACACCCAATGCAATGGGGAAAGGGAAAACTAGCTACGGAGGGACTAGGTGGAACACTGGTCGACGGAGGGGTGGGAAAAAGGTAAACAATTAATGGGCCGGCTCCGAAAAAGGCCGGTCGCTCGTGGCCGGGAGTGATGGACGATCTCAAAACCTTCCCGGGGCGTCTTCCGGGCGGTTAGGTGTTCGTCGTCAAGTACGTGAGTGAATGTGTATGTGTGTGTGTGTGTGGGGAGGGGGAGGTGAAATTGCCTAGGACCACTTGAACGCCCGCACAGTCCATTGCGAAAAGGGATCCTTTACACCGGTCCGGATCGGCGTTTGTTCGACGTATAAGTTTATTTAGTAGGGCCCTGTTCCTTGTTTGAGCTTTCTGATGACATTGCTTTATCGCTCAGTCGCCCATTGACAGCATCCCCTTCCCCGGGCCGAAAAGGAACAGCTCAACATTGGGAATGACCACAGCATTCAATTTGCTTTGCCCGTCCAGTTTGGTGCTCCGTCTCGCAGTGCGAATCTCGGCAATACCCGAACTATTGCGGCGGACCGAAAGCGAACCGACGACAAAGCGGGGAGCTGGAAAAGAAAAGACATCCTTAAACCGGATTAACGGGAACTGACTTCGGGCAGCGAAGGGGAACAAAAAAAAACCTTACCGTTCCTTCTTGGAACCTAGGACAAGTAATGGCGAGAGTCGGAAAATTGCACGCGACTACGGCGACAGCAAGAAAATGGACACTCCCAAACGCCCTCGGACTGTTTGTTTGCATAGTAATCTGTTTCTACCTATTCCTCCCTTCAGTCCCTTCATTCGCAATGGCCACAAATGTGTTAATTTTTTCCCCGGCCGCTTTTGTCCGGGGTGTTGCTTGCTTTATTTTTCGACCGATCCGATGGGTAATTTTGTCGGCCGGCTTCGTGTTGAAGGGATTTGGGCCCCGACTGTAGGCTTCTTTCTTTCCGATGGACTAGGTTCGCGCATTCGAGGCCACTTTGGGTAGAGGACAGAAAGAAAAACGCACGAAATAGATTAACACTTCATTTCCGGCGAAAAGGAAAACCGAAATCGCCACGGGCGAGCCTGAAGACGTTATCGCTTGGACCCGCGAAGCGGGGGGAGTTAATGAAAATAATGCCCAACACCCAGGCCATTTCTGCCACACTCTTACACATACACACGCACTTTAACTTGACTCTAATCTCTGCACGGCTCCGCTGGGATTGTCCGTTCTGGACAAACTTCTGACGCTCCGTCGAACGTCTGGCCGTGACGCGGCCCGTTCCTTTCCCTTGCGCCCCTCGATAAAAAAACCATAAGGCGAAAGCTTTCAGCACGGTCGCTTTCGCCAGCAACTCGTCAGCATGGCCATCGCAAAAGAGGGCCGTCACTCACGTTCCGTTACTGGCAAAGGGCCCCCGCAGGCACGCACTCACACTCGCCTGGCGGGGGGAAAACTCGAACGGATGCCTGCGTTCAATTTCATATCTGGTTCGCAAGGCATGCCGGGTCTTGTAGGAATTTTTCTCTGGAGGCACAAAACAGGGAGATGGTGGTAAACCTGGAGTGGAGAAACAGCCAGGATCGATACCTTATTTACAACACATAACGAGCTTCCGCTTCGCTTGGGACGAGAAGCCAGCATCCGCCTCTTGACGCGTAGTGGATTATGATGGAGGTGAAAACCCCTTTCTTTGGCTGAGCGGGTGGACAGGGGGGGACCTTCAACTGCATCGGAAGTGGAGCTGGCCGGAGAAGAGAGGCTTCACAAATACTTCAAGGTTCAAGGTTTCGTGGCTGAAGGGGCGCACGGGGAGCTCGGGCGAGAGGGGGGAAAAGAGAGATTTTCAGATTTTCAAACCACCATATCGAAATCCGCCTTAAAGTCGTCCGGGGCACGGAACGGAAGTGAACCTTCCCCGTCCTTCCCATCCCATGCTGAGAAGCATTCGACGCAAATCATACAGCCCAATCGACTCGATTACTCATCCATCAACGAGTGAAACCCACGTGACGTAGAGTCGCAGGACGCAAAACGACGCGAGGAAGCGGCGGAACGGTGGCGCGCCGTACGAACTCCGCTATCGATATCGAACCCGTTATGCGAATCAACGCCGCGAGTCAATCTCCGAATCGCATTATTTGACATCCCACCAACACCTCTCGACGGCGTGACGGCAAGGCAAGGCACCGAAGGGTAGACCGAACGGCGGCTGAGGTGAACATCGTACCGGAAATGAACCTTTTTATCCCTGGCGAGTGCGTGTTCCGAACGCCTGCTCCTTTCCACCGTTGCGTATCGTTGCTCTCGTCGGGTATCCTTTTGGTTTGTTTCCTTTGTTTAATCTTCTGTAATTAAACCGCAAGGGGACACACGCACAAAACTCGAGCCGCACACAAACACACACTTTTCGACACGGCAAAAGAAATCACCAAGCGGGACGGGTAACGCCACGTTTCGGACGGTTCTGACCGTGGTTCCCTAAGGTTTGGGGTAGCAGCTTTGGATGCTGGAAGTCAAGGCTTTTCATCCACTAAACACGCACGAACACATACACAAGCACATACACACACACGCGCGCGCAAGAGAGAGAAAGCTGGAGTAAAAAACGGGAAAAGCGCTGTCAACAAATGACGGACCAGCGCGATATGCGATGGGTCGACGAATCGTGTGCCCGCCAGGCCCGAGTGGACGTCCTGTGCCCGTGTGTGCCCGTGTTGCGAGTCCCCTGAACAGCACAGGCAACAGCAGCAGCAGCAGCAGTGGTGCGAGCCAAGCCGAAACTGGAGCCGGATGGTGCGCTCGCCTGCCGTTCGAGCCCGATTTCGAGTGCTTGACATTCGATAACGGACGTCCGATAGCGTGAGCGAAGTTGTGATGCTACGGATGCTGTGGATGCTGTGTGCTTGTGAGTGGTTGCAAGAGTGTCCCTTTGGTGATACGGCAGGAAATATTTGGGAGCGCTTGAACCTTCGATGGAAGAAATGGCGAGCGAGAGATAGAGCAAGTGAACGGAATGGGGATGGCCACGTTCATGAGATAACAATGAGATGAAGCCAGAAACAAATACCACAACATATATCCTTAGGCTCCCCGCTGTTGTTAATGGAGCCAAGCATCCGAAAGCTTCCCCACGGGAGCTTTCTCTCGGGGTGCTCGCGCTTTCTCCGGTCATCTCGTTGGCTGAATGCTCTCAGATCGCATGCGTTTTGGCAAACCGACGAAACCGACGAAGGGACAAGGGGGACGGTGGACAAGCTTGGCAATCGTCGTCGCGTGATGAATTGGGAATTCGTTTCGCTACGGCCTGCGGGTGACAGATGTCATGGAAACGTGCTGGTTATCCGTACAAATTGCTCGCCGACTAAAACGGATTAAATAAAGTAATGGTTGGATGGACCAATGTCTTTAACGGTCGTACGATGGAGGACTTTCAAAAATTAAGAGAAAGAGTACTTCCTAGCGACAAGAACAGCCCAAAAAATAAAAAAAGAGTGCCATTATTCTTCTACAAAAGCTAAAAGTTGAAGTACTACCACTAAGCAATACTACAGGCTAAATTAGAAATAACATTAAAAATTATTAGCTAAATTAGAAATAACTTTGCTAAGTTGTTTCAATCAATGTGCTACCTAAATGTAGCTTGACTTATGGTATGTCAGTTTCTACCAGACATGACACGTTAATAAACATTGTTCAAAAAATATTTCCTTCGTCAAAACACTGAACATCTTGATAGGGAAAATGATTTGTTAAACATATGTAGTTAGTGATTTGATTCGATTAGTTGAACTCGTTACTTACATTATTTTCTATTTGACTCCGCAAAGGACAGCACAAGGCACATTTGGCACGGAAAGGTTAGAAAAGCTGCATGTATAATGTTCCAAAACTCCTCACTCAGTCATGAATGAAAACCTTGGACCAAATGTGTCATTCCATACGCACGGCTTGGGCATCAGGAGCACGAGGAGCGGGTAGGTTTTGGACCACGAACGTCAGAATTGGCGCTCCAACGAGTTCTTCAGCGACAACAAGCTCAGGCAAGGGAAAGCTTTCGGTGGGCGACATGCGCACTGGGCCGTTCGGAAGCAAGAAGACTTGCTGCGAACCATCGGTATACGCCAACCAACCTGAACCACAGAGTCTTCGGCAGCACCACGAGTACCGCGTGGTAGGTGAGCAATTTTCTAGACGATTTTCCGTGCATAATGTGACACGGTTACGGATTTTTCCGCACAGATTGTGGTTCCTTTTTGGGGCGTGTTCCCGGTTCATCGAAGACCGAACGATCGGACGAGTTTTTTGGAAGAGAGCGGAAGATTCGGAAAGGCGGAAAGGTTGTTTGTGAGTGAAAACTTTCGGAAATCGACCCTTTGCAACTGTTGCCGGGCTGTGTGTAAAAGTCGTGTGTGTGTGTAAAATCATCGGAACAAGAAACCATTGGAGAATTCCGTGCTCAAAAGAAAAAGTTTGATGAAAACCTGTTCAAGTGACGCCGCACATCGTTCGATACCCGAGCGTGAGCAAAAGTGAACATAATTGTCCACTGATTTTCCACACTGTGGAGCTTTGCTAGAAGGTTATTGATCCGTTAATTCGGTAGATTTTTGAGAACGGCTTGCAAAACACCTGAAACTCTACAAGGGCAAACGTCTATCAGCAACTGCTAGTGCCCGTTCAGCCCACCATCGGCCAATATAACTGCCCCACAGGACAGTGGCATAGCTGGAAGAAACAACGCAACCCCCGAGGGATTAGAGGTAATGTAGAGTGTGGCATAATATATGAAGTAAGTGGGCTTTTCCACTTACCAGGGCACGCTTGAGGGAGGGGAGAGCCGGCAAAGGAAAAATGTTACCGAAACACGAGAAAACAAGAAAGATCAATTACGACAAACCAATTACGCCGAGCGGCTACAGTGTCAGGCAAAAGGTTCAATGGTGTGTTTGTGCTGCGGAATGACGCTCTCGGGCCGTTCGCGAGATGGACACCTTTCGTGTGAAGCGAGCAAAACGCGTCTATCAACACTTCCTGCCACGACAGCGGAAGCCGCGCATGGCCAGCGTACAGGAGAATTATTTTTATCACTATCATCATCATCAGTAGCACCGACATCATCGTGATCTTTCCCCCCCGCAAACACGGCACTTCCGGTAGCTGATGGCATTTTGACGATGCAATGACGAAGGCAAATTCTATTCCGAAGGCGCTTTTGCCCTACACCGACTCTCGTATCATCATGGCCTACTTCAAGGTCGCACGTAAAACCCTACATTTTGAAAAGCAACATCAAAATAAGACGTATTACAAAAAGATCGTTTGGAACAAATCATCCCACCGAATATTCCTGCCGAAGTAGCCGCTTTTTATGTCCATTCTTTCGGTCGAAAGCTAGATCAATGGCGGGCAGTTTATGCCCTTGCGTTATACCTTTGTTTCGTACGGGTGAACGAGGGCAATCCACGAAGAAGTACATGCCACAGGGTAGAAGAGGGTAAAAGGACGAAGGATAGTTTCCATTTGCGTCACCCGACGGAGCCGATTTGCGGTCGAACGCAACGCCGGTCATGACCGGTCACAATTATGGCCCATTTACATTGTTTCGTTGAAGCAACGACTCCCACACACACTCGCATAAGCAAAGGTTCCGAACGCACCAGCAAAACCTTGTCGGAAAATGGAGGCATTGATTTTCCGTTATGTTATTTCACCTTCATTTCCACCGCCCCTTCAAACACCCCGCAGGAGCCGACGGGGGTAGCATAATGCTCGCCTTGACGCAGAAGGGCGTTTTTCATTGCATGGCATGCGATATTTTTAAACTCCAACCAGCTTCGGCAATCGATAATTCCAGCACCCTTTCTCCCAAACTCGGCGTGCTCTATTTATCTCACCATGAATCAATTCAGTTCAGTGGTTGCTTTATAATCGTTTTTAATTTAATTTCATTTAATTTGTTTTTATGTTTTCTTTTTGCGCACTAACATGCTTTTGCGGCTTTTTTTCTGTCAAGGTCAGCGTAACCAAGGAGTTTCTCCACTCCTCTCTTTTTGCCACATGTTTCCTCTCTTTTTGCCGCAAAACGGCAACATAAATGGATGGAGTGAGGTGAGAGGGGGCTGGTATAGGGAGAAACCTCGAATGTTCCAATCGAAACTCCCAAACATTCGTCCCTTTTTATGTTTATTGCAGGAACAGCACGGTTTCGTTCTATTTTTACCTCCCCCGTGGAGAGTCCCACTTTCTTTTTGCCAACGTTCGAGTTCCAATTTTCTCACCGGACGCTATCGCGCCGTTTCGCTCCCTCGTGACATTGCAACGCACTTGCGAAAATGTTCTTCGGTATGGCGAGAAGAAAAACACTCGGAACTGCTTGGGGGAAAATCAAAAGCACTCGTTAGGACTTTTCATTTGCTTTTTTTTTTCTTACTCGCACTTTGGCCGAGAGAGTTGTCACTGCTGACGATGCTAGAAAAAGAAGCATGGCCCGTTCTCCCAAATTCCCCAATTTGCAATCCTTGCCGCCGAAGGTCGAGGGCACGAACTCCTATTTGCACCGAACGCATCGGCGCACAAACACAGAGAGAAACACAGAAGGAAAAGCGTGCTGATTCCGTGGGACAATATGAGTCAGCTTCAACATCTGGACGGGTTTCGGTGAGGATGTTCTGCGAAGGCTCGCAGTTTTTACATTTTATTTTTCTTATCCCCACTTTGGGTTTGTCGTGAAGGATGTTCGAAGGCAGCGAGAGCATTCTTTCTTATCGTTCCCACCGGGCGTAACGGAATTCATTCCACTTTGCGAGGGTAGAGGCAACTGGCACTCGTTGAATAATTCATTGACCCAGGATGGCACTGGTAATGGTATTATATTTCTGGTTTATTTCTTCTCCCACCTTGCCCTCCCTCCAAACCCGCGCACCTGTTCGCCGGAAAACGCAATTTGGAAGCGAAAAAAAATTGGTGCCGCCCGCTAATTTTCCGCCACCTTTAATCCCTTTAAAATGAAATGTCTTTGGCGCGGATTCGTGGAAAACACGGCACCAGGTAGGTCTGGTTGGATTTTTATATAAGTTTTCGGTACGCTTCGTCGTCGAGACGCAACCATTTATTGCCCCACACAAATCGTCCTCATGGCGGGTGAAGAAAAGCTGGAAAGTGGTTGAACCCGGCTTCTCGCTGTTACTCGCTTTTCGCAATGTGTTTCGGTCATAAAGTTTTTCCCGAATCTTTGGATTTGCATAGCATTACGGAGACACGGTCAGGAAGTTTGCTGACCAAGAAAAGCTCATGAAAAGGAAAGTAATTCGACTTGCTTCGCCACACGCCACCGATCTGCCACGAGCAGGTGTACGCAGGTCGATCTAATTAATAGCGACTCAAAAAGCACCTCCACGTACGCCACCGTATAAGAAACTCGAGTGTTCCGGGAAAAGCCCCTCCGCGCCTTCCAAGAACACGCTCACAATTCCTAGCGTCGATCGCTGGGCTTTTCCCCAGGAGAGTTCCTTTCTGCGAAGTGGTTTCCATTGCCATTGCGAAGGATAAAGCGACCGGGCACAACATATTAATTTTATGCGATGCCTTTGTCCGCCGCGATGCTTTTGTGCTGGGGCGAGATTTATGGCACGGGTCATACGTACGGGCCAGGCATTTTTCCATTATTTCACACCAGCGGCGGTTTTGTATTCTGGCGGCGACCGGAAAAAGTTACACGACAGCCCCTAGATCTCATCATTAGCATGGGTTGCGCGTGGGCAGCAATTTATGTTTTCTATGCGAAAAGTCACCGCTTTGCCAGGAAATTAAATTCTTTTACCATACGATCCAAGCCATATTTTTACCGACCGACTAATTTAAAACACTTGTCTCGTGAGACAAACGGTTGAAGTTTTGTGTTAATGGGGCCTTTCCATGCTTGATATTTACAGTAATAATGAGATTTTGCGTGAGATATGTATGATTTCAAGTGGTTGATACGAAGATACAAAATAAGGGAAGGAAATGTAACTTATCGGTCAAAGAGTAAATCTTGTTTTTATAAAGCAAAACCCTTTTGTGTTGATTATAATGCCTCACATTATTATTAGCACAAACTCTACTAATAATAAATAAAGGTAGATGATAAGATGGTACATAATGGTTTAAGAAAATTTGACTTTCGTCTACTTTCAATTTTACAAACAAATTTCGTTTCGTAAATTTGTCTCGTAAGTTTGATTTCATAAAAAAAATATTTTTATTATTTTGTATGCCTGAAATAGCCATGACAAACTCACGGAACAAAGAGAAAAGCTAGATTGTGAAAGACTCAGTAGATAGTTAGGCAATTTCCGCTTAGGCTGGTGTCATTGCTTTACCGCGTCAGGTATGGGATGTATGAGATTTAATTAAATTACTTAATTTTAAATGCATCTACCGCGTCAATACAGGCGAAAATGTATGGGATTTAATCAAATTACTTTATTTTAAATGCATTCACTTTCTGTTATATAATTTACCGTTCATATTATAAATCTTTGACCCAATCGGAGGTATTTTACCAATTCCAAAACAGATACATATATGAATTGAACCGTGAAATACTTTCTCTGAACGTTTTGCAATTAAATGCATTCCACCAGTGGTGGTCGAAGCCGCCAAGTAGCACGTGATGAAATATAATGTTTACCGAGTCACACTGTCATTCGGTTTGCGATATAGCCATTGCTTGCCATTGATTTTCCAACTCACTTGCTCTTTCGCTCTCCAAAAACGCAGGGAAAGGTTAATCGAATTCCGCCCGCATCGGGATGTGCACGAGAATTCGCAAGGGCATCATTAACCCCAACTATCCCGGCTTCCAGTCGCTGGCGTACACACTGAACGACGACCATTTCGACTACAGCTCGGAGAACCCGTCCGACGATGAGGAGGACTCGTACGTGTCGGAGTCGGACGATAACGAGATGAAGCGGCACGACCGGTGCGACGGTGTGGGCGATGAGAATGGCAATTCTTACGGCGGAAGCGACGATGGTGTGGAAAAGGAGCAACAGTGTAGGCAGCAGGCGGATGGCGTGGAAAATCCGTTCGTGGCAGTTTCAACTGGTGGGCACGAAACACCGTTCGTCTCGACACTCTACCCCGGCGCTACGACCGAGACGACAGGCGGGGAGAAAATGTTCGGAAATTTGCCCGTGCAACGGTCCCGGATGCGACTCATACCGAGCGGATGCCATTCGCCCACGTCGTTCACCACCGGCACCAGGATGATCGAGACAGAAGAAAAAATAGACTCGAGCGCAATCTACGCCTGTACACCCCCGGATATTGTCCTGCAGCATAGCTGCGAGCATCGACCGGCACCGTTCGGTACGCCGGACGAGCAGCTGATGGCATCGCTCGAGCAGTCGAACATTCAGCGACCGGATTTGATTCCGGAACAGCAGCAGCAAGAGCAGAAGAAGAATGAGCTCAACAGGCAAGAGTTCCAATTGAAACAGCTCTCCATCGAAGCGGACGATAATGTGCATGAGGAGTTGGATGTGGAGGAGGAGGAGGAGGATATGGAATGCCCCAACGTAGACGATGACATTAATGAGGAAGTGGAGGCAATCGAAAGAAATCTAACTCCGCCATCTCCAGCGATCGAGCGAGGCATCGGCACGATCTCGATCTCGAACAGCTCAAACAGCAGTAGCCATTTTCTTCGAAACGTTAGTCTCTCGCCCGATCCGATGCTGGAGGACGTGACACAATGTTACGGTTCGGCCAGTGATGCCACGCTGTCGGATGATTCGGATCACTCCGATCCGGAATCGGACGAGGGCGATGAGTTCGGTTATCGGCCATACGACGACGGTGCGACGGACGTAAGCTTCCGAAGGACACCGGACATGATTGATTCACCCGATCCGAGTGGGGGTGACAGTGCCGGTTCGAGCCCGGGAGAGGTCCAGTACCACCTGGTCGATGACTGCTCGAATCAGACCGTACAAATCACCCGATCGCGCCAGTCCAGCGAGCACTCGCCGACGAAACAATATCATGCCCTCCTGCAGCACTACTCGTCGCTCGGGCCAGCGGACTATTGCAACAATCAAGTGCACCTCGCCGAGCGTGAGATTAACTGTAACGACCGATACCCGTCGCTGGAAGAACTTGCTCAAACGTCCGAACCAACGGCACCGGTGGACTATCCGGTTTCGACCGACTACCCCAATGTTCGGGCACAAGCGTTCACAAGTAATCCCCGTAGGGAACCTGCGATGCCAACGCAAAAGCCACACACCATTCATCGGAGTGCACTAGAAGAGGCAAGAAATGTAAGTCAAGTAAAACGAGTACTCTTAAATTTTTTTCAACGCAATTATTTTATTTTTAGGTTATTGAAGAGACGATTCAGAGCAGCCCGGAGACGTTAGCCCCCGCCACAAAAATTTATCAGAAAGGTATCCCACATGATCCACTTACACCCTACGTTGTGCAGATTAATATGGAACATTTTAATGTATATTTGCCCACAGTTCCCAAAGTGAATCCTTTCTGCGAGCTGCTGCTACAAGAGAACGACACGTGCGATTTCTTCACCAAACAGGCAAAGTTGCAGATCGAGGCACGAATGGCACTGTGCCAGGCGAAGGATATGGCCCACATGCAGATGGAGGTACGTAGCAAAGGAAATTTAGTGTAAATAAAAAAAACGAATGAAGGCTGATAAACTCCGCACCTTAACTTTGCAGATCGAAAAACGCAGCCTTCCCCTGTCCCCCGTGACGCAGGTGATTCATACAGCCGTGGAAAAGGCAGGCCTTTGTCTCGCGGCAGACAAACGGCGCCTCTCCCGGTACTACCTAACCCGGTTGAATGTGGCCCAGCTACGTACGATCCTGCTCGAGCTGCAGGGCCACGCGGAAGTGCTGAACGAGGAGCTCGTGCAACTGCTGATGGAGCGGGATGACCTGCACATCAGCCAAGACGCGACGCTGGTCGACATCGAAGATCTTTCGAGATATCTGTAAGTTGAAAATCGAGAGCTTACCGTCTGTTTGAGAAGATATCACTAAACATTCCTGCTCTCCACAGTTGTGCCAAGGAACAGACGATTCTTCACGCCGAGCGGCAGCGAAAAAGCTATCACTGGAGCAGCAATAAGACCATTTATCACCCGATGCAGCACCAAATGCAGCCACATCCTCAATCGCAGCAGATGCGATCATCGTGTGGAGCGCAGTCCACAGTTCCTGCATATCGTTACCATTGAGAAAGGAAGAGAGGGAGAGTAAAAGAAACACAACCCGCAAATCAGTCCCGCATAAGCAACCCCCATCGCGCAGACAGATAGTTGTAGGATGTAAAGCTTAGCTAATACAGAGATGAAATTATACATTGAAAAAAAATTACATATAACCCAAACGAAACACTGCATACAAAACAAGTGGACCCAACAGCATGAACATTACATACAATATAACAAATAATACTCCCACACGCACCGGTGGTGGTTTATAAGTTGCACAAAACAGAAGAAACATTCCCCCTGCAAATTGCACCACACCCTTCCCTTTGCTGGACACGCATAGTTTAACATGGGTGTATGGTGGCACCTCCGGTAACCCGGAGTCTCTACCTGCAGTAGGTGTATGCATGCTGGAAAACCGCTCTAAACTCTAATCTTGAACGTCTAGAACAATCATACCATGGGGTCATTAATATGGGCATCAAACAAACTCTCAACCGTTTCCACTTTACATCACTACTAAACTTAACTAAATTAAACGAACTACAAAAAATACTAAAAAAGTTACAATCAATTCTCTGGTGATAAACGATAATACTGCAAATTGTTGTCTCTATTTTCAAAATCCAAACACAAAATCTCGTTGCTACTACAAAGAAGCAGACAACATTAACGAATTTCAACAAAGGAAAAAAACAACCAAACTATAATAAAATTTCATCCTGCATGCATGCTCTCGAATGTTGCTACTTTCTCCGTTGAACAAAAATTTGTTGCTAAAAGTGAAAGTTTAACAAAATAATAATTGACAAATTTTCGCCTTGATTGTCTTGTGTTGATGCATATTCTTTCTAGAACAGATATTTCTCTATTACTCCCTTACTCATTAGTCGATTGACCAATGGAACGTGGAGATTTTATTTAACCTTATTATTACAACTAAAATCGACTTTCCTTTGTCAATCAATCGACCGATATAGTAGTTTGATTTTTAGCTTTCATTGAAGCGTTATACGCTACGCTCGTATCGGTCGGGTCTTCCGGTTCGGTAGTATCGGCCGCAATTGAAATCATATCCAACATCCCCTGCACATTCAGGAACTCTTCGATTACGGTCTCCTCCTGCTGCAATCGGTCGACAAGCAAAACGAACCGCCTGCCCACTTCCGTATCAGCAAACTCTTTAAACTTTTCTTCGTACACGTCCAGCAGAATGTTGGCCGCATCCACCAGGGTCGGCGTGAACCTATAGTCCCCAATGTGCCGGGTGAGGAAGTGTAAGAATTTTACAAGAAAATCGTGATCACGGTCGACCACCGCGCGTTCCAGCCCATGTCGACGAATAAGCTCTTTGATGAGGGCGACCGTTTTCTCTGGCCACTTTCCTCTTACGCTGGTATGCATGACCGCATCGAGTGCCTTTTTATACTCGTACTTGCGCAACATCCGATCGTGGCCTTCATCACTCTGGTAGGTGAATTGTTTCACCTGTTCGTCGGTTGACTCGAAAATGTGACGGTAGCGGCTTTTGCGCATCTGCTTGCTCGACGGATCGTCCTTTTCCTGTGGATCAATTTCACGGCGATAGATTGCGATCAGCCCGTCCACCAATCCCGTGACCAGTGTGTCATCGTTTTTCGAAATGCCGAGGCTCAGAATTGCGTTCGAGCTGTCAATGGTGTGCACCACCTGGTAGGTGGCAATGTCGTACACCTTCACGTGCCGATCCAAGCTACCGGAGAGGAGGCGCTTCCCGTCGCTAGCCAGCTGCAAACAGGTGACCGTTTTATGATGTTGCGACAGCTGCGCCAACTTTTTGCCACCACCGAGGGCATCGTAAACGTTTACCGACGTACCACCGGCACTGATGAAAATGCCACCACTCGGAAGAAACACCAACGACTCGACCGGACTCCCATGATCGACCGACAAGACGCACTCTGCAACTCGCGTATCGTACATTCGAATTTTACGATCGTAACCTCCGGACATGATTATGTTTGGGCTGATGGGGCTTGTGCAACCGGCTCGCACATAGTCTTCATGCCCGGTGAAAGTGTGCAGATGCTTCTCGGTAGCTATGTCCCAGAAGCGCACGGTACGATCGTCTGAAAAACTTGCCACATGGTGCCCGTCCGCCGTGAAGAATGTTCTATACACGGGAGACGTATGCCCTTCGAAGAATCGGAGAATCGACTTTGTGGACACGTCGAAAAGCCTTACCTTTCCCAGGTCGTCACCCGCAACCAGCAGGTTGCCATCCTTACGAAACGACCCACCGTGAGCGCCTTCTTGGAACTTTCCTATATTTTTCACCACCAGCTTCGTGATGGGATTGTAGATCTGTACCCGAACCGAGGCAGTAACGGCGAACAGGTGCGGTTCAACCGGGCTGAAGTCAATGTAGTCTACTGCTCCGAATTCCTTCACCAATGTCGGTACCTGTTTACAAACATAACACGACCGTAAGATAACATTCACCCGGTGCAATCGTGCCTAAAGTCTTACCCCTAACCTTTTCCAATAAATTGTGTCAGGTGAGAAAACTGCAGCTGTTTTGGAATATATTTTACTTTCTGTTTTCTTAAATTGAGCCATGTTGAACCGTGTTGTTCCGCAGGACGATTGTTTTGCCGCGACTCGAACCAAAACGCACGTGTTCGTGATAGTGTTGGCAGAATCGTGAACCTGGAGATTCGAAGACTCGATCCCTAGACGGATTCTAAAGATTCCAATCCTTTTTGACGGATTCTAGAGATTTGATTCGATTGGGACTCGGAAATTTGATTTGAAATTTATTTTTTTTATTTAATTGGGATTAAATATGTATTTAATTTATTTAGGGACTCGTATTTGGGGGTTTGTTTTACCCACAACTAGAACGAAGCTACAGCGCACCAAACTGGCATTAAAAAGCTTCAAGCTTCCTTGGTCTAAACTTTAAAAATTGACTGAAATAGCTGATTTGATTTGATAACTTTTAAGTTGTAAACTCTCATAATTTGTATACAACTCTAGTATCGTTACCTTATGTAAACCATACCTTAGTTCTAAGCACCTTGAAATATGACATGTGTCAAATAAAGTCACGAGGAGGACTCTTTTCTGCAACCGACCTCCGACCAGAACGGTCAAACTTACGCTTCGGTCCGCGTTCCTTTTTGTGTGGCCGTGACTCTTTGTCTTAACCTTCTTTTAATAATTTGTCTCGGTCTACAAAGTGGCTCGGTAAATTTCAGCAACACATCCCTCAAGTGAAAGTTCTTTTGAAGACAGACAACTTTGCACAACAAAGATACTTCCGTAACTATTACTTTATGAAATACTTGAATGAGGGGCAGGTACATACACCTTGGTTGGTAGTTTCTGCTAGAATAATAGATTTGTTAATAACTCGCAAATGAAAGGTACTTTAACTCACAACTTTAACGAAAATGAGTTTTTCTAGGCCATATACTTAGTTTTTACGAATTTATACTGTATGCAAAATTGGCTGAAACAACCAATTTTTCAATAACTTTGAATTCCTGGAACCAATTTTTAAGGCAGACCCCTCAAACGAAAGGTCTTTTGTAGACCAACAACTTTATCGTGAAGATTTATCCATCGTTTCCAGTTTTAACAATATACAATACATAAATCGTTAGATTCGAATCTCTGTAGGGATTCAGTTTCCCCATCACTACTCCTGTGTTCTAAAAATTCCCTTGCACTAAAACACTTACCTGACGTAACGAAGTTGCTTTGTTTTGATGCAGTTTGTTTTCCACAGTCGCAGAAGAACAGAAGCGTAGTTTTCTATCAGCTGGACAAAGAAAAAGTTTTGTAAAAATGTGTTCCTCGTAGCGTAACTGCAAATCATAGAACGAATGTGGGACTGTATAGTAGTTGGCTGCCCTGTTGGTAGCATCAGCGCACAACGCAAAAATGGACCAGTATCTTTTCATGTGTTTCCGCACCCGTCCCGTGAGCCTCGACGCTTCCAGCAGTGGATGGCCATCATCAACAATCCGAAGCTGCATGCGATGAGCCCGATTAGTGTTTACAAAAGTATGCGCATCTGCCGAATACACTTTGCAGCAAACAGCTACAATGGCGAGTGCAAGCGATTGCAACCTGGCGCTGTTCCGACCATGTACTTGCGACCGATTGCGTTGGTCCAACCGATGGACAGCATGGGAGATGAGCTGGAGAGATTGCTCCGGGAGGAGAACAAGCATCAGCTCAAACGGCACACCTTGAGCAGTTCGATCGGAAGTGATCTGGACTGTGCGAGCAAAAGACCAAGGATCGATATTACGATGCTGTCCTCCGATGCAGAAGATGCAGAATGCTGTGCTGGTGATGAATTCGTGGATAGCATAATCGAATTCAATGAGGAGTATCTCGAAGAGGAAGATTACGAAGAGGGATCACTGGCTAGCGATTCGAGGCTTTCCTCCGTGTGCGGCGGAGAATACATGATGACCAGCTTCAGCGGGCTGATCCCGAGTGAGCTGGACACTTTAAAACAGGTGGAAATACTCAACGAACCGCCAGAAACGCTGTTGAACGAATCGGCGGCTCAAGAAACGTACAATCGGTTACCGATCGAGAAAGGATATGAGCTGCTCGTACGGGAATTCGCCAGTGAGGCTAGCAATGAGGAGGAGCAGTACGATGTGATTAATGAAACGCAGGAAAGCGCGACCAAAAATAGGAAATTAAAGCATGAAGTGATTGAAACAATCGCACAAGGATTCTCAAAAGGTTAGTATAATGCTGGATGGTTTGTGGAATTTAGATTTATTTGTGTGCCCCTTTTTACTTGTATCGAAGGTTTTTATCGTAGAAGGATTCTATACAAAAAAAACGTTAATTTTGTCAACCTGTTGCAGATTGCTCATGAAATCGTAAACAGAATATGCAAACTATCAATATCAAGTAGCTTTTCTTCTGAAATAGCCCTCCTTATACAAAACTCCTCTTTGTATTTATTAAATTATTCATATTCCACGAAAAGAAAACTCTCAAAACGCATGAGTAGATGATTTGAAATATGGACATCAGTGGAGACTTGTTTTAACCTTGCAGGCAATATCCAGTTTCAGTTCGGTAGTGCATCAGAGCGGATGTTAGCAGTGCATAAGTTTCCTGAAAGGGTTAGCGGAAAAGTAAGGTTACGGCACGACCGCGTGGTGACGCCGAGCTGGAGCTCAGGTCAGACAAATCCTAGCTGCCGCACATCTCGTTCTGTTTGAGCCAATCAAGCGGACCACGAGTTCTTGTGTCCTGACAACGGAAGGAATTATCCCTCCCGTGGCCGGCGGGTGGACATATGGCTATTATTAGCCGGTCCTAAAGGACGAGCCCCTTCATAGGAGTTCGGACAGAGTTGGTACGCCTCTGATTACGTGTAAGGGAACAAATTGTTCGACTTAGCGTAGGAGGATATACCCCGACTCGCATATCGAAAGAAGAAGAAGCAGGCAATATCAACTCGAATGCTACAAAACAATTATTTAAATTAAGATCAACAAGACGTCACCGAGTTTGGTAGATTGGTAGAAAGGCTTTTGGTAGAAAGCGAAAAAAAGTTTTTTTGTAAAGCAGTTTTCTACACTTTGTCCAACCACTGATAAAGGCAAAGGCTTTTACATTTACCCTACTTTTTTGTTTATTCGGTTTCGTTGACGGCAGTTTGACAGTTCCTTCTACCAACTGTCAAACGGCGACGGAGTCTGGTAGACCGAGATGTAGTGTTGACTAGTAAACTTGTATCCTTTCCGATTCTTCGTGGTTTAATACAAATTTAATACACCTTTAGTGCGGTTGGTTAAAGCTAGAACTTACGCGAGCTTGTAGAAAACGAATTGATATACAGTTTAATACTAGCTTTGAGTGGAGATAGCTGCAGCAATTGTCTCATCCGGGCAGTACCGCTTTCGAATCGCGGAGAAAGTGCCATCGCGAAATCGTGGCTGTTAGTGGTAGTGCGTATCGCGTTTTTATATTTATGCCTCTGAGATTCGCGCAAGAAGAAACAGGGAAGAGCTAGCAACGCGCCGAGTTTGCCTGCGTACTTCATATCGCCCATCGGTTCGGGTGCAGTAGACCACCGTTTTTGGTACAGTTCACAAGGGCACTCGAAGAAAAGTCGTGGCAACCAAGACGACGACGACGCTGCCGCCGCCCGCAGTGCACACTCCCGCCGCTACGTTTACAAAATAAAGTTACGGAAACAAAACGCAAACCGCATTTAAAATCCAGTTCCCTCGAAGTGCGGCACGAAGTGTGAAAAGACGTAGTGAAGAACGCTCGGAAAGGACACACTGAGCGAGAAAGCACGACACGCAGCAAACGAGCGAAAGCGAACCAGCAAGAATGTTGCCATGTAAGATAGATTTGTTTTGTAGAGCAGTTTCCTGTTAGTCACCATTACGGGGACTAGCCACCGACGTAGATACGTTTTTTCGCTTTTTTATTTTTGTTTGTTTGGCACCCGTATGGTGCGGGGTGTGTTTGATGCATGTAGTAGACTCGGTGGCTAATGGCTGCCAAATGGTTGGCCACCAGCCGGTGTGGTCAAAAAGAAGTAACAAATTATATAATGCGCTACTTTTTTTTACGGTAGCAGTACCGGATTTCTACAACGGGCTGTCAAAGTAGGTCTTACGGGCGCGGCTTCTTTATCCAAAACGTATCCTCATTTGGCGAATAAAAGAAGCCCGGAAGCAACGAACAAATTACAGTGAAATGGGGCGTACGGTACAGCTGTAGTAATATGATCTAATTAAAGATTGCGAAGCCATGGATTTTCGTTGCCTCCCAGAATGCCAAAATTCAGTGCAGCATGGAAAACCCACAAAACCTCTCCAACTATGCAAATCCTTCGTGTTTTTTTGCCCTAATCTCAGCTGCTACTGGTGTTAGCCGGTCATCGTTTCGACGGTGTGTCGTATGCGGTCAGCACCCATTTTTCATGGCCGCTTTGTGTTTCCCGTTATTTATTGATTCGCCCCGTAGATCGTTGCCCTTCTTTGTTACCGTTCGGGTGAGAAATTAGGACACGAGCAAGGGAAAGAGCAGGATTGGCAGGATCTAAAGGGAACGGAATCGTGTGGTATGAGGAAGGATCACCGTCAGAAGATGCCGGGAGATTTTGTTTCGCTCGGGGAGAGCGCAGTATCGGTACGTTTCGGCATATCGAAAGTGCGCCGAGACAGATCAGATGTCCTCGAGTTTGTGTGTTTGTGCATTGAGTTGTCCTCGCTGTGCCGTATCGAAATGCGTATTCATTTATGTTACAAAGACAGGTCCCTCGGGAGGCTATTTTAATACACTCGACTGGCGTACGAAGTTTTTAAAAAAGAATCCATAATTTATCGGTACTGAAGCATCGCTGGGCGTAAAATCGGTTTCATTGGCGTTCAAACGCTGCATTCTGTTTTTGTGTTAGAGCCCCGATCTGGTGCAGTGCGCGTCTGGAAATGCATTTGTTTACCTTACCCTGTAGTAAGTGCACGACGGGTAAACATGTTTACATGGATCAGTTGAACAGAACCTCATATACAGACAATACCTCGTATATATTTAAAAACCTGTATGTTTTTTAAAATTTTTAACATGTTATGGACACATTAAACGTTCAACAATATATGAGCAAAAAACTCCATATTTCATCGTCAATTCTAAGTATCGGAGGATGAAAACTGGCCTCGTCTTCGAGGAACTATTTTGCATCGGTTTAAAAAATATTTACCATTCGGGTACCTCGAGCGTCTCACAGAGAACCGTACCAAGAAAGACAGAACGTGTGTATGTAAGCCTTCTTTGATTAGCGATAAGAATGCACCGTAAAGTAACATTCAGTCAACGCCGAAAATGGCAACAACCATCCTAGGATTACGCGAGCGCGAGATAAGAAGCATGATTCGGGTGGTATATTTTTTCAAAAAATATAATTTACCGAACCATGGAACCAAGTCTTTTGAGGGATTAATCATACTGAAATAGGTACAAGTGTCTATCACGGTGGTTATTTTCTTCCTTTTTTGTGAGTTGATAAGAAACAAGAAGGTTTACACCAGATCATGGTCGCCTCATGCATATCACGAATCAATTAAAATTAGTTGCTAAAACGGTGTATTATGTTTTGCCTTCCGTAGGGTTTGGTTGCTTAGTCGTGCCGTGGCAGGAGCTTACCTTTTTCTCGCTTGATGCTTTATTTCACAACTATAACGAAGCGTTTATCACCGTCTGCTGATAAGATGAAAGGTTTTGATGGGATAGGAGTTACTTTTGTTTTGGATGCTGCGTTGAAGATTAGCCTGTTGGTTTTTCTTTCTTCATTTAATGACCTTGGTCTCGCGTAGAAATACTGTGAATCATTTGTATCAGTTGAACCTTGAAGGGGAGCCGAACCGAAATTGAGTTATTGGGAGCGGTTGTTGATCGCGTCCTGGTCGCTGCTTGGTGTGTTGCGCTTCTTATCGCCACCAGGAAGACATTGGATGGAGGTAGGGTAATGTGCTAGCCAGAGGGAAAACAAAACGAACAAGTAGGCCATGGGCGGCATTGTGGAATGGGAAAAGGGTATGGATGAAATCATCTGAGGATGATGTCTCTCCGTTGGGTTCCGATGTTTGAGAAGGAGGAGACCGTACGACAGTGCAGCGTTGGTCATGCTTTCGTTAATACTGAAAATGTGCTGTTACCGGGGTATACTTTAAATTTGTGCTCCATTTGCAGCGTTGTGAGTAAGGAGATAAATAATTTACGGTGTAATTTGTGTCTGTCCCTCTCCCATCTACAGCACCTCTGAATGAGGAGTTCTTCCAGAAGTGTCGTACCGATTTCTACGACTGCCCAAAGAATGTGCTCGCGCAGAACGTGTGCACCCGGATAGATCCGTTCGATGCGTGTCTGTCGCGGAAATCGTTGGAAAACACGCAGCATGTTTTCACGTACAAGGTGAGCATAGTAGGTGACGAACAATGGCAGTTGAAATTATGTTAATTTTCGTGTGTGTGTTTTTCCTTACGTGGCGTGTGAAAGATCGAGAACGAAGGCAAGCCGTTGACGAACCAGAAAAGCTCGGGACGCTGCTGGTTGTTCGCAGCACTGAACTGCATTCGCATTCCGTTCATCAAGCAGTACAATCTGGACGAGTTCGAGTTCTCACAGGCGTATCTGTTCTACTGGGATAAGATCGAGCGGGCAAACTACTTCCTGAACAATGTCGTCGATACGGCGAAGCGTGGCGAGGCGGTCGACGGAAGGCTTGTGTCATTCCTGCTGTCCGATCCTACGTGCGACGGTGGCCAGTGGGACATGCTGGTCAATCTGATCAACAAGCACGGTCTAATGCCGAAGAAGTGCTTCCCGGAAAGCTACAGCTGCGAGGCGAGCACGCGAATGAACTCGGTGGTAAAGAGTAAGGTATGGAATAATCACACATTAATATGTGTATGCAATAGACAGGATGGTCTTATTGATGATTGCCTATTTGCAGCTGCGTGAGTATGCTAAAGATCTGCGGAAGCTCATCGATGACGGAGCTTCCGATGACGAAGTGAAGGACCGTATCAAGAAGCAGATGAACGAGATCTACAACATTGTGGGTATCTGCCTCGGTATCCCGCCAGAGAAGTTCACCTGGGAGTACTATGACAAGTCGAAGAAGTACCTAACCATTGGCCCGATCCGGCCAATCGATTTCTACGAGAAGTACGTCAAACCGTATTTCAATGTGGACGATAAGGTGTGTCTAGTGACGGATCCGCGCTCGTCGAACCTGTACGGACGCTCGTACACAGTCGACTGCCTGGGGAACGTGGTTGGCGGAAGGCCGGTTCTGTACAACAATCAGCCTGTGGAGCTGCTGCTGGACCTTGTTACGAAGGCACTTAAGTTCGGCGAACCCGTCTGGTTTGGGTGTGAGGTGAATAAGCGCTTCGCTGGCAAGCAGGGTATCGAGGATTTGGATATGTAAGTCCATTATTGAAGCGGTAAACTTAATGAATGTTCAAGCTGAAATGGTTTTCTTTCCATGTAGCCATGATTTTAAACTAGTATTCGGTGTAGACATCCAGACCACGATGGAAAAGGCCGATCGATTGCTGTATGGCGAGTCTATGATGACGCACGCCATGGTATTTACCGGTGTTTCTGTTGATGTGAGTTGAATACCCCTTGGAGTTGCAGTAGTTTCTCACTTACGATCACGTGTCGCATCATTTAATTTTTTCTCTTCCAGCCGAATACCCAAAAACCGACCAAGTTTCGCGTGGAGAACTCCTGGGGAGAGGATCGTGGTGAGAAGGGTTACCTCATAATGACGGCCGAATGGTTCAAGGAGTTCGTGTTCGAGGTGGTTGTCGATCGCAGCATAGTCAGCCAGGACGTGCTGGATGTATTTGATCTCCCGCCCATCGTGCTGCCCGCCTGGGATCCCATGGGTACGCTGGCAAAGTAGGCGACAGAAGAATGCAGCATCCAACACACACCCTCATAAAAACAAACGATCAAACACGTGTCACGTATATGGAACTACAAACTAATCACGATAACCAGATGCGACTAGACTCTGGACCGCGTCTGGCTGTCTTGCTTTACCTTGTGTTGTTACGCTCTGGGTGCAACAGTGAATCTTTTGTTTTTCTCCAGCACAATCAGACCAGCGCCCATCAGGAATGTATTGAAACCATTTGCAAACAAAAGTGTACTACGCACGCAATCTCAGCTTATAGCGATGTTAGTTGCCGCTAAGGAGAAGATGATTTTCCCGCAGCAACTGCACGGAAACTGCTGATCTGCTGTGCCATGCCAGATTTTATTGCCCGAGCCACAGCGAGACCGCCGCGTCTTCACAAATCGAACTACCAGAATATACAATACTAACACTAAGCGAAGAAGCAAAGAAGTGAATTAAATTGCTTGCAATTGCATAGATGAAACGAACGAACAACATGTGAATATTAACAGGAATTATTACTTTTTATACGGAAGCGAGAGGAGAAATAGAACTTTGCGAAATATCTCAAAACACTAGCATTTTATTTGATCACGTGCACTGTTCAACAGTTTTTGATGGGGACCATAGTCCAAAGAAGGCACCGCACCGGTGTTCACTTTAAGTCTTCTTGCGCGCTTGCTGTCTTTGATGAAGTTCATACTCGTACCGAAGCTTCGCCCAGATTCCCTGACACATCTTTAGGAGGCGAGTGTCTGGATCGGTTTGCTTCGTTTCACTACGGTATACCCTCTGGATGATTCGCTTGGCGGCAGCAAACTCGGTTTTTTGCGTTAGCGAAATGGCAAGATACAGCTGGCAGCGTGCCACGAGCGAAGGGTCCCCCAGCCGGAAGGCAAGCTTCATCTGATGGATGGATATTTTGCCGGCGGTGTCGGCGCATGCATGCTGGTAGTCGCCAAGCGCTGAAAAGGCTCCTCCAAGTGTCGACAGCCAGGCCATCAGCTCAGTAAGCTCACGGAGCTCCCACAACATACGTATGGCACGTTCACCCCTGTTGAAAAGAAATGGGAAATATTTGAGAAAATTCTATTGGAATCGAAATAGAAATGGTCCCACTTACCAGTGGTAATCTAGAAAGTCTTTGGCAGGCGGGATGAGTTTTATGAAAACTGGGAAATTGCCCGTTCCGTAATTTGAAATTGCATTCGCAACTTGAAGCCTAAACCGTGGATAGTAGCGTAAATTGAGCAGAAAATCGATTAGCTCCACCGGATATGTGACGACAAGGGAATGTTTGCCATTTGGATTGCCGGCATCTATGTGAATGTTTCGTATCCGTGTACCATTTTTCTGTATCTTACAAGATTCCACGGATTCCAAGTAATCAATTACGAAAAAATACACCATTTTCACCTTTTTCGCGAAGTGAAAATACACACAATTTAACTCGTGATTAGCAGTGCAGGTAAATTTATTTTCTTTTACGATTTACGCACGATATACGGTGGAGACTGTTGTTTACTGTTGTTGTTATTTTCATCTGTCTTTTTAGCTGACAGTTGGTTCGAGAATCTTTGACAGCAAGGTTTCGAGTTTGTGACACTCGTTTGATTTGACGGTTGACTAAGTGTAGTAAACGATATTTTTTACGATTTTGACGATTTAATTATGCTTACCATTTTGTTTTCATTGAAGATCTTCGGCGGGAGATAGACCTCTTTAAAATCACATTTTGAATATTTTATCTCTTTCTGCTGCTGTTCATATGGCATTTACAGTATTCAAAAAACGAATTATGGAATGTTAAGAAGTGAGCACAAAAATGGATGTTATTGGTTCGTTCAGATACTCTCCCTTCTTAAGTGAGAAAGGCTTTGGACAAACACCTTGTCATGGATAAAGACATCGTTTCAACAGCATGCTATTGATTCGTTCCATGTCTCAAAAGCATGCACAATGCATAGTTCAACAAATAGAGCTTGGGAATCGCCAAGTCTACGATCAGATTATCTCGTTCGAGAGACTTTTGCTGCGTGTAAAGGTTTTGCTGTGTCATGTTTCAAGCAGGAGCTCTCGCTAAGAAAATCCACCAGTAGTATATTGTTCATCTCGTTGCGTAAGGGCGAACAATAAGTTATCACCGATCGGAGCACAACGAATCGATGAGATTGTTAATTTAAACACGAATCCGAACAATCTCCGCGGATGCAATGCCAATAAATTTGTCTAGTTTTGAAACATCAAAATCGGTTTGCATTCATCTCGTTCGCCCTTAACCTTTAAGCGCAATAGTGTTGAGCGACCCAAACTTGACGAATGCACTATTGGCGTTAGTGTATCGATGTTTTGTAAACTTTCATGATGATTCAGACGATCGTACCGGTTCACCAAACCTGCTAGCATTTTTTACACAGCGATGAAGAACTAGGGGAAACCATATCGTGGAGTAGATAATAATTTCGGATAAGTTATGACAATATACTACCGGAAAATTGAAACACAAACCATAGCTTTGAATGTTCCTTTCCACTTTATTACGGTCATATGCTATAAGGTAGTGTGCAATAACACATGGAAATCAATATAATAAATATCCATCAAATATCTCGGATTGCCTCAGTGTGGACGATTTCATTAGAAAAGGAGGCCCAGTATTGGAGGGACCGAACCCTTGAAACTGATACTTAGTTAAAGACCTTTGCAAGGCCAACGGCATCGTTCGGGTCGGCTGCCCTTTAAATCGGGGTCCACAAATTTCAGTGTCACAGGTTGGGCCAATTCCGAATGCTTAATTTGGAAGAAACGAGCTGTTACTAGGGATAGGATCGGAAAGAGGCTAGGCCCGGTTTTGTTTTTGCGGTTGCTAGTCGGGCAACTGGAATGAGAGAATATACAATATAACTATCCTAAATATGCTGTTAGGCTGCTGCGAAGGCCCCCGCCCTCCCCAAAGTGCATCCCAAACGGTGCCCTTCTACATATATTTTTGTATCGAACTATAAATCCCATTATGTTTTATTATCTAGCACGGTCAGTTGCCCACGCCTTGGGTGTGTGCCGCCCGCCTTATCTGAGCAACTAAGCTCCTAATCTCTTGATCGATCGATCTACGACGATCGAGTCGGTAACGCTTCCTTGCGCCATCGGAAGATGACGTCACCGACTCTGGCAATCGTGGGTGATCCCAAGACGAGTCGTCCCCGGAACGGTTTCTGTGGAATCCATTGCAGTAAAATGAGTGTTGTTTAAAAAGGGAAAACGGCGCGCCTAGAAGAGCAGATAGTACAGCTGCAGCAGTATAAGGCCAACAAACGCGAACAGCACCGTGTTCACGATCAGCTCCTTCTTTCGCATCGCCAGCCGGGCCTGCCGGACGTTGTTGAGGTCCTCCTTGAAGAAGTATTTCTTCAACCCGGGCACCGCCACCTCGAAGAACAGCCGCCAGGTGTAGTTTCGGTTGTCGCACGGATACAGCTGGAGGTCAACGGGGCACATTCTGTGGAGGAACGGGAATAGAGGTTTATGCATAGTTAGTAGACAAACCTAAGCCATGTTCGCGGCGCGTTGGGTAGCTGTATTAAGCTTGCTTTCTAAATTTGCCATTGAAGCAAAAGACATAAATCGTAATTAAAAGTTACTAGCATGAATTTGGAGCAATGAAACGAGTTGCTACGAAGGAAAAACTTTGGCTTTATGGGCTCTTGCCTGTAGTTCCAGCTTAGAATCATAGGCATAAAAAAGTACATAAAATTACAGCAGAGGCTATTAAGCCACAACGTTTAGGAGTTTTTTAAGCGTAAATAAAAATAAGTGAGCTATTCAAAACATGGTTCAAGTTGAATGTTTTTACTAACGTTTGCGTTAAGTCATACGCTATGGTTGCATCCAATATAGTCGCGATTGAAACAGGGAGAAATGTACTAAAATTTATCAACGAAATACTTACAGTAGATACAAATCCTTCATATTCTGATTGTCGAAGAAGTATGTTGTGTTGGAGAACTTTTTGACCGTCGCCACCACCTTGTCGATCTTGACGTAGGCATCGACTAGGCGCGGCTTCTCACCCCGAAGCCTCATGGCCGTGTCCATGATGTAGGCGGGCACATAGTGAAGCAGAATGGAGTACAGCCGGAACAAGAACTCGTTGCTGGACGTGAAGGTAATCGGTTTGTAGATGCCCGTCAGCAGGGGGTGCTTCTTGCAGGCTTTCTCGCATTCGCGCCTTCTTTCATCTGGTTGTTGGGAAATGACAATACACAGTACATGCTGGTAAGTGATGGGCGGAAATTGAGGGGTGCCTTGTGGGAAACCTACCAAAAGTCAATGGATTGTCGGTGGAGCTAACGCAATTGTATACCACTACCTCTGGTTCTTGGACTCTGATAGATAAAGGAATAAAGACAACGTTAAGGTAGTACAAACATTGCCGTAGGGGTGGCCGTACAAACATTGCCTTCAATTTACCTCTGGATGTACGTTTTCCAGCCGACGGCGATGATTGCATTGGACACGTAGTCCACCGGTACCGTGTCAATTGTCACATCCGGGTCGATGTGACTGGTGCGAATAAGCCCGTAGTACCAACCGATGAACGTTCCGTTCGTACCAAAGATCGAGTCACACCATCCCGGCATCGGTTCGTTCAGGCTGGACATCACGCAGGACGGACGTAGGATCGCGATCGGGAAGTGCTGCCGGTACTCGAGCGTCAGTGTTTCGGCGAGCGCCTTTGTGAAGGTGTACGTGTTTGGCCACTTTTGGGAGTACTTGATAACGTCCTGTATCAGCTTCTCGTCATCGAGATTGGCCAGGATCTTCTCCGGGTTGCAGTCGACCGGGTAGACGCGCTCCTGAATGTATTCGTCGTAGCTGTTCGAGTATGCCGTTGAAACGTACACGAAACTCTGTACGTGAAAGCGCATTCGGTTAGTTCATTCGGGTCGACATCTTCGAAAGCTCGTTTTAAGTTGGACGTACCTGTAGATTCTTGGCCTGACGTCCGATTTCCAAAGCGGTCCGTGTACCGCCGATGTTGATAGTGATTGCCTTGATCATCTCCTCGTCGAACTTCACGGTGGCCGCAATGTGCAGGATGACATTGGTGTGCTCCCTCAGATATTCCATGCTCTCCGGGCAGAGGTCAAAGTTGGGCTTCTCCAGATCACCCTCAATCACCTTGATCTGGTCCTGGTAGTTGGGATTCTTTTTCGCCAGTCGGTCAAAAACCTACGTCAGCCAATAAAACAGGGAGAGTGAAAAACTATCAAATTAGCAACGAAATTCTTATAAATGTTATCGTCTAACACTACGACACATAAGACTTGGACTAGACTATAAAAAAAACTTGCCAAAATGCACTGACCGACTGTTGTCGTGGTTACTGTTGTTTCAGTAGCAGCTTCGTCTTTTATTCCTACCTCATACTATCGGACTGTCGACAACTATTATCGCTAGGCAGCTCGCGTGATTACGCCATTAACACCGCTAGAAGTGCTTTTTTACGAATCGTTGGCTTTAAAGTTCATGGTTATGGGTGCCTCAGAGGCACCGGGACAACACTGGAGGGATGTAAAAAACATGTGGACACCACACCAAGCCAAAGCAAGGGGGAATGAAAACTTCGATCTTCAGCATTCATGGTAAAACAGTGTCTCTAACGACGAAATGAAAGGGAAACTGATCTCTTCTTTGGTACCATTTGGCGAGACATTTGTCTAAGTTGTACTGCCTTCTCTTTGTAGAGAAACGATATTCATATTCATACGCACAGCACCGGCTAAGTGACCTAACAACGTACCGTTGATTATTTTATCACTTCCAATTAAGGCGTGTGAGTTTGACATGTGCGATGTATTCATTGCAAACCGAAAATGCGTATCATGGACGTCAAGATACACATCACACCACCTTCACCGTACGATCGTGTAAGATGTGCTCCTATGTTGGCCAGTTCGAACTATATACATGATCTTTGATACTTACGCCTAAAACGACTGTGACTGTCGAATCAACATCACTCAACTTTTTACGGTTCATTCCTTTTGTGTTAATGTAAGTCCTAATGCCACCAATTGGCGTCGTGATCATGAACGAAGATCATTTTTCCAAATGGTTTTATAGTTCGGTGCAATTTTAAGGTAGGACGAGATGTTGGGTTTGAGATAAAATTTTCTCTTTAAAAGATGGAGGTAGACGTAGAAAAAGAATAGACAAAGTAGAAGAGGTATTTGATTGCCTCGTTTCCACTGCTATCATTTATTCGTTTTGTTTGAGTTTTTTGCTTTCGTGGGGATGAATGGGGCTTTTATAGATTTGAGAGCTTGAACGGTCCCAGTTGTAAACTTTATTGGTCGTAGTCTGTCCGTTATTGGAGCATTAAGGGGCATTGTAGATCGTAGTACATGCTTGTATTGAAATCTGCCTTGGATTTAATGCGTACCGCAAATAACAACATTTAAAGAACATTGAGACTATAGATATCATTTGCCTGTTCATTGTACATACCGAGTACTTGATCGACCATCCTTGGCCCTTAGGGTTCCAAATCGGTATCACTCACTCAAAGCTGTAGATACTATTAAATCATTTTCCGAGTCGGCATGTCGCGACAAAAAAGCAAAATGATATAACTCTCTAATGGATATCCATTAAAAAATATGTCTACCCCTAACCCAGATAAGCAGCTTGCGGCAAACACCCGCTTTTCCCGGCCGGGCGCTGACCCCATTTCGCACACTGTATTTGTCGATCGAACCCACTTTGTGCCAGTTGGTAGAGTTTGTGTGTGTGCTGTTTGTCACGCGAAATTGGCCAATCCATTGGTTTTGAATGTTTGTTTACTTGACGTTCTATCTTCGATATCTTCGACAGTTGTTGGTGGAGCAAAAGCGGCCGAGCTCCAAACCGTAGGAAAGTGTCACATTCCCCATGGCGAAGGACAACGAGGTGCCGCGAAATAGGTACATTTTGAGCTAACAAATTATGTAAATAAAGTAAAAAACTTTATTGTTGTCACTAAATTTAACATTTTGTAAGAGGGTTCCTTTTGGAACACACTCCGTTCACCGTAGACCAAACGGTGATAACGGACTTACAACGAATGGCGCGAAGAAGAAAAGTTCGGTGAGAGTGACCCTGCCAAAAGTGGGTGGCGTACACTGAAAAACCCCCCAAAAAATGTCTTATGATACACCCTAAAAATGTGCGTCCCCTTCCTTCTTTTCAAACTCTCTTTCAGGCGCAACGGATGCGCCTGTTCCGCGGAATTTCTAGGTGCCAGATATATGGACGCCGAGCGCGATACCCGTATGCTGGAGATGTGACACAATATGTTTTACGAAGTGCCCTGACGGTTTCATGCGCCGTCCCTTATGTAACCCTGCCGATGGTTGGCTGCTGGCAAACCGAATATATTTTCTCTCCGCCCGGACCAAGCGGATCAATCCGACGTAATGATGCCGTTACGTTTGGGAGTTTGTCTTAAGTACGGGAAATAGTATTTTCATGCTTTTATTTTCGCGCTCCAGTGAGTTCCTTTGGAGTAGATACATTTTGGACTTTTGGAAGTGCGTGCGTCGCTCTTCGTTGGAGCTTTGTAAGTACGGTTTTGGACTTCGCTGTAATCAACCGTATGGTTGAATCGCTAATTGGCTCTTCAATGTGTCTGACCAAAGTCTGTGGGCGCAGTATGTCAGGATCAGATACTTGATCAGACATCAGATCCTAAATTTATGCATTCCTTCGCTTCGCTGAACTCAACAAAGTATATTGAAAATGTTGGGAAACCGGCCTGGCATATGCATGCCGTAAGTGAAATGATTGCAGCCATTGCAACACCGAGGCACCCAGTTCTGCACGTTCTAAAAGACTCTGCAGTCATACGAGACATGCCAGGAGCGCATGCACGGTTAGGTTGTTGCCCGAAGTGGACCGAAACTCGACGCCGATTGAATCGTGTTCAACGATTAACACCTAAAAGCTGGCCGATTCGGGCAGGAAGAAGGGTCCGCCCGAAGGTTGACGGTCGCAGCAGGGGAGGTTGTTAGCCATACCCATGCCTCCCTCGATGCTCCCTTTTGTTTCCCTTTTAACCCGCCTGTGACCCCCGCGGAAACTGGTTTGACCGGCTACTATTTCCTCTCGAGCCAACGCAGGTGAGGTTCGAGAGTTAGCTAATATGATTGATTTTTAAGAAATGTGACTGCAGATAGCCCGGCACAGGGGTGATCTCAAACCCCCGGCGGCTGGTTCGGAACACAAACACACAAAATAATTTATCTCTCGCGGGTTATTGCAAAACTCAGCACCCGAGCCACCGGTTTGTGGTCTTTTTCAGATGTCTCTTATTTAGAAAACCGGGCTCATTAGATGTCGCAAAGTAGAACTGGCGCCTCAGGCGTCGTCGGCATGGGCTTGTGGAAGGGGTCGGTTTCTTCACGTATTCAAAGGTTCGTACACTGGTGGTTGAATATGAGTCATTTCCATCGCCGAACTTTAACATAACGGCACGCAAGTTGAACGACTCTAATGTGACCATTCAATGGCATTAACCCATTTGGACGCATTGATGGAGTTTCGGTTATCCTTGCTAAAATTTTACTTATGTCGCAAAATGGTGACAGTTGTGTACATTATGTTTTATTGGATTGGATAAACACCGGTTTGAAGATGGATTTTACTGCAGTTTTACAATCAAGAATACTACCGGTGTGTGTTCTGACATTCTTAACGAATTAATCGTTAAGATGGCGTGAAATGAAACGCGTATTTATTACTCTTTTTTAAACACATAAGGAAAGAAAGTTCATAAAGACTTATTTATGTCCTTTCATTCTCCGCATCTTCCATTTTCGTCGAAAGTTTTCAGTTACAAGCTAACTGTAAAACTTTCTTTTCTCACCTATAAGGGACACTCGTTTTGATATTAAATCCTCAAAGGTGTCGGACACAAATCATTCATACAATATTTTTTTATCTTTCAATGTCCATCGAAATATCTTAATACCAACATAAACGGCCCATCAATTAGTCTTTCGCCCAAACTTCCGAATCCGACCATTGCTGATAGAGATAAATTTTGCATTTCGGTATTCGTTTATTGTAACACACGCCAACGTTTGCGGTTCGGTAGCACAAATCGAATCGCGTCCAACAAAGGTTGATTAAATTATGTAAATTTATCCCTGGGTGCGAGACTTTTCGGAACAAAGTCGTAAAACGATACGCATATCGTGACAAACACGAGATTCATTCATGTTTGTTTGGTTTCATTAGCATGAAATATCGAGCTAGCCGCCAAACCGGAGTTGCAATCATTTTACGAGCGGCTTCTTATCGACTCCTTACATATTCTGTTGATAAAGTCATGAATATCTTCTGTTTTCAAAGTACTCAATTGCACCAAAAAAACCACCTGTTTGTAGCATTTTATTTCATCTCGCGTGATCCGTTATTAGCAAATTTAAGTTTCAAAATCTTGCTTGTTTGAAATACATTTCTTAGACTTTCTGAAGGCAAAGCATTAAAACCTGAATTTCAATTTCTTTTTTCCCCCGCTTCATGACGAAGCTCCTTCGGTCGATCGTTCCAGACTTTTCGAAACTCGCATTCTTTTTGGTCATCATCGGTTGGCGATTAGTTTTCAGGAAATGTGAAAAAATGCGTTAATATTTCTGCTATCCGGTACGAAACATAGCCTTTTCTTGTTGGATACCGTTGGAGGATTGGCAAAATTTTGCATTTTCGTGGTCAGACCGAGCGCTAACCTGTTATCATTAGCATAGCGATCGCCATAAAGCTGGTTTGACGAGTAGGTTTTTTGCTGTCGATGTATGTAAATTTTTTGCCAGAATCATCCAATCCAACACATTAATCTCGGGCTCTCACTATCAGCTGCCCGTTTGGATTGGGTAGATTTGGCATAACCTGTTTGTTCGGGAGGATTACATCTAACCATGGCTCGCGGTTCGAGCAGTGTTCGGTGTTCCTAAATTTGAAGTTCAAGTTTGCCGTGGACACTTCTAGAAATCTTTGTTTTGAATGTTTCCTCCGCTAGACAGGAAGTGCGAACTCGTTCCGAAAGTAGACTCCGGTTTGTTTTCCAATCTCATTAGAACAAATGAATCGTAGCTTATGTACGTTCAACGCGGCAACAGGTTAGGTTCGTTAGTGTACAAACACTTAAAGTATTGTTCCAGACTTCCCCCGAAGGACACAGCTCGAACCGGAGGAATCGGTTCAGACGTTGAAGACGTCATTTTTGTGGGGGAGCGTGGAGGAATTTGTATTCTCGAATGAAACGATTACGTCCGTAATTAGCATTCCGCCACTGTTTTCATCGAGTTTACGTTCGAAGCTTTATATTGGAATGACGGAAGAAGGAGTAGTTAATTTATTTCGTTACCCTACAAAGTTGTTCAGGTTTGCAAGCGACATGGGATGGCGTTGCGTAAACATTCTCATCCACAAAACTGGCTTAGAAACTACGGTGATTGATATATCTCAGATGATCACTGATTGAATTGAAGGCAATGAAGGCGCCGATATCTGCGGTAAGTTGATCTTTCTGAAATTATGCAGTTTTAGTCATGCATCTTAGTATCTGTATTAGTGAGTAGTAAAAATGGTCGTTAAAGTCGTCAGATGTAGGTGTAGAGACTCCAACTTGTTTAGTCTAGCAACGCCTAATCGACCTATATTAGGTTAAAACACTAATTCTTCACGTTCAGCATCTGAACAGTTTGACCTTCGCTTGACTTACGCTTGTCCCAAAATATCTATCGCTTCCATAAAGTGTTTCCAAAACACTCGGTGGTCCTCAGTATCGCGGTTCCGTTTCAACAAAACGATGTCACGACCGTCGTACGACAATCCACTTCCGGAGTGGCGCAAGCAAACCTCACCTGCCGTCTCACGGTGGCTCCCTTTACAGACACCGCCACCAGCGGTACGCCATTGCCGAGTCAAGGTCCAGACGCGATTACGTCCAGTTTTGGAACCAAGCCCTGCCGTAATGTTTCAAGCCACAGGTTGGTGCCGAGTAAGGAAGGGCCATATTGATGTCTGGCCAATGTGCACTAATACTAAGCTTGTGCGATTTCGTACTGTAATTCTTCGAGTCATAGAATAGTTTCATTGTGTTTGTTCGCAACCTCCTTGGATTGCTTTTTAAATATGCTTTCGAAGCCAAATTTCCCTTATAGGCACAATAAATTGAATACGTACAAAATATATGGAAGCAATCGAGACGAGGTTATATGGCATTATTTTAAAATTTTTCTTGTTTTTTTGATGAACTAACTTTCTCTCTCGCCACACCCATTTGACCTGGCTCGGTCTAAAGTTTAAGAGAAAGAGAGAGAAGTAGAAAGTATAATTTTCCGCTAGTAGCATTTGTTACATCGAGCCTTCGGAGGAGATTTGTTTTGCCAGCCGTCCACCAAATCCGGAGGATGGAAGGATGATTACCCAAGAGCTCGTTTTTTTTTCAAGCCAACAAACATACACACACAGTTTCTTTCGATAGTCACGAGAAGTGTCTTGCTCCGAAGCCCGATGAATGGTTGATTGATTTGTAAATGAGACAACAACAGTAAAATAAGTTTTCATAAAATGCATTCAACATATGGAAGTAAAACCGAATGATACGTCAAACTGATCAATAGATGAACATTTTAGAGAAACATAATTTAAATCAATGTTGTTAACTTCAGTGTACCAACAATCTTTTTCAATTTAGCTACATAAATACTATGAGTGCACTATGAATGGTCTGGTAAATGCAACCAGATGTCTAACATTCTGAACCTTTGTTCGAGCGTTCAAAACAAGTTTGACAACTTTTCTCAACAACGTTTTAACCCAATAGTTGTTCTCGTCAACGACCTGCGAGTTCGATTTAACCCAGCATCGATCGATCGATCTCATGCTGTCCTGCATCGGGTCACTAACTCATGCAACGATGACACTTTTCCACTCCGTAGATTATTTTGGCAAGTTGTTTTACTCCTTTCGACTTGTCTCAAAGTGAGGTAGGAATGCATTTGACTCACCCCCCGGCGGTGATTTATTTCTTCACACACAAACTAACTGCCTGGCACGATGCAATTATCCTCAACTTCCAGCTTGATGTGGGTGCCATATTTTAACGTTCGAAATGCCAATACCGCTGCGATATAACTGTGGTTCGAAATGGTCGTAAACGTTATAACGCACATGGCGTTCGTCGCCGAGGGTGGAGGTGGAGGGGAAACATTATAAAATTGCGTATGAGAGACGCTTCATAGCTGAAGATTTTCGTCATGTCGAGGGCTAGTTTGAACTGAAATCGCGCCACGTCAATTAATGGTGTGTTATAATTACACTTACGTCACTCTTACGCGCTGTTATAATTTGTCATCTTAAAAATGTATGATTTTATAATAAAATTTTCTTCGTTCGAAGATTGTTTTCTTTCGTAGATTGTTTACCTATTTGCGCTCATTCACAAATACCTTCCTTTATGTGGATTGAATTTTGTTTTATCTTCAGTTAACTGTTTTTTTCTTGGGTGATGAATTTGAAACAGGAAAAAAGCTCATTTACAATTTCCGGAAATTTCTGTTCAAACAATGACGAAGAGTAAACATTCGTCTGGATACCGTTTTTTTCTTTGCGCTATCGAAGTTCAATTGTGCGAAAAAGGAAAACAACGTGCGCTGATGGACTAGCGAATGTGTGCTTCGTCGGTGGCGTGCAGCAAACAAAAGACTTCGATGCCGGGGTTGACACGAACCTCTTCGTTTGCAATCGAAAATTATATTGAGAACACACTTGTTAAAGATGGTAATCTTCGAAACTTTGCGATGTCAACTGTTTGTGAGCACGTCTATGCTTTTTGCACTATCGAGGCACCCGTTCACGGGCAACGGGTTTTTATTTTGTATGTGTGTTTAATGTTGGTTCAAACCACCGACGCCATTGGTGAATGCCACATTCGTTAACCGTGCGCGTTCTCTTTATGTTGAACGATTCAATTGCTTGATTTGTTTTCCATCAGAACACGCAGCTTTAACATTCCACATTGCGTCACAACAGCGTCGAGATCGAGGTCCGATCGAGATTGTCTATGGAGTACGCTATTCGGTGGGATGCTACATGCTACTGATCTCGCGATTAGTGTCGACGTCAGGGTCTTAGAAGAGTGATTGGCCACTAGAACCAGATCTAGAGTGGCGTATGGCGTCGCACTTTTGCCACTGGCATTGCGCCGTTCGGAAAAAGAAACACACTCGCATGATCACGACGCGACTGGCGTTGAAGCCGTGTGGTCTCATTTTGCGTGTTTTTTCTAAGCGGCTTAAAATCGGTCACCATCAGCCGCAAGGTTACCTTGGTTGCTTGGGTCGGACCCCTTGGCTTGGGTCGGACCCGTTGGCAGAAGCTGTCAGACCGTTTTTGCTCGAGTGGCATTTGACGGTGGAAGACGATAAATATCATTGCGCAGGGTCAGCATGCCTAAACCTGAGTCAACCCTGCTGATGATGCTCGTAGGGTCAAGCGAACGTCTTTGAAGATGTATCAAACCGATGGAGAGGTACCGCTGTTTGAACTCCCCCGTATTTTGACCCTCAGCGGGAGTGGGACAAAACCCCTCTTCCTTTAATGACGCCTCACGTTGTCCCAATATTTGCCGTCCATCGATGTCGATTCCCCACACTGGGTGGCATGAGGGCCAACAGCGAGGTGTCAGGTCGCTTGCCCAACTGTCCCATTTTCTGTTTGACGCCCAGCTGATAGCGCCTCACGTTGATTGATGCCTTGCCTGGACCCGATGCCGATGTCAACATTTCGGTGGAACGTGAATCGATAGATGCTGCGGGCCAAGGGACAGGGTGACAGCTCTTCCCCGGGTTCATTAGTTCGCGGTGACCTCATCCTCCCCCTCGCAGCATCGCCATCATAATCGACGTTGTTGGCCGCGCATAATCAATAATTGTATAACATGTGTTAATTGTTTCGCGTTCACTTCACCTCCGGTGAAAAAGGCAGCACCTTAGAGACCGAAAGTTGCTCTCCTAACGTTGGGCTACCAAACGGCGGGGACTCAGTGCGAAACGAAAGCGAACAGCGAAGGGTGGCGTGTGTGAAAGTGTGTTTACGGTTCAAATTTGTAGGTTTCCAGAGGCGAGGATCGCGCGATCTAGCACTTCGTCGCTCGAGAGATGCCTCGAACACTGCACTACGTCTCGTTGTTGATGCGACTTGGTCGTAGCGAGACGTTATAAATATGAAACGATTTTGTCGACTAAAAAGAAAAGCTTTCAATCGCAGCCGATCGCATAGTATTTGGCCGTTTTTTTTGGCGATCCCAGCGTTCCGTAACGCTCGTATCACTTGAGGTTCCGCGCCTGCCTTTGATTGGCATTTGGATCGTTTCGTTTTCCACTCGAGAGGACTCAATCGTGGAGTAGGAGGGTTTTCCTCATTTTCCTCCTTTTCTCTTTTACTGTTCGTAAGCGTAGCGGCTCCCTTTTTCCATTTCTCCCAAATCGAGATACACTAAAGGGACATTCGAATGGTCGAGATATAAAACAAACCATCAAGCCTTTAGATGCTATCTCACACTTAAAACAGCTGAAGGTTCCCTCCCAATCTTCGGCATGGAAGATCCAAGATGTGTGTTGCATCGTTCGAACGCCAAAGGGCTTTCGCAATCCGCTTTGAGGAAGCCTAATCTCGGCCGATGCATACAAATCGGAACACACACGCACATGGTTCGTCCAAAAACCAATCACGCCACGCTTTTCCATGGACTCACTATCGTTATGCAACAATCCCTCAGATGGAATCCGAACTTCGCCTACGAAAGCTTTGCGTCGGAAGCGGCTTTAGGCTTAGGTAAAGACAAACCATGGAGGCGGGTTGTACAACCCTATTTAAAACACGATTCTTTTGGGGCAGGGTTTTCTACTCACCGGTGAAGAGCAAAGCGTTTTGATGCGCTGCTCCGGCTGCGTGTTCTTTTTCTCGCGCACCATAAGAATCACTTCCTTAACGCCGCATGAACTACAAGGTTTGGTAAGGTTTGGTCACCAGCAAAAAAAAAAAGGGTAGAGAAGAAGAAGTAGAAAAAGCATGATTATCCCATTTGGATGCGAATTCGTTGTTGGATGATGATGGACCACGTTGAGCCATGATGCCAAATGGGGGTTTGCGGATTGGCAGCACCAATGCGCGAAATCGGAAGCTTACCGCAGCAGTTTTTCCACCACAATCTTCCCGATGAACCCGGTACCACCGGTCACGAACACCACCTTGTCGCGATAGAACTCACTTATGTTCGACATCGTGTTAACCCTTTTTTTCTTGTTTCGCAAGAAGAAACACAAAAGCCAAGAAGGAATTTCCTCAGACGCACTTTATAGTTTCCCTTTTTCCCAGAACTTAGTCCGGATTCGCTATCACTGCGCTGCGTTTTCGATTCACTACAGTTGGTTCTTCTTCGATTCACCAATGAGCACACGTTTTGGACCTGAAATTCAGCCGGGGTTCGTCACTTCACACTCATTGAAGTCCACTGTTTGATTCGTTTGTTCTTTCGATTCGGAAACGTTCGAATTGGCTTCCACAAGGCCAACTGCAAACACTACCTGCCAGAGAGCAAACACCCCACACTGTAAGGAACACGACGCTGCTTTATCTCGCGGAGTTGACCACCCGTACAGGTCGACCGCTGGCACTGAACTGACGGACCCGTGGCACCGTTCGACCGTGCCCACCTTCAAGTGGACGTACCGCGTGGAGCGCACAGTATCGCCAATAGTCGCGCGCTACTTGATCGCTTATTGCTCCCCACGAAAGGCAAGCTTCTCTCGTGGGAATTTCCGACCGAGGGATGCTGGCGGTGATCTGATTGAGTTTGGAGTCTTTTTTTAAAACCGTTGAGTAGCTTATTTGGCTTGTGCTAGCTTACTGGCGCTGGTGCTAGCTCGACGTTTTCTACTATACTAGCTCCAGCACTATTGGTGAGCGTGGAAAACGACTGGTGGGAGGACCTACCACCGGCGGATGCACCGTTGATGACTTTCGGTGGCCTTGCAGGCGTGTGTAGTTTCAGGCCCCGAACCGGACACTCTAATCTACTGGGAACAGGTTTATCTTTTTTGTCCTACGAAAAATTAAACATGAACTACACCGTTTTGTCTTTCCCCAGTTTGCCAAACAGCAACAGATGATGGCAGAAATTTAAATTGAACTTAGGTGACGAAGGCTTTTTAGGTTCCCACCGTTTCAATGCAAATATGGATGCAGCAGACTTTAGTTCGCAACAGTATGAGCTTAAAATTCTATACGTATTGTTTCTTATCAGTAGTTTTACTAACTGCCGATATTAATGTATGCCAACAAGCATCAAAAGGATTTATCTATTATAAGTTGTTGTACCAGCTTTAATTCTGTTAGATGTTTCCTATCAGTCGTTTTGAAAACTGCAGAGCTCCTGCTGCTTAATCAAAAAAAGTATTAAAAATATATATCTTTCAGAACTTCTAAATTACTTAAGTATGAGGTTTAATGCGTAAGATGTTTCTTATCAGCAGTTTTGCATCGTGCAGAATTTATTTTATTGGAATAAATATCACAAGTGTTCATCTATCATAATTTATAATTTATGAAAACTTCTATCGAAAAGCATTACAAACAATGCAGCAAAGATACATAGTGAGCAATCCAAGTTGTTGGTTTTCCAGCACACGACTGTCGGGTAATTCACCACTCTAAAGTGTACTAATTGCACAAGACAAAGTCTCAAGGCCCTTGAACACCCAAAATCGGTCGTACACCTGTTCGCGATATGTTTCGCTTGCTTTTTCTCCATTACAGTGATCCACATTTGAATTTGCAAATTCTGTCGGGACGGTCGCGATGGCAACTGACCGGCCGGTGGTCGTGATGTCAAACATGTAGCCGCGACTGCCACCCGTCTCCTCCAGCGTGTGCAGTATTGTTGTTCTCAAGTGGCACCACTTTGTTTTTATAGACACGCTGTTCCTGTATTTCGTCGCGCCATCGGCCGCTTTCTCATCGTTACCAAAACATTCGCCAACAACACTGCTGTGTGCGGGGAGTTTCCCTGGCTTGCAAATTGTTTTTTTTTTTCCATTCGCTTGTGTCATCGCCATGGCTCAGGAAGTTTGTAACGGTGATTCAAAGGGCGCGACGAGTGTTAAAGGAAAATATTTTAAACACCAAAACCAGCTCGAGACGAACTGTTTCCGCGTTTCTACTGAGCTGCATTTTCTTCCACTTCATTTGCCTATAGCCTTCCGACCGGCAAACGCAATTTTCATTCCAACTGAAGATGTGTCTGAATTCGGTATGAATGATTTTTAATTCCATATGCATCATTATGCCTAGCTTTTCGTAAGCCGAAAACAAGACCTGCCTTAGGGTGGACGGTTATGCAGCGCAGATAAGTATAATAAAACATTGCAAATCCCTGTGAAAAATAAAAAAAGTGCAACATTTATGTGCGAAATTGCGGTGGTGCCAGTTTCAATGATTATTTTATTCTTCTATGTAACAGATACGGTTACGAAACTGAAGCCCCTGTGATGGCCGGCGGGCTTTTTCCGATCTTTCTTTCGCTCCGATGTGGTGGTCACAGACGTGCGACTTTCGACCGAGGGTTAGCAAAATTCACCCACATCCACCGGACCGTTACCCCGTGGATTCCGTCCCGAGACGAACTCTTCCGAGCGTATTACGGTGCACAATTAGAAATCTTTTTTCCTCGAGGCCGAATCTACGGTGATTTTGAAGGTTCGTTTGATTTCTTCTACTTCACGCCGTAGGGCCAAAAGACGAAAGGGGAGAAAATTCCGATCCGTTTTCCTCGGCAGCGTGCTAGCCTCGCACGTGCACTTTGCGTGTCATAATGTGAGTGCCGACGTGAGAAACGTGTGTTTTCCACCACGGTATGCTAATGGAAAAAATTAGCCAGTTAAAAGCGTTTGAAGGAAACTATTTATTGGTATTTAAAAAGGTCTTCAGCAAATGAAAACAGATTGGAAACATCAGGGAAGGCGAAGAGTTTTTGGTTTACCTCACAACCGCTTCTAGTTTGAGCAACAAAATGAATGGTAGATGCTTATTTTTCGTCATCCCGGTAATACGAATGGTACGTCAAAAGTTTGCTGCTCCACCATATGTTCGCTCTTTGTTCTTGGCTCGACCGATTGGCCACGGTTTTGCGATGTAGTTGTGTCTCGTACACGGTTCAACGGACAAATAGTGACGCGTACTTGCGTAGCTGCGTCACGTCCAGCGGGAGGACGAACGTCGAAGCATACCAACTAATTCCGTCCAGATATCCGATGGTGGAAAAAATCCGTCAGATAATAACGTCTACAATAGCGAACGGGGAAACACTGGTGGACATCATATTAGGTGCGTGCGACGATGGACAGGAAGAAATGGAATGTTAGAATGTTTCTCACACCACTCTGCGGTGTTAGAACTTAACCCTTATATTCAATGCGACTCCTTGCTTCTACTACTTTTAACACTTTTATTGTGAACCTATATGAGTAAGACATTATGAAGGGAATTATGATAAACGAAAAACCCTCGGTCATTTATGTTTATGTATTCCCATGTCCATAGACAAACAGGTCAATATTGGCGAAGTATGCAAGCCTTTGGAGTTCGGCAACTTCCTTCATCTCTCAGACTCATATGCACCATTTGTTCATTTTGCCATTGATTTTCGTCAATCTACAATTAGGCCAACCTGCTGATGTCCTCCTCTGGACGTTGTTGGTTCGAACAATTGTTGAATCGACTGACTTTCAAAAGTTCTCAACTTCCGTGTCGTTTAAGATTGAGAATCGAAATGCTGCGGGGAAAAAAAAGACTCCACTCAGCGTTCGATAAAAAGACGCGCAGCGCAAATAGGAAGCCCCGATCGCAAACACTGATGGAGGGACTTTGTCCTTCGGGTACCGTAACTCGCGCCTGCGTACCGCGAAATCACGTACCTAGAAAAATGTATAACCATCTTGCGCCGCTTCACCGGAGTGACGCTTTTTGGTGAGGGTTTTCGTCGGTTCACGGGCGCAACTAATGGGCAGCTTCGGGTCCAGACCGCGGTTGAAGATGGTTTTTTATCCACCAGGGTTTTTGGGCAGGTGATTTGTGGATGGCCAAGCGAATCCGTCGGTCGGTCAGTTTGGGACGTGGAGGATTAATTACTCCTCGCTGAAGCTGATTACGTAGCGCTGCCGTGGAGAGTTTTTGCTCACTTTATTTGACGTCCGTTTGTTATGTTCGTCGTATTTTCTTCGCGTTCGTAAATGCTGTCGAACGTATCGTTTCGCTCAACCCGACCTTTAATAGAAACAAAAGAGAGTGAAGGAGAGAAATAGATGAGTGTATGTAAAATTCTTCAATTTGCCGATCAAATTTATTTTGAAAAGTTGATTTGAGACGTCATGCAATGGCGTAAGTGGCCCAGGGCGCTAATTATTGAACTCAGTGTTTTTTTATGTTTATTGCTCTTTTTTCATGATGGTGTAAATTTAGCGCAGTTTGATTACAGGGATACGCTCCAATGGACCTTACAATGACATTATCGCTCGCGTGACGTTAGGAAAACCACAGAATAAGTTAAGAATGAAACCGCCATTTGACGAAATCCGGTAGAGAACGATCAGTCAAGTTCAAGAGAAGAAGAATGTTAGTTTGTAGGGTTGATTAATGGATGCGCAGATAATTGGTATATATTTTTGTCAAGTTTCACCGTGTTTTCCTTTTCCTGTTGCGTTGACGTTAGTCTAAATTGCGATCGTTTTGTTGATGACGCGCACGAGAACAAATATAATACAGTAAAGAAACATTTGTTCTTAATGGACCATATTGCCTGCCAGGCATATGAAATCAGTTCTGTTAATAGCTCAGTCTTATGTAACGCTTGATTATGATTTGAGAATTTGTGTCTATTCCGTCGACCAAAGGTTTTTTTTAAGGAAAAAGAAAAATGTTAATGTTTCTAGTCTTTAATATTTTCTTATTTTGGAATGTTTGGTCTTAATTTTAGTGTGATTAACTTAAGACTATAAGTTGTAAGTATTTGTTTAAAAGTTCAGCAATAGTTCTTAACCGTTATAGCTGTAGCTATTTTTTGGAAAGTGATTTTAAGTCATCAATATTAACTATTTTTCCGTCATTTAAACATTCCTTTTCAATTTATTTAATGATTATAACAGCGCCTGTCAGATAATAATGTAAATTGATAAAGAATGCTAATTGGTGCAATTGAACTCGTTCAACGGATGTCATCCGATGCTTCCTTTAAGTCACCTGCCAATCCTGGCGTCTTTGAAGGACAACTACTATCTCCTATCTGCACAAAAAGCATCATCCATTGCGTTCTTCCGGGCCCATGTTGAAGGGGCAACAACTTTTGGTTCATTCACCTTCTCTAAAGCTGGTACCCGTCCAATATAGTCCGGATCACTTGAATTCGCTCAGCAACTGGCGAAAAAATCGCCAATGGGAACCAAATCCCACATTATCCTAGGTTCCTATTCGATCCTAGTCTTCCTGTTCAGCGGGTAAAACCATTCGTGGTGCGGAAAAAAGAGGTTTTTCTGGTTCGGCAGCTTTTTTTTTCGACAATTTTGCGATCAAACCGTTGCCTGCCTTTTGTTTGGAAACGAGTTCTTTTTGCAATCGACAGGAATTATTTCGTAGAATGGTGTAGAAAAGATAACAAGATTTTTGCACGATCTAGTATTATCGCTTCGAAGGTGGTTTATAACATGTTGACATTTACAATCGAGCTACGCTGAAGATTTCATTTTAAGAGTCGAGAAGTAACTTCATCCGAAGTTAAGCAGCATACTCTTGCAAAGGTTTTATCCTCAAACAAAGAATCTTGGATTGCACAAAAGGTGAACAAAACGTTCGAGACTTGCATTTTGCTGGCAAAATTTTATTCTGGTTTCTGTACACATTAATTTGAATCTTTATTTGCTGCAACAGAAACTGAAACAAAGAATCAGGCAAACCTTTACAAACCTTTTACTTCAAAGATGCAACCGCCATTGGTCGAACTGATAATGGCATCGTAAAATATTCATTTTTCACTATCGATTCGTTGTGGCCAGATCTGTTTTGAACTCGAAAAACCGTTCGGTGAAGGTTGACAGGAGCTATAACGACAGCCCCAAGCGTCATTGCTCGAAGAACTGGAAATAAACATATATGGACTCCAGTGGGCCTGATTCATCATAAAGGGGCTCGAAATCTCAATACTCGAGGTGGTTTTCTTTGTTTCAAATTGAAGCCTTTTCCCAATGCAAGCCCGCAAGGCGACCTTCACCATGAAAAACGGGCTGGCCATTGAACATTGAAATCAAGTTTTCGCTTGGTGATGAAAACATAAACTTTTTCCTTCTCTCCGCCGGTTGGGTTTTAAGCTTTCCGGCCCGCTCCGCATTGATTAGTGGTCAAATTAAGTGAAGGGCTTCGGAGCCAAGGTTAGCAAGATGTTAGATGAAGTGCTCATGATGACTTCGGAGGAGGCTAGATGCGTGTTCGCCGATGCACATGCTCCTCCCGCTTTTTCACTTGCCCATTAAAAGGGCCCGCGGGCACGTTCGTTCATAAAACAATCCCCAAATCGAACGAAACCGTCCAAACCAAACGTTTAATCAAACAGGCTTTTTATTGTTTAACATCTGCGGGACCTTGCAAACCTTTTCGTATCGTAAAGTGGAACGCTCTGGAGCAGTTCGAGAGAAAGTTGATTTTACGTGGCCTTGAGTTCCATCTTGTGGTAGGAGTAACTGACCAGCAAATATTAATCGGCGGACGAGCCCAAGCGGTTTCCGTGAATGTTGGAGAAGTTTCGCGGAAACTGCTTAAAACAAATCAAAATTCAACTGCGTAGGCCGTTCGCCTCGTGACTCAGTGTGTGCAGCCAAGCGCTAGTTCAACTAGACAGGAAACAAATATGACATTGATTAGTAAAACAATGACATTGGTCGTATTTATCTGTTATTATGAACATGTCCTGTTTCCTATGATTATTATGTGGCACGACATCCTCTAGTGGGACAAGGCTTCTCTCCGAAGATAATTTCTGTGACCGAAAGATGGTATATTATACATCGGTGGTCAGCCGTTCATTATACCGGAGGTTGCCAGAGTGGAGATTCGATTCCACAACTTGTGGCGTGGTGTTTTCTCCCGCTGCCGCTGCCGCCATGGGCACCCCCAATGGGTTTCCTATGATTGGATTATGAATAATCAAAATGTTTGAAAAAACTAGAAGAAATAGAAAAATAGACGAACCAGAAGAAAAAGATCTCTTGCCTTAAGCAAATATTATTTAATGTGCACGTGATGAATTTGCCTAACAATTTTCTTCTCAATTGAAAATTTAAAAAATATCATTAACAATTTCAGCGTGTAACGGTACATTTAAAAGCTTTCAAAAAAGTGAGACTTTGAACAGCGCCATCTATAGGAATTTTTTGTAGTTTTCTGTAGGAGAAGTATGGGCAATATGTAGCCCTAGGGGCTCAAGAATATTTAAATTCACTTAAAAATATTTAAAATATTTCAAAATTCTCTATATCTATACTCTATGTTTCAGTTCTTCTAGTTCTTCCATTTCTTAATGTGAATAATTTATTTCAAAAGATTATTACAATCAGAAAATACTTACAAAAATAAATCAATTTTTTAAGTAGTTCAAGAGTGTATTCTTCCTCACCAAATTGGTTGAGTGAAAGTCCTATATGGTCAAGGCAAATAATATTTGATAAAATGTGTATTTAGTTTTTATAGTTTCTAATAAAATGGATTACAATTTTCTATTTAGTCAAATCTTAAGGCTTCGCACATCTTTGCTTAACGACGTGCAATTAAAATATTTAGAGTACTTGAAATTAACCCTTCACTTCCCATACTAACATGCTACTAATTAAAACAATACCACCATAAGCTATTGAACAAGTATAAGCCGACGAAGATCTTTAAGCCACAGCAATGACATAAAACTTGGTAGCCTGAACCTGATTGACATACGCTCCGCAGTTTGATGGACGTTGTCGCCGAAGGTTAACTCCTTCAATGTCCGCTGTCGCACGTTGTAAAGTGATACGGACGTAGAAGAATGGGAAGCCGGAGCACGCCCGTTTTCCCGGGGCGCCACAAGCTCGGTAACCTTTTCCACGTCACGTTAACGATGAATTTTCCACGGTTTCCATCCGAACCGTGCCCGCTAATTGTCGCTCGCCTTGTTTTGCGCGTATTTTCTCGTCGTTCTTTGATGAGGTTGTCTGTCAGACAAAACGGGGAAAACCTTCTCGGTGATCAAAGCCGCGTTGCGCACAGAAATAATCCTTTGCTCGTCCGTTGCAGAATCGTCGTCTTGATCAAATCTAGCTTGGTCGTTAGCTGTCGTGGGCACGTCAGTAGCATTCGATACGGGGAAAAGGAGATTTTCCACGTAAAGCCTACCACCTTGCGTCATCACTTAGGATGAGTGAAATTTCGTGTAACCTTTTTACACTGATAACGCATGTCACGAACCCTGTGAAGCTTGAAGTGCATCCATCGTAGGGTTGCCTACAGGATCAGTTCTCTAAGCTTTTCTCTATGCTTTACGATCACTTTCTCCTCCCGCCATATGTCTTCTCAAGTGGAAAGCGATCATTTTCACAAGCCCACAACCCGAAACCTCAGTCGAGCTATAAACGAACAGAAGCGAAGGCGAACGAGCAATAAACAGTTGCGTCCGAGGCCCACCTCGTCGATGGTCCTCTCGGATGTTTGTAACAATTTGTCACGGTGTGTTTGTGCATGTTCTGCTGTCGAAAAAGGGTTTCTTTCCCATTTCGGTTTTGTTTTCGAGTGGCATTTTCCCGAACCAGAAACTACTTCACTCCAACAGACCTACGTCCTGTGTGTTCTTCAGGTTGTAGCCGCAACACGACAAACATTTCCCAAAAGGGAAAAGAAAACGTGACACTCTCACGGCGGGAAACTTCCTCCAGCGTCAAGAGGCTGGGGAACAGATTCCTTTTCTACACTTCCACGCTCCGCAGGACGAGATTCGGTTGGTGTTGGTTTATGGGTGTGAGGTCGAACAAGGATCGGTGGTGTCACTTTCAACGACTTCACCGACAGCCAAGGGGAGGAAAGCGCGATGGGGAAAAAAGGGGCAGATGCAGGCACGTCCTTTCACTTCTCGTGTTTGCTCGATATTCTTTGTATCACATTTAACATTTGCATGCGATCGAGAGGCTATGATCATCGTTTTTCCGTGCGGATCGCTTTCCCAGGAAAGCGAAAACCCACTAATGGCGGGCACGAAGCGATCTGCCTTCCACATCTGCGCGGACCTTCGTGACAAATGGTCCGAATAAAAGTGTCAAAATAGAGCATAAATTATGCTGCCTTCAACGCGAGTTTTGTTTGTGTGTTTTTCCTCCGTTTCGTTTGCATCTTTATCTCTTCTTCTCGCTAGTCCTTTCCACTTTCTTCGAAACGGGATGCATTAACTTTGTAGGGCGTTAAGGGAAAACGCAGCATGTCACGACAAACGATCGTTAGGCGTTTGTGCATCTTCCGGGCATTGACGGATTGATCTTCTTTCTCCTTCTTTCCCCCCACTAGCGATTTCCATAACAAACACAGCGGCCTCGAGGTCGGGTTCGGGGATCGATTCCGGGTGACCTTTCTCCGCCACATCGGGGTCCCGCAAGGTGTCGACGGACATATCCCGGCGGCCCATCGGGGGTCCATCGTCCGGAAGCCCGCAACCGACGCAGAAGGCGTGCAGAAGAACCTTGAAATCGAACGAAAAAAAACCCCAGCTTGCTGCGACCCGCGGGAAGTGCGCCTGAATTTATTGGAAAATAAATTTCTATAATTATGACCCCGTTTTTCACACCTCCTTCATTGGGAGCGTTTTATCGGATTCCGGGTTTTAACGGTGACGATGTTGCACTTTCATGTTGTTTCGGTGTTGGGACGTTTTTCTAAAAATACTGTTGGCACTTTTCGAGGCAAACGCTGCTCAGGCAAGGCTTTTCCTCGACTCGTCCGAACGATCTTCTCTGATCATCCGTTGTTTGGGATGTCGCCTTTTTCGTTTGCGTCGAGCGAAATAAATAATACTTTTGCTTTTGGCTCGCTCGGTAATGTACTTCCCGGATGCTGGTGTAATAAATTTTAATGTGACGCTACCGGGTTTCAATGTTTTCGTTTCGCTCCTCTTTTCCTTTGAGACGATATCAGTGGAAAGTGGGACGATTTGGAAGGATATTTCTGCTTTTTATTATCATGTCAGACCGCCATGTGGTAAAATGTGTTTAAAATAAAAGACACATGTGGGACAATCATATCAACAGATATTCAGTAGTTCAATCATGTATTTTTCCTTTCGAATAAAATTTTATGATTATTGTCTGAAAACACGGAACATCTCCTTCTAAACCTTATCGTTCGGTTCATGTAGTAAGTAACATAACACACATTTCAATTGTTATGCTTTGCTGATGCTCGTTTTTAGATACTCGAACAGGTGATAACCGTGTTTTTTTAGTTAACATCCTTAATTTCATGCTGAATTTATTGGTGATATTTTCAGAATGGCTTAAAAATATTTCGTCCAGTAAATTAGATGTTTTTCGTTTGTTATATTACAGTAATGTTTATTTTCAAAATTTTTATTCGTTAATCGATGTACTTAATAAATATTCGTGACAATTTCCCCCAAACCCCTCTCGATTTCTTCCGTTTAATACCTTTTTCCTTACTTCCATCCTGTGCTTCGTCGTGTCCGCACTACAACTCCTTCCAATGACATCCTCAAAGTACAATTTATTTACAAACGGCCATCCTTTGATGGGGTGTGTGTAATTCTTACGGATACCAGGCGTGTTCCGGTCGGTCGCGGCAAGCGATGGCCCTCGCTCCGTGCGCCATGGCATGGTGGTGGCTTGTGGCGACCATTCCGGTTCCGGTGGCGTAGAATCCTTGGTAGTGGCCGGTGTAGGTTGGGGCGCCGGGAGGGGTGAGGGTGCTCGGGACAGCTGCCGGGGGAGGAGGAGGAGATCCGGAAAGTTGTTTGTACTTGTCGGCGAAAGAGGAAGCGGAGGCGGACGAAGAAGAGGTGCCCGAAGAGGAACCCGGTGGGGCCGGATGATGGCCCATGTAGGGCGCGGGGCTCGTCCCGAGCGGGTTGTGGTGGTGGTGATGGTGATGGTGGTGGTAGATTGGACCGAATCCACTCGCATCCGACGCGTACGGTTGGCCGAGCATGTTGCTTCCGGTGGTGGAACCCGAGGGGGTGGTGCCGTTGACGTGGTGGTGAGGGGAAAGACCGTACGGAGAAAGCGAGGAGGTGCCGCCGGAGGATGACGCTGGTGAGTTGAGCGGCGAATGGTGGCCCGGAACGAGTGAAGTTAATCCACTTCCGGTCAGCAGCCCCGAGGAGGGCACGCCTTGCTGGTGTTGGTGCAGATGCCCTTGCTGCTGTGCGTGAGGGTGGTGCGACGTTTGGTGGTGGTGGTGCAGGAGGTGGTGGTGTTGGCTTTCCGCCGACCCATTGCTCCCCCCGGAGGCTCCCGGAGGCTGATGGAGATGCTGCAGGTGGTGCTGGAGGTGGTGTAGCGAGGACTGGTGCGGGGGCTGGTGCAGCGACAAGACGGAGGCGGTGGTAGTGGGGGCGCTCAACGAGGACGAGGATGCGCACGATGTCCGGGGTGATGACGAAGCGGCGCCACCCGATGTCAGGGAAGTCATTTCACCATCCTCTGCAAGGGAAAAGGGGGGCAGAACAGAAGAGGGAAAGGAAGGCAGGAACGGCAAGTCGGTTAGTGTTGGTGTGAATGCAATTTGTGTTGAAAGGATCTTAAGTGGAGATGATCATGAAACCGGCGACATGAATGAATGAAACGAGAAAATGCACCAGACTGCAGCTTGCTCTCTCGGAAACCCGTTTGCCCGGTTTTAAGACTGCAATAAAAGTTGAAGCAATAAAAGTGCATCGTGGAAATGCCATTAAATGAAATGCACTACTTTTATGTGCAAGTTCAATCGAAACTGTGCAACGCAAAATGTAGAAGACAGCCCCAAGAATTCGCAACAAGCAGATTGCAAAGTTGATGTTTTTGGTTGGTTGCAAAGTCCACCATATGCAGGTTCGACTGTTCCTCAAGAGATACACGAAACCTCCGCTCTCTCGAGGCGTCAATTGGCACGTGCCCTCCCATCGCCTCCACCACCGAAAGCCGGTGACAAACGTCGTTTTGCTGCTCGGCGGCAAATTCTTAACACACCAAACCACAAAAAATAAACCCACAAGAGGTGTGAAGTAAAATGTGCACCATCTTTTCATCACTCGATGGAGTAATGGTCCGTACGAGCTGGCCGGGCTGTATTTCGTTGCATCCTTAGCTTTCTCTTCGGGGGATTTTCCTTTTTCTCCGGTGCTCTTTTGTTGTTCTCCTCCCAACCCACATGAGTTTCCCGTCTTGGAAGAAGTTGGAAGGAATAAAACCACGCCAGTTTTTACAACAACATCGCGAACGAACGAAACGAAACTGAAATAATTTTCCCCGTAGGAAACGATGCATCGACTGATGCGCATTCGGAGAGCAATAAAAATTGTCTCAAGTATGTTATGTTTGTGCGGAAATTTTTCCCTCCTGTCGACGCGCTCGCAATCGAGCCCGAGGACGAGCCGTGTATTTATAGGTAGTTCGTTCGTTCGTTTGTGAGGAAGCTGACTCGGGGAGGGATGGGAACGAAACAATAAGTATGCTTTCCATTACATTACGCGCCGACTTACTCTTGTAGCTGGAACTACGCTCATTTTTCAACCGATCGCCTATGGCCGGTGCTGATCGCTCCTGGGAGCTGCAATTGGGAAGAAAAAGATGGGAAAACAAAAGCGTAAGAAGAGCATTTTAATGCAACAGATGCACGAAGTACGATTATTATTTGTTAGGTTAGTTGGTTGCGGTTTCATAGATAATTAGTTCGGCTGATTTGGTATGATAATATTTATTTCACGGGCTTCTATTCTATAAATATTATGACTACTTCGTTTTTCAATTTTGATGTTGCTTTAAACATGATATTTTATTCCCAATTAGTAAAATAATAATTATTCTTTTCAACACCATTTCAATGGTTTCGATCGTTAATCGCAAGAATTATTATAGCAAGTAGTCTATTGATTAAAAGCGTGTTAAAGCTTCAAGCTATAGTTAGAAAAAAGCAATTAGTTGCTTAGAAACAGCCATTAGTTGCTTCATTTTATAGTTTTTGGTTCTGATGTTTACGTTAATAAAATTAGTTTGAATTTGGTGATTTAAGTGTCTTCCACTAAACTTTAGATTGACTTAAGCAAAACTTGACTATAACACAACAAAAAAGAGAACTTGGTGTTTTTAATTTTCTAGTTTCTGTCAATCTTATTTACTCATGGTTAAAATTCGGAGTCTGATCCTCTTAACATATGATGTTGCTCTTCATTCAAACTTCAAATTCATGTTTGAACGGCCTTTTTTCATGTTCTCCAATACCAAGTTAACAAACCATCTTCAAACGAACAATCACGATGAAATACGGCCAATATCGAACACGACCGGACGGATGCATCGTCTCTTTCGATTGATTGTAAAAGGCAAAACAACAAACACACATCGTCGAATGCGTCCATTTGGCGTGAAGATTTCCTCTCATGCTCACAACCCCTCTGGCGTCCATGCCGAACGCCGTTATCTCGTCTCAGACAGTCTGGCTAGCGCCGTGTGGAGCTTATCTGCCGAATGGAGCTGATTTTTGTTCGAAAAATAAATTCATCGCCCTGCCGTTGTTTACCGAAATCTTCGTCGGTCATTGCCTGGTGTAATGATGGTAGCTGTAAGTTCTTTCCTGAGGTGCCGTAGCAGCGCTTCAATTGATTCAATATGACCCGGTATCACTTCAATTCCGTTTATGCGAACGACGTGTTAGGCGAGCGCCAATCGATCGACGCTTTCCAAAACGTCCCAATGGGTCGCATGATCTTCCCGACGAACAATATGCGCCTCGTCCATGCACGCTGGATCGCAATCGAGAGCTCCGGATAGCATGGCCCTGATGTCTGACCAAAGCGAATCGAGTTCGCTCTTCTTGGGCAACCCCCGAAACGGGGCTTCGTCCATTTTTGGGGGAAAAAACGAGATCGTTGAAAATTATCTTATGGTGGTGAGTCCGCGATCGGATAGGCCATCGGTAAACAAACGATAGAACGAATTATGATTTATGGTTTGTTTAAAATGCTCACCCACGTACCGCCTACCACAGCCTGCACCGGAGTATCTTGTCTTCCATTAAAATACCTCCAATTTCGTGTGTTTTCCGAAAAGATGCTCCGATAAACCAGTAACCAAGTTCTTTTTGCTGCAGCCCACCTCTCTTATTAAACCCCTTTTTCCCGTCTCTGCCTACTGCGGTTCGTTCGGAAATGACGTTTGAAGATTGCAATATGTTTCCCACGAGAGCCTGACGAGGAATACAAAGGAGGCAAACCATTCTCTGCGCGGAGTCATTACTGGGAAAAAAGTGTAGAATTTCCCGAAAGCAGCATATTTCCCAAAACGCACGTGGTCTTTTCGGGAGGGCGCGAGATCGGAGGTTTTCCAGCGGAGGGTCGCGTGTTGACCAGCTGAGGCGAATCATAACTTATGGATTGTTTAAAATCCTCCCAACACTCGCGATGTACCTCTGCGCCCCTTGGATTCGTTCTGCCGAGCGTTCAGCGTTCCGGCGTTGTTTACTACTCCAAAACACTTCGCCTTCGCCTATAGTAGCAGGGCAAGAGGTGCGAGGTACCGGTGAATTAGGTGAAGGTATCTTGCTAATGGTTGCTGTTAATTTGTTTGAAATCTGTCAACCGCAATCAACCGTGATTAGCAACAGGCTTAGCATTCGATAGTTTCGAGATGTCTTTCGGACAAAATACGAGCCAGAGAATTTATTAGGTGCAAGTGAGGAGTTCCCTGACGGCAGGCAGGTGAGTTATAATGTTCGATTGCATGTTGTACTCTACGGTGGATGGTAAACACATCTCTGGAAGGAAGGAAAAGCAGGTATATCCTATTCCATTCTGGTGATTTCTATGCGATCAGGTGAAGTTAAACACATTATCGAAGAGAAAAAAGCAATCGAGTTTAAAATATTGCAACTTTCACATCAACATTCATGTTCTGCAAATTGCTTCGTCGATCAAACGATGCCAGACGATAATAATAAAAATGTAAAGGAAATGTCGTTGTTATTCAAGAAAATGACATATCTTGTTTGAGACGGTATATTCCAACAACATCGGAAAGTTAGATCCTCAACAGACGATCGTTTATGATACGAATGTAAGAGAACAAGCTCTAATTATTTTGAACCGTACTCTTGTGCTGATGTTTGGTCTTTTATTAATACCTGCAACGACTCGTGCATCTCCTGAAGCGATAGTAATGGTTCATTAGAGGGTATTCAACTCACCCCAACACTACTACGCGAAAGCGAACTAATCAAGACCTGGTAACACGCAACCGAAAGTACGAATGCAGCCAAAGGTGATAATGCATCCAAAAATGCAGCTGATTTGCTGAGCTACTGCTAGAGGTCATCTCTCGTGCGGGGTTCTAGAAGGCGGCGCTGGGGAGAATGCTGCGATAAACGGCGGGCCTACGTGGGAAGACCACTGGGACGTTATCAATGCAAATCCGCAGCCTTGGGTTGGCTATAAAAGAATGCACCGGGCGGAGGAGAAGGCATCAGTCTGACAGACGGAACGATGAGGACGCTAGCGGTGTTTGTTCTGGCGGCTACGTTGGCGCTCGCTTCGGCGGCGTTCGTGCCGAGCTCGAGCCAGGTGAAGTACGCCGAGAAGGATTTTCTACACAAGCAGGAGGATCTGCTGCTGCTGTTCCGCCATCTGTACGAGAAGGACTGGAACCCGCAGCTGGTGGCGTACGCCAAGAACTTCGCCTTCAAGGATAGCGCCGAGCTGTACAAGCACGAACCGACCGCACCGTTTGCAAAGAAGCTGTACGCGTACTACGAGCATGGTCTGCTTCCCAAGGGTGAAGTGTTCTCCGTGTACGACGAGGTGCACCGTGAGCAGGCCATCGCCCTGTTCAACGTGCTGTACCACGCCAAGGATTGGGAGACGTTCTACAAGGTGGCCGCCTGGGCTCGTTACCACGTCAACGAGGGTATGTTCGTGTACGCCCTGACCGTGGCTGTTACGCACCGACCTGATATGGCTGGGTATGTACTTCCGGCACCGTACGAGATCAGCCCGTACCACTTCATCAACACCGAAGTCGTGCAGAAGGCGCAGCAGTACAAGATGCAGGGCTACTTCGGCATGAAGAAGGTTGATGGCGTGTACACCGTCGTCATCCCGAGCAACTACACCGGGTGGTATGTGCATACCAACGCCGAGCAGAAGCTCTCTTACTTCACCGAGGATGTCGGACTGAACACCTACTACTACTACCTTCACACCGACTATCCGTTCTGGCTTGGAGGAGAGAAGTTTGGCCTACACAAGGACCGTCGCGGTGAGCTGTATCTGTTCGAGCACCAGCAGATCCTGGCCCGTTACTACCTGGAGCGCTTGTCGAACGAACTTGGCCACATTCCGGAGTTCTCGTATTTGGAACCGATCGCCACCGGTTACTACCCAGATCTGCAGTACTACAATGGACACAGCTTCCCGGCCCGTGACAACTACTACCATGTTGATCAGGAGGTGAACTTCCGTGCGATCCGTCAGGTTGTGGACTACGAGAAGCGTCTGCGTGACGTTATCGACCAGGGCTTCTTCGTACTGCCCGATGGCAAGACGGTGAACCTGAGCACTCCCGAGTCGGTTGATGTCCTCGGCAACCTGATCCAGGCGAACCCGGACAGCAGTGAGCACCGTTTCTACAAGTATGTCGCCATGTTTGCCCGCATCATCATGGGTGCGGCCATTGAGCCGGTGGATCCCCATCAGGCCATCCCGAGCGTACTCGAGCACTACGAATCGGCCATGCGTGATCCGGTGTTCTACCAGATCTACAAGCGCGTCGTAGGCTACTACTACCAGTTCAAGAACCACCTGCCAGCGTACACCTACGAGCAGCTGTACTTCCCGGGCGTGAAAGTCGAGGGTGTCGTTGTGGACAAACTGCAGACCTTCTTCGATCACTTCGACGTGGACATCACCAACGCCATCGACATCGAGCCGGAGCCGTACGTGGAAGGCAAGTACACCGGATTCGGCGAGATCGAGTATAAACCGGACCCGGTGGTCATCAAGGCGAGCACCGTGCGTCTCAACCACAAGCCGTTCACCTACAATATCAGTCTGACCGCGGAGAAGCCTGGTAAGTCGGTGGTTCGTGTGTTCCTTGGCCCCAAGTACGACGAGTACGGTGGACTCTACACGCTCAACGCTAACCGCGAGAACTTCTACGAGCTGGACTACTTCGTGCAGGAGTTGACCGCTGGCAAGAATGTGGTCACGCGTAGCTCGGTCAGCTTCAACGGCTACGTCAAGGATCGCACCAGCTTCTACGAGCTGTACCGCAAGGTGATGGCCGGCTACAAGGGTGACGAGAAGTTCCCGCTCGACATGTCCGAGGCGCACTGTGGCTTCCCGAACCGCCTGATGTTGCCCAAGGGCAAGAAGGGTGGCATGCCGTTCCAGCTGTTCGTGGTCGTGTCGCCGTTCGTCGAACCCAAGGTGCCACTGTTCACCGGTTTCGATCCGGTGCTGTCGTGTGGCGTTGGATCCGGCGCCCGCTATATGGACGGCTACGCCCTCGGATACCCACTGGATCGTCCGGTCGACGAGAAGGTGTTCTACACCGTGCCGAACGTGTACTTCCAGGATGTCGTCATCTACCACAAGTCGCAGGGTGACCTGTAAAGTAAGGCTCTCCCATACTCAAATGTAAATAAAACATGAGGTCGATCGCGATAACGCGAAAAACATACCAGCAACGACACACGGAAATGGGCCTCTTACACACTATTGGCTTTCCGAAATGTTCCCTCTACCCTCTGCTCGAGCGGGTGCTCGATTGTGATTGCGTGGTGTTTTTTGACCACCACGATCTTTCGATCATTTTCATTCCCTACCTCTCGACCCTGCCCTGCCGGTTTCCGCTTGTGTTCTCAAGGTTTTTCTCACTCAAAATTTGTTTACTCGATTTACCCTAAATTGGAGCAATCACCCAACGGAAAGAAAAGAGGCAAGGGATTTTTCCAACAACCTCCTCTTTTCGGGGGAAAATGATACACTTCGATACCCCTACGCACACACACCCACACTCACAAAGCGACCGCGCGTTCGATGGGCGGAAAAAAGTTTGATGCAATGATTAGGAGTGTTTATTTATGCTTCCAATAAAATATCGATGAAAGCCGCACTTGCCGTTTGCCGTTCGATCGTCTTTCTGCGGTTTCACTAACATGAGCCTTTTTCTTTTCTACCAGATCAGCCACATCTGGATGGCTGGGACGCATTTTCGTTCCCCATCATTAAAACGTGTCTGGCTTCGGGAGATCATATTGGGGGTGTGTTGATTGTTTTCGAAAAAAGCAAAACGATGTTCTTATGAATTTGGATACATTTAATCCCGGTGAAACCATCCTTCCCGAGCAGCATTAATCGAAGAGATTGGCGTTACATCATCGGTTAACTATAGTAACGTATTCTCGATCAAGAAACGTTACTATGGTTATCCCTTCGAATAATGCTTTAGGGGTATTTTTTTATAGAAAGAGTCGTAGAGTACGATTGGTTCATTTTCCAATACCAAACCAAACATTAACTTGGAAGTAATTGATTGATCCACAATTTCGTTACTCATCCGAAGTATCCAATAGGTACGGTCACACGAGACGAACCTTTGATGGCGAACCTTTCGCACACTATTACAAACGAATGCCAAAAAAAGGTTCGCCGAACCTTATAGCGTTCACACGTAACGAATCTTTGATGTAGTTTCATTGATAGTTGGTAAGAATAAATCAAAGTAAGCATTGTAAACAAATGGGGAAATCGAACGGAACGTCAAAAAGGTTCGCGGCAAAGGTTCGTGCTATCCACCAAAATCGGTGAACCTTTTCTGCTCGAAAAAGGTTCGCGAACTCTGCTCGATTCACTAACACATTCAAGAAAAGGTTCGCCGAGCGTCCAAATTCGAGCAGGGTTCGTCTCGTGTGACCGTACCTAATCGCATTCCTCAACTTCCACCAGCAAGATGGATTACCTAAACAAGTACGGGAGTTACGGAGACTGGATCATAAACCGGGAGCTCAGTGCTAGGTTGAGGTTGGGAAAATAAACATACGATAATCATTCGATTTAACGGTATCATTTGGAATAAATTTTGTTTTCCACCGTTCAGCCAGATCAGTTCGGAACGTGAAAAATGCTCTTGGACGTACTTCTTCTTTTACTTTTGGCAATAGAATTGAAGTGTAACGCCGGTTCGGTATGGTAGGAAGAGGATGGTACCATTTAGTAACCTTGTAAATGATGTAGTTTTTCGGTTGCATGGCCTTTGTGCCATCCGAATAGTAATAGTGCTGGCCTTCCGGTTTCATTCACTAAATGTATTAAGGTTCGTCACCTTGCGGAAACCCCGGTTTGCTTCAGTAAATGATCTTCGCTGAAGATCGCCCACACCGAGTGATGCAGCCCAAGTTGTTAAGGGCTATTTAAATGCTAATCAACTTAACACCCTTGGTTGCGTGCACGATTTTGCTGACAGGTTTTGGGTGTCTCGGAAAAATCGGCCCGTAACATAATGAAGTCAACAGAGACCGATAATAAACGCATCGTCCGTGATCGTCTATAATCGAGGCCACGACAGTACGGTTTTGTGGACATAAATAAATTTAATGAAATTAAGACAAATAATAAACTGCACGGCCCTTTTCGCTCCCTCCGAGGGAAAACGGGCGCAAAATTATTTTCTTCACGGAAAACACCCCCCTGGGAAGGTGCTGTAGCTAGACTTCTAGCCTTCCGAAGTAACGAACGGCTAGATTTTCCCGGGGACGTGGGAATGTGATGACGTACCGGTGGCACTTTTATTGCTCACCCAAAGAAACTTCTACCCTGCGCGTGAGGTGCAGATCGGAGTGGCTGATGTTTGTTTTCTGTTTCCCATGAAAACAATAACAGAAACTCCTAACGTCACCGTGTGGAAGTGGAGGCGTTCCGGTAGAAGAAGTGGCTGGCGTTTGCCGTAAAGGGGGACATTGTCGTGAAGTGAAGAAGATATTCTGAAGCGCGACAGTAAGCTGACATCTTTGAATACAGGTGTTAATTTATAGGCTAGTTCTTTGATGAATGATTTCGTAGGCGGGAAAAATAACAATCATTAAGTACGATCTAGTATCAATAAATTGTGTCTGTTACTTACTCTTCGTTGGTTTCATTATCCCGGAAGCCTTTGGCGAACGGATTGCTGACGATTTTGAGCTGCGTAACCTGTGTGTGGAATGCAGAAAAGAACACACGAAATTAAATAATATCCACCCGTCTTTTTCTCGTTCTCGAAATTAGTAACATACTTTTCAATCTCCACAAACCCACAACAGCTTCATTCAACCGGGTGGCACTTATTTATTTGTGCGGTTGGAAACCAATTATGACACTCCTCAGGGTACGATTTCCCCTCTCAAAAAAGAAAGAAAGGAAATTTATCGCCCTGACATGAAATTTTGACTCCCATTTCCAACGCGTTCTTGTACGCCTTCTCTCTCGACGTTTGATGCACGCACCAAACAATCCACTGCGACACTTTATAGCCCTCCTTCTCCTTCGTTTCACTTCAATATATCTTCTCTACTTTGTAATATCTGTCAAAATATTTAAACCCATTCATTACTTTTAATCGTTGAGGATTCTCGTCCGGATTGCTCCCGGCTACCGAATGCAGGTTTTAACTTTCGATTCGTTCTTCTTTCTTTCCCTCACGTTGTGACACGACGAACTCACCAAACCACAAGGGTTTGGTCTTCGCGGTTGCGCTTGTTTTCCGGCGCGATCTCTCGGCGTACAGGTTTTTATGATTTAGGCGTGTTTTAGAATTTACGATCACGATGATCACGGACCCGGTTTAACATGCCGCGGGTAGAACCGTTCCCAGTACACCCTCTGGGAACATTCGTCGGTGATTTACTGATCGTTTGCAATGCTACAAAGTTTTATAACCGAATAAACGCAGGATGATTGCGTGGCGTTCGCATGTTTTGCGCGCGAACGAGCTAATTTGAATTGTCAGGGTCTCCGTAATGAATGGGAGTAGCTATTTTTTTTCTATCTGCTGCAGAAATGGTTGCTGTATTGGTATGCAAGTAAACATCAATATTTTGCCTGGCCGTTCAAACTAAACTTAATAATAAACATCAATATTTGGATTATTTTATCTTTGAATTGACCGTTAATATAGAGTGTCTTTTTAACATTTGCATTTATTGGGATATAACTTTGATTCAATTTTTAACTTTACAAGTGAAGCCGAAGTATTTTCCTTCCAAACAAAAACAACACTATGCTTATGCTCCAGACCGAGTGACGTCCGTTCGGCCTTCGGGACCTCCTGAGCCGCCCAGTCTGTTCCGCGATGCAACAGTGTTTCACATCAATAATTACTCGATCATGCGCCACTCCGAGGCCTTCCTCTACGCAAACCTGTGGTGTTGGGAATCAACGAAAAAATGAAGGAGCACCAGGGCCAGGCGCAAAGATAAACATTAAACAGACCGATTCCCTAATCGTTTGTTTGCTCCAGCGTAATGGGAAAAGGAAGCTGGAATGCTTCCCAGTGTGCCGCACAGTGCCCTGGAATCTCCGCACGGTTGGAGCGTAAACATTCGCGCATGGCCATATGAATATACTACCGAGGGTCTTCGCTCCGCTGAGGCTGCACCCATATGAGCCCCTTTGGCACGCTGCGACATACTGAGACAAACCCGCGTGTTTATGCGCTAGAACGAGTACCCTGTCGGTGATCCTGCCGACTTGGAGTACCTACCCGCTGGTTCTGGTAGGCCGTGACGGCCGTGAAGGAGGTCTCCGGGAAGACGAACGTCCGGTGCGTTTGGCTATCCTTTTCGTCCTTAACACCGTTACGCGTGTAGTAGCAGACGTGCAGCCGTGGTTGATAGCGATGCATCGAGTTGAGGATGATCTGTTGGAGTTGGAGTAAACAACGTGCGCGTCACTTATCCACCGGCGGGTTTTATGTCCACACAAATATTCGCGTCACTTACGTGTCCGTTATCGTCTAGCTGGTTGTTGGTGAGCTTGAGCTTATCGAACGAAATTGTCTGCTTCATCCAGGTAGCGCCGGTGGCCGGAGAGTCGGGATGGACGCTGATGCGCGGCGGTGAGATGGGATCGGCTTTACCAGCTACGACCCAGCTCGAGCTGCAACATGGAAACGTTATCATTGATAAAGCAGGATAAATTTAACTCTGATCTATACTGAGTAAGATTACACAACATGCTGGTTATATTTGAATATCCAAAATTTTGAGGTTAGTCATCTCAGATATTTGTAACCCCTATATTTCAATCAAGCTCTTGCTGTTCGTTAGTTTTGTGGTTACTTCCAAATTAAATCTGATATACTTTGGCTTATATTCTAGCCTACAGTCAATGACCCAGTCGAAATGTTAACAGTTTCATGATGAAACCTATCCAGAACCGATATGTAATGAGGCACCGCCCAGCGATTATATCATAGCATCATGTGGTGATTAAAGGCGGGGTTAGTAATCCATGCCACATGCTCCCAACAACGAAGTGCATCCAGGGGGTGACGTTCGTTCCCAGTCCCCCTCCCCCAAGCGGCGCCTTACGTGTGGAACGCGTATCGATAGCGCTTATCGTCCAGCGGCACAAAGTCCATGATCATGAGGTACTCCGCCGCCAGGTCCAGTCCGACCACCTTCACCTGAAAGGTCGGAAACATGCGGCGGCCCGCCTTGGTGACTATCATCTCCGTGCCCTGCTCGTGGAACTTGTCCCACAAGTGCTTGCCCTCGAGGGTAACCACGGCCGATGCCAGCGACGCATGATAAGGCTTATCCGCCTCGGGCTGTCCCTTCTTGTTGTTGTTTCCGAGCGCCGCCGATGAGGGCGCCACGAGCGAGTGCTTCGTGGACGTCCTATGTCCGTTGCTACCATTTTGTATGATTGACTCTCTTCTACCACCACCGACACCACCACCACCACCACCACCGGTATCTTCATCACTTCCACCGACGTCCTCTTCGTCGGTCCTGGTGCACTCATCCTGATCCGTACCTGTCCGCTCATCGTTATCTTCCTCCGCAGGCGAACACTCATCCGCAGCATTACTGGTTACGACAGCCGTCCTCCTGGATCTGGTCACTCTGGATCTCGACTCGCCGGAGGCTCGTTGCTGTCCCTTCGCCTGGTTGCGCGATTCCAGCAGGTTTTTGTTGCTGCTGATCGTGTTGTTGTTGTTCAGTACGCCCAGATTGAGCCCGTTCAGTCCGTTGAGGGTCGCCGAACCCTGGACCGAGGCCTGCAGGCAGTGGTTACCGTTCTGCAATGGCGAGGCATTCTGGGACTCGCTGTCACAGCTGATACTGAGCTGTTCGACCTGCTCCAGCGGGTTGTACTGGCCCTTGTTGGCATTCTGGAGGCAAGCTGTACGAACGGCGAGAAAGAAACAAGAATTTAGGTGCTGTTGGTTAGTCGTCACTATTCTTAGAGGGCAAGTACATTCATGGGGGCAGGAATTTCTTGTGAGGCAAGCGATTCTTATCTTCTCGAGGTCGAGGCCAGTTGACGCTCGGATCAGTGGGGAATTAGATAAATAAAATGTTGGGGTAAAGTGTTCCATCCAACCGAAACCTTTTTGCGAAACGATTTTACGCATTCGGCCTGACTCAACCGCACACGGTTTAAAAATAACGATACCCACCTCCAGGAACTGCACATTACCCATTTATGACCCGACAAACATTTTCCGGATAAATCATAACGTTTTTTCGAAAGAGGTGGGGGACAAAGTGTTGCCGAAAAATCTCCTCAGCAATGTGCACGTGAGCACCTTTTACCAGGGGCCGTAAATTGTGCGCAAATCGAACAACGCGTCGGAACGGGTCTAGACGCAACCCCAAAAAGGCCCCCGCCGACGGAGGAAAAAAAGGGCAGGAATCGGGGGTCTGGTGGGAAACTTAAATAAAAGTGGAAAGAAAGCATGAGTCCCTCGTTGACGGAAAAGAACCCTCCCTCGACGTTTGGGTACGCGAAGGCGAAAAACTGCGCTCCAACATTAAGCAATCATCGAACATTTTTCACAGATCATAAAATTTTGACTCTTGAAAGCCATAAGTCGGCTTCCGCGATACGCGTCAAAAAAGCCGGTAGGAAAGAGCTGAACAGGGGCAGCGGGAAAAAATAAACCCACGAAAATCCCGTAATAGCTGGCCCGGTAATAATTTCTGCTTTGGCACACGAGGTAGCGGCTGAAGATGATCTTTCCGAGTATCGGGCTCGGAACCGGCGGAGACCTCAACGGCTCTACGGCGGCGAGGCAATTTTCGGCGCAATAGTTTATGGGTTTTCCCGGAATGTCGCTGCGCGCTTTTCGTGGGTCTTAAATTATTCTAAGAGTCTTGCACTTTTGCGGAAACATCGCGGAACACGGAACCATTCGGGAGCTTATGTAGGCGGCGTCTTTATTGTTTGGTTTGCAGAATTGTACAGCCGAAACATGTAGTGGGTTATTTTTGGAAGACAAAACAGACCACGAAATGCTAGTTAAAAAGTCAGAAAAATAAAATGATCTCATGTTAAATAACTAATCTGAGCTGTTGAACGAAGAAAATGTGTAAATTAAGATATTATAAAAATGGTTAAGTTGAAAACTGCTAATCTTTTATTGGTAGGTTCAAAATGCTGATTATTTTCTTTTCTTCTTTCTTTTTTTTCAAAGATTGGACACTAGATATAGATAAGATAAATTATGATTCGATTTCTAAGTTATGATTTCCCTTTACAAAATCATTATCACCCATCATTCGTTATATCTGAATCGTACTTCACACAGCTGACACAGATTTTCTTCGAATTATTTGATTTATTTCTGAAGAAATTATCATCATTAGAAAAGATAATATTTCAGTATTGAACATTCGCTTTTCCCTGACGATATTCTTGGTTTTCTTCAGTAAGTTTCCCACCCCGTCCAAAACACATGTTCTTATGCTGGGTTCAAACCAGCTTCTCCGTTCCTTTCAAAAGGTCTGGAACATAATACTGGAATGCAAACAATTTCATCGAATTAGTTGGGTACTGGCGCAGGGCGATCATCAATCAAACTGTTCGGGAAAGAATAGACCTCGTGACAAAGAAATGCTGGGTGCCTTTGAAGCTGTAGTTGGAAATGTCTTCAATTTCCATGCTCTTTTTCCCTGCTGTGTCAATGGTACCGATCGCAGCAGGTCTCGGAAGTGTTGCCTAGTAACCAAGCATCAAAGCAAGCACGCATCGCTTTGCGAATCGACCCAAAACACACACTCATAAATCTCGACGACGACGACGATGGTGACGGGTTGGCTTTTCCTTTTATTTTCATTGCTTTTTGTTGCCCCTTCCCAACGAGTGTCATGCACGGTGCAGTTTGCATCACGCCTCGATCGAAGTGTGAATGAAATGCGAACTCGTGCAACTCGATCGTGAATGACAACCCGCGCGCATGCAACCGATCCTCGGCCCCCTCCCCGGCCCTTTCACGTGCTCCCTGACTTGTGGCGGGTTTTCACTTTGAGTTTTCCAAATTGACAATTAGTTCTGCACGATTTATGTTCAAGTGTCGTTCGGTCGAGCGAATGCAATCATTTAAAATTAACAAGATATAAATCTCTTCCTCTTTCCATCCTGGGGATTGGTTTGCTGTTGATTGTTGAATATTATATAGGACTTATAAGTGAAACAATTAAGAACTAGTTAGAGCAAAACAGTATTACAAATTACGATTAGTACAGGTACCTGTAAACCGTTGAAAATAATTGAGCACTCGCTTGCAAAAGACTTATACTAAAAGAAGTATCTATAATTCTAGACTTATACTAAAAGAAGTATCTTCTTCTTCTTCTTGGCGTAACGACCTCTTGGTCATGCCTGCCTGTTAAGGGCTTACGAGACTTGTTTCCCTGTTGTACGTGGATAGTCAGTCCTCTCGTACAGGGGAGGGTCCGGTCTCGGTTGGGATTCGAACCAACGTCGTCGAGGTGGTGAGCCCCGGCGCTCATGGGCAGATTTTTCTAACCGGCGCTACCGCTCGGCTGTCGCGGACCCCCTAGAAGAAGCGGAGACTAAAAGAAGTATCTATCTTCTATTATAAAACATTTCCAACTATTCTTCCATTTTAGCCGAATATTCAATCTTTATAATGCACTATAAAGTCTCATAATATACAAGTAGTTTTTGTGGTTGAAAATGAAAGTGATAGCTACAAAGTGATACTCCATTGCTTCCTAAAATGGTGTATGAACTGCTGTAATAGGTTCCGGCTTCTTCATAATAACTATCGTCCAGACCTCTTACGATTTGTTGATTATTCTCTTAGCCAAAGGTTTCATCGCGGCGAGCAAATAAACGTGCAGTTTGTAGGTTTGGTGCGGAATTGAAACCTTCCGAGCGGAACACTCCTGAGCGCCAGGAGGACAGGTCGGCTTGGTTGATTATTTTCCTTGGTCTGCCTGGATCAATATTGATGCGCCCCCGGGGGTGGCAAGAAAAACGCTCCACATCATTCGGGCTACATTGTTTTCCCCCCAACTGCCGAAGATGATGACGTACACAGGCCCTCCAGGCCTTCCCTGGACGGATGGTGCGAGGCGCGTGCCTTGTGCCAAAAGATGTCAGCGTACCGATGATGGCGCAATTCAACCATCCCGTCCACCACCCCCGTGCCGGTGTTGATGATGTCCGAGGGCGAGTAAATGTTGTGTGTTATGGACACCTTTCAACACCGCGTCGTCCGGCGCAACCGGGAGCGCAACAAACGAGCGTGTAACGATTGCAATGCTCATCTTCGAGTCTGATTTGTGGCCAGAAACTCAGCAAAACGGTCATCCCTCGGTGGTCGACCGCCTGCCAAAGGTGGATGACCCTGCCTCAATGATCCGGCAGCGTTGAGCTGATCTCCACAGAAATCGCATCAAAATTGTTGCACTAAAGAACGAAGAACTTTTCTTCATTTTATTCAATTTTTTTTACATTTTGATTCTTTCTTTTGAAAATCGCTTCTGGATTCGGCTCTTGCAGATTCCAACTGTTTCGAAAACATAATTAAACGATTTTCCCGATCATCCAGCGATCTTCCAAGTTCGCAGCAAATTTCTTTTCCAGAACAACCCGATGCTGCGTTTTCACTTCGTTCTCCCGCGCGCTCTGGTTCGGGTTTTGGTAGGTCGAACCGGGGTCGTGTCGGGTCGCCTCATAATTTACAGTGTCATGTCCAAAGCAAATATTTATGTTGTAATTAGTTGTGTTGTTCCGTTGCCTCCGCGGGCTGCCCCGGGACTTTGTTATCGCCCTTTCTCTGTTCGTCTGCCGTCTGGAAGACGTTACTTCGATTCTTCGGTTCTGCTCTCCGGCGATCGTATTTCGTGCCGTGTCTTGCTAGCATAAGTACAGCATTGGTCGGACATTACTCTTTTTGGCTTTGTCGGGGATGAAAAGTAATGTACTCTTGGTACGTTTTTGTGTTTTAGGTTTATCTATTTCTCATAGAATGAGATGAAATGCCCTTTATGAGATTTTAGTATTAATTTTATTAATATTTCCATTAATGAACTCTTGAAAAAATTTCAAAGAAGGTTGCAGCAAAAAACTTTTCCCCCTTATGGGGTCTTTCTTGATCTCGATTGTTGAATTTTTGTTTTCACACGACGATACTGTTGGAAAACGGTAAACAAAGGCAAAGCAGGCTATAAGAACCCCTTGTCCAGTACATAGGTTAAATCCAAAGTCTCGATAAGCCAGTTATCATAAAAAAGTTATCAAAAAATTAATCAATTTCCCCGAAATTATGGATCGGACGGTCATCAATTCAGAGTTCTGGAAAATTTTAGCCAAACGTTTTTCAACAGTATTCAACAACGAAAAGGTAATCCCACCCGAAAAGTTGTTTTCCAATGGTCCAGTCTCTCTGAAGGAAATGGAAATGGAATATGGAAACAGACACATTTTATCCTGAAGTCACAACAGGATCTCTGGATATAAAGTTTGTAAACATGACCGATCGAGCGCGACGGAACAGGCCGAGACAACAAGGGTCAAATAAAACCGAAAAAAGGCAACCCTTTCGGACCCCCGGCATTCCGGCGCATACCCAAAGTTGACATCATAATTAATTCATACGCTAAATCATCGCCAACCGTCACCGCAGGGTTTTCCCGTGGCCGTTTTTCACCGCCGGCTTGATAAATCGTTCGCTTCTCGGGTGAGTTTTTCATTGGCATTCGTCTTCTCTTTTTTTCTGCGTTTTTTTAAATACGCTCTTGCTCTAATTAAGGAGATTATTAGATGTTAAGGGAACTAAACGCCGTGGGGAAATGTGGAAAAGGCACCCCACTCTGGCCCAAATGATGACTCTATTAATTAAATGCTGCAGCAAACGATGTTGCGCTGCTCGAAAGGAGAAAGAATCCTGATCGCTTCTGACGGTGGAATGTTGTGTTGGTCCTTTTCGCAATCCAACACGGTAGTGCGGTGTTACACGTCCATCATTTTTGCATATTTACATGACACTGTTGCATCACGGCTCAAGTTGGTGTATGGAACGGTGGTGTATAAACGATCTAATTAAAACCACTTAATCACAGCGTGACTTTGATTGGACTAGTTTGAACGTTTTTTGTTTTATAAAAGTGGTTTGAGAAAGTTGGGTGAAGACTAAATAATAAATGCTAGTATTGATATAGTTAACAGCAATTGGAATTATGGGATTTGTTATTACATTTGATAACTCATATCAACAATCAAATTTATCTAATTTTATTTTGTTCTTCTCTCTTTGGTTAACATAGTTCACAAAAGTTTGGGGAATCAATTATTTTCTCGTACTTCAACTCGGTAACTCAATTTTGAATGTGTCAATTGCGGTTTTATCGAAAATAAATTTAGATTAACTAAATGTTTCTTAGACACAATGGGGTGATACGCTCTTTACTAAAAATGAAACTATGTATAACATAGAAATGAATTCAATATATCCCTTTTATTACCTTCCATCGCCTTCATCGGGTTGGTGCCGTTCTTGTACGCCACCGGGTTCCAATAGTCGACCGTCGGCCCGTAGTGGTGCAGAAAGTCCGCCCCGTTCAGGTCGGCCGTCGTCGGAACCGTCCCGACCAGGCTCGAGAACGACTCGTGCAGCATCGCACCCGGCGGCCCACCGGACATGCCGACCATGCCGTCGCCGTGCCGGTGACCGTTGGAAAAATCCAGATGGTGCATCATGGTTCGATCGATGGAAAACGCACTTTCACTTCAGTTATTCAGCATCAACACATGCGCACACTTTCGTTAACACTATGCTCGTCAATTCGGCTTGCAGGATTCAAATGAAGGAAACACCACTTGAATATGAAACACTCAAAAATCATGTAAATTACTTAGACAAACTTGGTATTCGATCAACGAGACTCAGTTGTGGTACGGCTTTTCCGTTTGCTTGCTACGAAACAGCGTTTCCACAGACAATTTTCACACCTTCCACCATTTTCACTAATCGGCACCGTTCGCTGATAATTCACACCCCTTCATATCGCACTTCTTCTGTCACCAGCCGGCTCGCGACCAACGACAGACAAAGGTCGAGTGAAGCTTTATTCACACTCCCGCGGGGAGGAACCGGTTTCCTCTTTATTTTATTGCTTCGAGGACGTGCGCCTAAACAACAGTTTTCCCACCGGCAGAACGCCGTTGGCACTTGCGAAAAATTAGGAGATCTCGTGGTAGAAATAATCTCTTTTTCCAAAGAGCAAACGCTAGCTTTGTTTGTGCTTCGTCGTTTGACTCCAAAAACTACCTCCCAGGGTGCGTTATCCGGGCAAAGGTTTTTCCTTGTTTTTCCACTCCACCAGCAACCTCACCTCACCTAAAGAGCACAAGACACTGGCACGCAATACACAGCCGTCGTGGTGCGGCGCGATGGAAAATAATAATAATTAAACTTTCAACTGGCCGGGAAGATTTTCCGGCCGCGAAACGGTAGGGATCGTTCGGGAAATTGGCCGCAGCGCCGCGGGAAAGCGCCCGCCTGATGATGATCGCACAATAAAATTATAATAACCACCACTCGAGGCCCCGGGGAAAAATCGTCGGCTACCGTCGCGGAAAACTGGCCTCGGGAACTGGCGTGTTCGCGTGTGCGCGCGTTCGGGGGTTTTTCCTCGCGTTCGTACGGCGTCGAACTGCCGATCGGGATGCTGAAGCGATCGACTGCTAGCGCTTCTGTGGCATACCGTGTGTATGTAGGGGTAAGTGTGTGTGTGTGTGTGTGTGCTTCTTCGCTTGCTTCACTTGTGGACTCTTTCGCGCACGTCTTTAAAGAACATCCCTTTCGGGCACCAACCGAGCCGCGATCGTGCGAGGAAAACAGGCCGCTGTTGATTGGGAAAGATGCTGCGAGTTTTCTTCTCTTCACGATGCACTACGCAGATGCTAGAAGAAAGAAGATGGCATTTCCAAACATTGGTGCCTTTCTTCTTCATTCGCACACACACACGCGATAGATGAGAGATCGTCTCGATGCCACCGAGGAATCAGTGGAAAAGGATTGTGGTGGAGCTGGGAAAAGTCGATCGTAGGAACAGCGAAAGAGAGCTGTTTACGCCTCTAGTTTGATTATAGTTTACCTCAAAGGAGAATTGCAGATTCAAAAGTCGTTACGCCACCGGTTGGTGAAAGTGAAACTTTCTTATTTATCGGAACAAAACATTCTTGACCAACTGGAAACCGACATTGGTGGATATTTTTGTAAATAAATATTCTCTGCACAATGGTAATTAAAAATTTAACTTCAGATAAATCTGAAGAACTCTGTTTGATCAAAAAGGAAATAATGGTTTGGACATGATGTGGGGAATCTTTTATTTATCTACACTAGCCGAGCCAGATATTCCCTAAGTCTTTTCCTCAACGAATTCGAATTGAGAATCAATTCCCAAAACACGCTAAAGTGGGTGGAAATTTTAGTCCTGTTAAAGACTTTTTCCATGAAACGCTTAGGGTAAATTTGACCCTAGAGACCGGTTCTTTTATTTCAACTAAGAAAATCAGATTAGTCTAGGCCGATAACTGAACTATTATAACTATTTTCGCTCGGTTTTCCGTAATGCAGTGCCCGCAGAGAAAAATAAAAAAATGATTGGGGTTTTCCTACCAAGTAATAAAAATAAGGCTTTCGAATCGTAAAATAAAAAAGTGTATTTTTATTTATTTGAACAATGATTAGTTTTTAAATAATATTAAATAAACTGTAAGTAAAATAAAATCTCTGTACGAAAGAACACTACTTCAAGTGTCAGGTTGGTGCTTCCTTAGCTTTGGGCACCATTTTCCTTTCTCTCAGGGAGATCTTTTTGGCGACTCGTTAGCGTTCCGCCAGCCAAAGGTCGCCCGTCGAGGCCCGTCGGGTATCTCTAGATAAAATTAGTATACACTTCGCTTGCCACCGTATGACCCGAGGTTGAAATGACTGACTGATTGATTGATTGATTGATCGAACCCTGCCGCAGCTTTCCTTCGTGTTTGGTTTTGGTGGTTGATGGGAAAATTCTAAGGTCATATCTGATGGGTTTTTTGAAACTATTTTTTCTCGCATCCACCGGACGATCATCATCAATTTTGAGTGAAGTTCAGATAAATCATAAACGCACTGGCACTGGCTTTACCTTGCCCGACGTTAGCTAGCAAAAGTGTAAACGAAGGAAGATCTCAATTTCACTAATTACTTAACTTCCAGGGGAATCAAGTCAAGATGTGGGTCTTGGAAGGATAACTACAAAACCATAAAAATTAAGAAACCAGTAGTAGCAATGTATTTTAATTTGGTTGAGTTCGATCTTTAACCTGAACAAAATGCAATATTTTCCGAGATAAAAAGACTCCTTAATTAGAGAAATTTTTTTACTATGTACTTTATTTATTTGCCAGTTTTCCTTTAAATATTATAAATATTATAAACTACTTATAATATTTATATAAAATGTGGTTAAGTAAGTTCTCCTTTGCTTAGAAACCTTAAACCTTTTCTACGAACCTCTAGAGGAGGGTTGGAAAATTGTTTATCAGTCCTCCGATGGAACCTCTTTCTGGCATAAATAAACCGACACCGATCAAGCAGTGTCCACATCCGGAACTGTAGTACCACATGCTGGAACCTAAACGGTCAGAGTACTGCCCTCTGCTATATCTGGTGCTCGTTGAGTAGTTTTCAGAAAGTCCCCTTGAGAGCATCACGGAGTCATCACAGAAATTCCCTTAACATGAACATATTGGGCAGCTTCCAATGATTTAGCCTCTGAACTCTTAAATTACTAGGACAATCTGGACAAAAAGTGCAAGACTTATCTCGGGGAGTTGAACTCGTAGCTTAATACGACTAATTACATCACATTACTTACACCGGCTGCATTACATGCAGCTGCCTTCGTAAAGGTCGAAAAGTGGAGACTATTGGACGTCTGGCGTCCAAACCAAACCGGGATCGGTGGAAACTACGGCGTAGGCAAGCGATACGAAAATACATGCACCGAAAAGCGGCGGGTTTCTTGCATTCCCGCCAGCCACCGGTTCCCCGGGAACGGTCCGAGCTCGGGCCGGGTTTGCGTCGTGGCGTGGAAATGAAAAGTGTGAAAATACGCCATCTTTCGTCAGCTCGCACACTCGAAGGCAGTTCCTGTGACGTAGCCGAAGAGCTGTGCGCTTGTTCTTCGGGCCGAAACTCGGGGCTGCCTTTGGAGTCGTCGCTTTGGAGTGATGTCGAAAGACGGGCAGACGGGCCGTAGAAAAAGGGCACATCAGAAATGTAAACTTCTCCCCGCTCCGCACCGTTTGGCCTCCGTCCGCCAACTAACCAAACGGGGTCCGCTGAGCTCACTGAAGTTCACCGGTATTCGGATCGAAAGTTACGATACGGTAGCACCGATTTTCGATGTGTCACAGTGATAAACAACGCGGCCGTTACCAAAACTGGCTCGTTTTCCGGCCTGCTCGCGTACAGCCAAGTGCCCGCGGGTTAGTTAGTTTATCGTTTGATTTGTGAAGTGTTTTCCCGGGCTGGTTTATCTTAAGACAGAGTGCCGCTTCTGGTGGTCGGCGGCTTTTTTGGGAAACGCGTCCTCTGGAAACCAACCTGAGACCGAAGATTTACGGTACACCGTTTGGAGCGGGTTCTTTTTCCCAAAACGATGAATAATAAAAAGAGGTACCGAAAAGGTAGTTAAAGGTTGTAGTAGGAAATTTAACAAAAATCAGTGACCGAATTCGTGGATCAACCACTCCCAGAGTGTGTCTTGAGTGTATGTGAGTTTATTTGAACACGACTTTAATTTCCTTGCGAAAAAAGTGCTCAAAAATCCCCTCAATTGATCAACATTGCTTTTGACCTGATGAGAGTCTTTCGTAATGGTTGTTTTCGAATTGTTGGATAATTGCATGCTGCATGGACGTTTCCTCAGCCCTTCGTCTTTGTAGTTTTTCCCTCGCACATTTTTTCCTCGGTCCGGTATGACAAATCGGCGGTGCCAAACCCTTACCCAACCAAACCAAACCGTTCGACCGTCCGTCGGGGACTATTTTTATCCTCGGCACATTCACCATTCACACACGCGGCCAAGACGAATTCAATCTCCGCCGATCAGCCGCTTGCTTCGAAAACGGAAGCAAAACGAAACGGGATCTCGAGAAGGCGGAGTCCCATCGTGACAAACCCATCGCTCCGTGCCCTTGTGCCTTCTTTCGTGCGTGCACGGGCACGATCCGGCGTGGTCGGGATTTTTTCTCTTCTCGCTCACGCCGCTAGTATTTGTTTCGTCAGCATTTCTCGGCGTAGATGATGTACGAGCAGCCAATGAAGGCCTTGGTTCGATCCGGCTCCGCCGAGGAAACAATAAGTCTATGAGGAACACAGGAAAACTCCTCACACCAACAGAACAGCGTCTATTCTTGACGGTGGAAAATGGGATTGTGATAATATCTTCCAATTTGAGATATGGTTATCGAAAGCGGAGTGTGCATTCGTATCATTATGAAGTGAATCAGATGTACAACAAGATGCCTTGAATGGGGGTATAAATTAAATGACAAACTGAGAAGGAACACGCTTTTTTCTTATTTCAATGAAAGCAAAAAACATGGTGAAAAAAAATATCAAACGGGTTGTGTAATCCTCCCTAGATTAACCGTCACTACTTCCTGGGAAAAATACTTGAAATGAAAAATAAACTGTTGCTTATTCCAACTAACCGCCACAGGGAACAACAACAGCGATTGTTGGCTGAGTTTAAGCGACCGGAAAGCGTCTCGCACCACAAACATCCGCCAGCTTTATTTGCTTCTGATTTATCAACCTCGAATATGTAGATTCGATAACGTTCTGCAAAGTGTTGCCAAAAAAGATATGAAATTTCGGAGAACTCAACGGAAGCAAGTATCGCTTTCGCATACAAAGTATTCTACGCTGCGTGTGTTGAAAATGGCATATGTGTATAGGTGCAACTAATCTTATCTTATCAACAACAACTGCAGCCAACATCGACGCAACCCGGAATCGGGGTTCGATAAGGGGAACGTTTGAAAATCAGTTTATTTTCATCAGCGCATCGCAAAGGGTCTTTCCACGAGCCGTTCGGGAGAAGCCGTTTGGTTTAAAAGTTATAAGTTCCATTCCTCGAAGTACTGGCCGGTTTTCGGTTTTGCCAACAATGTACAAAAGTATTGCGATCGCAGCCGTGTTGTTGGCCTGCAGTGCCGGTAGCACATCGGCATGTAAGTGATCTGCATGCGAATGTTAGATGAATCAGAATCAGCCAAGGTGTCCGTTATCTTCGCATCACCACATGATTTTTAGGCGTGGCAAAGGCATTAAGGCTGTATGCTTGAAGAAGTGTCCTTCGCGTTTGCAAGTACATTAAAATAGTATCCTCCAGAAAGTGATCTATAACACAATAGTGATTTTCTTAAGTTTACATAACATTTACCTTAAAAGCTATACGCGATCTATTCGAAGCTTCCGAAATGTACTCCGGTGCCAGTGTGACATCACCCCGGTTTACACATTCCATGTGGGACCAGACCCTATGCAACTTTCGCTGCCAACCTTATCTTATCGTCATCTAACGATGTTACCAAATCCCACATACATTACATGCTCTAACCAACCTCTATGCTTTCCATGCCGAACGCTAATCTATTCTAGTGTCGTGCTTTACTTGCACTACATTCAACGCCACCAACTGCCTGCTGCCCATCGAGAGGCAACTAATTGTCCCGTGTCCACCAAGTCCTCAGGTGTCCGATGTATCGTGCTACACTCGAATCATCGGTAAGTGGTTGGTCGGTTGGAGAACTGAGCACCGGATGCACTTAACGGGACCATCGTTCTTTACCCTTAGGCCAGGATGTCGACCGAGGTTGTGCTAGCGAGCTGACGCAAGAGGAACGGAACAACTGTAACCTCGTGAACAACTGTCAGCTGTGCGTGAACGACGAAAACGCAACGTCCTGCAATGGGGAGGTGTTCCCGCGCGGTCGTCTGCACTGCCACCAGTGCACCGGAACCACCAACTCGACCTGCTCGGACGAGATCCAGAGCGAAGCCACCTCCTGCCTGCGCTTCGTGGCCGATGACCGGTGCTTCGTACAGGTGCGCGACAACGGCGTTACGCGAGGCTGTTTGTCGGAGAACCCGGGCTGCAACGATAGCCGCGATTGCCACGTGTGCTCCGGAAATGGATGCAACTTCAGACACTTCGAGCATAGCGCGGCCGGAAGCTTGGTTGCCCAGCTCCAGGTTCTTCTCGGCGCGGTGCTACTGAGTACCTTCGTTGCCAACAAGCTGTAGAATATTGGTGTCGAATTTGGAGCGGTTTGTAGCTCTCAGATTTGCACGCGTTTCGAAGATTGTAGTTTTTAATAAAATGTTTTCTTATCGAAACGGTTGTAATCGAAATTTGAATAAAATAAAACAATAGACACCCTAATTTCTGGAGTTAATTTATGACGATTGATTATGGAATTTAGTTATATGAATGAAATATTCTACCAGGTTATGAACTTGATCTGCATAGTTAAGAAATGTTAGAAAGTTTAGTTTTAATGTTCAACGGTTACATAAAAAGTTTTAAAATTTAGTTAGAGCTTGCTCAAAAACCCTCTAGGTGGCGCTTGTAGCAGTAATCGATCTTGTCGGAGAACTGTCGGAATTGATTGTCGGAGAACTGTCAAAGTCGGTTGTTTGACTCATTTGTTTACATTTTCCGACTGCGTAAAATTGCTTCAAGCATTTCTCAGCTTTAATTTGAACAAAACCAGTGTTTCAAAGTGAATAAAAATGTCGAAACCAGGAGAAAGAGCGCTTCAGGCAATCAAGGAACAAGACAAAACCGTTGCAGTATTCAAAACACCCGTTGTTACGAAGGCTAAGACCAAGGACAAAATCATCCTAACCGAGGAGGAATATCTACAGGTAGGTGTTGATAGTTCTCAAAAACAAATGGAACTCGTTTAATACTTCCTCTTTCTTCGTTCCCCCCGGTTTAGGAAATGGGTAAAATCATTCAGCGCGATTTCTTTCCGGATCTGCAAAAGCTGAAAGCACAGAATGAATACCTGGATGCCTTGGCGAGCAACGACGTTTTTAGGCTCAGACAGATCTTCTCCAAATACAGCTCAAAGAGGCCAAATTCGTCCAGAATTGGTAGGTATTCCGGCAGTAACTGTGTTGTGTGCATTTTTTCACAATGTAATCGTCTCTTTATAGCAAGTCCCGCTACGTTCGAAACACCTCTCCCGGATACCACACCAGCTTCGGAACTGCCCCCTTCGGTCCGATCCACATCGACCGTAAGCTCGAGCAAATCCACCAAATCCATCGGAGACAAGCACTCGTTGGACAGCTTCCTGCAGACGTACACAAGCGAAGACAATGATAGTTTTCAGGAGATTATCGAAACGGCGGATCGTAAGCTCCGGCAAAAGTTCGCCGTTCTCTACCAAGCGGAGGGATCTTCGGCGATTGAGATGAACAAATGTTTGGCCCTGCCGTCCATCGAGCAACAGTTCGATCAGCGAGAAAAGCCGAAGCAGCTGGACATGTGGACCTACACCAACAAAAACTTCATCATGTACACACCCGAAGGTGTGGAGCTGACCAAAGAGGAACAGCTGGAGATGGCCAAGCGGAAGCAAGAGATAAGCCACTCCTGTACGCGCCTTCACCGGAATCCGTTCAACGATCAGGACAGCAAACAGGCGATCGTGGAAGCGGCCAAAACGCAGGCGAAACATTTGCCTGAAAAGATCGGAGTCGATGGCAAAGTGGTGGACACGTCGAGCGACACGCCGAAGGTGCGTGGGTTTGGCTTCGTCAAGAGTCCCTCACCGTGCCCTGGTGTTACCGACAGTCCGCTTTTTACATGGGGCGAAATCGAGGGAACCCCCTTTCGTCTGGACGGTGGTGACACCCCGCTACACCCATCATCCGCCGGACCCTCTTTTCGCATAGTGGAGACATCAAAGCGCGAAAACTTGGCCCTCCAGCTGGCCGAAAAGGCGGCGGAAAAGTCACGCGAAAAGAAAGCAAAGGCAATCGAGGCAGCCCGGCGGAACATGGCGTCCCCGATGGTGCGCAGCTCGTTCGAGCGATTGGCCAGCATGTCCCCAGCGGCACGTCGATTAGCCACGAACAAGATAGGCTTTCTAAGCACACCGAGTCCTCTTCGGTCTCCGGCGCGATCGGTAGGTCTTAAAACACCTACCATGCGGGGACCGGGAAGTGCCAAAGCGCGCCATATCGTTGCTTCCCCGGTGGGAATGGTTCGCCGGAAGACACCGCTCGTGTCGGGAAGTGACCGACCGAACGTCATTTCGAAGGGTGCGGGTGCGGGTGCGGATCTCACTGACGATTTACTGGACATTCCCACCGGAGGGAAACGTCCGAAGGCCGCTGATTTCTTCTGAAAGTTTTACGCTTTCGTTGTTAAATTTAAAGTAAGAATATATAATTAAGACGAGTCTCATAACATACGTTTGTTTTGCGTTTGTTTCATCCTAAAAATAACGAAATTTTAAGAAAATTCAAATCCTATTTTAATACAGCCTTCTTGTACCTTTTCCTTATCATATGTTTTATTGCGTTTCAAACCGTTTCTACTTTACTAAACTAAAACCTACAGCGTTGAATGTTGGACGATACATTTAATGACGAAAGATTGATGTATTGACTAGAGAACAGGGGGTTTTAAATGTATAGATCGTGTTCATGATCCCCTCTATGTTTTCATCAGATCGAGCAGCAATCGCTCGATGGCCACCTCGCCGACCGTCTTCCGGAAAAGCATCTCCTGCAGCACCTTAGGGTTAGCCGCGGCCTTTATGGCCGGGAGGAGTAATAGAAGGTGACCTAGCCGGACTCCACCGCACTTTTCGTGCAACAGGGCGACGGTTTGATCCTGCAGCAGCAGCACCTCGTGGGCCGCATACAGCCGGGGTTGATCGGGCCGGAAAAGGACGAGTGCTTTCAGGCAGGCCGCCTCTCGGTAATCGATACGGGCGGCACCGAACTGTTGGATGGCACTCTGCAGCTTGACCGCCAATGGATTGCGTGCGATGAAATCTGCATTGTGGGGGAAGGAAAGTATTAGAAGAAAGGCTTTTTACCCTCATGGACTCAACACCTACCGCTGTCGATGGGAAGTCCCCATTGCGCGGCGGTGATGACAAACAACTCCGCCCAGGCCTCCTCCAAGAGGACCTTCTGATCGCTAGCAGGCAGTTGAAGAAACGAGGGTACCGTTTTGGCCCACTTGACCGCCAGGAAGAGTAGCTTGGCGGCCGATTCCAGCAGCATGTCGGTTTCACTTTTCACGAAGGCCTGCGTCGTCGGTTCCGTTCCCGCGCGAGCTCTGCCCGTCGGACTTCCACCCGGTTCCTCGCCGGTACTGCTGACTTCGTTCTCTTTGGCCGAACTGAGACTCAGGATTGAACTGATAGAGTGCATCGGAGGTGGTGCCGGTAGGACCAGCGAGTCCCCGGTGATACTGTTGAACATGGACTCGGACATGGACGTCGGTTTGCCGATGTGGTGCGACGTGGACTTCGGTGCCAGCGTGCCCGACGAGGTCGGTTGAAGTGGAACCGGAACCTGAATCGAGCCGGAAAGTGGCTGTGGCAAACTGATCGGTTGAAATGCGGTCGATGGCGGTGGGGAGAAGTGATCGAACACGTTGTTCGTTCCACCGCCGGAACTGGCGGCGGCAGCATTGGTAAGCGCCGCCGCTGATTGGGCCGCATATGGGGAAAAGAAACGGCCAGATTCGCCGAGTGGAGCGAAGCCTCCCGCTGCGGACGCCGTAATGTGCAGTGGAAGCGGAAAGAACAGATTCGTCTGGGGCAGCGAAAAGGATGCCCTCGATGCGTAGTAGTCACCGTGGGCGGACAGCGCATTGACCGCCGCCAGTGGGCCGGCGCAGTTCCGGGGAGCTCGCTCGTGTTGGACGGCTGGGTGAAGCAAAAGAATGAAAAAAGAGGAAGCCATGAAGCGAGAATGAAAAGAAACATCCATTAGAGTGTGGAAGGACCGAGGAGGGAAGAACACTAAAAGAAAGGACAAACAAGCGACACCAAGGACCAGCCGGTACGGTTCCCAGCAAGCTGATTATTACCGACGGAACGTGTCGGGTCGGGGTGAAGAGACGCTGGAGACCCTTTTGACCACTGTCTCGGTTCGATGGGTCAATGTTGTTTTGGCACGACGGGGGATGATTGTACCACAATAAGGGCCGTGGAAAGTCAACTAACTACTGATTGATTGCTAGGTTGGAAGCGGAAGTGTGGAAGCACCCTGAATGAAAAGAGAGAAATGATAACCAACACAAACCGTCTTCTGCGGAAGATTCTTGATTTACGGAAGAAACAATTTATGTGTTTAGTTTAGAGGAAATACGCTGTGAAGAATTATGTAAAAAAAGTTTTTGTATACTCGGCAAAATAATTCTAGAATGCAGCAAGATCAACTAACAATTGATATAATTTGGCATTCTATCAGAATATGCTAAGCGATGAAGATAAGCGCAATGTGTGTCAGAGTTAAGCACATTTTCTGAACTGGATAAAACACGTTTTTCTGCATTATCTACTTTCCATAAAAGCTAAAACAAATCAGTGTTAAACGTACTCGATAATATTATTTCAAGAATATTGCCCACTTTTACCATGAATATTGAGATGGAAAGTATAGCTTAAATCGACAAACTGGCCACCAACAATTGAAATTATCTTTTATTTCAAACATACCAATAAAGAACATTAAATATTTGGGATTTATTCGTATGTTAATCTTTTGATCGAACCAAGAAAAATGGTACACAACACACAAACAACAAAAATATTTCAACCAAGGATTTTAGGAGTCGTGTCGACTACATTAAAAAGTTACAAACCTCAAACTGTTAACTAAATGAATTTAATATCCATTATTTTGGTGAATAATCGATCGCCTTATGAAACATGTCAAAACCCATCATTTCCACCCGGGAAAAGTTTACCATCAGTTTGTTATCGTTAACCATCATCGTGCGTTGAGAGTGGAAACGAAATCAATTTTTACGATGTGAAGCAACCAACTGGCCAAACAGACCACGCGGATCAGAATATCCACTAACATACCGGGGGACAACTTAACAGCTTTTCGGAATGGGGTTGACAGAACTTTTTTTTCTGGTTGTGGAAAATTTGAAACCAGTCCGGGAAACCGAAACTTCCGCAGCAGAAAGTGAACACTCAAGAATTCCTTTCTGGGAGCTAACTTTCGATGCGTTCACCTTCTCAAGTAGCTTGCTTTTAAACAAATATCTCCCACTCGCCAGTAGAACCATTTTGAACCGGAGGAGGGGACAGTATTTCCGGGAAAATTGAAGAGGGTCGATTTTGGGTGAAAATTGATTGGTGAGGAAAATATGTCCTGTGTAATGTCGTTTAATTGATCACGTGAAGGGGAGTTTGTGAAATGGACATTATCTTTTTCAGTCTTTTTGTAATTATCAAGGATGACCGAAATGTGTGTCTCTTTTTCAACGTCTTTATTATTAATTCATAAATTTGCATTTGAAATGAAGATAAAATGAGACAGTAACATATGTATTATGGGAAATCTCAGCTTACTCTCTATTATCTCATCTTTTTCAGTGTCTCGCTATCGATAGCTTCGGGGATAAGATTACTTTTTGCGCTGATAAACGTTTTAAAAGCACTAACAAGGTTGTTTGTGTATATTATAAAAAACAAAATTCATTTTTGGTAATCGATAGTGGCGTTTTTCCTTGGTCGCCGGAAAGTTAAAGTTCTCTGGAGAAAGGAAAACCCATCGGACGGGTTTGTTGATTTAGCAATTAGACGAGTGTCTTATGGTAAATATTATTCCATCCACCGATGCTCTTCCCCCTGTTCCTCTCGGTGTCAATCACAGTCGGCCCGGCCAAAGAACAAAATCCTTTTTCAATTCCATCCCCCATCCGGCCGTCGGTTTCGGGGATCAGTTAGCGATCACCAGGCGGAAAACCGGAAGCGACGACAAAAGTTGTGACTCAAACAAACTGAACCTTCACCCCTACGGTGACCCTCTCCGTTTTTCCCTCCCTCGTGCGGTCGAGTGTAAACATATTTTTTCACTTCCATCCCGGAACACAGCCGCCCGCGGGGTCGTGTTTTCCCCCTTCGTGGTGGAAAAGCGGGCGCGTTCGATTTGGCGCTAATTGCGACCAGCGAACTGACGCCGGGCGGCGAGTGACAATAGAAAGAGAGAAAGGGAGAGGGGGAAAAGGAGAGATTTGTTCAAGTGATACGACAAGTGTTTGATTTCCGAGGCCACAATCGGCGCTAGGGGGAAAATCCCTTTCCCAGTTCCCTTTTCTTACCTTCCCGACGCATGTTCGCCTGGAGACACTTGGCGAAGCGACACGCCTGGCACTGGTTCCGCCGGGACACGTCCACCACACACTTGCCGCCCTCCTTGCACACGTACTCCAGGTTCCTGTGCGGGAAAGGAAGGAAGGAAGAAAGGAAAAGAATTGCCGAAACTGTTTCGAAACATCGGTAAACATCGGACACATCGGAGCGCTCCTTGATGTTCGCTGCAGAAGTTCACTTTCTCACCTTCGGATGCTGCGTTTGAAGAATCCACGGCAACCGTCGCAGGACGGAACGCCGTAGTGTTTGCCCGAAGCCCGATCTCCGCACACCTTGCACAGGACACCGGGGCCACCGCCGCCACCACCCATCTTCTGCATGCTGGAGATGTCGTTCATGTTCGAACGTTGCCACCAAGGGAAAAAGGGCTGAACGCAGGGAACGCTGTGAAAGACCGAGTTACTAATAGCTTTTCTCGATGCGTAAAATGTTTCTAGAGAGTTTTCTAAACTATACAACACTTTGCGAGTAGGAAAACCTGTCCATAAGGGGTAAGAAATCTGGGGCAAGAAAATCGAAGAACATATTAAAGATGATCACATCGTCGAGAAACTTCTTTATATTACACCAATTTTATTTTTACGAGTGGTTGGTGCACCTTTGTCACAAGACAAAACTAAGAAGTTAAGGATACCTTCAATTTCAAGAACAGTCTGATTCAGTTAGGAACCAATAAGATTGAATGATAATTTAGAAAAATTTAGCCTAAATATCTATCTTATCGAATTTTTCTAACACGTGGACATAGACTTAAAGTTTCTTCTAACAACGAAACTATTTTCATTTCAAACTCTTTAATTAGATGGGCTGTAATATGAACTCAAATTGAATATCTTCTTGTATTCATAGAAAAATTTAATTAGCTCCATTTATTTACATTTCCCACTGTTGAATCATTTCCGTTTTCATTTGTTTTTATTTGATTAGTTCCACATTATTGGAAACAATGATGTTGCGATTTATGTACATGTTTTTACATGTTCCCTGTAAAAGCGTTCTGTATGGAAAATCATGCTTTTGTTTTCTTGTCCAACATGTAAAATTGTTAAATAGAACGTGAGGAAAAACTGTTGTACAAGCGTAAATAAATACCGTTTTATAATAAAAAAATTTGTCGCAATACGTGATCAAATTCAATTTAAGCTTGCATTCATTGATGTTTTACGTTGAACTTGGGGAATAAAAGATTCTATGCACATATTTCTCTCTAAATTAGATAACCTTTGTCATTTACATGAATTGAATCCTATATTCCAATATCTATCAGTAAACAAGTCGTACCCGCAATTAACCACTTGTTTTAAATCGGAAGCGTTCCAACACACTTTTATCAGGGAATCGAAATTCGTATCACGCGATGTATAGATTTTGCTTTCATTGAAACCAGATGAAGATATCTAATCCGAACATACCATCACATTAGTCTCCGATTAATGGCACGTGGTTCATTTAACCTTCTATACCCTGAAATGTTACCTCATTATACGGCAATACACGACTCGGTTCCCTTATAAATATCATGGCCAAACAAAAAAAAAATAGACAGCTGTTGATAGTTACGAAACCAAAAACAAAAAAAATCCCTTTAACATAACCACATGCACTCATACCCGACCCTTGCCCCTGAGGGTCGTGAGGATAAAAATTCGACCCCATCCCGCACCGATTGCTTTCGCTCAATTCTTGTTTCCGGTAGATCCTTCCCGTATCGCTTGTGTGAAAGTGTCATTACCGGAGGCTAACACTTTCCCAGAGTATGAAAGGGAGAGAGAAGGAGAGAGAGGGGATAACCAATGGACAACACACAATCTAGCCGGGGACAAAAAGGGGTTGCCGTTTTCGTCGCCTTCGGACAAATCACTGGAAATTCAATAATAATGAACCGTGTTTAAATCGAACCGCCACGTGACCGAGGGAAGTACGGTTTCCCAACGGGGAAAGTTTTCCTGGAGCAACATATGTGACGAAATTTGTTGAACATTTTTTAAGCAGAAACAAAACACCATACATGAAGAATGTTGTTCTGGTTGGCCGATTCCGTGTGCAATGTGTGTGATGATGGATGAGAGATGGAAAATGCTTTTTTGATTAATTTTATAACCACATATTTTGGTAAAAGAAAAGTGGTTATAAAAAGCGAATGATGATTGATTTTCGATAGGACATTTAGAAAAATATATTCTCCAGAAATATTCAACGGAAAGGATTCACTTTTCTGAAAAGCTTTTCCTCAACTCACGGTAAAAGTCAAATTTCATATCCTTGCTTCCATCGACTCTAATTACGGAGGTGAATAATTGATATCTTCCTCAGGCGGAAGATATTAATTTCCCATCATTGCTCAGGTGCACGGACCGAGGTTGTTGGTCACCACCGGAACCAGGAAAATCCACCCCCTAACGTGCGGGGGTTGAAAATCGACAGCACACATGCCACGAACACGGACAATTATGATTACCTTCCGAGAATTCTTGTTTGGGGTCGAGTGGCACTGGACTGAACAGAAAACAAAAGGTTTTCCTCCCGCCCAGAAAGGGGAAAAACAATGGCGCGTGCGGGAAATTATTCGGTAAACGGTTTGACTTTTCACTTTCCGTGTCCTCCTAAAAGGTCTCCAGGTCTCAGCCCTTAGGGTGAAATGTGAGTAACTTTTAACCGCCGGAAGGAAGGACTTTCCATCGGTTTGTTGGAAAAACAGGGTGTAATCACGCACCGGGAACGTTATTTTTGACGGGCAAATTAAACGTTACGATTTGTGGTTAGAAGTGACTTTCAATATTTGTGCAAATATATAATTGAATATGAAATAATTGAAATTATCTTTAGCCGGCACACACGCAGGTGCAAAGAGACAGTAAAATTGAAAATTATTTTTCTCCTACTACATAAACCACTCCCGTTATCGAATAGCATAATGGATGAAAACCTTTGTACCCGATTTTTCGTTCAATTGTTATTCCTTTACGCCCAAGTAATCCCGGAATAGCGTCACCATTGAACCGGGATGACTTGTCGGAATAATATGGAAAACCATCGGCACTCGACGATACACGACGACGCGAAATCAATTGACTTTCCCTATTGAGCCTGATTGATGTTCATTGATGAGAGCGAGGAAAATTGAGAGTGTTAAAAAAATTAGCATTTTATCAACTCATGGAGAATTCCGGCAGCTGCTACCAAACTTTCGTCGGTTAAAAATCGTCGGAAGGATTTTGTGCACGATTGAATCAATATTAAAAATGAAATTCGAACAAACAGGAGAAATTTTACTGTCAGCCTCTTTACCAATAGATATCCTAGTTCAATTTTTAAATAGTTAAGACATAATACGCAAGTAATTGGAATTAACGTCGAATGGAAATTGGTTTTATTAGGCTTATGCCTGGATCCAAAGGCTAAAGGAAATCCTATCTTTTATACGATTTCTTTGTTTATAGTTAAAATTATACTTTTATTTATACACAGACACTTTTAAAATTTGCACAATCAGCGACAAATTTTGAAATAACTTTAGTTTCGACAACTTACCGGCGGCTTTTTTTTATGTTCCTTTCTGTTCCCGTATCCTTTTTTACTTGTTCTCTCACTTTTAGAATAAATTCCACTGAGAAAGTTAAAGTAATTCACATAACACACATCATGCACGAACAAAATACTGCTTTGAGGCCAATGGATGTCCTTTAAACTTCTGATGAACGGACGGACAGAACCAAGAAGACACTTGTCCAGAATGACGTCCCGTTTGCGATTGATTGTCGAACGTGTGTTTTGCGATGCTTGTTGCGAGCGATGGTGGCCTGGTTTTTGGGGTTTGACCTCCGACCTGCCCCGATCTGGCTGTGATCGGAATTCATCCTGCTGCCACTTGCATGTCCTTTTCCCGCTACGCTCCGGAACATGAATGTATTTCGCTTCCCTCCCGGGGATTGATTCCGTTGCCGCGCGGAAAAAGTAGGTGTGGTTTACAGTTCCACAGAGCGCATGAGTCCTGGACAAGGATAGCTTTCCCCTAAAGGACGAATGGAGGAAAGGGGTTGACTGAACGCGGACTGACTTTATGCCCGAACCGGTGTTGACCGGCAGCCACCATCTTCGCCGTCGTCCTCGTCGTCGAGGACATGCCAAACGGCCAAAAGGACACGGAACGGTCAGATCGCGTCAGTTGCCGGCACAAAAGGACAGCGATTGCTCATCCAAACAGTTTCCAAGGGGAGTTCGGTTGTGCCGTGTCCTGGAGGAACTGTGCGCCATCATGGAGGTGGATGACTCCTCCCACCGGGGATCCTTATTGTGGGGATGCATAATTTATCGCAGACCTTCCGCTCACCGGGATTAAGCGTGCACAGGACACTTATTGCGTGGAATATAAATAAGAATGAAAGAACTGTTTATTGCCGGATCGATCGATTGTCATTCAAGAGAATGAAGTTAATTATCATTAAAGAAAACTAATTGACTTTCAATAGCTATTGCTCGGTTGGGTCGGTATAGATGACAAAAGCAAAGATTGTGTGTTAAGATATATAAAAATAGATTACAAAATGTTGTTGACGCTATTTAAATTGTATATTATGAATGATATACGTAGGGGTACTGTAGAATGAATGAAACCTAGTTTGCTTTGTGAGGTTTCAATTTTTATTTTTACCTAAATTTTAGAACTTTTATGGATAGTCTTATACCTTTAACGAGGCTATTTCTTCTTTTCCACATATTTTCTTAAGCAAACAATGTGCGCATTTCATGATTACGTTTTCGTCGCTACGTACGCTACGTTTTGGTAATTATTACTATTTTTATCCAGGTCGTGTACCTTACTTTCAATGTTACCACCCTCCCATCGGTTTCATCTGCCCAAGAGTGGATCAATCGTCATTTAAAAACGTTTCGGCATGGTTCCGCGAAACAATTGATCCCAGGTCCAGCATGTGCGAGTGAAGGTCTGCGACTTCTTTTATGTTAACCACATCCTCCGACACTCTTTGGCGATTTTTAACTAAGTAATTAATGAATGGCTTATTATGACATATTTCAACAATTTCCATCCTTTTCACATTCACTAATTTTATATTTTTGTTTTTGATGATTTACAATCAATTGTTTTATTTGTATGATTTGTAGAATTGCACAATAAACATTTCCATGATTTAAAAAATATGGAAATCGATGACAAATTAACTGAAAACAACTGTAAAGAGGTTTGACATTCGCTGTCGACTGAAAAAGACTGTAACAGCTGATAGCGTCAAAGCAAGTGGTAAACAAAACAGGTGAGGAACAACTTGTGTAGCCATGGTTACGGGTCTTTAAACTAACATGGTCTATTTCCGATATTTAAAAGTATTTCGAAAAACATATTGGTTAGATTTATTTAAAAGCAAAACAAATAACTGATTATAATGTTTAGTTCAACTACTTGTGTGGTGTTTCTCAAGTGTTCACAAATACGTCTCCGCACCATTATCATTCGCAAGCAGACTGATAAGCGATGATGTTTACCATATGCCCATCAATTGCAACCGAATGAAGTGTTTTGCAATTCCGTTCTAGTTTTCTTCCTATCGTTGCTGCCAACGGATCGTTCAGAAAATGTCTTCTACCAACGCGCTTCCGGATACCTTCGTTGAAGGCTTTCACGATGAGCAGTTTGTGAAACGTATGGAATATGTTCCGTTCGGTCGAACGGGACTGAAAGTGTCGAAGATATCCCTTGGTACTGGAACACTTAGTCAACTGTACGGGTAAGTATATTTTCCTTTCACTCGAAGTTCTGTTTCATCTACTATGTTAATTTTGTTTTCGTTATTTAGGGATCTGGATGAAACGGAAGGTATAGCAGCGGTTCAGCTGGCGGTACGACGCGGTATAAACTACATCGATACGGCACCCTTCTACGGCCAGGGTCGCTCGGAAGAGGTTCTTGGCAAGGCGCTGAGAACGATTCCTCGTGGTGCTTACTACGTGGCCACGAAAGTCGCACGCTACGAACGGGACTTTGAGCGGATGTTTGATTATTCTGCGAAGAAAACCCGGGAAAGCGTTGACAAAAGTCTCAAGCTACTTGGAGTGGACTACATCGATGTAGTCCAAATCCACGACATCGAGTTTGCGCCCAACCTGGAGGTGGTACTGCAGGAAACGCTACCCACACTAGAAGCGCTACGCAAAGAGGGAAAAATAAAATACATCGGTGTGTCCGCCTATCCGATGGACATCCTGAAGCAGGCCATCTCGGAAGTACCCGGACGGTTCGACACCGTTCTATGCTATTCCCGAAACACTCTGTTCGATGATTCGTTGAAAGATTTTCTGCCTTTCTTTTTGGAAAATCGACTAGCTGTCATTTGTGCCTCCGGACATGCCATGGGTCTGCTGACGAACGCTGGCCCTCAACCGTGGCATCCGGCGCACGAGCAAACGAAAGTCGTCTGCCGGGAAGCGGCAGAGTACTGCCGACAGAATGGTGTAGAACTTGGTAAGCTGGCGATGCATCACTTCATCCAACTGGCTGGACCTTCGACATTCCTCAGTGGAATGCAAACGCAACAGCTAGTGACCATTAATCTGGACGCTTTCTTCTCCGGCCTAACGGTAAAGGAGGCGGAAGTGATAGCCTATCTGAAGGAAAGGTCAGTAAGAACTCACGTTAGGTTTCGGATGCAATTTACTAATTTCGTTTACTTTTTTCATCCTTGATTGTTGCGTCTTTAGCGTGTTTACGAAGATAGAGAAAACTCACTGGGAAGGCGTTGAGGTGGAAATTGTCCGAGCGGCTTTAAAAGGCGTCACAAAATGATCCAACTGTTCGTGTTTGATAATAAAAATACATTCATCAAAAACCACTCCCAAAGAAAAGTTTATCTGTAAAGACATGATGTACAAATGATTACTCCCTGTTACGGCCTTACTGGAACTGAAAGCATTACCCGGAAAGCATTACCATGGGAACACATTTTCCGAGCTCCACAACATCGTACAATCTGAACCAACGTCCGCGTGTTGCTTGGATGCTGCTTGACTTACTGACTTACTGGTCCGGTTGGCGAAAAGCTTTCCTATTTTTCCTCCCGAGAGAGAAAAACCGGTTATCCTGCCCTGATGTAACGACAAGTAATGTTGTTCACGTGCACAATCTTCCTGATCGGAGACCAGTTCCACGCCAAGTGCAGGGCTTGTTAAGCGGGGGACCACTTACGCACTAGTAGCCTACATCCGATGATCGGTTGCCCGTAGTAACCGGTCATTACATTTATCGTCCATGATCGATGGGAAACACCGGTTGCTGAGTATCGGGGGATCAGGGCGTACCATAATAAACCATTTCTTTATGATAGATGGTTAAGTTGATTGATTAATTTGTACGAAAATAACATACAATTTTTTAGGCCAGAGATGGATAGCTTAATTGAAAACTATTAATTTCTAAATTATACAGGTTAACACGTTTTCTTCACTCCAATGAATTTTTTTACAGGAAGTACAAATAAAAATGTTTCCGATCGGATCAGCTACTCCAAGTTGCCGACAAGTACGTCAAGCCCGAGTGTGACATAATCAACTCCAAAGAACCCCCCAAGGCTTGGCCCGTCGGGGGGCACATGTTGCGCAATCGAGGAAGATGTCCGCAGTACGGTCGCGTGTGGAGTACGGAATCCATTAGAGCGGCAATGAAACATAAATTATGGTTTGGTTTTATTTTCCCTTTCTACACAAACAAACTACTACATGCTGCTGAATGAGTCCATGAGAAGGTCCCATTATTCCTCCCGAACCTCCTCGATTGCTGGTACTTTGATCTTCGATGGGCCATTTCGTTTAGGAAAAACCATTTTTCGTTTAGGGAAACGGCATCAAGTGCTTCCTTGCCCTTCGTATTTGGACCTTTTTTATGAAAACCTGTTACATTGGAGCACCTGAGTGCCAAGGGCTTGCGCTTGGCCATGCTTTCGTTCTCACTTCACGATAAAAACGAACGAAGCGAGACGGAACCGTCGCTTGAAAAGCTCTTCATGTTTAGTGATCCGCGCTGAGGTTGCATGCGACAGGAATATTATATTGAAAAGTATATAAAACTATTGAAATGATAAGTTGTCCATTTTAAAAGCCATCGTTGTAGAAAATTAAAATTGATGCCTAAAATAAAACCGATCAGGAAATGGAACCAATCTTACCTTCACTTGAAAAAGCGACAAAACACACAAACACGTGTCGGCCCTTTGACTGATCGACGCTAACGTGGAGTGTAACAACCGCACGGGCCACATTGTGTGCCGCATTTGGTATGCACCATGCACCACTGAATCACTCACGGCAGGGTGTTGGAGATGATTGTTTAGCAGACAAATTATGCACCTCGACAGGTGTCCGCTTGGATGGCGGTGTTTGCGGTTTACCACTGTTTACAATTAGGAAATCATTATTGCAGGTCCCGGTGGCAGGAAATGGGTGGGTCAGGGCGGAAATCCGAAGGCTTCAGCGAGTTGGATCCAGTTTTTAGATAATGGAAAACGATAAGGGATTCAATCAAAATGGGCCATTTACGGAGAGGATTCGGGTGGTAAGAGTTGGATCAAAGAAGGTAGGAGACTTTTAAATATTATTTAAGTATAGTTAAACTTAAGTTTAAACGTGCCTAAGTGTGCCTACTCCTAAAAGGCACAGTTCCTGAAATTGGCGCCTTCCTTTGATTATACATTTTATGTCGATCGAATTTGACGGCCAGAAAATAAAGACGGAATCAAATTTGAACTATTCCAATTAAGGAATGGCCGTTGGGAAACGGTAAACATATCCTGACGCCGCGGCGTTACGTAAACCCGAATGCAATGTGGTTTATCATTTGGGCGAGTCAGTAAACCGATTCCGCAACTCCCACCGGATGACACGCGAAAGCCCTAGCGCGAAACGCCCAACGTACGGAAGTGTACGCATTTTCCGAAAGGGCCGACCGCACAGTTTCGCACAATCGCTATCACTTTTCTTTTTTTTTTTTTTAATCAAATGACGCTTCGATTGCGCCGATCGGCAACGCGAGCGAATGCATTTTCCTGCCAATTTTCCGCAAATAAAAAAAGGAAAGGACGTCGCTCACCGCGTGCCATCGATCGCCGATCGTGGTTTACCACTTTCCACGCTGGTCCGCACGTGGAGAGATGGAACATTTTGGCGCGCGCTCGTGTTTTGGAATCTGCGTGTTTCTCGCGGGAGCTCAACTCGGCCAACCGAGGGGGGATACCACGATCGTGGACTGATCGCGAGCCCTCTCCACTCCGCGCGTACACCACTACCATCACGCGGATATATAATATTGGCCGCGCCGGTCACGATCATGCTCAGTCAGCGGTACGCCGTGGAACTGCGAACATCAAACGGGTTTTTCGATCGTTAAACTTTTCTTCTCCACCGGAAACCCGTTATCGCATCGTGGTCTGTCCGTCGTGTCTGTGCTATACTCGATAGTGTTTTCAATCAGAAGAAATATTACATTCCAACCAACGATGGCCATCGAGAAGAGTGCCGTAGCTGCCGTCTGTTGCTGTCTTTTGCTGCTTCCGGCGTACAGTGTTCTTGCTAAAAGCTCGGAGGAAAAATCGGAAGGTTAGTTGTGTGCTTTCACCGGACAACAAGTGCGTTCTACATCGAACTCTTTACCGAGTCAAGTGAACGATTCCGCTATGACTCACCTGTGAAGGAAAGTGGTAATCTGATGGTTCACTGTGTTGTCCATGAGTAACGGATCCACCTCAACCATCATCAACGCACTACGTCATCGCGGTGTGTCTTCTTGTTGTTCCGCTTCGTCTCAGACGTCTCAGGCGTTCTGGTCAGATGGTTTCTTTTGCCATCTCCACAAGGGAACCGGTTTTTGGATGTACTCGTTTGCTTCACGCCGCGTGCTGTGTTGTGAACCCTTGCGGTTTGCTTTAAAGGCGGTGAAAAATTACCAAAAACAAACTGATTCTTTGTAGGATGAAAAACGTTTTCATTTTTGAAAACATTCATTGGTTTACAACTCCTATTACCTGCATTTATTCTTACACTTTCAAACCTTTTAGTGTACAGTTCAGAACCCAATCTCAATGATTTATTTTCCGTCTCCAACTGTTCACCGTTTAGAGAGCCTTTTCGAGCAGGACTTAGGCGACCAGTTCAAGATCGATGCGTCGACGCAGGGTCTGCAGAAGGTGAACCTTCGATGCGGGGCCGATTCGATGCGCATCGAGCTGAAGACGGAGGAAGACTTCCAGGGCGTCATGTACACACGGGGTAGCTACTACAAGCAGACGAAGCCGTGCTTCGTGAAACCGGAACGAGCCGGCCGGACGCTCGAGATGAAGTTTAACCTCGACCAATGCCAGACGGTAAACAACGGCGAGGTGTACTCGAACATTGTGGTCGTCCAGCACGATCCGGACATCGTTACGCCCGGGGATGCTGCGTTCGCCGTCGAGTGCGATTTCCGCAAGCCGCGCGGAGTGACGGTCAGCTCGGAGATTCAGGCACGCGATAGGTAAGGACGACAAGGAGGACGGCGTGGTAGATAGGAGGAGGGGTGGGAGATGGGCGTAGTGTGAAGGTATCTTTCGAAGATCCTCTAGGCTGTAGGCTTTCGTATCCTGTAAGGTTTACTTGCAAGTAGGCTATGAAGTATTCACACAACAACTCTATTCATCTTTTCACGCAAAACCTAAAACAAACAACAACAAACGATGCACAAATCGAACCGGAAAATGCAACACCAACGCACCAACACCAAACACGTATACGCCACACACGCGGACACAGCGATCAGACACCAGCGTCACGCATCACACTAACCAGTCCGGACCCGTCAGCGAACGCACACGCGCCGAACGAGCACAATTCGGTCCACAGCACTTCCGGTTCGGTCACGTTCGTACCGAGCCGCTTCCGGAACGGCACACAGTCGCTTCCGGAGCAGCGCGTCCGGGGGACGGTCGAAACGGTCGAAATTCACACAACACAACAGCCACCAACAACACAGGATCATCGTGACGAGTTGTGAGAACTGCCAAGATGTGTGTGCATGAGTCCCAAAGTATGAAAGGGAATTCGTGAGATAATTTATTAAAAAAAGATAAACCAACGCCTGCGTGGATGCACAGCGACAAACATAGACTTCCCAGTAACATCCCGGAAGAATGTTCAGTCATCGAACGATGCTCACCTTTGCGACTACTAATCCTTCTTTTTGTTCAAACCGATGTGTGTTTCCACAGCCTTGAAACAGCGAAAGCAAACGCAACCGCCACCTATCCTCCTACCGACTGAAAAGCAACCGACCCTTCTCCCCCCCAATTACTACTAACCCCAACGGTGCTACGGTTACACATTGGCAGTAAAGTTCCTTCCGGATACGGAATCCTCCCCAAATCCCAACGAACTAACCAACACCCACCGCAGAAGAATGTGAAAATGACGATTTTCCTTCCACCGAAAAAGTAGTAGGGTGAAAAAGAATGAATGTTCTCTTGGCTGTTACCACTTTCGTTAGTCACTGTTGTAAGTGACAAAGTAGAGTAAAAAGAAGTTGTTTCCTATAAATAAAAAAACGTTATAAAAGGATTATACAACCCTTGTGGTGATATTTATCAGTTGAAAGAACATATTGTTTAATAGACGCTGTTTAATGAGAGTGTGGCAGAATAGAGAAATTGAATTCGATGGAATCGATAGTTATTAAACTTGAGCCTAATTCTTGTGCTGTATTGAAAATTTGTAGGCCATGGAAACGTTTACCAAATTGCATAGAAAAGTTCGGAATTACACAAGCACGATATCACATGAATCCGTTCAGTATGAGCTAGATTTGTTTTACTTTTTATCGCGGTTTAACTGTTTCATTAGTTCTTATTCATTGTAGCGGAACAACATAACTTGCTTTAGTTTTATACACAATCTTCTCTCCACGCCCCAGCATAACGATGGGCCTTCACTTCCCTCGCTTCGTTCCGGAGTCATCATCAGTGTAAATATGTTGATGGCATCCTTCCCTTTCCATTTGTTCCTTACTTCCATCCTATAATGCTGCGTGCCCTCCTGCTGCTGGTTTGTGTTTTTGTTATTATTTCGCTATTCAACCGTCCGCTTCCGTATCTCATCCTTTGCGTCGCGACACTGGAAACAAAAGCTGTTTTTAAGGTACACAAGCGGAGTTATCTGACCTACCTTTCCTTCTTCGTATCTCAATCACGAGAACAGCTTTACACAAAGCTTAGTACGACTCGTTGATTTTTGTTTTGTTTCAGTAATCCTACACTATCCCTCTTTTCATTTCCTCTATCGTCTGTTCAATCCGGCATCTTTAACTCTTTGTGACCACCATTCGTTTCTGCTGTAAATAGAGCCCAAAGATTACAAAAAAAAACACATTTCAAACTAAATGAAACGATATTCGAATTGGATCTTTGTAATAGTACAATCCTACTCTTCTCCACTGCACACTTTCACTTGCATTTTCTTTTAGTGCTTCCCTATCTATACACAAATTTTACTCTGTTGTCCTTTGTTGTCCAATAAATCTCCTCAACCAGTCTGGGGTTGTTTGCCAAGTTTTATTTCATATCATTTTCGCTAATATGTTTCTCTTTACTTTTTACACTATATCATTTTTAAATTATTATCAAATAAGTTTGGTTTCCTTTTCAAATCCCCTCCGTCATACACAGAGCTTCTTTCCTATCGTGTTTCTTTTTCTGTTCGTCCCATCGCTTACATTTCCTTCGCGCCATGTGCCTCTTCTGTTGGTAATCCGACAGTATTATTAAAGTTTAACGTTAAAATCCTTTAAGTTTAAGTCACGCATACGGTTCCTGCTTCCTCATTCTTTTCTCCTTTTGCCATTCGGTTTCGTCCGTGCACTGTGGATTGCCCTCATGTTATTGCAGCAGTGCACCGACACGTATGCCAATCAGTTCACATCACAACTTCCCAATGTTTAGTTCTGTTTCTTTACCAAAGCGAAACGAAGAGTACAATAACAGATACACTGTCCAAATTAAAAATAACTACCATTGAGTGCTGGGGGAGACTGGGGTGGAAAACGATGAGTGGAAACGAACGAAAACCATAAGGATGGAGATAGACTTCGCGACACATGTTCATATCTTTAACTGTTTTGCAGTTTTTCTTATCTGCCTATATTCTTGTTAGTTTTTGGTATCTTCGACGATATACTCTACTAGATGAGAGAAGAGATATTGTAAAACCGGAAAAAGGGTAAAACTGTCACACTAGCCGAAGCAGGGCAGATATTTTCTTTTGTTACAAGTGGCTTTTGTAGGCGAATTCGCGTGTTTTCCATTCCTACTACTCAATGAAGCGGCTGGTTGGTAATTAGTTCTGCTGGCTATTGGTTTGTACTTACATCCTACAGGTAATGTGCCTTCGTTACCCTTTCCTCCTCTTTCATCGATTTTCATATGCTGCCATCGCTTACCGTCTTCGTTTTACATTGAAAATTAATGTTCCCTAGCGGTTCCCCTTCCTTCTTCATGCTTTGCTCTGGGTCGCCAAAAAAGAAACGAACCCAAACCCATCCACGTGTAGCTTCGCTTGTTGCTTTAACTTTTTTTCCACCATAACTTTGGAAACCAAACTCGGCGGCTTTTATATATCACACACGCAACAAAAGAATCGTAGCAACACCATGCCTTTCCCCCCGCCGTACCTGACCGTTGGGCGACTATCTGAGCTACGATTCCTTCCTTTACTCACTAACCAAACCGACCTCCCGCTGGACGGTTTGCAAAGGAACGTCGGTGGCGAGGAGAGTGGCCGCAACCGGAGAATCGTTTGCACTGCTTCGATCGACCGGCGTAGATGGTTCGTCTTCCTTCGCTTCTTCGGCCAACTCTTCGGCCGCCTCCAGCGTGGCATCTTCGGCTTCCTTTTCCGGTTCCTCCAGGGTAGCGGCAGCGTCTTCAGTCTTGTGAGCTTCATCCTCAGCCACCGTCGTCGTCACCGCTGCCGCCACTGTCGGCTCGTCCTCGGTGGTTTCCTCTTCCTCGATGCTTTCGTTGCTACTGTCTCGCTTGGTCGCGTGCAGTTTGCCCGTGCTGCTCCCTGCAGATCCGGATCCGCCTTTCAGTAGCTTCGGGTCAGTCGCACGAAGTGACTCCGAGTCGCCGATTCCATCGCCGCTCGGGCGCAGCACCAGGTACAGCAGGATGTCCGACAGCGAGATGATGCCGATCACCTTCTTCTCGTCGTCCACCACCACCAACCGGTGCACCTCGACCCGCACGATGCGCTCCATGATGGTGAAGAGCGTCTCGTCCAGCTTGCAGCTGTGTACGCCCTCGAACCACGCGTTTCGATGTTCGTTTGCCTTGTGCAGCGACACGTCCAGATCGTTGTACGTTTTCTCGGCGGCCAAATTCTACAAAAAAAAAAAAATCGCACTTCGTCAAAAAGTGGTCACTCGAAAGACGAGCGATTGTTTACTCACGATGACATCAAACTTGGCATAGATATCCTTCAGATGGCCCTCACTGTCCACCAGCGGAAGTGCGGAGACACGCCGGTCCACAAACTTGTGCAGCGCCGTAATTATGCTAGTGTCCTCTGTGGCCGTCTCGATGTTGTCGTAACTGCCGATGCGTATCTCTCGTAGGGTTTTCTGCATATAGGATGGCTTTGGTAGTTCTTTTATCTGCGCGGTGATAGAAAAAGGGATTAGTACCACGTTGAAGAACCGAATGCCGATGTGTTTTACTTACATATAAAAATAGGAATCTAAGTATCCTTTTGTGGGTCAATATATACAAAACGTTGCCGGTGTTCGGGTCGATCACGGGCAGCCGATGGATCCGGTTGTGCACCAGCATTTTGATGGCATCGTACAACGACGCGTCTGGGCCGATGCTGACGAGCTTTTTCACGTCATCCTGAAGCACTTCTGTAGAAACAAAAAAAAGAGCAAAACATTAGTTTGTACGTTCCGGGAGGTTTTCTGCGCGACCGAACTTACTCCTCCAAGTGTCCAGCTTATGCTCCTCGAGCTCGTCCATCGACGCGTTCGGTGATTTGTAATACATTTTTAGAATCTTGATGAAGTCGGTGATCGTCAGCATGCCGACAAACTCCTGGCGCTGCGAGTCCCAGAGCGGAGCCGCCCGGACACCGTTGTAGACGAGCGCGTAGAAGGCCTTCTTCACCAGCAGCTGCGTGTCAAACACGACCAGCTTGGCCGAGGTCGGCACTAGATCGTAGCACTTATGAAATCGGAAGAACTTGACGAATATCTGTGACTCATCTTCCTCTGTAAGAATCGAAACGAAATGTCGGATGGTGAGTAGATGAAATAGCGTAACGGGATCGAAAGGATGCAACGAATTAAAGCTCCACGTGTCGCCACCTGCCCCCCAGCCCCGCACGCCAACCTTTCTTAAGCAACTCGGCCAGGTGCTGCTTCCAGGCGGACGAAACCGCCTCGAACTCCTTTATGCTCTCCAGCGGGTACGTTTCGGTGTCGAAGAAATCGTGGTAGCCGGCCCCCAGAACCAGCCGGCCGGCGTAGTTCGAGTAGAAATGCAGTACGGGCCATGGCTCCCGGCTGGCAAACCAGCGCCGCCTGCAGCCATAGTTGGAGCGTTTCTTATGGTTACTAATTTTCTTAAAGTTTGGATTCACATAACACACTGCACCGAGCGACGGGGACCAGCAGATCGGCGGAAAGGTAAACATAAAACTATTAAGCAACGAGATCGAGAACCGGGTGTGCCCATTTGGTGGACGGTACGCTTGACTGAAGATGTGTGTTTGTGTATGAGGAGAGCCTTTTAGTTTGGTGGTTCTGTGAGAAACGAGGCAACACCTGGAAGGGTTTTGGCGATTACTTTTAAATTTCAGTTAGTCTACTGGAGACAGGAGTATGAATACAAGTGCAACGTGTTTTGTACATGCGTTAAGGGCTAACATACAGCAGAGCGAACCGGAGATTTAATTACCGACGTGTGGAAAACATTGAGTCGCATAAAAGAAAGGTCATTCACACGATTCACAGGTTTTCCGTCAGTCGCTAATCCACACCGCAGGATCGCTCTCTTCTTGGGGTTATGGAATACTTTCAGATTTTGTTTTTAAAGCCACCAAAACTACTGCTACTGCCGCTGTCATCGTGCCCGGGTACGGCATCCGGAGCGTGGCCACTGCAGGTTATGCAGCAGCTGCTACACTGACTGATGCTGCTGGCACTAGAGCACGCGGAACTGGTGAACGTCGTCCGGCTGGCAGCGCTGTCTATTCGGTCGATTACGTCGCTCCCGATGCTGATGCCACTTCCGAAGCGACTCAAGCTGTCCCAGGTCCCTATACCAGGGTCCATTCTTGCGCACTACAAACTCTAGCTAACCAGCTTTTGTTTAGTTTAATTCTCTAGTTGGGTTGTTGGGTTAACTGCATGGTGTATACCAGGGATCTCCAAACTACGGCCCGCGGGACCCTCTCCTCCTTGGGTAAATGTGGCCTAACGCTACGGTTATTCCACCCAATGCGGCCCGCGTTAAAAAAAGTTTGGAGACGCCTGGTGTATACTGTTAGACCATTGGATTTAGTTAGACATTCAAACAACGACTGGGACGAGGGATTTACAAGAGACACATCACAAAGATTGATTTAAGCGCCACCTAAACTTCTTGAGTACTGATGATCTGATGTTGCCAAACAAAGTGGGTTTATAACGAGCTTCTACAACAATCAACAACTACTGAGCTAAAATGAAAGTGATGGTGACCAAAGCTATCCGAAAGCTATACTACAATTGTCCCTGACCGATCTACGCCATGCAACTGGCGTCCAAATGCTACTCGACCTGTAAGCAGGTTTATTTTCGATTCCACAAACACAGTGCCACCGTCTGCTTGAAGCATCGTCCCTGTGTCAGAGGTGGTCACACTCTGCCATTCTTCCCTTCGGCCCAGACGATGATGATCGGAGCCCCGTATTGTTGGCATCAGTGTACCACCACCCGCCCCTTAGGTACTGCCACCACGAACCGGGCCCGACACTAATTGATGGCATCTAATGAATGTCAGATTCGTTTTCAATTTACATCCATATTGCGTTGCCAAGAACATGTACCCAGTTTGTCCTCTCACTTAGAAAGCGCAGAAGTATAGAAGCTTGGGGACAAATGGCGTTCTTGAGAACAATGTTGGACGAAATGGTGTGATCGTGATTGAGTGATTCCCCGCTGTCAGCGGGATTGCTCGAGCAAGGATGTACCATTTTATTACCTCACTCAACACTCATTTTTCATCTGCAAAACAAGCTGGCTGAATTGAGCACTGGGAGGCAGAAAAGATAATTATAGCAACGAAGGGAAGCACCATAGTGCCGTTTGAGTTTACTATAACGACGTAACACTAGCATCAAACAGTGTTATCCTCAATGGACATTGTTCATCATCATAAAAATGTCGTCAAGCACAATGACCGCACTCTCACGTATGCATGGTGATGTCTAGGACGCACATCATTCCACGGCAATATTCACATACGGTTCGTAAATCACCGAGAGAGGGTTCGAAGTCTCTAGTGCACAAAATTCGAATCCTAAGGTCATCGGTATACAACGGTCTGCAAATTCTTGTATCTTCACAGCACGGCCACTAATTAGCCACGGCATGCGCCACACGCCACACCTGCGCCAAATTCTGAGCAGTGAACTGTGCCGAGCCCTGCAGTCGTCCGTTGTGTCTAGACGCTCGAGATCTGATCGACGCTTTGAGTTGAATTGGAAGGGAGTATAAATTCCGTAGTACCTTCCGACCGTTTGTGGCAGTGGCCTACGAATGCAATTAGAACAGCTGATTCTAGGAACCATCCCGACCGGTTCGCAGCATTCGTGGAATTCCTTTGTAATCCTCACTTCAGTTCAGCTGTTTTTAGAGGCTAACCTAAGGCGATGACTCAGACGATAGTGGATCCCTCGTCCTTGCCTCCCCTCCGCTGACACGGCCGCCCATGCCATAGTGCCCGATCGCGGAATAATCTCACTGCTTATCAAACGAGCTTGCGTTTCATCGGTCGTCTAAACATGGCGCGCCCTAAAAATAACATTTCACTGCCACTGTCAATGCTAAGGGAACAAAGTGCGAGGACGTGCCCCTAAGCTCGCGTTGTTAGTGAGTGTGTAGGCCTGGTGCTTTTTCATTCCCGTGTATTGGCGCTGTGTCTTATTTCCTGCAGACGCACTTGCCCAAATATCACTTCCTCATAGGTCTACGTCTGGGGAAAAAGATCTTCTGACGTCACGCGGCGATCGAGGAGGCTCGTGAGGAAGGATGAGAGAAACGGTTTCCTTCCATGGTTAAATGGCTGGCCCCAACAGACTCGACATTAGCGCCAATGTCGATACAAGCATTTTTTGCCCATCGAAAAACACACACCACACTCCTGCCCTCCCTCCCCTTCCCTTTCCTGGGGCGGCAAGCAGAAGCACATCTACAAACATGCCCGCTGCGAGAGAACAGCGCGAAAATGGTTTTCAATATTTTTGTACGAGCTATTTTTAACATCAATCATGCGGTAGAGGAGCGCGCGGCGACTGTAGAAACCACAACCTCTAGAACCTAGACACCGTTTTCGGTAGACCATGTGCCGCGAAACGGTGGAACTTCCTACTTTTGCGACGGAACAATTGGCTCCAAACTCTGGATGCATAGACGGGCCAACAAATAGACCCCGGTACACTTCGTGACTTAGTATTGCTCTACGCTACATCGGTTAGACAGAGCGGGGTGGCACGAACACGAAAACACGCAAAACAAACGTGCAAACAAACGCGTTGGGATGTACTGTCTGTGTGTGTGTGTGTTTATATGTCCTTGGGAAAATCCGATCAGATGGAAGCTGGGAGCACTTTGAACCGGGAACGAGAGTTTGCACAACGGACTCCGGCTAGAGGATGCGAATATTTACACGACAATCAGACAACTTCGCAATGGCTAATGAGGTTCGCCGACGGAACCCGTGTGGGCACTGGGAGTTACAGTTGGCGTTAACGAGAACGTTCCAAGCACTATTTCTATAACTTTTGACTGTACGGTATTCCTCTCTCCGCCAGGAGTTGATTGTAAGAATTTTTCGTTCCCCACGAAGAAGCCGCAATCATATATCGCCGTTTCGTGGGATAATCACTATCAGCAGCGGAATCTCATTCGGAACAGGGTAAAGATCGAACCCACACGATCGCGATTAGAGAAATGGTACGCAGAATACACGGATCGAACGTTAGGTTGGTTAGAGTCTTCTTTTTCTTTTCTCAGCGTTCGCCAACGACACTCCTTCCAACATCAAGCGAGCAACTGATCCGAGTGACTGCCGCATCCGTTCCGGGGTTCGACAAAGTACCCTGCCTTTGACAACAGAACCGAGTGGGAACGAAAGGAGAGTAGCAGACGGGGGGTGGGTATGCTATGCGCAGCTTCCTTGGCCGCGTGTGGCAATTGGACTTTTGCGCACCTCGTAAAGGGTGATTTCTACTCTACCTATCCCTTGTTGCCAGTGGCCAGTCGAAAAGGGGTTGGCGGGGCGCCGAGCTTGACCGATCTTGACCGAACTTGACCGAGCCGCATGGTCCCGATATTACAGCAGAGAAGCGCAGACTTTCAAGGTATCCCTCCGAACGATCGTAGTGTTTGAAGACCGGTGCGCATGATCATCGTTGAAGCTTCATCCGTGGTCAAACCGTAGCTCTCGTCGGAATAGCAGAGAGAACTTGGTTCGACTGCAGGCGAACCGAGAGTGTAAAATTATATGTGCCAAAACGTCATATACTTGTTTAGCTGTTGGACGCAAATGACGGCTTCATTTTTAAAATAGGGCCGCCAAAGTCGTCATGTTTGAATACTTCCGGTTTGAATCAACACAATTTCGAGATATGAAGACCTGAGAATTTTCACTCCTTGTGTGACAAAAATATAAGCAATTGTTATTACATCGTTCTCAGTCTCTTCCGACATTCGTCAACGGCCCATTCTATCCTCTCCTTAGCCCCACAAAACCGCGCACAAAACAAAATCTTGATCATAAATCTTCCTACTGTCAAAATCTATTTGACATTTATGAGCACTCAGTGCTCGACTCGTACTGCGTCAAGAATGAATGCAACCAGTTCGCCCCACTTTCCTTCCTGCTTCGTTAGGTTGTTCTTCTAAGATGAGTGCAGCTTTGGCAATCTATCAAAATTTCAAGTGAAAATAAGCAAACGCGAAAACGAGCAAACGAGCAAACGAGCGCCACTCGTTTCCTAATGTACGTAAACATTCGGCGAGCATGTAATAATAACCCGTGGAATATTGATCACGTAAGGTCTATAAATACGGGTGGTGGAAGCAGGCGAAAATTAAAGAAAAGGATGGACTCGAGTTCCATTTTACAGCTTTCCGATGAGGAAAGAATCGACAAACCAAACGACGCTCGGGGGCAGGGTAGGCACGGCGACGGATGGGCGAGCGGATAATCTCGAGTGGATAAATGCAAATATTATCTCATAAAACAACAACAACGAAAACACACTCACCTAGATCCGACAGTGGAACCTTCTCCAGGAATGGATCTGCAACGGGTAGCTGGCAATGGGAGAGAAAAGGGGAAAATCCATTAGTAAATCTAACATTTAGAGATCGATATGCAGCGACGATTGACACATGAGATTGTAATCGAGTATGGAGCGACGGTGGTGGTGGTTTTAAGTGGGGAAATTTTCTAGAAAAATTAGGAAGAACGATTGGATTCTGGCATTACATTTTGGCTGTTGTGGGCACTGGTCGAGCGACGCAGTACGTTCTTGCGCAGCGAGTGGCTAAACTTGGAGTACCAGGTCGGTGAGTTGTAGTAGTACTTGATACTGGAAGGTACCGACGAGGACAGGGGACACGGTCCGAACTGACTCGGCGAAACCGGACTGCTGATCGATCGTCGCGAGCTGTAACGTTCACGAGCCGCTCCGGCGGTAGTGGTACAAGGCGACTCCTGTCCCGGAGGAACATTGTTAATGTGGACATGGCTATGTCCGGTACCGTTGGTAGACGAAGGGTGAGTATTATGATTGCTCTGGTATGCGCAACTGTTGCGGTTCGAGTTGAGGTACAGTTGGGCAACATGAATCTGCTGCTGGAGCGCACTGTTTGGGTTCGCAGGGGCCGATCCGATCGACTGTTGCCGATGGAAGTGAGCCGGTGAGGTCGATAGTAGCTTTATGCCTGCGGTAGGACCACGGACCAGCGGAATGGCACTCGCGGAAGAACCGGATCCAACCGAGCCGGGAGAATGCTCCGGCGTCGGTAGGTGCAACAGATCCGAGCTCACACTAGACCCGACCCGGGGCAGCCGGGGACATCCACCATCTCCATTGCTAACGGTAAGACTAGCAGCGGCACCACCGGCACCGGCTATGTTAATCGGATCGGTGCGAGGAGGAACACGGAACTCTGGAACGGTTGCCACCGAAGCCGCCTCAGATGATGGGTTGGCGGGCTGGATTTTCGGTATGGGCGGCTTGGGGCGCGATATGGACACCGTGCTGGCCGGTGGAGCTGCATCGAATAGCGAAAACCGACGGAACATGTTTACCGTCTGTTAAAAATGACTCGTTCACTCACGATCATCTGATCACTCCCCTGGCATGTTTCGCACTGATCGGCCACCGGCAGAATCTTCTCTTCAACACACTTGACACACACGAGCTCCGTTCTGACAGTAGTGTACACAGTAAAACACGTGTAGAGAGAAGGAGGTCACCGAAGGTTTACGACTAAGTGGAAATGTCCACCAGAGGTGGTGGATTAACACGGCCGCGGACTTTTCAACTGCACCTGCCGTCGTCTGGAATACCTCTGGAGCGGCGCAGTTGGTAACACAACGTTCACGAGGTGACCACCATTCGACGACCACTGTGCACTGTGTGTATCGTCCACCGAGCAGTTTCGGTACTACCACAACCTGTCACGATTGTGCGCGTTGGCTCCGGACTAACCTTTGCTATTTGTTCGCTGAATTCACGGAACCTAGCGAATGAAAAAATGCAACATGTATCACCATCTTTCGTCTATCCGAACCCCGCGCCACACGTCTATAGCCGGCAGAAGGAGGAGGTGATTGGGATCAATCTTGTCTTCTTCTCGCGATGATGCCAAACCGACCGATCCATCACCAAAACCCCATCACTTATTAGCACCAATTCTGTACACGGAGGCAAACTTTGGTTGCCAGAGATGAGGCAACGGGGACACATTTGCGCAGTTCTACATTCATCGCGGGACGTGAGGTTCCTTGGACTTCGTTAATAACTAAAATACAAGTGAGAGGGGGGAGTGAACTAATTTCATTTCTCCGTTAGTTAGTATACTGCCGGAAACTATCACATTTGTATGCCAAGAGCGACTTTCGAAACAAACCACCTTCACTCACTCTCGCTTGTACCACGTGGTGTTGCTAATCAAAGTCACGCCATTAAGTCGATGTTTACGATTTTACTTAAATGATTTATTTTTAACTATTTCCTGTTCGCTCTTTGCCACTTGATGACTAATAGAAGAATTCTGGTACACGTTCATACGCGAATCCGCTTTATGTGCTGGAGGAACGTGAAGTTAAGAAAAGAAATTAAAGATACCCAGGAAAGCGTTCAGTATGGAAACAGTCCAAACCTAGTTATCACCCAACCATCATGTTTTGAACGAATCCAGAACCATGTTATCGCATAGCACATAGTATCACTTGACTCCTTCCAAAATCCGCTCAGAATAAAGTCAGCTGATTATGCCGGCTAAGTATAGATGGTGCTGTGCAACCCAAGGCTCTTTATATTCACGGTCAACGCGAACAAGGGAGGCAGCGGGGCAAGGACTACATTCGTAGTTTTCTTTTCTTCCCGAACGAACCGGCTACAATCGATCGAAATCCGGGGGGTTATGGGGTCTTTCATTGGCCAGCTTTTTTTTGGCGAGCCAATAAAATTTTGGCCGACTGATAAGATATGGCAAACGAACGAAACTCGCCGCCAGTTAATGTTAAACACATAGAGACGCAAAAACGAAGGTATAAATAAGATCCCCCCAATCTGGCCCACACTTCATCCCGTGAGGCGCCTTTGCTCAATGTCCTTTGCTTTGACCAACGTAGTATGGTGGATCAGACAGACTTCATTTCTCTTTCTTCAGCAGCAAATAATCACATCATCAACCGGCAAAAGGCCGGATTTATGCGGTTCATCAAATTATGTGTGTGTGCATGTCTCCGCTCCGGATCTTCCGAACACGTTCACCTGATAATTTCCTTCGTCCCGGTAACTTTTTTTTTGGGAAGCTCCATCAATAAAGAAAAACGATCACGACGACGACGCCGTGGTTGTGGGCGCAAATATTTGGCCGACACTCATTATCACCGCCCCGTGGGCCTCCTTCCCTGCTGCTCCAGGGTGGTTGGTCTCCCGTATCTGGGCGATACCCCTAATGGCCCCAGCAGACCTGATCCTCAAACTCCTCCAAACTCTGGGCCATGCGATAACCGCAGCACGCTCGATTATGGCCGAGAGTTGGCGAACGCAAATGACAAGCAAAAAAAAGTTCACAAACCCCACACGACCCCCCTGTAGCAAGATTCGACCGGTATCTGCTAAACAACAAGTCCGAGAGTCAACAGAGTGGGTATGCATGGTTGGAAGTTAATCCACAAATCAGTGCGATACGACGATGACGTGCGAGTATCAATCATTTCGTGGTTCGCAATAGACACGTGTACGATGGTACAAACAGTGGGTAAGCGGAGAACGTGGTTTATTAATCGCTGGATTTTTGGGTTTGTGGTTCCAAAATTAAGTACGCACTACGTTCTACGTAACATATTGAGCGCAGAATCGGTTCCATTCTAAGTAACGAACTGCGGAACATTAGTTCCGGTGTTCTTCAAGAGAAGTTAAAAAAACAGAGAGAATCTTGTGAAGTATACTGAGTTGCTGATGTTAATCCTTTTATCGGTACTTATAACACAATAGATTATGGAGCCAAAGAAGAAAAAGAGTGCCATAAGATTTTCGCGAACTACTTACTTGTAAGCCCTCACTCTTATACCAGCCATAATAAACCAGTTACTCTCATTGGTCCTATCTCCTTGAACTAGTATTTTTCTTGAGGTATCTTAATGCCTTTATGACGTAGGAAAAAACCCTGGAATCGCATTCGGAAGACGATACTCTGATAGGTGAACAGGATTGTTCTCTTTTGACCTTGATACCTTGATGGCTACAATTGCTATTGCAAGTCTGCGAACTTCATTCCAACTGGGCCCAAAACAAGGAATTTTCGTGAGTCCTAGGTCAACAACAGCAAGATTTGAACAGGTATGTGATTGAGAAAAATAATTTGAAACAAAAAAAAACACCAATCCACGACCTCATTCCATGAACTGGTTTTGACCAATTTCAAGGACCCTTTCAAAAACTCCAACCGCCATGTGCTGCGTATCGATCCCTAACTCCGCGACTCTCCGGCGTAGCATCCGCAGTACGAAAGGTGTGGGCTTTGCCCTTTGGCGCTGCTGCAAAAGTGATCGCGGGGCAGTAAAAAAAAAATAAAGTTAAATCCCATCTCAACGAATGCCGAGCGGCCACGATCCAACGAATATCCGGCGTGATCGGAGGTCAGCCGGTGGCTCGACGCAACGTCGACGATGACGGCAAACAACGGCGGCGGCCACGACGACGACGGCAGAGACAACTTCCTGGGAGCAAATGTGTTGATCCATTTGTTGTCCCTCCCCCTTCCCGTTCTCTGGCTGGAAGCTTGCACATCCAATTCATATCTCCTCCTCCGCTCAACCTGCCAATTGTAACTTATTGACATTTTATTAGAAGCTTGCAGCGAGGAGAAGCCGATCTCTTTCTAGCTAGCGTCTACTAAGAGCGTTGCTAGTGCAAAGTCGACCACTTTGCTGCGCTGGGAAGAGACGCGGTAAAGCTTAACCAGCTCTCCGCGACAACCGCTGCTGGTTGGCGATACCGGTGGTGATTTTCTTATATACAGCTATTTTTATCTCCGCCGAGATATTGTACGGTTTTTTTTTTGCGCGCATGACGTGAGATGCGGATGATAAAAACCGATACGTCGACACCCACTTTAACGTCGTAGATAAAATTTACAAAATAGCAAAAATGGTTATCGCCCCCCGCCCGACGATTAAAGTCGGCTTTTATATCCTTCCGTGAAAAACTGCTGCCTCCGTAAAGGTACTATCGAATATGGTCCTACTTTAGTAGGCAAATTGCACAACGATCGGATAAGAGCAGACGAGGGCACGAGAGTGAGTTGGTCGAATTAACTGGCCCCCACACTCACACAAGCGGCGGCTATGGTCGTAATTTTCACACACTTTTTACACACTTTTCCCACGCACCCAAAGTTTCTTAAGATTGAATTGTTGCGGTTCGGCACGCGAAGACGATTAGAAAAACAGCGTCGCGATGGGAGCTTCGATCACACGCACCTAAGCTTCTTCAGTGTCGTACACAACGCGATCGCGAACTGGGTGCGATCTTGTTTTTCTTAGAACCAAAAACAAAAAGAAGTGCACGAAGAGTGATAGCACAACACGGGTGGTGAGGCGGTTTCAGCGGCCCGAGTGTGATTCGCGATCGAATTTCGATTAGTTCGCGACCCGCGAAAGAGGGCGAAAGTAACCAGAGACACACAACGTGGCCGGGGGTTCTTACAACCGGACAACACACCGTCACCAGTAGTGTGGGGCCCTCAAGAAGGCGACCTAAACACGCGCGAATTTTTCGATGCCTGCGTCTCCGTTCCCTAGTGGTCATATACACACACTGTGTGGCACTGTTGGACACTCGCTGGTAGGCAGCAACGTGTAGGGATCACCGGGCGCGCGTCTTGTTTCGCGAACGAATGAACTCCAACTGGCGCACGCGGGGCCGGTACGCGATTCCGAGGTCGTAAAACAACACCACCAACCCCCCCCCCAACACGTCACCTCGCACCGTCCATGTTCACAACCACCACCACCACCCGGCCAAGAGCATCATCTTGGGGCGATCAAGCACACACACGTTACGGTCGCTGCTGCTTCCCTTCTCTGCTCGATCGGTTGTCCTTTGTACTCTCCGTTGGGCCATGTTCTCTCTATCATGTGCTGCCGCTCAGTTGGCTCCTAACTGGGATGTTGATCTAGAGACGGATGCACTAACCTACCCACGATTGGCAGTTGTTGCGTGAGATGATTTTTTAAGTAGAACAACAACCATTTTTCTTGCTTTTTCCCTAGTGTGTCGTTACACCCAGCAGGTATTTTATTATGCTGTACGAGTTACCGGTAGTGTAGAGAACACTACCACCTTAACGTGACGTCACGAAGGCATCGTCGTCATCAACATGTAAGAATTAGTGGAGCCGGCTATCATATCTCAAACGCCACAAGCATGCAATTGGAGGCAGACGAATCATGACTCTGCTACTTTGGCGTATCGGAACAATATCTTATCGTACGAGATGGCTAGTACTGGTTGAGCCTCCCAAGAGGAAAGAGGGCCGTGGCACATGGGATAGAATACACGTACACGTAGAGACACAACTCAACTAACGAGCCTGCCCATACCATACGGTAACACCCTCACACTCCGGGTGGTTGTTTATCGCAAAACCAGGAAGGGGTTAATAATTGCCGACACCTTTTCGCGACACAGCGTACACACGCCGTACGTACACGCCAACCGGGAAGATAAGAATGCCAGGGTACGCCGGGGGTCGTGATTGTGTGAATGTTACAGATTGTTCTGAGCGTCGCAGCACCTCGTGCCCTTTTCGCGATTGCTCTCATTGCGGCAGCACTCGCTACGCACAGATAATAAAGCGCGCCGGGAAGATATATCACGATCCGCGATGATGAGCTTCCCACTTGGGCAGCTACTACGCAGTCTAGTTAATCGCACCGTCACCAAAGCGTTCGTCTGTGAGCACTCCTACCGAGCGATATTTATTTGCTTTACCATCGCATCACCCAGCGCATCTCGAAATCGAGTTTTGTCGCGTGAGCGTTACTGATCATCACCACTGACCATTGCCTTTTCCTCTGACGCCGGCCTGATCTGCTAGGGGAGTTCGGCTTTGTTTAACTTTTCATCGGTAGGAGAAACTGTCATTCTAGTTATGCCATCTCCGTAACGGCAAACGATCTGCTCGAAGTGGGGTGCACAGTGTTTATCGTTGCGCATACGCGTAAACAGTACTGTGAAAGTGCTCGCAGCGCTGGGAAAACGTATGGCGACGTAAAAAAGTAATCTTCCCTCTTTCGTTTGCTCCTCGATTTGTTCACCGGTGTTGACCTCGAAGAACCTGCAAAACTTCTCCACCTATTGCAGGGGCCGACCGGGGTAAACAACAATTTTATTGCCAATTAGTCACGATCTCGCTCCTTGGCTGTTCTTTCCCAAAGCCAGCGCGCTGGCGGTAGTAACAACGTATATCGTCTTGTTGTTTGTTGATCAGATCATCTTCATGGGTATTTGGTCATCAAAAGCTTACCTACTACAAGACTAGTAGACCAATCGGCACCACAAACAACTGGATTGGAATACTCTACAACAGCAAATCCGGTAAAGTAATGTTAATGCTGTCTTGAAGCTATTTTGTGTTAGGTTGTCACACATCAACCATGCATAACCAACGATTAGAATAACAGTAAAGGTGTTGATGTATACCATTCATGAAATGAAACACCTCCCTTCATCAATAAACAGATTTTTACGACTCAACCATCTGGAAGTGTTGGGAATCGCAGATTACATTAAAGTTCATTGATGACTCGTTACTCTGGCACCAACGAGAAAGTGTAGGTTGCAGTGTAGGAACAACTATTAACGTAACTCATTCGTCGCAACCGGATCCAATCACTGGCGCCAGTGAAGTTTTGCCAGTTTTTGTTCACCGTATTATTCAATTTGAATTCCGAGTCTCCACCCTTACGTTTGACACGATGCAGTATTAAAGTAACGTTGAAAAATTATTCTTTTTATAGAAAAAAGGTCAAGGTGGGCAATTTCTTTATTTGACTAAAAAGTGTTCAAGAATATACACGGTTTCAAATTGAAGCATTTGAAAATCATTTGACAACCGTTTCGAGCGCTGATTCGCGCCTGAAAGGTATGCAACGCGTAGAGCACCACGTTAAAAATGGCACGGAATGCTACTTATCTTCCGCTGGGTCGGGACGATTTACAACATATTATCGATAAAGAGTATGGAATGGATTGATGAGAAAAAATGATGTTGCAATACCACACACAATCGCAGTTTAAACTACTTACCCCTCTAGAATCACGAAACAGGATCGCGGCGTGGTACGGGTCGAGAGTTCCGTCCGATCGAAGTCCTCGCGTCGTGCCAAACGATGCCCGACGGCGTTCCGCAAGCTCGGCCGAGGCTCGTCGCATATGAGCCGCTACAGATGAAGAATGTTTCAAAGGTTAATAACGATACATTGTGCAGGTTAGAACAAATCAGAATAGGAAAGTTAGATTGCATTTCTCTGCTTCGTTTGACGCCTAGGAAATAAACAAACAGGACATGGTATTTAGTTAGGTACTATTGAACCCGGACAAACGTGTCCATCAATGCGGAAACAAGTGAATTACAAAACAGAACAGAAACAAAACTCATCAGCTCCGATGCGTCACCGTGACTGGATTTCGCCGTCCGCGTTTAACCTGTTGGCCATTCTGACGTGGTGTGTTTTGGTCTGCTGCCGCATGCCTTCGCGGGGGTCACCACGGTGGTGACACACAGAAACACATCCGGGGACTCACGCGCCGCTCGTCGGTGTAGTTCGCGTGGTGAATGTTCTCGACGGGGAACTGGATTGGATGAGGCAACAAGAAGCGACCGTTTGATTTGCTAATTGCGCCACCAATGCAGTGCGCCGTCGTTCGAAGGGTCGCCACTGACGACAGCGTGTCATACGAAGGTCGAAAACGATGCCGGGAACCAATACCGGTTGCACCGGTATTGCATATCGCCATTTTCCAATCGATATGGAATGACAAGTAAACAACTGAACCGGGAAGGGGAGTGTGTTGATTAGTATCAGGTGGAACTCCTGGTACGTCACACACCGGATCCCACAGTGTGGACTATATATCCCATGGGGCAGGTCAGGGAGCGCGCGAAGGCGAGCGAGTGTGTTCAAAGTGCGCACCTAGCGCTTGAAACATGTCCTCCGGATAGGTAGGTCCGGAAGCGAAGGAACGACGAGGAAGAAAGGAAAAATATAGGAACAGCAATGATAATCCCTCTAGAAAACACTATCCAGTACAGCGAACGCGAAACACAAATGCTCGTGCTTCATTCTGTTGATTTATCGTCGTTTCAGACCATCGCAAGATCATATCGTACTCTCTTAGCGTATTAAAAGGTGGGGCGGTAAATTAATCCAATTATAGTATCAACTTCTGATATGGACAAAACATCCCAACCCCGCAATTATTTTCACTCGCAGTGGAATAAACCAATCCACCAACGAGTGTCAGTGATCGTTTTATCTGCCTTGTCAAGAAACTGGAGTAGCTCGTGGATAAACGATGGATTAGTTAGCGTAAATTTCGAAACGTGGAGCATTTGTGGCAATTTTAAGGTGTGTGCCGTGTCGCTATTACCCGGGTTGATGGAAGATAGAACCGGCTTAATTTACTCCTTCCGCCCAGGGAGAGGGAGGACAACGACGTAGAAGCGGGAACTTAAATTTGCATAATGGTATGTATTTTGCTGACGCCATCGTCAAGAACGTAGGCTTGCAGCACGGACGTGCCTCCACTTCGCAAAATCGTTTTGCCGGTTCTATTTCTTAGTTTTGCTCCGCTTCCCAACCAACCCCCCCATCCCCACCACCCTTTCTTCTCGCTTATTTGCGTAGTTTCAAATCGATTTGAAACCGGCCTCCCGAAGCGTTTTGTTTTTTTCTTATTCAACAGCAAAACAAGCTTCTCTTCTATTCTCGCTGCTAGGTGCAAGCCGGTATCAACTGCAACGGAACATGTTATGCACGTTTTTATCCCATCTAATGGGATGGTTCGAACAACCGATGCCAGATAGTTTTGAGAGCGAAATGTGCGAGAAAGAAATATTTTAAATAGCAGACAATTGATGCTTAAAATATGCGAGGCGTGATGTCGAAAATAAATTTAACAGAACGATCGAGTGGAAGTGTTCACTTTGCATTGACTATTGGAATGTATTGTTCAAACGAATTATGCACCCTTCCAATTTGTCAAACACAAAAATCAAATACAACATCTGAGAAGAATTGCACACTGTTCCAGGATAAACAAAAATCATCATTCCTTCGTATCTCCCCTTTTTAATGCGCGGCACTGTGTGCAAACACATACACTTCACACTTCGATTTGAAATGCCGCCATTCGTCCATCGGCATTTTCAGCAGCAAATGATCCTCGCTGAAGATCTCTGCTGTTTACCGAACGCGAATGTAAACAGTCGGTTCGCGTGACCAGTGAAAACATTAGGTTTTCGGAATGGGTTTACGTGGTGCTTTGGTGCTAAACCCCCGTTGTCGTCGAATTGGCAGCACGCCAACACGCCAAAGAGTCCGAACAACGAACAAAAAGAAATAAAAATTAATGTAATACTGCTCCACCGGGAGGAGAGATCAACATGAACACCACCCCCTTACGTAAGCGTTGGTGTCAAACGAGACGGAAGGAACACGAAAGCACCGCAAAGTGGTTGCAGTGGACAAAACACTACACCGTGGCTTATTTATATACACATCAATAAAACAAGCACACAGTGCGGCAGAAAATATCTTAACGAGGCACAAGATTGCTGGCATTGGCCCGGCAGATAGTACGCTCTAGAGCTAATTGGTAGATCAGGCGTCAATTCATGGTCGCTTTTATGCGTTGATTTCTGTCCAGCAGTTTCTAGTTGGGGCCGCACAGACAGGAAAGGGTGGCGCTGGCTATTGAAACGCACTCGAGAATCATGAAGCCAATCTGTGCACACTGCACATCCTTCTTATTCAAAGAATGGTGTAGCTTAATAAAATTATTTACACATTTATACAACAGTTTAATCAAGAAACATTGATCAACATTGTTGCGTCTGTCAATGTCTTTCGAGAAGCTTTACGTCCTAGCCTAGCGTTTTCACCACCAAGGCTATTTTTCTCTTTGATAATTCTACGGATAGTATCAAATACCCTAAGCATCTACTTCTTCAGCGATAGTAGATCCAGATCTATCTAATCTATCGATAGCAAATTGTCTACCTGTTCAGGTGGAACAACACTTTTTCGGAAGTCCGTCAAAACCTACAATCGCACTCAAGACTTTGGTGAATTACCTTCGCGCAAGATTTTGTTATAGATCTTGTACGTCGATTCGCAATCGTCCAAGATGCGGCGCGTCTGATCGACATCTAGCGATCGGGACCGCGTCCGGAAGTCTTCCCGTGGGCGTGGAATCTGCCCATCTCCATCGCCGGCTCGCTCATCGGCACCGTGCGTCTCTCCCACGTGCTGCGAATCTTCACTGATCGACGAATGGCGCGTACGGCCACCGGGCCAAATGTGCGCCTTCTTGCCGAGATGCTTGATCATCTCCGTGATCGAGTGGTGATGGTGGTCGCCCTTTTCGCGCTGCTGATTGTTGCGCTTCTCGTGCTTCGCCGACGACTTGGACGCCGACGAGTGTCCGCTGTCGATGCTGCTCTGCGAGATGCTCTGCGTGAGCTTGCGCGCGAAGCTACTGTTGTCGAAGCGGTGCTTATACCCGAACAGCCGGTGGTTCGAGCTGTTCGAGCTCGAAATGCCCGACGAACCACCGCCGGCGTACTCGTCGAGCGAATGGAACCCGTGGTTGCGCTGGAACAGCAGATTGCGCTGCTGGTCCGAGCTGAGCGGGTACGGGTGCTGGTGGTACGCGCCGGTGTGCGTAAAATACTGATGGTCCGTCTTGTACTCGTAGATGTCGTCCAGATCGTGCGGGAAGTACCCGGCAGTGTGATGATGGGTCGGCGGTGAGCACGCACTTTCAAGCGATCCCCGTCGGCCGGCCGTCTGGAAAGCGAAAGGTGGAAGTGAAAGTGTCACCGGAAGAGCGGAAATACATTGCGCGTTGCACTTCACCCACCGCCTACTTACCGGGTTGTATCCAGGCGGACGCTGATCGGCGCTGCCTGGGACAGGAGTGCGCTTTGACATACGCTTGACGCCACTCGAACAACCGGCACTCGCAGCGCTCATCTCGGAACACTGACTTCCGCGGCTGTCCGGCGACTTGCGACCGCGAGGTATCGAAATGCCGAGATTGTAGTATTCCTGGGCCGACGTCGGGGATCGGATCGAACCCGTGCCGGAAGGGACGTGAAGTGGACTCGAAGCTAGCCGATAGTCTGCAGGAATATATTAAGCGAAGCATTGAAAACCCATTCAGCCGCATGATGACGTGAACCAGTGACCGGCACGGAGTGTGTCTAGCCGGCTGTAGACTGAACCGTTCTTCCGACCTTCCACCATGGTTCGATCAAATCAAATCGAACTTGTGTGATCAGCCGTGCGAAACTTCTCAAAGGCAAAACGCGCCATTAATCTAAGCTAATTGACTTTGGCTAATTGATGGTTCACGAAAAACAAAGCTATCCGCTTCAAAGACGGAGAAGCTCTGCCGAAACCACGATCGATTCTCGTAGGGAAGGCACGTACATGAAAATTTGAGTCGTCACAACTTGTTCCAATACAGCCAGGATACTTCCAACACACCCGGCCCGGTCACTGATCCTCTCGACATCGCCTATACTAACCTTCGCTAGCTAGTGACACCTGCGACTCGTCGATGCTGCGTGATCGCTCGTTTGGTGGACGCATCTGACTCGAGCTGCCACCAACACTGCCGTTCGCCGAATGCCAGCTGTCGGCGCTCGCCTGCTTCTCGAGCGCATGCTGCCGGAACAAGTGCTGTATGCCGTGCATTCTTCGAAACGATGGCTCACGATAAGCTGTACCGAATTACTGTCACTTTCAGCGCTATCTTCGGTCCAATGCGTTTCATAGATTACGGCTCCGATCGGGCTTGACACGAGACGTCGCCACTTCGTACAACAAACACGTTCGTCACCACTGATTCACTTGCTTCACTATTGATGCCACTCTGGCGGGGTGATTTTGTTGTCTATATGGACACTTTGTAAAACCCTTTTGCTAGACACTGAAACAGTCACATTATGCAGCTCCCAAAATGAACCAACTGTAGTTGATGACATTCGACACATTAGTAAAATAGTTCTTGAGAAAAGGGTAAAGGACACTGTTGATTTAGGTACAACTTGGTGTGTGATTTATAAACTATCTACCCAACCTAATCTCGTGTACCTAACGAAAACAGATTCCACCTCCCTAGCTCGCAATTCACAACGGACAAATGAATTTCACATCCCTTTGCTGCAATAAGGGTAGATAAACTCGAATGTAGGCACCTCGTGCGTAAAGCACCGCACACTGCACTGGCAATAAAGCGAGAGTGCCATAAACTCGCGTGAAGGTTTGAATTGCTTCCAAACGGCCGTAGAGGAGTCTCTCTATGAAATCACCTTTAATGGTGGTTATGGGACTGAAGCTAACCTGCCCAGGCTCTAACCCTCTGTGTGTCCATCGCGGTTCGCGTACGATCGCTGACTGATTCCACGGTGGTTTCGCGTTCGCGAACGGAAACCGACACACACCAACGTCGTCGCGGTGGTTGGTGTGTGCCCGTCGTTAAAGGTGCCACATTCCTGGGCCAGGAGGAGAGTTAGAGGAAACAAAAAAATCAACAGCAACAACAACGACTGTTGCTGCTGAAAGGTTGATGATAGTGTGTGGGTAGGTCTCTGTTGCTCCTCGAGCAAACACACTTGTCGGCCACCGCGTACCCCCGCAGCATCCAGAAACAACACGAAAAAAAACGTCGTCAGTCTCCTGGTGGGATAATTTATGGAGGAATCATGTTGGCTGCAAACCCGGCAGGGTTCGGGTACACATTCTGCAGCATACAAACCGTAACCAAAAGGGAACCGACCATATCCACCCCGGGTCCCGGTGGCATTTTATCCCGGGATAATCTAATATGGCGACGGATGGCACAAAGAGTCGAAGCAAGTGCGAAACATTGTCCACTGCAACCATGCAAAGTTTCGCGGGGACAAAACAGCAAACGGGAGGGATCGGTAGCCCATTCCTTGGCCCAGTAAGTGGTTGCCACTGTGACGGAATACCCTTTATTTTTTATTGCCGGCTGTCATTTTTTTCATTTCCTCTTATTATCGTGGACGGCGTGGAAAGGATGGTTACAAAAGGGGAAAAGAACTCCCCCCAAATGCCATCTACGTATCCTTCGAGTGCTGGCAAGTGTGCTGCATTTCCCGGTGGGAGTTGCAATGCTAAAAGCACCCGCGAGAAAAGAAGAATAAAATCTAATTGAAAAGTCACAACAATATGGACGAGATGAACACGTACCAAATGTGCACCATGCGAACTTTGTTCAGTCTGGTAAACATTTTGTGCACAAAAGAAGGTCGCCAACGGGAATTTGCCGGCTACTAACAATACTTCAAATATTAACTTCCAATTAAAGTTGTTTTTCTTATCGAAATCAGACTGATTCAACAGCTGCTTATGACATAATCAAAACGATAATAAATTCGTAAACAAACACTTGGTTGAAGGTAAACAGTCCTTATCAATCGAGAGATGTCCGATTCTTGAGTGTAGTTTTGTTTGTTGATAAAAAAAACCAAGGTGAGACCCATATCGAATCTTTCCATCAGTAGACTCAACTCGAAAAACATCTAGCAAGAGGGAAACACCACACCAAAACAATCGACCGAACCTTCCGGATTCGGTCGACAGCTGGAACGAATGTCAAGGTCTGACGATCTGAGGATGAACAATCAATAATCTCGTATTGCAGGTGACTTTTTGCATATCGCCATTGGGATTCGGTATGGGTGCTGTCTGCTTCATTCTTTTCCGAGCAACGAAATTTGGAACCTCAACCAAAACCTTAATTGTTATACCCCTGAAAAGGCAACAGTGAGCAAGCGAAATCTGCAAAAGATGGTAACTCTTTTCCAACAACGAGACCAGAGTTCAGACTTGATTTGGATCCATATTGATTATAATTCCTTCGACGCACACACATCCCCTTCTTTCTTCTCCTGAGCGCAACTCTTTCCCTTGGCGTGCCTTGCCCAACTTGTGTTATAGTAGACATAGGAATAAGTAATTCACGATTACTATGGCAACGATAATACTATATATAAGCAGTGCATCTGCTAATAAAGATCATTCGGTTAAGGAACCATTCTGCAATAGGTTATGGGCCCAGAAGAGTAAAAGCAAAAGTCGAAAATGAGTACTGGAAGTTCCGTTGAACAAAACGCTACGGAGGGAAGAGGAGCAGGATTGCCGACGGCTGGCGTAGGACGGCTCAACGGAATCAATCTTCCCATGGTAGAAAGGTTACGTGGACGTGAAAATTACTCAACATGGGCGTTTGCAATGCGGATGATCTTGATCCGCGAAGGAACTTGGAGTGCCGTGGAACCTGATGAAGGCGAAGTAGTGGACAAAGAGACAAAATTGCGTGCATTGGCAACAATCTGTCTGAGTCTGGAGAGTTACAACTACAGTCTGGTTCAGGACGCAACGGATGCAGCTTCAGCATGGAAGAAATTGGCCGCAGCATTTCAAGACACCGGATTGACCAGGAAGATCGGCTTGCTTCGGAAGTTGACGAACATAAGGTTAACCTCTAGCATGAGCGTAGAAGAGTATGTTAACGAGCTGATGTCGACTAGCCACAAGCTTGCTGCGATCGGATTTCAAGTAGACGATTCCTGGATGGTAGCATTGCTTTTAATGGGATTACCGGATCATTACGAACCAATGATCATGGGGCTGGAAGCATCAGGAGCGAAACTTACGTCGGATGCGGTAAAGGCAAAAATTCTGCAGGACGTGAAGTGTGATAGGAATCTTGATGGCAGCATGAATAACGAAGCATTGTACATAAGAAGAGAGTATAAACCAAAGGCGCAGTATAAGAAAAGGAGCGAAAAGACGTGCTATAATTGTAAAAAGCCTGGACATTTTGCAGCCAAGTGTCCAATGTCTGGAGAAAAAGGAAAATCAAGTTCACTATGGAGTTCGTTTGCTAGTGGCGATGCAAACAGTGAATCTTGGTATTTTGATTCCGGAGCAACTTGTCACATGGCAAAACCGAATCAACATTTTAGTGATGAGACAACGTTGCAGCAAGCGATATGGACAGCGAATAATGGCAGCATGATGGCTATAGCACGAGGTACAGTAAAATTAGAAGAGAATAACGCTAACGTATATGAAGTTCTGAAGGTACCTAATTTGGTTACGAATCTATTGTCTGTGAGTGCAATATGTAAAAAAGGGCACACTGTGATTTTTACAGCAGACAAATGTAAAGTTATAGATACAAATGGAGAAGTTATTGTATCTGGGAAACAGGAAAAAGGGCTTTATAGATTGCTACAACCGAAACAGACCGGAACACCGCATGCTACAGGACAAAGCAAAGAAACTCAGCCAGTTTTGAGACGAAGTAATCGCCAGCGTAATTGTCCAAATAGATACAATGAGTTTGTAAGTTACAACACCATTTCAAACCATCCACCGGAAGAAGATATTCCGCAGAGTTACGATGAAGCTATGAGGAGACCTGATCGTGAAAAATGGATCGAGGCAATGAAGCAGGAGATGGTATCCCTGAATGAGAACCAGACGTGGATGATCACCGATTTACCAAAGGGTCGAAAAACCATTCGAAACAAGTGGGTTTTCTCCATCAAGCGAGGATCTGATGGAAATGTGGACCGGTACAAGGCGAGACTAGTTGTTAAAGGATGTTCGCAGAAACCGGGAATCGACTATGAAGAAGTGTATGCTCCTGTAGTGCGATATTCAACTGTCCGATACCTGATGGCACTTGCTACGAAGTTTGATATGGATGTGGACCAGATGGATGTGGTTACCGCATTTTTGCATGGAGAACTAGGTGATGAGCAAATTTTCATGGAGCAACCCGAGGGGTTTGCAATTCCAAATGGAAAAGTATGTAAACTAAAGAAAGCGTTATACGGTTTGAAGCAATCGAGCCGGGTATGGAATGCAAAGTTGAATGAAGTACTGCTAGAATTTGGCCTACAACGATCGAAAGTTGATACTTGTTTATATTGGAAGATGAATGAAGATAAAATGCTGTTCGTAACAATATATGTTGACGATCTGTTAATTTTCACGAATGATAATCCTTTGAAGAAAAGACTAAAACAATTTCTAATGCAGAAATTCAAAATGAAGGATTTAGGCACAGCATCACATTGTCTTGGCATTCGAATCAAGAGAGATCGAAGTGCAGGAATATTATCACTAGATCAACAGTTATATATCGAAGAGATTGTTAGGCGATTTAGAATGGTCGACGCAAAACCTGCAACAACTCCCATGAATCCTGATCTTAAATTGGAAAAGTCAATGTCACCAAAGAATGACGCTGAAGTTGAGGAAATGAGAAGTGTACCGTTTAAAGAAGCAATTGGATGTTTATCCTTTGTAGCGCAAATAACTCGACCTGATATTGCCTTTGCTGTGAATACTGTTAGCCAATTTTCTTCAAATCCCGGAAGACAACATTGGGAGGCTGTGAAGAATATAATAAGATATCTGAAAGGTACAGCGAGCAGGAAATTGCAGTACAGAAAGGATGAAAGCGGAGAATTGGCAGGATATACCGATGCTGATTGGGGAGGAGATCCTGACAGTCGCAGATCAATGAGTGGATACGTGTTTATGTTGCAAGGTGCAGCAATAGCATGGGGCGTAAAGAAGCAACCAACAGTAGCCCTTTCATCTTGCGAAGCAGAATACATGGCTCTCTCTCGAAGCATTCAAGAGGCAATATGGTGGAAAAACCTTTGTTCGGAATTCAGCGATGTAGGAACAGTTCTGATTTATTGCGACAATCAGTCTGCAATCATCATCGCTAAAAACGGATCGTATAACCCTCGGACGAAGCATATAAGCATACGCTACCATTTTGTGAATGAAAGCTTAGAAAATCAAGTGGTGAAACTCGAATATGTATCGAGTAAATTACAACTGGCCGATGGATTCACTAAGCCTTTGCAACGGATGAACCAGGCTAGGTTTTGTAATAGTATAGGAATCGTGAATTAGGGAGGAGTGTTATAGTAGACATAGGAATAAGTAATTCACGATTACTATGGCAACGATAATACTATATATAAGCAGTGCATCTGCTAATAAAGATCATTCGGTTAAGGAACCATTCTGCAATAACTTGAACCTCCCAATCTATTCCAAGACTCGTTCGCTTGATTGCTTCATTCTCCCAGCGGGTTGTATCGTGGCAGTTTTCGACGCACGGGCTTCGTCGTACACGCCATGCAGGAGATTGAAATGGCAGAAAACGATCTCATGGCGCGCGCCGGGATATTGTTGATGGTAGTTTGGTTAAATTAATTCAATCACACCTAATTAAAACATCCCAACGGTTTGATAGGAAACCCACGGAAGTTGGCGCTCTGTGAGTTATTAAGCAACAAACGCCATCTAATGAAGAAGTGTCGCGCAAGATTTTACGAGCTTCGTCACGTGTTTCCCAATGCAGCGAAGGGAAAAGACTGAAACACGAGGCTAAAAGAGCACAGAAAAAACTCGAGTTCGTTTGTTCACGATTCGGGCAAGCATATCACATGCTTGCAAATGGCTCCAATACGGTGGAATGTAAAAAGAATGCCCTTCTTTTTCTACGCTGGTGGAGTATTTCCTCTGAAGAATCCGAAACCCAACATCCTTTCGCGAGTTCAGCGAACCACCAAAGGAAACCTCTGCGGTAAAGAGGACCCCAAACACTCAACGCTAAAAATCAGTAAACAACTGAAGGGCAACCATTAAAAAAGAAGAACCACACAAGAACTTACAACAGGGGGGAAAAAATCATGTTTAAGTGACGATTGCTCGAATTCAACACCGGATCGGTTCTCACGTATCACTCGTAGATATGTTTGCCGGTAACACGAAATCCCAAATCCGCTGGGCATCCACCGGCAGGCGGAAAGAAGCGCCGATGTTGCATTTAGCAGTTGGACCATGCGCACGCTGCAAATTCGGAATCAAACAAGGCGCGATACACTTCAAGCAATGTGGACAGACAATGTGACGACCTTCTTATGGTGGCGTAGGGCAGACGCAATGACGCGTCATTTAAAAATACGATGGGCAGAAAGACATGTTGGACGACGGAAAGGAACAACGGATCTTATTGGTATCAACAACTTTGTGTGACAGTTGAGACGTGGAATGATATTCCAGATTCGAAAGTAACATTAGACCACTTTGTTTCTTTTCACAAAAGTCACACAATGTCAGCAATCTGTTGGTGAAGCAATAAAGGTGAATGACCGACTTTGGCGCACATACGAAGAGTGGTAGAAAAAATATATGAAAATAATCTTTGTACAATAAATTGTATCACGTTGTCCAGAGTTATGTTGAAGGAAGGTCACACCCCAATCTCATAAATCTACCGTAAAATATTATAGGTTTGTATGAAAACATGCTGACACAATTTAAGGATCACTTTGAGCTCCTAACTTGTCTACGCATCAGGAAAAAATGTAGAGCCATAATTCAGACTCCAACATTTTCAAACAATGTATATCTCGTGAAGGTTTGCCCCAAGCGATATATTTTATGATATAATGATGTATGTTTCTTTCGCACAGCTTGCTGTGCGTCAGAAACAAGCTACTCGACCACCCGAGAGGGTTAGAGGCCATCCAAACGAGCGCGTCCAAAACTGGAGATGATTGGAAAATCAATAAACTGTCCTATCATAATATTCCACGGGTGTCAGGAGCAAAAGCTGAACAAGCTTTCGTCGCCACTAGCCAAGCATAAAGAAGATTTATGATGCTTTTCGCAAACGATCCCAGCATTTAATTATAGCGTAATGAAGAAGAATGGTAAATAAAGTCGCTGGGTTTGCATATCTGCTGAATGTGCTTATTGTAAACTAATATAATGCTGAGGAAAAGAAATTCATTTTAACGTCCTTCTACCCTCCGTTTCGCATCTGATACAAATAGTTCCTTCTTTCTTTTAATATTAAGATGGATGGGCGTATCTTTCTTTTATCGCCAGCAAATATTTCAATCGTCTTCGGCGAATTTTCTTCATTCAATTTAATACATCCCTAATTTTTCTCGCCAAGCGAAATGCCAAAAAGCGGCTCAGACATCCCGAAAACCGATTGAAGTTCATGCCAATCAGCATCAGAACGGTTTGTTCTCTTCCTCGTGCAACCGTGACCGTGGCCGTGCCGGTGGATCGCCCGCTGTGAAAGCTCGGTGAGGGAGGGAGAAAATCGATACATGCTTTCTGTTCACCCTCTTCCCCCCTCACCTCTTTGTGCCGGCGCCAAAAAACAAAAAAAAAATGGCGAAGATGAGCAAAATGAGCGCCAAAATTACTGAATTGCCGTGAATTGCCCAACCACGCGCCATTGTCCTGCTATCTATTTTTCTCCGTATTTTCCGGTCCTGACTCATCTCACAGTGCTGCTGCTCTAATGCACGCTGACAGCTGTGAATTGCGGGGAGAAATGTGAAACGCTGCTCAGGAAGTAAGAGAGAAGGAGAGAAACCGACTTTCTTGTTCCATTCCGTATCCTGCTTGATCCTTCGAGTGCGATTTCTTGAACCGAAATCGAGGAGGTTAATTATGCGAAAAGAACTGTGTTTTCCTCTCAAATTGCATCGCAAGTGTTGTGTCCGAGTGGTGTTTACTTGAAAGGCGTTTCGTTTGCTACGACTTGATGCAGGCGCGTTTCAACATTTATCGCTGTTTGAAGCCTGTGTTATCAGCCATCGTCCCGGGGTGTATTTTAAGATACTCCAAGAAACACAACAACGAGTCTAACGCGTCCCTTGGCCGGGTTGGTTATCAGCTTCAACTAGATAAAACCTTCCTATAGTTGAATCTACATTTTGTTGGTGTGAAGAACGAGCAAACGAAACTAACTGTATCCAGTTATGTGGAGGCAAAGTCTAGCCAGAGTGCCACACGATTTCCATTGCTCCACTCAAAGGCAAAAAGGGCAGCAAACAATCTCTCTCGGTGCAGAGCCCCCCAAAAGTCACATGGTCCGTCATTTGTTTCATGAGGCAATAGGCATGCAAACGTGCGTGAGTACGTGCATGCTCGTATTCCAAACGTTCGTTTATTTAGGTCATGGAGTGGAAGGGCTACCAGCAAATGTCATTCCTACTCCACCTCCACAACACACCCTTGAACACATTGCTTTTTAATTTGATTTTGAGGTTTAGATCGAAGGTGATATGATTGCTGGACAGGAACATCTGTACAACATCGGATATAGGGATTTTACCACTGCGAGCTAGAACATTTCGGTGTTCTTGCATCAACCTACAACGCGAGTTATATAACACGGTTTATTTTGAGGACAGCCAAAAACTTCACTGCACAGCGACATTCACCCTCACTTCACTACTAAATAATGCGACTAGCACTTCCACCGTGACAACACTTGCTCGGGAAAAGTCTTCCCAACCGGAAACCCGGAACCTCCCCGTTTACCCCTTCCTGCTCGAGAAAAGGGTTTATATCCCGTCGTGGATTTTTCGCGTCCGATTCGTGTGAGCTCCGGTGATCAACTGATGGGAGATAAAGGCAATTTTCATCGGCCATCCTCCCACCGTCGACACTCAGAATACGCGCGCGCCCTTCCAGGTGGTGGCCACTCACATCCGCGTGGCGGTTTGCAGTGGGAAAATGAGTTGCTAAAAGTACCAATTTTCTCGTGTGAAGAAAACAACAACGCCACCACGCGTATTTTCTGTCGGAGGCTAGTAACTTCCACACCACTACTTACGAGTAGTTGTTTTTTCCGATTGGCGATTATCCAACGATTCTTATTCCTTTTTGCTTCCAATTCTCCTTCTTTGCCACGTGATTGGACCCTCCCTGCCAGCCCCAAGGGGGGAAAAGCCGGTTTTGCTGCCCAACCGTAGGTTGTTTTTAGTGAATGAAAAACTGCGGAGGCTCGTTGCCCGTGGCACGTGATGTAATACTACGACGCCACAGCCTAGGACGAGTCGAAAAGGACGTTCGCACGCTACCGGCGCAACAAATGGATTTAGTAAGTTGCGTAGTAAAAACGCCGGCTGGGCAGTACAACGAAAAACGAGTAATCGATAGGACACCCTTCGAACTACTACGAATCAAAGAAATGGCGTTGTTTTTGTTTCCTATCGTGTCAAGTGGGGTTTTCCCCCGGGAGAGTTTTCCGTCAAATTTTGTTTCTTCAGATCATGATCAAGGGATTCAAATTTTAACCAAATTCTATCCATGTCTTTTTGTCAACAACAAGAAGTTACATGGTTCAGGCGTAAAAGTTCCAGAGACTCTTTTTTTGTCGTTCCAGCCAATCTCCGATTATGAGATAATAAACCTGCAAAGATCCATGATGGTCACGTCATTTTCAGAAGATATACCTTTTAAAACAACGCACAGGAGAACCACAATAAAACCACGTAAACATTGTACGGTTGAATGCCCATGAAAAAGGTTTCGAGGGAAATATGCTGCTGCTTTCGGGTGGAAAATCGAAAATTCCGCTGCTGCTTTCCTCTGCCCTCGCGACATTTCCGACCGAAAGGAAAGCTTTTTTCCCAAAACCAAACACAGTGCCGCTTCAGGCACAAAAGGCACCCTTGGCCTACGTGACATTCTCAGTGTAGAGAACGTGGTTCAATTTCGTTTTTCTATAGGAAAGGAAACTCTGCCTCACCAACCGAAAAACCCCGCGTAAACGAAACCTAACAGGATCGAAGTGCGCCGGCGCTATGAAAACAGCCTTTAGTTTGTGACATAAAATGAGAAGGAACTAACGAGGCGAAAAGGGAAAGAGCGCCAACGCCGGAAGGAATGTAAACAGAGTCTCGCCGAGGAGTGCATTTTCCGAGTTCCGCCAGGTTGGGCCAGTTGCCAGCCAGTTCTATCTAGCGGAGTGTGTGAGCGTCCGAATGAGTAACCCGCCCTGGATGATGAGAGGCCCGTTACTAAGCAAACACGCTCGCTTTGTCCTTTTTTTCGTGGTAGGAAAAAAAACTAGTGAAAGTGAAAAGCGTCCTTGAGCGAACCACGCGTGACGCTGATGATGGACGACCTGGCGTCTCCACCGTTTCTACGTAGTGACACACGTGTTACTACCGTTGCCTACCGATAAGTGGACGCGGATCAAACACCCTTGTTACAATCTAGGGCACGGAATAATTTGATTTTCTCCTTCTGGAGATGTTCCTGGAGTTTCTAGAACGACACAAAAATAAACATATGACCTTCCAAACATCTGCCGGTAACATTCAAAGGTACGTAGGCATTTCGTATGCCATGAATGTAAACGTTATGTTCAATGTCTGATTATGTAATATATGATTGATTATAATTCGATTGATAAACGACATTAACTTGCGGTAAGGTTTCCAATTTCCTTAAACATAATTATCTGAATATTACGGATTTTTCCATAACTTAACTCAATAACTTTCGAATTTCCTACATGTTCCCAACATTTTCGCTATTATTTACCATATGCCTGGCATTTAATTTCTCTAGTCTTCGAGTTTCCCTTCGGAAAAAGGCAATCATATTCTTTTGTTCGGGATTTCGTTTCAAGACATTGCAGACATTAATTTGCCCCTCTTCGTGCGCTGTTTCCGACAGGGTCAGGAAGCTGGCGTCGGTGGTCTGGTAAAGAAATGAGGTCATTCTAGAGCCCAGCAGGACAAATCAGGACACATGCCTTCATCTGCTGTCAGACGCTCGTTTGCACATTTTGCGAGGAGTTCGCAAGGATCGACAAATTAATACAACCCGGGTGTTTATGGGGCATCTTTGCGGAGACAGTGTTTGTCCGCTACTCGGAACGGAAAGAATTAGTCCCGCCCATTCCTTTGTCCGATTTCTGAGAAAGCATAGCGTATCTTTTATGTTCTTCGACAAAGCTTGCATTGTTGTTTCATGTCGGCGAAGCCAGATTTTTATGCGAGCTCACAAACAAGGATGCTTGGAACGTTTTCGGCGAAAGTCATTACCACGTTTGCGTAGGTTTTATTTTGGGATTGTGATTCATGGCGTTTCCGGGGAATAATTTCAGAAAAAGGACTTGCAAGTAATTGGAAAAGGAAAAATTAGCCAGTGTGAATTAGTAAGTGAAGTATGAAGTAAACTGTGAGAATCTGCGTTACTCAAAAAAAACACAATTAATTTCCCATTAGGATGTAGGAAGGTAAGCATGGCAAGCAAAATGCAACGAATGCAAAAACGCTATCTGTAGTTTAATTTCCTTAATCTCTTCTTCTGATCAATGCGGAAAACTTTTTCCATTATATACAAGTTCAGATAAGTAGCAGAAGTTTCCATGGCATGATTTGCAATCTAGATTGAGTTTTTCGTAAATCGAAAAACAAAAGCGGTCCCCTTTTCTAAACAATTCTACGCTGTGAATGTTTTCAAGCTGGATTAATCTCCATTAAAATATTAAAGAACGAAATAAAGAAACCAAAAAGTAGGAAACACATGTGACCTACAAGAAATATTCGTGTAAACAAATAAAGCCATCAAAATAAGCGTTCCATCCGGCGGATGACTTTCGCAAAAATAACCATAAAACGATGGAATGCTTTCATCCTCGCTATTTTCCTGTCACGGATGGAAGGAAAGGAAATTAAATTGTTGATGTTCCTTTTTTATTGACCTCCGGGTTGGATGTTATCGGTTTAATTTCCCTGTTACCGGAGGTCACGTCGAAGGAAGAAAGAATATTTTTCGTCGAATCGAAAAAACAACGGTTTATTTTTACTTCTTATTCGTTCGGTCTGTGATTGCTAAATCTTGGACCGCGTGTTACGTCACGGCACGCACGTGTCTTCTTTCGCTCCCTTTCCCGCATCCGCAGCTTCCCGTTGTTTCGTCGATTTCGGTCAATTATTATTGGAGGTGAAATTCATTAATTGCCCAACTACAGAACGGCGAGTTTCAAAACAACAGCAGCCGCGAGATAAAATTTAAAAAAAAACAACTCTGCACACCAGCACACAACATAGTAGTGTGCCGGTCGCGATCTAACAACGATCGGTGGTTTGTCAAAAAAACACACGTTGTAACACACGCACACAAGTGATGGTTTGAGAAAATAAACATGTAATAAACACCGTTAGATCGTACACTACGCTGCGGGGGGAAAGAGAAATCCCATCGTGACGAGTGATCCCCCTTTCAAACCTTCCTCACCCGTTGCACTCCTTGCCCGAAATGGTGGTAAAGGTTGTCCGATATTAAACCGTGGTTGGGTGGAGGGGTGTAAACCATGGAGGTTACTACGCTCGAGAGACGCGCAGACCCTTCGGAACTATCGGAAGTCACGTAGACACAGCACAACCACTAGAGTTACAGACTATATAAAATTGTGTAAGGTAACCATTGCCGAGATGCAATTGTTTGTCAAGTGTTCGAAAAATCGTAACTGTCTTTACAATTTTTGTCTATCCTCAATTTTATCATTGACACCTGTCAGATGACATCATCACAGAGACCGGAGAATTGAACTCCAAACACCTAACACACCCTCTGCTAACGCCATTTGCCGACACGTCTTCAAAGTCTCGCCCTTCTCCAATGTTCCACAAACGCACTGGAACAATCTTCTCGAGAAGCTATAAGTCACCTTTGTCGCCTCATCGAAAGATCAGCCGAACAAAACGCACACGTGTATGCAACCAACTCGGCGGCGGCGGTGACGACAAAGGCCGAAATGCAACGCAATGCAGCAATGGCATACACAGCGTGTTTACGGTCACGACGGAGCAGCGTTTTCTTTCACTTTCGTTCACTTCAGATGCCAACCGAAGACTCCCGTCTCGCGGTTCAGCGAATCGCTACGAGAATGCTATTTTATGTTGACGATCATGGGATCGACTGCACGCACACGCACATACCCAAAATGGGCGCCGTCGCACTATGGGATAACGCTCGACATTATATCAACATGGTATGCTAATAAAGATTCAAAAAGTTAACCAACAGTCGATTTGAGTAAATAATTTTTGGGAACTGTTGTTTCAAACTCAGCAGTGAGCACCTAGTCCACAACCTTTACCTTCTGTTTTGTTTAATTATCGTATGGTCGCGTGTATAAACCTACCCCATTATTTTCGATATGTTTTACCAAAACTGTTCTTTTTACATTTTATGTATGTAAAATATGAATTGATTGATCAAATTGCTTTGATTTAAAATGCATGATTTTATGCCTGCTACATGCACAATGCACGCATTCTGTTACTCTCCACACAACTTTCTCAGAATTCAATGACGTTCAGTCAGCGAGTGAAAACATATGTATTCCAATATGTAAACATTTTGTAAAATTTACGTTTGACCACCTCTCTGATTCCAATCCCATAGTCGATCGGTGTGGCGTGTGTGTGTACGCATAAAAAACCACCGATACGCACACCAAACGCGTGTGATGGCTGTTTTCCGAAGAAGAAAACAAATGCCATGCATCAACCTGAGTCTTGTTAGGTAAAAGAAAAAAAAATTCCTCGCTACGTGGCCGATTTCTAGAACGAAAGAAAGAGACAAGACACCGGAACAGGAAAGATTTTCTGCTCTATTCCACTGTAGCATATTTGGCGAGCCCCAATTTCCATGAAACATTTTGCCCCACCGGAAGCATCCGTCATCGGTGTGAGTTTTGCAGCGAAGGCACGAGGCTGGAGAGACCAAAGCAAAACAACAACAAACCAAAATGCCGGTAGTTCTGGTCTCTTCCCGGTTTGCAAATGCATGCTGCTGCGCAATTGCCATCTCCAACCACTCCAACTCGCCACCAACCCACGAGGCACGTTCCGGTTAAAGTGGATCGATTTCTCTTCTCCGAGCCGGTCGAGGTGCTCGATGGTTGTTTTTCTCCACTACGCACGTGTATGTGTCGAATTATGGCATAATATCGAGGGGCATGGTAGGTTCGTGGTGACCCTGAAAAGTGGTTAAAAACAGAACCACCAACCAAACGATAACAGTCCCACGTGTAAGTCCGTGTGGAGGGGGAAACACAACCCACGTTTTGTTTTGGTTTGTAATATTACTCATCCGAGGTCAGCCAAATGTCGGTGGACTTTACAACTAGTTAAAAATCCTTCAAAGCAACAAGACAAAGACAATCATTTAAACTACACTCCACATACTACGGTAAAACCATGTATCCAAGAACGAGGAAAAAACAGGGAGTCAGTTCCATCTCTACGCGAAGAAAACAAAAACGAATTCCCATCGATTGGGTAATGGACGAACCGACAGCAGCTTCAGTTTTGTTTACCGGCAAAACATGCGAACTGAAAACAGCAAAACAAGCCAACCCCTTCACTGGAACGCGAATCATTTTCCAAACAACAGAGACGTTGCTTGCACCTCGTCTGATACCGGCGTTCGTTCATTTGGCAGGAAATCCATCAAATCGAATTTTAAGAAGGGGTGCAAACGAAGGGAAATGCTCGAGGGAACGCCTGGATGAAAGTAAGACGTAGTCGGTGGCCAGAGAACGATAAACCAAAACAACATTCACACATACACAACCAACAAGCCGGCGCGTACCGGTTTCAAGGTTATCCGAAAAAAACATAACATCAACAAGCAGCAAAACCTGCTCGATGATGTTTTTAATTCCCCTTTATTCCACGTTGCCCAGCCCTCGGATATCTGCTTCACTGCTGGTTGTCAGTAGTTTTCCACGACGCCGTCCGTTCGTTTCGTAATATGCTGCTTTTCTTTTCACCCCATTACAGCATAACTTCTTCACGTTGCTCTGTACCATCTTTCTATCTTTCCGATGGTAAACAAGGGGTTGACGTGCTATACAACTGTGTTTGTGTGTGTGTACTCATCGGCTCCACTTGCATATACACACACTATAAAATAAAAATAATCCTCTGGAAAAGGACGACGAAAACAGAACCATAATACCGGTTCTCGGTGTGTTGGTGCTACCAAATTTAAGGATTAAAAAATACACCAACTGTACCAGACACAAGTATTGTTCATTCCAAAATATTTCGATTGTTTCGAACGAAATTAAATGAAACTTTTACCTTATAGAATTTGTTGCTTCGCACGTTTTTTCAAACTTCTCGCACGGAAGTTTTTGCTTCGCAACCCCTGTTTTTAGACAAACATTTTCAACGAGGAGTAGGCAGTGAGACACGCCTTCAGCGAAGGCCGGTCCATGACGTCATCGCTCATATGGTTGCATGAAGCGAGACGCAACCCTTGGCGTGAGGTGCACACTCCGTGCACAGGAAACTACCAATTGTGATGGTACATGCTTCATATGGAAAGCAGTAAGTTGGTCGTCGAAACTAATGACGTATTTGTGTTGTGCAAGATAAATTGACAGTGCTAATATGCATATAGAATACAAAGTTCACGGAAGCAGAATGTTTTAGTAATAAAATCACCGCCAACTATTGTCGCCTGTGTAGCGTGTATTGCATACCCTACGGCGCCAACGGGCAGAGAAATGCATATTTCAAACCGATCTAGATCAAACGGAACAAAGGATAAGAAATAAAAATCGTTGTACTCACATTGGGCAGCCAACTGTTGTTGATGCTGTGCAGCAGCTTTCTGTAAAGAGACAAAGGAAACACAATCACGATAAGTTGATTTGGCTCAGGTAAAAGGTAAGTTAATAAAACATGTTGCCTGGCAAGATGCCCAGTAAGTTAGGGATGCATATTTCATGTGGAACGGTGTGTTGCTTACAATCATGAGTGCCTGTACGCCGGACCGCTGGAGGGCTTCAACGTCGAGCGAACGGCTTCGGTGCTGGCGGCCGGGAAAATCCATTCCACCCGACTGCCGGCGCAGCAGCTTATTCTTCAGGTAGGTCGACATTGCGACTTCACCACCGGAAAACGGTGGTCAACACCGTGCGCGTACCAATTCAAACAACACGAAACACAACTCGTAACTGACCACACCGAAATACGCCGTCTTGGTCGATCGTAGGATTAAGAATAAAATCAGGTCCGGAAGAAAGGAAAAAAGCCCACTACTTTTCACTGAAACCCTAAACACTTCGCTAGCAGGGCACAAACGCACACAAAGACAAGAGGTAGGCAGAGGCAAATAAATTGAGCTGTAATTTAAATATATCTGCTACCTTCACAATTGCGACAATGTAAACTACCGCTTTCCTTCCTCGCCCTTTCCTTCATTTGATACTCTTTCTGGACAACTTGGCAAAGACGTTCCAATATTTCTTGCGCAGGAAAGCACACATGAACGATGAGGAGCGAACGAAGGGTAAGGAAATATTCTACGAACTCCGGGAGCGATTAGTCGTCACTTGGCACGTTGCTCTATTGGGGATTTATCTCCATCCTGGCGGCAGCAAAATGTGCATGCAAAATTGCCACTTACGCCAGTGCAAGTGCAAGTCTCGGTGGGATAAACAAAACAATTGCGTTAAAGGGGTTTTAGACGAATGCAACTTTCTTCTCAACAGCAACCATCAAATACTCTTAACTTTGCTCGGACAGAAATTTATTTCACACCAAAGAAATTTATATGACAACCTGGCCAACTAACAACTTTAGAAGGAGTAAACAGTATAAAACCATTTAAAACGATCGTTAAACGAAATGAACAGCGTCGTTTTATGCGATTTAAGTTCACTCGCATGATACACAACTCTAATTGAGTATTATTATTAATTTTAGCGATGAAATAATATAGCTCATTAATAATTCTCTGAAGTTTGTTTACTTGCTCATCATTGCCAGTTGACAGTTAACGCTAATTTATTGTGAGTCGTGTGCTGAGTTCGTAACAACTGAAATGAAGACGAATGAAAGTTGCCGAAGAATGAAAGTTGCTGTCATCTATCTGTACCTTAACGAGGGAAACCAAATGTAAGGCGGGTGAGGTCCCTGGGTGAGGTGGATGTGGAGAGGGGTTGGATTTGCGTCAAGAGACAGTACGTTGATGGATTGATAGGAGTTTCGAACTTTTGCCAACCGTATTGAAAGATTTAGGTTTATATTTAATACAAGGATTCATGATGCAACGAGGAATGATTAAAGTCTTCGGACATTAAATGTTATTGCTCCAGAAATGAGATCACAAAAAAGAGAACAGAACACAACAAGAAATGCCCTTTTCCTATCACCAAACGAGCTCGAAAACTGACCTCAATTGCGCTGAAGGTAGGACAGTTTAGTGTAATGGCAAAACAACATATCAATTGATGTTGTTGGTGATGGTGCCGGCCGACAATCAACAGGAAAGGTTGTACAGCTCCTCCCCCCTCCTCGTGTTGTTCCTCTCTTCCCCCATCTGCTCCATAAAAGTCTATCCTAAATGAAACACGACCACGTCCCGATGTCTGGAATGGAAAGCACGTTGACTGTTTCGTCAACGAAGGTCTCGCTCGCTGCGGTGTTCTGCGAATGTATACATGTTCATAAACGCACCGCGGATGGGCCGCCAGCAGCGTGAGCATCAAGTGGAACCCGGCTGCACTTTACCACCCACCACTCAGAAATAAGATACAATCTAAAGCATGAATGTATGAAACGGATGGAACGAGCGACGATTCAAAGACAAGACCGTTCCTTTTACACAACGTACTATCGGACTTATTTTTAGAATGGACGACAGATAAAGGGACGACATTTTGTCAAGTGCAGATCCAGTGATAAAATGGTTCCATTATTTCAATTCATTACCGAAAATCTAATGAGAAAGTTTACTAATTAAAATTCATCCCGACCGACGACAAGAGTGTGCAGTTTCAAGCGAGTTGCTGCTTTTTTCGCTGTCTGGAGAAAACATCATATAACTGGTTTATCTTTGTAAACAGATTTGTCTTATCGCATTCCATGATAACGTAGGTAAAAAAAGTGAGCGATTCGTAGGACAGTTTGTTGTACCTTTTTAGCTTGTTTTTTTTTCATTTCAGATCTCACGTGCTTTCGCAGTACGATGGAAGCAGTAATGAAGTTCAGATAACCAAATTCATCACTTCCTCAAGTCAGGTATGGCTGCCTGTTGCGGAGCGAAGAAAACACCCTTAGCTTGTATCGATTATGATAGATTGGCCAATCTAAAAGTGAAGTGTCTTATCAAAGGTAGACGTATTTGTCTTTGTTTTGTTTCTGTTACCTTCCAAACGACGTTGGAGACATTTTAAACATGAACCTACGTCCCATTTTCCTGGTGGTTCAGGTTTCCCCAACCATCGAGGGTAGCTACTAATCGATGTCAGTTATATTCCGCTTATGTCTGACACCGAGACCTGGCTTTACGTCCGCAGGGTTGCTTCTGAAATTACATCCCGCCCCGGCAATGGACAAACAAGTGTTCCGAGTGCACTGACAAACATATCAGTATATCATCCCATCTCATCGCGAAAATAACAAAAACCTAAACGGGACGCACACCGTTCGACGTTGTCGAGGGGGGAACAAAAATAGAAAATGCACCTGAAAGGCCAAACACTGAAACCACAGTGACACGTGCAAGCTGGCTCATGAGCCGGGAAAAAGCTGGAGGCAGCGCGCGACAAATGCAAATCGGAATAATTGGCAGCGCCTCGGTACTTAGTGGAGGTTTTCCAAGTTCTGTAAATGCCTGACAGGTGTCGTAGATGCCATATTATTACACGGTTCCGGTTAAACGTCCGGTGAGGAGGATCTTGTTAGAGGTTTTGTAGTTCCGAGTCCGTACACCAACATAAGATGTACATAAAATCGAATTGAAGTTAAAGTTAAAAAGGTTGATTTAAAAAACGACTTCTTGCTGAAAATGATTTCCTTTTGTGGCGAATAGTTATGACGAATAAAAAAATGACTTGCATAAATGTCTAAAGTCCTTCAACCTTCCTTTGTTTCTTCAATGAACCCTTCAACATCCTGCAACGCAAACTTGTGAAGTTTACGGTGACCTCCGTTCTCATCACTTTTTACTCGCAAAAATACAGTTGGACTTTGACTCCAAATGACACGAAGGTGGGAAAATATTTACTCGAAACATATCGGGGACAAACATGACGAATCGGTTCGATCTTTTTACAGCATAGAGTGATAACGATGTCCATAGGTCAGTATTCGTTTATTTTTGCCGGACATCACGCGATGCTTTACCAAATGACGTATGAACAAGCACGTCCTCAGGAGATACTTTTTTTGTGAGTATACACCGGGGTGTTAATAACTCTTATTTATCGAACTTTTTCTCCTTTCCTTCGGTACTCGCTTACTCGATGTTGATCAGACATGATGCTGGATAATGCTAACTAATAGACTTTAACAAAGCTTGATAGATGTTTGACCCGCGGCGATCGAACGAGGTGTCAATTGAACGTGACTGTTATACCCAATCGAAGGGAAAAAAAAAGATATATTTGCTTCGGAAAACAATGTCAGTAGGGCAAAATTATACCAGAGAAATACAACCATGTGGACCAATGGAAGATGAGTTATATTTAAAAAAACACACAATACTGACATATGCTTACAAACTAGTTCGCTTGGTGAAGGGCATTCCCGATCGTTCGAGGTTCGTTCATGTTATCGCCAGGTAAACAGGGAATCTCTACTACAGAGCATTCCCATTATCACCTAAACGTGCAAACAAAGGAAAAACCTAGCAACACCACGGAAGCACAATATTTGAACTGTATACTATGGAATAAATATTTTACCGGTCAATCGTTATCGCCAGGCTGGAGGAGGATGCGGCCTATTCCGGTGGCTGTGAAATATTGCAATCGAGGGGGGCAAAAAACTGGGTAAACATTTTACTTTCAAGGGCTCGAGTGCACTTTGTGCAAGGGCGCGAAAAGATGTTCAAATAAAATATGACGGGCAATCGTCGAATCTACTAAATTTTCTAAAACTTGCAGTTGCTATGAGGGAGGGCATTCATTCAGCTGCACAAATTCAATTTCAACGCAATATTCTATTTAAAGACAAGTGCTGAAATTTAATTTTATTATTTCAAACCGGATTGATCAACACTTGCTATTGCTCTTCAAAATGACATCCGGGACCATGATAGGATCGTATCACGGATGAAAATTAAATAATCCACCCTACTACAGGGTATGTTGAAAACTACTTTTAACCCGCTATTCTGGTTTGTTGACAACAAGAGCGGAAGAAGGGGAAAAAACACGAAACAATCTAAATCAAACACCCTTCTAGAAGCTACTCATCCGGGTGGAAAGGAACCGATAGGTGATAACATTTTGCGAAACTTTCCACCAATCAATTGACTCCGGGAAGCTTAATCAGAGCCACTATCTGGCTCGTTTCACTCTGTGGAAGGTGTGTAGGTGGTGTTGCCTTTGGCGATAAGAGAATTGTTTACCACCGAGACGAGACCTAGAAGGTGGCCAGAGATGGAGTAGCAGATCCCAGGAGGGAGGCACCCAACACACACTCCAACTTTCAGCGGCCCCTTGATTGCTTCCCTCTGGGCGCCAAGACTTTGATTGCAGTAGGCAAGCATTGGCAAATCGGAAGGAGAAGCCAACAGAGCCGGGTAGGACTTTTCGCCAAATGGGACCGTCCTCCTAATCCGGAGAGGTCTGCATGTCTACGTCGCGTTTGCACTTGCTATCTGCCTCGTCAGTTCCGGTGGCAGCCACTTAATCTTTGTGTGTGACCAGCCGATACCAAGCAGTGCTCGGGTTGTGTTTGCGCGCAAGCTCTAGAGAACCCACTTCGCCATGAATCAACGGTGAGGCGTTGATTAAAATGATGAAATACTCGTGCCCGTTTATTCCATTTATCAACCGACCATCCAATCGATGCGGATTTGTTGGCGAGCAAATCGGTAGCTAAGAATAGAGAAGTTGTAAAACTATACCATGCACTTTCACGAACAACGGATCTGGCAGATCAACAACTCGCTTGGAAAGTTGAAAAACAATTCCTCGCTCCGTAGAATACTGATAAAACACGTACGGAATCGTGATAAGAATAATGTTCGTGCGCCAATTCGTCACGAGGTTGGCGTCTCCAATCTATAATGCCGATATTGTTTTGTAAATCTCTACAATATTCTTAGCTCGGGGTTCACAAATATCAATTTCTTTAATCAAAATTCTCATGTCGCATCATGAACTTTTAATGAAAAATATAAAAAAAACATGTCGCAGTCGAGTCTGACTTAATAGAAATGCTCCATTGGGTACGGATTTCATTCCGGCATATCAACGTTTCTCGTTTATTTGACTTCGTTGGACGTTTGGTAAGCTGAAACAAATTCTATTCAAGATGGCAATCAACGAAAGCCGTCAAATTTCATACGCATTTTGAACACTCTTGCTTCTAAAAATGACTGTTATGTCCTGCTCATGACCCTATTAAAAGTCAGATAACCCCGGTGGAACAGGTTGTGTTTTCAGCTTCGTATAGCAATTAAACGCAATGCTATTTGATTACAACCGTTGTGGCTTCAAATAGGTGTGTTCCTTTGATTAATGGTGGTTTTGATCACCGCCGAACAACTCCGTCTTGTTTTGAACAAATTCGGTTTATAGCACAAACTGTCCTCCGTATGATAGAACACTTAAAAAGAGAGGAAACAACATTTAAGTTTCAATGATCTCTTCTTGGATGGATGCATGTGTTGCCCAGGTATTCGTGTCCACCGTATCCAAGTTCGGCTGTATTTATTTGCGCATTCCTTGGTGGGTCGTTTTTTGTGTGCTTTGCTCTCTTGCGTAACAAGAGGTTGTGTGGTGTCTCAGACAGTTGCAGCGCGCCGTTCCGGTTTCCGTTGCGAAGCGAATCAACATCATCATTGCTCAATTGGCGTTCAAAAGTCCAACTCCCGCTAGATACGGCCTGCAGACTTTATCCTCTCGGATGCACGGCGGAAGGAAAGGAAGCTGCACTTGCGTACCCCGAGCCGTAAGTGGCGTAGTAAACCCGAGAGTGTGCCTAAACTAGACAAAATCAAAATAAAAACTCCGCTCGCTCCCCGTTCGTTCTGCCTCTTAGTCGCGAACATAACACATGACGGTCACTTCACTTGGATGCACCCACCGAATGGTTTCACTTTTGGAAACTACTTTTCCGTTTTCTTCGCTAACTCGCAGATCTCGGATCAGGCGCACAATCTTTTCGCACAACTACGCAATCGTAAATCACCGCAAACCTTCCCCGCACAGACACAAAGGCACTACCTATTTGACCCTGACGGGGGCACAAACTGTGCAAACCACCTTGCTTTATATTATTGCCGCATTTTCCGATCCATCACTGCACGATCGCCAAATGAAAACACTTTGACACAACCTCCCAGCGAGTGAACCCAGCCTCACCATTGGGTCGGAGGGATGTCGAACGACTGCGCGATTGCATCGGAAGCTACAATGGTGGTTGCGTACAGGCACCTACAGACACACACGCACACATACACAAACGGTGCAGCGATCCCGTTCCATCGATCTATTGATCACGGTAGCCACCATTGCACCGCGTCGATCCGTTTGGTTTCGTTTACGGTCGTCTTCGTGTCTCGTGGCTCGTGGCTCATGGCCTTAGATTAGTGCATTCACACCACAGCTTCCAGCGTGTGCACGTGTGTGCTTCAGATGTGGGAAGGGGGAGGGGGCCGAGCTTAGTACAAACTGGGTCACCCTCGAAACGGTGTCGGTGTTCCGTGTTCCGATAAGCGATAATCATATCCAGATCGGAATCAAACAAACACAATTAAAAAAATCTAACAGGACCGAGGATTCGCTTCGAACCGGGGATCGCTGCTAAGCAATGATCACTTACAAACCCCCTGGGGAACGTTGTCGTCGCCAAACGCACACGTCCTATTCCGATCGAATCCACACGGAGACTGAGACGAGACACCAAACCCGACGAGAGTGAACACGGTCCGTTTCGTTGGAACACAAAAGGCACCTTCATCTCCAGAACCTAAGCGGCAACGACACACGGCTGTTCACTGATGGCAAATGAACCGCTGGTGTGTGGTATCGGTCAAGTGAAGTACCCGGTCCCCGTGCCCGGGTACGTCATCGTCGTGTCGGTTTTGTGATACTACCACTCCCCTTAGCCCACCATCGTACCGCGCACACCCTTTTTCCCTTTTGATAAAACCCTCGAGTGTCGGTAGGCAACAGACACGCATACATACTCGACAGAGCTGTTGCCTTTCGGAATGCGTTCACAAAATCTACAAACAAAATAAACATCATCACCGATGCACTTTGGTCCCGCACATGGCTGTCGAGGAGGTCGCCACTACAGGTGGTGTAGTGAAGAGCACTTTGCGGTTCGTTAAAGGACACACATGGATACCACCTGCCCTCCGGCATTCTACGTCATTAGAATGAACCGCTGACAATCGCTTGAGTCGGCTTAGCGGAAAAGATTACATTACGTAGAGCCACAACAACAACGCTGGAAGCTGCGCGCGGATGAAACGTTCTTGCGCACGCTCTCTCGTTCCTGCCCATACGATCGAAGTGATATTCATTATCGCCCCACCTGGTGTGCCCATCAGCAGATCAGCAGGGCAAGTAATAGGACCCCCGCGAATGCTACTGGTCTTGCGAGTCGATCGATCGATCAAAGCCCGCGAGATCACATAAAGCACGTAGACACTATATACACTTTGGCCGGCGTTGCTCCGCTTGACCTTGGCTGTATGTCAGCGGTGACGGCGGTTGTGTGGACATTTTTCCACACCGCATCTCATCTCATCGCCAGCAGGCACAACACAGCACAGCAGCTAATGGTGCGTGTGACGTCGAGTGGTGGCTCTCTATGAGTAGTGGCAAACAAATTAGTGGTGAACCAAAACCTGATGAGCAGCAGTCGCAGCAACAGCAGAAGCAACCACACTTCACTTTTTTTTTGCCATCCTCTACGGAAGAACGAACCTTACCGGACGAAAACGTCGGGCGTACCTTTGCTGACGCAATTTACAGCCGCAACCGTGTGGCCCTATGTCTACAGAGTAGACCAAAGTTTTTGCCGCTGATCGTGTTGAAGAGATAATTGCGTATCGATTGCTTATCGCCTAACGTGTTTATGGAGTATGTAATGGCTGATAATTCTCTCTTGCAGTCTATTTAGAGAAGGCTGTTGGTGTTGCCGTTTACCCGGCAAAACAAAAAAAAGCGTTGATCACTATCACCCCCGTTTACGTAATGTAGCAAATATTTACGGAATTCGCAAAATAACACCAAATCGGCCTCAAGAGATACTAAAAACGAGATTTGTTTTATCAACATACGTCCAACCTGCCTTCATGGCAATGGCAAACAGTGTTTTTCTGTGTGTACAAACATAATGTCATAGCCCCACACTATTGCTTTTCGAAATTGAGATAATTCTTGGGAGCAGGCAAAGAAGATGATGATGGTGGCAAACGAAAAATAGAAAAAAACACTCACATCTTCCACCATTGGTTGGCAGGTGTAGAGGCAGGAGAGCACTTTGTTTACCATTTGTTTAGAGCTGTGCAAATACGTTCGGAATACGATTGCTTAATTTTACACCGAACGTAACACTCGGCAACACTTCTCGGCTTTTCATTACCTCAGGCGAGCTATGAGTATTTAGTCCCGGAAAGAGGGATTCTAGTAGCACTGACTAAGGGAATAGCATGCACAATTGACGGTTTGTGGATGCAATTGGATGGAAACAACCATATTTACACACAAACGATCGGGCGGGTTAGGAGGTTACCATTTAGGATGCCCTTTAAATAACGGTTGAACGTATCATCGATGAACCGTACTTTCAGATTATCGTCCGAAGCTGCAACCAGATTACGCAATAAAGATTCTAACCACATCGACTACCTTAAGACTACTAGAACATAACACAATCGTATAAAATACGATTAATTATTTAATTTTTTTAAATTTGAAATGCAACACATCTGGATTTTAACTACCTTTCGGAACAAAGCATCAACCGTATACATCTTGGTTATCTGTTCCTGGATAGTCCGCTAGGTGGCGTTACTACGCCAGAAAGTATGCAATTGAACCGGTTCAACCCTTTACAATCGGTTCACTCTGTTCAAAATAATTATTATATATTTTGTTTGTGGTTTTATACATATTTTGACTATTTCGTAAGCGTGGAGTGAATTAATAATAGCTGAATTAATGTGCATATTTGGGAGAGTAACACCATCACATGTTTGAGAAAGCTATCCCAAGAAGTGTATCAATCGTTTGGATTGAACGATTGGCAACACAAATACTCGATGTAATAGTGTCCAAAGACACAACAAGACCATCTTGACTTTTTTAAACACATTTTTGCTCCGTGTTCTGTACGTAAAACACACAATAAAAGTGAATCATTGCTCCTCGCCGCCATGTGGACGTAACGGGTGTGCATTTGTACGTCGCATGGCTGCGCTCTACTACCCATGCGAATGAATTTTGCTTTTCTTTTGCCTTACTACTGCGGTGATTACAATCGCTTGCGGCTCGCCGACATTCAGCCCCTGAGCGAGTCCGATGACTACAAGAGGAAAAAGAAGCACGTAGTATTTTCCACTTACCGCTTTGCGTTTGTCGGCTTCGGATACGGCCGAATTGGAACGGTGCCTGAATATGTCCATCATCTTCGTCATCGGAGACTTGCCGGCGTCTGCCCGGCGTACAGCCGTTACCGTGTGGTAGTACTAAAACCGGTCAAAAGAAGGGGCGAATTCGTTAGTTGTCGTTTGGCTGGACGGGCGTAGAACCTACGCTTACACTCCCTTCGTCCTACCTGTGCGTCGCTGCCTGCGTGAGGATGTGCGGAACCGTCGCGCACTTTCGAACTCGCACCGGAACCAGTCGTGGTACTTGCGCCTCCCGATGGTTGCTGATTGTGATGGCTGTGTCGTCCACCGACGTGCAAAGCGGCCTTCATGCTACTCATAATACCGCCCGCACCGGACGACGTGCTGATCGGACCACTTCCCATCCCCGTGCTATCCTTGTCCGAGCCCGACCGGCTGCCATCATCTTTCTTCTTCTTCGAATCCGAGCCCTTTCGCGGACGGAACACGTCGAAGATCGTTGGCCGTCGATTTGGACTGGCAATACCTACGGTTGAACAAGAAAGGGAAGTCAATTAAGGACTTTATATTTATCTATCTCTCATACCAGGTGCGCTGGTCGCTTACCATGGACCGTCGATTGATTCAACACCGGCGCCTCCTCGCCACTGCGACGCCTTTCGAGCGAACCGGAACGTGCTCCGGAACCGACCCGCTCCGAGCTGCGCGATATGCTCTCGTGCTTCCGGTTCAGCTTCTCCAGCTTGGCCGCCTCTTTCTCCAGCCGTCGTGCCTCCTCTCGCTTCAGCTTCATCACTTCCTTCTCCTGGCGCTTGGCTTCCTTTTCGCTCTTCTTCTGTTTCTTGGAGGCTCGCGTGGACTCGCCGGAAGCAGCAGGAGCCGTCGAGGGACGTTGGAAGTTCCCCCCATCGGTTGCATCCTGGGGAAAAGGTGAAAGGAAAACCGAGTGAAATGTTAATACCAAGGAGTTGTAAGTGTTTCCTCCCAACTCGATTTAATTGCCTCGATAGGCGTCATACTATGTTGTTATCGCCCTATAGTGACAACCTCAAAAAGATGTTCGTTCGCTGTTATCTTTTTAGGTTAGGTTACGCTACTGCCACTACTATCTGCCCCTTCACCCTTCCGCGGGGAATGGGAAGATCCATTCTTATCACTTCCAGCATGACCGTCCCTCCCACCTTCACCAACATTCCCAATAAAATACAGATATTAGAGGTGCCGATCTGCCACCAAACTTACACTTTGTGCTTTCGTCGGGGACTTTTTGCTATCGGTCAGTATCGACGAATAGTCTGGTTTCGCGTTGGCCGGAAGAGTCGCCGCCTTTGCTCCACCGACTGCGCCACCTCCGCCGACGCCCGTTGCCAGCGGATCAGGTCGCTTAACCCACACCTCGTCGAGCTCGAACGGAATGTTATTTGTATGCAGAGGCTCCTGGAGCTGTGATGTCGATGGTGTTATTGCCGATGCCTCACTGCCACTGAGTGACCCACGGCTGCTGGCGAGCGGTCGGATTTCCACCAGCGAGGTGTCGAAGAAGCGTCGATCAAGGTGGGGTGTGTTGAGGTGCGGCGTTTCCGGGGGAAACATCGACTGAATGGTGCGAACCGGGACGCTACAGGGAAAGTGGATCGTTTGCGAGTTCTGTTTGGCCGTAAGTGGGAGCAGATGGATCGCTTCCGGTCGAACACGTGGAACAGTCGTACGCGGAGGATCGTCCTGCTCTTGGGTTTGCGCTTTAGTGACCATAAACCGGGACTTGCGGGGAACGGCAGCGGACTCACTTTCTTCCTGCTGGGAAGTACTGGAAAGGGGTGGACTGAGCCGCGTCTGGTTACCACTTGTTGAGGCGACGACGATCGTTGGAATGGGTGTACGAACGGAGGAGGGTCCGGCCGGCGATGCCGGTGGTGGTGGTGGCTGTTTTTCATCCTCTTCGTCTTCCTCGCGACACTCGGACAACCTTCGGCGTACGTGAAACGGAAGGATCATCGGAAGCGATGATTGGCCGAAGATGATACTGCTGTCCGACCGACGTCCCGGACTCATCGGAGGTATCATCATGCGAAACGGTACACCGGACGATTCCAGTGAGTGCTGTGCCGCCGGGTATAGTTTCATTTGATGATTAAGCGCTTCTACTGCCCCCCTACCCTTGTCATCCACTTCAACCACTTCCTCCTCGACGTCGCTAACGTTGCTACTTCCTCCATCACTCCAGGAAGAGGTGGATGCGTGTGCCTTTCCACCAGCCCCAATACCATCGGCTAGCTTCCGGTGCTGTCGAACCTCCTTCCCTTTTTTCCGCACCTCCATCCCTCGCTGCGGAGGGAGTCCATGATCATCGCCAAAGTCGGAGTCCGAGTCCGACCGGATCGTCTCCAGATCCTGCATCGATCGTTCGATCAGCAGCTCAAACTCATCGTCCGCTCCAGGACTCCCGACAAACACGTGACCCGAGGCGGGGAAAGCCTTCAGGTAGGGCGAGGAGGACATGTCCACCACTCCCGAACCCAGCGGGTTTATTTTTATCGCATCCGAGCTCTCCCGAGTGCCAGCATCCGAGTTGTGATGGTTGTTGTTCTGGTGCAGATGTTCCTCCATGAAATCGACCCGCTTCTTCATCCGCCGCTTGACCTCCTCGATTACCTCGCGCTCCCCGTCCCGCTCCGAGCCATCGTCCGAGGTCGGCGTGGAGGTGCCGTTCTTCGGCGATGGAGCCATCAGCAGTGAGCGGCGTGTTTGCTCCTGCTGAGCATCCAGAATCGTCGTCAAACCCGCTCCACCGTTCGATGATTCCATTTAATTAATCTAAATTTGCTCCTACTCGCGGGGGGTGCGCGCTCTGGGTAGCGTTTTGTGCCACCACCGAGAGCGTGTGTACCGTTCGTCCCCTCTGCGCCGCTGCTTATCTGCTTCTCCACTCCGCTTGCAATTAATTAGGGTTAATTTATTTGTACTTTCAGGGGATTCTTCCGAGCGGCTCCGTTTGGTGTTGGATGGCTGATGCTCAACCGTTAGTATATCCACCGGTTTTTTTCTGCAGTTTGTCGTTTTGGTAATGTAAAAACAGTGTTTGCTACACGGAATGCACTTCCTGGGCATGCAACAGACCGTCTGTTCTTTGCTACTACATTTCTGCCATGTAACGGTACGTAGGCCTGAAGAAATTGGAAATGGAAGAATATTTAGCAAGCTGCTGCCAGGTAAACCAACTAAAGCGAGACTTTTAAAGATTTACACGAGCCTTTGACGGAGTGGCATATTGAATTCTCGAACTAAAGATAGCAGACATCTGGTAAAGGAGCCTTACATACGTTCAGATTGATCGAACTATCAGTTTCGCCAAAAATATGGACGGGAATTTTTTAAATAGAATAATTATGAACAAAAAGGACATGCCGGTAAATGTTTAACTAAACTTGTGTATTTTATAAATAACCGTGTGCAGCCCTTGCTGTAGTTACATCACGAAAAATTCCACATTAAACCACAGGCATAAATAAAGTCAAACACAAGTCCAGAAAGCAAACTGAACTCGATCATCGCCCGTTGGTGGAAACAGCATCCAAAAGGGCAAACAGAACCAACCCCCTGATAACGCGATGCAATTGCAAACAAGCACACAAACCAGCTTTCCCTGCCAACTGGGGCTCCTTCCCTCTTTCCTCATTGTTCCCTCGGCAGCTCAGCTCCGACGGAATAATCATGTTTACGATAAACGGCTGTCATTCTATTAGCCGCAACGCTGTTAGTAACAATCTATTTGCGTGTGAAACTATCACACTTCGAGGAAAAGCTTGACTGCGGTGATAAAGAATGTGCCCAATGTTGGTTGTTTGCTGCAGGTTACTGAAGTCAGTATGTTTCCATTTCAGGGGCGATGGGCAAGGAGCGATTTACTAAATTAATGGTCGATGAAACCGCCTTATCATTTACTGACATGAGTTGAGTTTGTGTGAAGTCAAATAAACCTACAGTAAATAAAATGGTTTAAAATCGACTCTCTTTTTCCTCTATTGCTGCTCATTTTCTGTAAGTAACTGCAGCGTACAACTGCATTCACTCGAAAAATGACTGCAGTGTGCCATCCCCATGGTGGGCATTCTCTTCTAGGTGCAACCCCACCAACTCACCCTGCACGTCACACAGACCTTCACCCCACTAACAAACTCGACGAAAGAAGGGTTTTGTCATGTGCGGCAGGCAAGCAGGCGGTGTGGTGTGAAAAACGAACCAAATGTTTGCAAACGATAAGGCCGGAACAGCGCACTAAGGGGAGTTCACCGAAAGGGAGACCCTGTGTACGTACATTGAAATGATTTCATGTCTGAGCCCTTTCTGGTTGTGGCACACACATCACGATCGCACGTTGACGGCGGCCACATTTGGCGGAGATCGCTGTAACGATTTTAGTGTGTGCGCGCACGCTACCCGCCATTTACTTTGGTCGCCATTTTGTCTCCCCATCGGCCGGACGAGCAGCAGCGGCCGGTTTGTGTGTTTGCAATCAGCTGTCAATCGTCTGGGGCGGGCTGCGTTAGAAAGTACTCGAAAATGGCCACCCCGTAAAATGGCTGACGAATGCCGACGAAAGGCAACCCCCGATTGATACCCGTCAATCAATCTCAATTGAGCTGAGTCGTAAGTGACCCAATGCCCAGAATGCAAAGGAAACATCAAATCCGATGTGGTAGAAACGAGCAAGTTCCACCAACAAACGCCGAACAGCTGAGCGGAGAAGGTCAATAAACTTTATGCTTCCCATTTTTGCTATTCATCTCTCTTTCTTTCGCGTTCGTCACGTACGTTGTTTGCGACGAGAAAAGCAACAATCAAAACAATCCCCCAGCAGCACAGCTGGTTGTGGTTCAAAAACACAGTTTTGTTCTGTATAAAGTTATGAAAAGTGTTTGCAATGTGTTAAATAAACTACACCACCTTTTCATATAGGGATTATCAAGAAGAGCGAATACGGTGTGTGATAGGGGTCTAGTAGGAATTGAACTTATACCACGTTCGAATTGTCATACTCATTACTGTCATCTGCAGGTTCTGTTACTTTTTTGAAAATCGCTTCAAAAGTTTCAAGGTGCTGCTCTCCTCAAATGATCCGATCTTATTTACAATTTAAGTGCAACCGGGCGTGTTTGCAGTAAAACTTTTAATCACAACGGCTCCGCCCTCGTCTTCTCCTTTTCCGATTCTGCAATCGAAAACGTGATCGTGCCCGGCGGCACACTAACACCGTACAACCGTTTCAGCGGCCTCCTATCTCGCCGGCCTTATTTACTTTTCTCCCGTCACGGATATTTGTTACACCCATCGGGAAGTAAATAAAGTGTTCGAGTTCTAAATTCACGTGCCCCATCTTGTATGTGAAATGCTGGCTGTTGTTGTTGTTGTTGTTGATGCCACCAGACGAAATCCATTGGGTTTGACACAAACAAACGTCCGCCCAACCGGGCAAACGTCAAACGACTTTGTGCGATACTTGCGGCTTCATTTGCATGTTGCTTCACCGAAGCGAATCGTTTCGTGGCCGGAATACCCAATGAGAGTCCCAAACCCAGCGCCCCAAACCCGGCGATCCACTCCGATGCCACGTGGTGAAGCGGGAAGTGTTTGCCTGCCGCGAACGATTACTCAAACGCGACACAAGACGAGCCACAAGAAAGGCCTTCGCTTGGTTGGCGAAAAAAGAAACATCACGAAAGCAAGTCTTAAAGGGCACTCGAAGTGATAAGACAACGTTGGCAAGTACTCCAATGGAGTGAATTTCATTTTACGACCTTGAAGCGACCACTCGGCCGGACGTTAGAGAGTGTGTCCTCAGAGGTAGATTCGGCCGCAAAATGGACCGTCCCAATGGACGATCCAGACTAATCGGGCACACATGGGGCATGCCAAACGGGCGATGATTATCTCGCTCCAAACGGCCTGTAACCTCGCCCGTTTGAGTGCGTTCAAAAATACGGCGGCCAGACAATGGACAGAAATAAATCACGGGTGTTTACGATGGCTCGCCGAGCCCGAACAGTGATTAACTAAATATACCGGCCAGTTTCCTGGCCACAATTAAACCAGATAACAGGTTACTCACACTCCCGAGGGTTACGAAGATGACATTTGGGCCAAATATTTGTCGACAGATAACGGAAAAAGGACACAAAACTAGAAGTTTCATCAACATTCTGACTCAGCAGTTCTTGAGAAACCGAACCGAGGTTCATTTCGAGCATTTGCATGATGTGTACCGGGCGTTATTCTACATATAAAAATGGTTACGTAAAGTGTAAACTCAAAATTGGTAACGCAGGGACAAAGAGCACACCTCGTTCTGCTTCGGCGAAGGTGTGTTCGTCTTTGCATCTAAGGGTGTTTCAATGCCGACATGCGTGATGAATGATAAGTATGTTTTTTTGACAACCGACGTCGGGTTTGTTTGTTTACATCGCTATTTTTAGCCATGAACGAACCAAAACCAGGAGATGATGGGAATAGGAAGTGGATTTTATAGCGGACGCAATCTCCTTACCGTTGTACTGTGCCCTGAATTCAACACCGTGTTGAAGCTGGGGTTACGAACACTGGAAACTGGAAGTTCTATTGTAACGTGATGGTTACATAAAGCTCTTCCAACGTGTCACACATTCTCCGTAGAACGTTGAAACAAATATTCACAAAAATGAATGCCTTCGATTATCGCCATTAATTGGCCCTCCATCGGGTATTGGAACTTTTTAACTACCGAGATCACTCTCCTGCTTGTTGCTCCTAATCGCGATCGATCGTCGTTACCGTCTATCTCCTCGAGGTTTGACGTCTACGAGGACAAATTCTCGATCGTCTAACGGTTGCGACGAGACGCAAAACGTTGGGATGGGCTCGGTGTTCGTGGCCTCCCTTATGGCTCGGGCAATTCATCCACAACGATCGCACAATCATCGAACAATTACGAACCTGCACATGCCGCATGTCTCCGTGCCCGAGGTAGATTTGCTACATCGGTTACTGAGTGCCGGTAATCGAACGAAAAGCACAGTTTGCACAGGCGCGGAACACAGGCACTTTTGTTGCACATTTGTAGCCGCCGCGAGTGGTGCCAATTTGAATTTTAATAAATCCCACGCACGACGCTCTGACGAAGACGACCGATCGCACGCGCAACGGTTCGCGTGTTCCAAGTGGGTTTGCAAAATTGTGAGGTGGGGAAAGGTTGAAACTATGTCAAGGCAGAAACCCCCAAGCAAAGAGTGATAAGCTCATGAGGTTTTGCATAAGAAAATCAATCAACATTCAAATGTTTGGGAAATGAGTTTAATCCAGAACTTAATTTTTTTCAACTAATATAAATTTAGATAAAGTACAATTTTACTTGCTTTCTTCAACAGTATTCATATCTCATGGCTCAATAAACGGGGCGGTAACTTCTATTTAAAACCCACCGTTGTGTTGTTAAGTGCGAGCCCGTTATCGTTTTTCAGCCATCGACATGCAACGTTCCGAGACGTGAAGAAACAAAAGGAGACTTAAATAGAGACCGCCTATCGCAGAAACTATCTGTCACTCGTGTGCGAATTTTCCAACCGCGTCGTTAATATGTCATCTGTTAATCGAACCCGAGGCGCAGGAATGACAACCCGCTCAAGGAGATGGTATTCAAGTGGTGCAGGAATCTTATCGCGATCTGCGCATCGACAGAATGGAGAGTAAATGGCGTGACGATTAACATTCCTCCCGTCGGAGGAGACGCAAAGAGGGAGAGTGAACGACTTCAATTAGAACGGCGGGCGCCCCGAAAGATCAATTGTTTCAAACGAGATGGTGAGTTAAATTGATGTTAATGTTTTATGTAAAACAGAGGACTCGCGATTAGATTACGTGAGGGCAAGTGGAACTTATTGGAAGCTAAGCAAGAGAAAAGGATATAAACGATGTTCCATTAGGCGTGAGTTGAAAAGTGAAGATCAATCATCAACAACTACAAAACTACAATGTACTCGTGGCGTAGGAGTAACGTGAGGACACATTACGGTAGAAAATGTGGGTCCGAATTCCAAAATGTGGGTTTGATACTTCAAAATTGTTAATGGAAGGTGCGTCTGCTGTTTTTTTTTTTAAATACTGTTCTACTTCGTACACAGTAACAGTCAGTAAAAGGAAATAGGAAAAAGGAAACAACTTGCTCATCAGTTAGCAAGAACTTCGGATTATAGCCATCATCATCAAAAGGTCTACAAAATTGTCCTGCTTCTGCTCATCAACCCTGTAGAACCAATGATGTTCCGTTCTGTCGTAACGATGTTGGATGTGTCGATAAGTTCCATGCCAATGGAGGCCACCCCATCATTGTGGCATCACTCACAGACTCGAGGCTAATCGCACACGGTGCTTCGCGTGAGGATAATTTGTATCGCGTGCGACCTGCTTGGATCACGTTTGCAGGCGGAAGGTCCCATGGTAAACTTTAGTTGGCACTCCTCAAACGCCTGGCCGAAGAGTAAAGCTTGGTTCCGCGTGTTGGAGCGGTTTCTGGTCGATGGAATTGGCCTGTTTATGACGTGATCGCAGCTACGATTAAAACCGAACGATTACCGCGAGCTCGCCAATCGCCCCTGTACCTTCGCCAAATGCCGATAAATCTAGACCCCGGGTTTGCATGATAAATGGTGCAACTGGATCGAATACGGGCGATACTGATTTACGGAAGCCCTGCTGATACGGATCGGTACCAATAAATTCAGCTTATTGGCCGAGTGATTGGCAAATTTGTCCATAACGTGTAATACGGACCCGGGTGATTGAAAATTACACGTATTGTGCGGGATTATTAATGTACACGATACTACACTGTTGAAGGTATCGTTTACCGTGCATTTAGTTCGAAAATGGTTTCTTTTCCAACGCATTACAAAATACAATATACCACTAATTTTACTTTCCATCACTAGAATCGTAACGGTTTATCAAACCTTTTAAAAGTTCATAGTCATTGCCTCATTTTATAAAGTGTATCGAACAGGACAGGGTGGACAAAGGTGACCATTCGTCTGCTGCGTAATCATTGACCGAGCAAATCCTCTAAATCCCCTAAGGTTAGACCAACCGTAGACGGTTCACAGTTTGTGCTGTTGTTTCCAGCTGACATCGGGTTGCAAAATAACGGCAACGTAAAGTGATTCATGCGGCTTGGGCACGTTCTTACGTCACTTGACGAATTCTTCCGTCGAATGCCGGATACAAAGAGGAAGCATCGATTTAAGGAAACCATATCTTCTTTCACTTCTTCAAGATTTGCTTTTGACTCCACAAACAACTTATGACGCAGCGGTACTCAATGGATGGGTTTGAGCGAAAACGATTTGAATCATTCGCGCAAATGCGAAACCCAAACAGATGTATTATCACCTTCAACGATGCCATCAAATACCAACGGCCAACATGCCATGGTGTGCAAACGCCGTGCATCGGTCAACGATATATGAAATGAAAATTTTCTCTCAACGTTGAACGTTGAATGTACGACGATCATGAACCAAACGTTTCATTTGATGGCTTGTTCAACTGTGCAATGGCAAATCGGTAACTCATCGCAAACGTCAGCAGCACGCGGCGTCTTGCAAGACAATTGGAAACAAAACAAGCATCGAACAGTCTCATCAATAATGACCTCTTATCAGCCAGTGGACATTATTGTCTCTCGAAGGGGGGCTCGCGCTTTATTTACCGCGAGTGTATGTACTTCAACCCCTCCACTTTAGCGACCTTCAAAGAGTGTGCCTGCGAACAAAGAATTCGCGGCGATAACGACCAATGACCGGAAAATATATTAAACGACACTTTGGAATATTAATGAGATCGTTGGTTGAGATTGAAGTGAGATAAGAGATTTGATTCCCCCCACTGAAATTCGGCACGTAACGGATTTCAGAAGAGTTTAAAGTCCAACCTCTTAAAGTCAGTCCGTGATTGTTCTATTTTTGAACCGATAGAAGATATCACTTCCGGTCATTACTGTGGAGTAAATTTCAATTTTAATGATGCAGCATGGGAGAGGATTAAAAACGTTACTAATCCAACCATAACATCAATCACATTCAGACGAGTTTAAATGATATTCAAAGATAGAGACATCAAGGTTAGTATTATAATAACTCAGATCCGATAAAGTATTCCAATAAAATCGCAAGAATGTGTATGGTCGTAATAAGTCGGAAACCTCCAGGAAATCAATGTAATGCAACAAGTCCTCCCAAGTTGTGTGTAGGCTCATCTACTCATTCTCCATGTCAATGATAATGCTGATTTGCAAACTTGGTCTCATATTTTCGTCATTAGAAATAACGATGCTTCATAAACTAATAATATACTGCGGGGCTTAAGCGATGTCTAGAGCTTACGGTTGTCGTTTGTTGATGCATAAATGATTACTAATTCGATACACCTTTCTCTCCGCTAAATGCATTCTGTTGTTGTTGCCATCTTATGAACTCAATAATTAACCGGCGACTTTACATACGACGTACGTCTTACCATTTAATAGTTTATACAGAACAAAGACATAAGCAAGAAAGATCATTTCATTTTGTCTCTGACAAATACTGAAGTCAAAGAAAGGCAACTGCTTTACCAGTTGCGTTTTTATAAGATAAATTCCACTACGTCGCCAGACGGAAAACCACGAACCGCGGTACGTTTCCATTCGTCAACGTCTATGTTAGACGACGATACTCATAAAAATGGACAGCATTTCCACAGACAACTGCAGTGACTGTTATTAATGTCAACCGTCTCTTGTCCAACTGTGTGTGTTTTTTTTTATTGTTTTCACATTTTCCTCCATTTGCTGGCTGGCGTGTGTTCGATTGTGAAAATAATAGCAGTTATTTGTCGCGACAAAGTATTGATGCACGCTGCAGCGCATGATGATCGTCGTAACTATTCGCCTGATGGAAAGGGTTTATTGCCGAGACGGTGACATCATCGCAATTAATCACCGGGAACATTTGTAAAGCAAACACATTGGCAATCTCATTACGTTCTCAATACACACAATATTTCAGGTGTGAAGAGTTCGTTTCGAGAACCGATTTCAAACATGTCATACTTTTTCAATCTGATTGTTAAGGTTCCCGTGTAGGGAGTCGCGTAAACGGAAAACATACGTCAACTTTCAAATAATGTATAGCAACTTTTCCCGCTTGGATAGATTATCATTCATCTTAAAAAATAAATCGTCCATTCGGATCACCAACCAAATGAAAAACAACAGTGATCTCGTTTTCATCTCGGCAAATTACAGCATAAAACATCGCCGGCGGACATCCTACTCCCACGAACGACCACCGGCTATGCTAAATGTAGCTACAAACAAACAACAAGATAATCTGGTAAACATTTCCAAGATACCTTCAGGTTTGTTTTTGAAGACAAATTTAAAATGCTTGCCAACCAAAAAACTCCCCCGTGTTCAAACAAATGTAACCAGATTTAGGTTAGAGTAGAGGAAGGATACTGAACTGCTTTAAATCGGATGGACATAATTGAAACGATTCGCTTCAGCAACTTTTTTTTGTGTTTTTGAACGATAAACAGGTTTCAATACCAGGTGTTCAAATGTGTATTCATTCGAAATTCTGGTCGGTTTTTTAGGTACCCGGTAGAAGGATTTCAAGTTGAACCCTAATTAGCACATCTATCTTTAGTGCCTTGGGCGCGTGTTTTGGAAAGAGCTAATCATTTCAGATTCAGCCGTTAATTGCTTGGGGAAATATGGCTTCGATTACTATTCTCAATAAGACAATTCGGAGAATCAATGAATCAATGTATAAAACCAAAACCATGAAAGAAAGATTTCGTAAATCTTGATGATGGGTATGTCTCAACAAACAAATAGGTAAATAGGGCTCTTCAATGGAAAACTTCATTCATAAATTTATTTGTTCTGCTCCTGCCAAGCCGTCATCTATCGATCCAGTTCGATCAGCCACTCCGTTTAACGATCGCATAAAATGCCGCTTCACGACGTTCTGTTGATGTTTTCCGTGTTTTGCTTTCTCTTACATGTTCGCTCGTTTCTCCGAGCAGTGAATCACCATCCAAACGCCGCTTCCGTTTGGCAATCGGATGAAAAACAAACCGTGTCTCGGCGGAAAAACTCACGACCCTCGGGGTTACAGTTGTAGGAGCGCGTCTCGACGAACGTTCGCTGCTTTTTGTGCTGGTGTTGGTGATCTTTCGCAATGCAAAAACTGCCTGATCAAGTTGTTCCTCGAGCACGCTTGCGTCAGCTGTAACATTTCTCCACTCTCCTCTTCTCCTACACCCGCGGCTCTTTGTGCATCAGCTGATTCGCATTAAATGCCTTCGCTTTTGCACTCTTTCTCCCTCTTTTTCTAATTCTGCCACCCCTTCGTAGATCCGGTTTTCACTGGTTTTTTCTATACACAACTCTCTCGCTCCACTCCTCTCCCTTGCACCATTAGACTTTCACACACAAACACACACAAACATTCACAGACGATTTATTTTTCTAACACGGACGACTAGATTAAGCAAGCGTCGAGCAACCGTTCGCGGAATGTACGGGAAATGATGTTAAATCCACAGGAGAATCGATACGTTATGACAAATTTGGCCACGACGTATGACGTCACTACGAGGGGGGAACAGGTTAATCCACTTAGCACGGCGGTACGGCACACACTACGAAATAGGCGTGCCCTTCACTGCGAAGCCCTTTTTCCCCGTACGATATGAACCTGTTTTCCACCAACGCACTCGTTTACCGTTTGCTGTTATTTTGCGATCGATCGGGAAACTATTATTGCACTACGCGTACGGGAACGCAAGGCCAGCTGTGGACTCGTTTAGACTTTTACTTGTTTACACACGTTTCACACGGTTTCACCTATTCCACCTTTCGTGGCAGACATTTAAAACACAACTTGCTGGTCAGCTGATGGAGTACACACTAATGATGGTCGGGTCGGGAAGAAAAGGAAACATTTAATCATACGACAAGACTATGACTAGTTGAGATTGCAACGACTGCAACATCCGATGATGATTAGCGGATTACAATCTATGGAACCGACAGTAAGCAAAGATCGAAGGACAAGCGCCAAGCAGGCGGTGGAATGGTCAAAGGTGAATGTGATTTTCCCTCTCAAGCTGCGTGTGTGCATCTTTGTGTTAAGCGGCCGGAACTTTCTTTGTCGCGAAAAAGGTCGCCAGGTTCGTCACCTACACACTTTCGAACCGGCAGATATGGACGGCATCAGTGCGCATGTTTATGTATACGCCACGAACATGGTTGAACAACAACGCGATGGAACATCGAACACAGCCCCAGCAGCCTGGGTAACGCGCCTGCTAGCGGGAGTTGTTGATCGTGACCGAAAAAAAGAGCTGCAATGAACCTGTTTCGTTCGTCGAGTGGAATTTTCCACCCAGACCTTCTAGGGACGCGCAATGAGGAGCGTTACTTGGACGCTGATTTTTGTTTTCGCAATTTCTAAACCAAATTGTTTCTGAACTACCAATAACCATGGTCAAGAATAGCAATTTTTGGAGGAGAAAGTAGCTGGACAAACCAAACCGTTGTTCCTTTAAGTACAAGGAGACTAACGATCGATCGAAAGCGAGTCGTACGCGCACAAACACACGCAAACCGAACTACACACTACGCTTTGCACAATAGCATTTTCTGCTTCATTGAACAACGAACTGTAAAAACGAAATGGTTGTATTTCCAGACTTGTCGCTGAGCTGTGTGTCAACTGTTATGCTTACAATTTGCCTTCCAATTCGCAACTGTTTATTCGTATTTAAAGATGCGTTACATTAGATGAAATGTTTAGCTAAATGTGTACTCTGTTTCCAACAAAAATGAAAGCTTCGCTCGTTCGTTCGTTCTTTCTTTTTCGTATCCACCATGCATCATCGCTTCCAGCAGTTTTGACTTGCAGCTGACTCGGAGAACGGCAGCAGCAGAAGTAGGCCAAGCAAAGCCATTTTTGCGGTGCTCTTAATCGCACCAACTCAACTGACCGCTCGTTGTTGCTAGGACAGCATTACAAACTGGCTTAAGCAATCGTGTCGCTGGTGACGCGCCGTGCACTATCGATTACGGCGAATATCGCTTCACCACATCACGGATAGGTGCTGGACAGCAGATACGAGAAACGGTGAAAAGCACAGCACGTTCGCTTCTGATAATGTAACCATTTTTCACGACAAGAAAACATACTTTTCACACAATGAAGAGGCGAAATGAAAAGAAAAAACACACGGTCACGGATTTACATATTGGGAAATCCACAGGATTCGATAGCTTCGTCACCAACTGTTTACATATTTCAATGGCACCAGACAAAACACCATCGCATCGCCATTGCTTTCCGCACGACGTCTAACGATCAACTGACAACAAGCTGTTCAACGATCCGTTTCGAGTTGACGGACGCTCGACGTTTAACGGAACTGTCTAGTGTTATGTCTTATGAGTCTTTTGGCGAGATTGATTCATATGAATCCTTCGTCCAAGATTCATTCCGATTGATTCAACAATATTTAAGGACTGGAATCTTAAGACATTGATGAATTTTCATGAATCTTTCACACAATCTTCCTGGTTCTTTCATTGGCGTGGATCAGGTAACCAAACAAAAGAAGGGGATCCCGCTTTCCGTTTTTTTGCATTTTTGGACTTTATTTTTCTATTCTTCTAGCATAAAGGATTCTTTGGGATTCATAAATCTCTCATTGAAAGATTCAAGAATCTCAAAAACGAAGCAAAGAGTCATTCAGATTCTATGAATCTGAATCCGAATTACACAACTCTAGAACTGACAGCAGCGCTAGCTGAGATCGAAATATTTACCTCACGACCAAGGTTCGTCAAACTAGCTGCTTTGAAAACCTTGGTCTCAATTTGAAATAGCCAGTTTGTTAGTAACTTTTTCAATCCTGGACCGATTTGAACAACAGACCCTTCATGAGAGATCTTATTAAGACAAACAGCTTTCGCTCTGCATATTTTGTTCCGTAGTTTGCATGGAATTAAAAAACAAGGGGACAATCAAAAGTTGTGCAAAAAAATACCGTTGGTTTTCGCATCAATGGTATGCGCCTTGGTTTGAACCGTTATTTGGAACGATTGGTATTATATGAACACGGAACCTGTATTTTAAAATGAAACAAATTAGGTCATGCGTACTACGCTTATCGTGACCCATTAATCAAAATTAATGTAAATACTGTAGCCATTTCAGTAGCGTAACCCAACAGATAGTAACTAAATTGTAAGTACTTTTTCTCTGAAGTCTTTGCACTTACTGATTTGTCGTCGTCAAAGTCCCAATCGGGTGATGCTTGCCGATCGGCGGCGGTTGTCGTGATTATGGGCGGCATGCTCGCCGTTGCTCCGGGCGAATTCTGCGGCTCCTCCGGAATGACGGAGAATCGCCCACGCTGAAGAAACGGTGAAGTCGGACCATAGTTTCCTGTATCAGAGTGAGAGAAAGGTAAAAGATAAATTGGACAAATTGATCAGCTCTAGAGCTCCGTGCGCGTAGCATACCTGTTTGTGGGATGAGCCGGAAACGGCCAACGGTGGTTTCCGGTGGGCCGGGCGATGGTGCCGACACACGGAACCGGCCGCGTCGCGTGGTCGCACCATCGTCGTAGCTACCGGACGCTCCTTCATCGCTTACATCTGCAACAAAAAAGACACAACACATTCAAAACAATTCCATATCTATCAAAGCATATTTATCTACTGTAGTCGTTTATCAACACGTCGACTAAGTCAACATGTCTTCGAGAATGATTGGAAACATCCACGTTCCACATTTATCGATGGCTGACTGTGTTGTAGATGGACTGGCGGTAGAATAAATACCGATAAATTTAACGAAGCCGTGATATTGCGTTTCACACTAGGTCAGTGATTAAAATAGATAAAAAAGAATGCGGAAACCTTTTATGATTAGGCATTCTTCGAACACTCACCTTCCTGGGGCACCTTGCTGCTTGCTCGCCAACCGCTGCTCGATGCCGTTTTGGAAGCTATGGTGGTAGCTAACCCTGCCTTACACACGAAATCGAACTAAACGTGCCACGAACCGACGCCGAAGATAAGATTTTCACACCGCACCAAACAAGAAAGCGTAAAATGCGGACGCAAGATCAATACGTAGATCCGATCAAAAACATCTATATGATCGTATAATTAGAAAGCACTTGTTATCCCGGGACTATTGCATTGCCCGTGGGTACCGATGGGTACAATCACCAATTTGATTACACTAAATTGACTAAATTGACCAGATAAGTAAATGCACTATTTTTTTACAATTAATGTACACTTAAGAACGCACGTCAAGAACAGAAACTATATCTTTTTTGAAGGATGCTTCACAATGATTTACTATTTCTCACAATACACTTGCTATCTTACTCCGACGAGAAATAAACTTTATTTAAACACATACTATGTTGATCTATGAAAATAAGGAAAGATAAGAAAATATTAAAAAGCGTGTAAAAAAGAATTTCAGTTATTTTATAAGATTTTTTTTATCTCATAGTCACAATATCACTTCGGGTGTCTTCACGGTGGATACATTTTCTTCACATTGGTCATTAAACACAGGGAGCAATGACGTCAACACTGCGCAATCTCGCCAGCAAGTCTCGTCGTTCAAGAAACAGCTGTCCCGGCAAGAATCGAGGCCTGCACTAGCACGTTGCCGTATACTAATTTTTCCTATCGTATCGAAACACTACTTGTGGGTGGTGTTTCTGCCACAAGTCGACCGAGTAGGAGGTGTGTTGTAACGATGCCAAAAATTTTCGCTACACTTGTACCACTTCTTTGACACGAACCACATACCACGTACTACTAAGAGAAACCCGCTCGGTACATCCGTTGTTTTCTGCCAAGAGTCGATGCCTACTCTTTACTGTCGCCTGATCGAGAAATCACGTGCGCTATGGAAGCGTTACGATACGTTACATGTACACCGTCGGTTTGCACAGCACTCGAACAGGATGACGCACTGCGAATAGAAACAACTGGCCACTAGACACCACCAACCTCTGCAGGGAAGGTGTCCGACGTGGGGTAGCAGGGGGTACAACAGGGAGAGTCCTTTGCAATATTTCTCACAGTCCCACCAACCGTAGGGAGGTCTCTGTAATTGGAGCGGAAAAAAGGGTATCGAATGAGCACAGTGCGTCAAATGATTAAAATTTAAAAAAGGAAAACATAATTTAAAACATTAGATATAAGGTCACCTATTTTCGAGATTAATGCACTATCCTTATAATAATCCAAAGAAGTAATTGTTTAAAAAAATTTAAACTTAAACGAATAGTACCATAAAGACGATGCACACTGTAGTGTGCGTTGACGATGAAACATTGCAATTTGCAATGCTGACACTCGCTTCCGGCAGGCGCTTATGCTTCATGCCATCGGGGTTGGCAAGGGGACAGGATATGAATTTCTATTATCATCTAATGAGTGTCATCTGACGCATCCATTTCAGTTGGTTACCGTACACTGCGGTGGGTTTTAGCAACGGAGCGCACTATGAATTTGTGGAGCAGCACAATAATGTTGGCAGAATGTCGATTGCAAAATTGTCCCATTAAACATTGGCGAGAAGGACAATCTGTAGTGTGTGCTGTTCTTGTCTCAGACAAGAGTACAGTATTAGACTTATAATTATACACGAGCATTCTCTATTGTTGAAAGTCTCTTGAAACTTTCCCTCGGTAATAAACGGTTACGTGAATGATATTCAGCGCCATTTTGCAGGTGCCACACCGAGTCGTAAAGCTGCCTCCATAATTCGCCCACCAACGATTATTACGATGATGTTTGCACTTCGCTGTTTGGGACACTCCTTGTCCCGTGATGGCCCCGACAAAATCTTGCCACTTTGCAAATTAACCTGCTCGGCTCGGAAGAAATGGTTGCTTATCCAGCCCTCCAGGTCGACGCAGCAGAGGCGAAGGCGAAGAAAAATAAACTTTTGTTGCCAGCGAACTCGAGCCGATGCCACACTTTTGTTTGTCTTATTTTCTTCTGCAGCAAAGTAAATCGATATCCTGCGTCGTCAAGACACGCGACAAGCGAACGTTGCGAACCACCGACTTTCCGTGGCGCTCGGTCCGCTTCCGGTGTTGTTTCGAAGGTGAAACGGTTGGTTTAAGTTTTCCACACCGACGACGAGAAACTGGCCCTCCACCTTTTCGGCCCTGGTTCTCTGACCCGAAACACCCCGTGTTGGAGCACGTTGGCCAGCACGTGTGCGTTTGGCGCCCGAGAGTGGCATGTGACACGCGAATAATTGGCCATCGGTTGGTATGTTTTTGGAGCAAAAACTGGGAGCATACCTGTTTTACACTGCAACATCATAAACACACCGACCGCGTGCGTTTTGGGTTGAGTGTTGGTAAAATATTCAACGCTAAGGTGGCCACCTTTTTCCCTATGCGGCTAGGCCAAGGGGTTTGAAAATTTAAAGAGCACGGTGATGTAAAATTCAACAATCGATCGCCAAGACGATGTTTCGAGTATAAAAGCAATGCAACGAGATTCGTATTGAAAGAACGATTTTATAGAAGCTTTAAGAAAAACATGCTCATGAGAAAGGGGAGTTGGTGCCTTTACATGCAAAAACCGTTCAATTTCCCACTCAAATTGGATAGTCTTCCTCTACAATACTTTCCTACAGAACTAAATCCAACTCAACCGGTAGCAAAATAAGCAAACGTTAATCTACAACCGATGGTACGAGACGTAAATCTTTCGGCACGTGTCCGGCACAAGATGGCCCCGCGAGTGCGATTATTTATGTTAAAATCCCTCTTCCGCTGTTACCTCTCTTCACGTTTGTGCGCGCTTCATGCTATTCTAATTCTAAAAATATTTCACACTATTGCTAACTCGTTGGAAATCTGGTTCGTTCGTTTGTTTAAACTGTTAATTAAATTAGTGGAGCTCGGACACGCTGCGAAGTGCTATTTTACTTTCGAAAATAATTAACACAAAAAAACAGCCAGCTGAGCTATACGGTTGGATAGCGCGTTGGAAACAGATGATTTCTCTTGTTCCCGCAGTTTTCGATCAATTGAGGGGTGTGACGTGCGCGTGTCAAGCAGTTGTTGGATTCAATTGGTTCGCATCGCCAACAACACATGAACTAATCGACAGCCCTCGTCTCCGTCGTTCCGGAATCAAATTGCAGCAGCCGACTGGAGAAGCCACTTTGGATGATTTCCGCCCCATGCAAGGGACGCTTGGCCGGTGCTGTAATTTGTATGACCTTCGTGTCAAATCTGGGAAGCCGTGGAGAGGCCGCCATAAGGTAGAGCTCTGAGCCAATGCATAAGTCGGATGCTTTGCATGCCACCCGGGTGGGTCATTTAAGGTTGAGAGGATACCGAAGGCTGTATGTAGTGCAGGAGCTATAAAGTACTCTAAATTTTCGACCAACTCAAACATGCTAACGATTCAATTAAAAGGCATTCATTAAACTCTATTTGCCGTTCTTTAAAAAGGTCGATACTATCGATCAAGAGGAAGATCCTGCACCAAAACTATGGGACATTTTTTATCGTTTAGCTATAGTAACGTTTTTTGATGGAATCTAATCGATTATTGTTGCTCGGTAATAGTTGTCAAACTTTAGTTAAAGAGGCTTTAAAATATTTGTTTTAAAATGTTTATATCTTATTTCGTATTTCTTAATAACCAGAAGTCACGTAATAAATTTCCATCTATTTTAAAATGAAAGCAACCGCACGCACACGCTTAGGGCATTGAAATTTGATCCTTTGCTAATGGCGTCAAACGCGAAAAATCATTATTCTCGAATACAAGTACCTCTTGTCTAAGTGCAATAAAAAACAACTCTACAACAATGCTTCCTTCACATCCAATCAAACACGAAGAGCCACGACAAAGGCAAATCGTGTTTTCCTTCGGCGTCAGGACATGAGTCAGCTCCAGCGCTTTCCCATCGTCTCTCACAGCTACGGCGCGTGTCTCCAACCGACAGCTGGTTTTGTTGTTGGCGCCAGAATTAACGACGGCGGTGTGGAGTTGACGCGACTAGAAATGATGCTTCTTGTGCTTATGCTACGGACCGGCGACCCCCAGTGGGGTGAGGAACGCAAGGGTGTTACTATATAGCTTGCTGACCAACACACGACCCCACCTTTGAAGCACTTTAGCTGAGGCAGCACACAAAAAAAAGAACGGCAAAAACGGCCCGATAATAATTATATTACAGTCAACACAAATTCATTTCGCTCGAGCAAGCATCAAGCAGACCAAAACGGACCAATATGGGCGGCGCATCGAACCAGAAGAAGAGATGGAACCGCCGGCACAATCTGTGCTCCTCGAGCTGGCGAGAGGGCAGCGAAAAAATGTCTAACTAATTGTCCTTTCCCTTTTCTTCGAACAGTCGGCGAGTGGAGCTTTTTTTTAAATCGGGGCTGGATGGTGATTTATGCCCTTTAAACAACTAATAAATCTCAAACCTCACAACTCCGGAGATCGTCGAAAATCTTTCGTCTTCGGCTCGCTCGGTTTCATGTCGCTGGCCAAATACTAAACATTATACTTCTACTGCATAAATCCCGTAATTTATAGCCGATTGCGTTTCAGGAAGTAGGAAACGGACGGAGGAAAACAATGGCCACGAACGTCATTTGGCCACGTGTGACTCATTCCTGGCCCAATGCAACAGACCGTAAACCCGAGTGTTCGTTAAAGCCGCTACCCCCGGAGAGTGAGTCTTAATCTCGACGGAATGAAGATGAAGTCAGAAGCGAATAGTGTGGCCATTAAACGCGTCCAAGGTTGGGGTCGCTTCCTTCGGTATTGGCGTTCACGAACACGCATTCGTGTAGCCAGGTTGGGCGATCACATGTGGGGGTAGGTCCACCCCACAGTTGAAAACAAACCGAAAGAAATTCATTGAATACGTGCCGGTTGAGAAAATTCTTTGTGTTTCAAATTCTTCCCAAATATAGCACACTTCAGTGGTTTTAACCGGAGTGTTCAAACTGTTTTAATAAAGCAACTCTCCATCCCTTGGCGCAGTACTGCAGCAGCCGTTTAAAAAAAATTCTCCTACCCATCCTCACTGTCCCTTTCCTCGACCCCCAAAGTCTAAAGACTTTCTTTTCGTGTCCCGCTTGACTTGAGCAAACAAATAAAGAAAATGATAGGTACGGTTCCCTCCCCTCGCCCAAACCAATTCCTTTGTTTACCAAGCAAGCTAGCACTTTATTTTCGTACTCGAAATTCGAATGCAGTTTTAATGTGCACAACCAGAGCGAGACGGGATCGGTAGTATTACGACGATTGCGTGGTAAAGAAAGACAGAACATAGCCCTGCGGCTCCTCGGATGTTTATTCTGACATCATCAGCCAGTCCTTTGATTTGTGCATCATGCAAGTGTTGATGTTACCGTGCACTTGTGGGACGGGATGCAACCACACATGCACATCTTCGTCGGAGGGTTTCGAAAAAAAAAATGCATCATGAGGAAGGAACACATTCGTAGGTGGCCTCGAACGGTTGCATTATTCTGAGGTGACTGGCTGTCTGGGGTGGTTGGGCTGAGAAGAACAAGTGCATACACACCCTCCCCCATTCTCTCCCACGATTAGGGTGGGGTTTTGGCGGGCGGTTGGTTGCATCTCGGGCTAAAATTGGATCACGTTCGGTCTTTTACTTTTTCACTTATCCAGGGAGGGGAGAATGTTCTCGACCAAAATAAAACACCAAATAAACCTACTAATGATACATGGTGGTAGGTAACGGAAAAGAAAGCAGAACCGCCATTAAGTAATAAAGTGGAAATACCGCTCCCCTCCACCCCTAGGGAAAGGAGGAAAACGGTAATGATTTAAAGGAAATCGATCGGGTTACATAAATCTGAGACAAACAAAGCAAGCCATGACGACATTAGAAACGGAAACAGTACGTCGTACTGTGAGACAAATAATGGTAGCTATTTCATTGATGTAGATTTGATTTACCTTTTCGTTTTGCTTTTTTAAGGACGATCAGGAAGTTCCAAGTGCTACTGATAGTATTTTGTAGAATGGTTTTCCTTAAGAGATTGAATTGAACTCTGTGCTTAACAACACAAAGGAAAAGTGGTGCTGCGTTTATTTTACGTCTCGATGGTACACTTGCACCTGCACAAAATCGCGTGTATACGGATTAAAATCACACCTGCAGGCACTTTTGAACGCTGATTTTACGCTAAAATTATGACTGTAGATTTGACACGGAATCAATAGAATCACGAGAAAACCCGGGCAACGTTGCACACAAACACACGCTCAGGAAGGAAAATGCCGCAAAACAACAGTTTTCACAATGGTACCAAATTTCGTCCACGCATCGGCAGGCAGGAGCAAGGAAAACTCGCCAATCCCGGCTTTGAGGCACGCTCGGTGTCGCGCAAAATGCTCCTCCTGTTTGACAGCCGCTTGGAAAATTCCAATTCGCTCGCGTTTGCCGCTCTCGTTTCATCGAAAACACCCCGGTGTGTGTTGGAAAATGGGAGATTTTTGGCAACACCACCCAACAACACTTGGCGTGATAAACATTCACACACACTCACACACACACACACGTGCACTCCAAGTGCCAGGCATTTCGATTTCGTCAACACGTTTAACTTTTTTTATTTATAATTTTCGCACTTTTCCCTCCCGGTCATCGTCAACGTCGTCGGGACGGTACGCTTTTCGGCAACAAGGAAACCCGACGCCGAAGAAAAGATGGCCGAAATGCGGGTGTGAAGTAGCAGGTGGGGCGGAGTGAGATATCGTTACGAAATAACGTTGGAAGCCGGTAAAAAGGTTGAGAAATTTGCACGACACAAATCATATGTGAGAGTGTACAGATAGATATTTAAATTAATAATTTTGTCAAAACTTTCATTTCTCATTTTCCTAAATTAAAACCACACGCAATTCAATCCACCGTAAGACACTTTCACTCACCGAAAAAGCACAACGATGACTTTGTGCGAGGAAACAAAACGCACTGTTTTATAAAATCAATTTGTTCCTGCAAGAATTGGCACTTTCTTGCGGTGTCAGACACACAACCGAACCGAACCGAATCGTAACACAGACTGCGATGATGGCGAAGCTATTTTTCAATTAGGACACAACACCCGCGTTACTGCGCTGCACACAAACACGTTCTTCGCGGTTCCTTGCGCTTGCCAACATACACATAACCCTCGTGCTGTGGAGCGGACGCCTGGTCGTTTGATGATGATTTCGTTTGATAAGTTCTTGGTAAAAAAAATGAGAATCCAGTCGCTTTCCGTCCGAAGCAAGAAAATACTAATTTGGAGCGGCCTTTGAAGAGCAGGCTTCTAGAAATCAGCTGTCACAACATTGGGCACTAATGGCGTACACAAATACTTCCTCATCGGCATCCGCAGCGCACGCCAGTTTGAACTTCGTGCGTGCGCATGCTCCCGGACGAAGGAAAACTCGCTTTTCCCGATTTTCCCCGGCATCGCGTGACGTTTGGTGCGTGAACTGTCACTTTAAGATACTTGAATTTGTGATGAATAAAACCGTTAAAAAATGGTAAACAAGAATACAATGAGTATAGTTAACTGTAAAAGAAGGATGCATGTATGGGTAAGTGATAATATTCATTATAAAAAGCGCTAAAACTCTGTTGACAATATCAAAAGATGTATATTTGCACTATTTGTGAAGCACAATTAACACGTTTGAAGTGCTAAAGTGAAATTGGACCGTTTTTGAACTTGGTTCAAAGCAGATCGTTTTAATTTAATCAATTTGAGCGCGTAAGTTAGACATTGTTACAAACGTGGACTGTTTATTTTACAACTTTTTCCGCTTAACTACACTAATGAAGGACACAGGTATCGCTAATGCTTGCTACTACAGGTAGCAATATGTTTTTCTCTTTTTTATGTTTGCTTAGATAAACTCGATGTGCGCTCCTTTGGGTTAAGTGAGTCTCTATCGTGGGACAGGATGGAATAGTTCGAATTCAATCGATTGAAAATGCTTTGCAATACGAAGCAACGCCTCCGATCGTGCATTTAACGAGCTGCTAACTCTTCTGGTTCAGTTTTGCTCTTCCCTTTAGCAGCCGGAGATTTGCCAGGGGCTGGGCCTTTCTTACCGAAGAACATATCCGCGAACAGACCACTGAATACCAGTACCGTACCGAACCACTGGCGACCAGAGAGCACGTTTCCGAAGAAAATCACCGAGAAGAGTACGGTGAAGAACTTTCGCGTGGTCGTTACGACCGAGCAGGCCAGTGCCCCAAACGAGGACACCATCGTGAATATGAACAGCTGACCGAGAGCGCCGGTTAGAGCGAACAGGGTCAGATGAGTGAACAGCTCCGGATGCCTGCTGGCGAAATGGACGAACTCTTTTCCTTCACCGGTTACCAGCAAACCAAAGCCAACCATCATAGCGCTCCAACCGTTCATAGCCAGCATCATGTGCTGTGCCGAGGGGGCACTGTGGGCTCTCATCCGTTCCTGGATCGCCCCGGTCAGCCCGTCCATCGATAGGCTCAAGATGAGTAACACTTGTCCCAGCGTTTCGTGCTCCAATACCGCACCGCTGTTTGCTTTTCCATCTTTGTACATGAAAAGCATCACACCGATAACGATGAGCACGACAAAGAGGTACTTCTGCAGAGTGTAGCTCTTCCGACCGATCAGCACTCCGAGTAACATCACTGGAATGGGCTTGGCGGCCTTCGCGACAACCTGCATCGGGTAAGCGATCCACCGAAGTGCCATGCTGGAGCTTATCATCGCCAGTAGGTACGTTAGAGCACTGCTGGCGTAGTAGACCTTCGGTGTGCCATCGGTCGGCTGCGGTGTGATCGTGAGTAGTGCTAAAATGCAGGAAAAGGAAACCAGTAAGAATGGGCAACTATTGGGATGATATTATCCAAGAATACATACCTTTCGCGAAAACCCAATTGCAAACGCACTGCACACAAACCAGGGCTAACATATACGTGAACCGCTCACCACGTGAACCATCTTCCTGCGGTTCATCTCCATACCGGCCACGCGTTATTTTCTCCTGTAGAACCGCGAAGTAAAAGTAACACACCAGGATACCTACACAGCAGATCGCTAGCTTCTTTTTATCCGACATCGCTGGACTGCGGCTAAGCGATTCCAGGCGATATTCAACCGTACGAACTGGACCGACGAAGCAAGGGCTAAAAAGTGGTGTTGCGGACGCTAGCAATAAAATTCATGGCACATTTGCAGACGAATGCCGTTGCGAGCGGGTTGCAATTGGAGACCGATGTAAAAGAACACGTCAAGCTTTCTGTTTTGCTGACAATAACAAACGTGTACGATACAATGAAACTGACAGCGCTGCTTGACACAAAAAAAACATTTTGCATTTCCAAAACAGTAAGCTTTAAGCACCTTGGACACAATTGGAATGAACGATTAAAATAGTAAATTTGTTGATAAATTCCTGAACCGATTTAAGCAATAAGCTTATGAGACGAAGGGTTTTGTTTTTCGATAAACAAGTTTATTCGAGTAAGGTTGCGAAAATGTATTGTATTTTAAGGAGGCATAGAAACCTTGGTCAGTGCTTAACTAGATGTCACACTAGTCACCACATGGCGCAATCGCAGCGCCACCTTGTTGTCAAAACAGAATGACATGTTGGTGTCCTGTCTTTCATTGTGTGAGATATTTGTTTGTAACTTTTATAAATTTTGAGCCCCTGTGTGCGTTCTGTTGTCAAAGTTGGTCAATATAAATGAGAAAGACCTTAGTTTCAATAGTGATAAGTGCCTTATGTATTCCTATTTTCTAGAAGCGAACCTTGCGGTTTAGGAACATCGTTTATAATACACTGAAAGGTTATAGATACTTCTAACAACGGTACAGAATGTTGGAACATAGTCGCAGAAGGTGGGTGTTATAGAAAAACCCCGATCAGCAGTACTTAACACTATAGACTGTCCTTGTTAATGAATTGTTAATTAAAACAAATATTGAAATACAGTTAAAAGGTATATAAGGAGATCAGATAGGAGAATTGAATGTGCAAGCATTACACATTTAAATTTACCCCCGCTTTTCCACCGCGCGGTAATGTCCTAACGTCACAACAGATTACGATTAGATCATGTCCCGGAGAAACTCCCATTCATGCATCACTATCACAATATTCATATCACCATGCCTGCGACTGCTTCATCCTAGAAAAGAAGCACAACAATGCGCAAACTAGGGCCTTCCACTCGGGGCAGCTGCGGACAAACCGTCACGGACTACGGATCCACCAAACCTGACCCCGGCCGTTGCTGCGTAAAATTAAGTTATTATTGTTTTCCGATGCAACCCGCGGTTGGCGGTTAAATGATGCACGGAGCCGGAAGCGCACGATGAGTTTTGCAGGGAATCCTTACCACGCGCGTTTCCGGGATGGTAACAGAAGCGCCCGGGTGAAAATGGAACGCACCCCTCCCGAAGGTTGGTTTCCCTTTAAGCGGAGGGCACGGGAAGGGTCGGAGATAATAATGAAAAGCATAAGCGATACGGACTGCACCGGCAACTAACTCTCCCTCGCCCTTTTCCAGTGGTGGTGGTGGTAGTGTAGCGATAATTATCAGGCGATTAGTTGTTTATTCAGTTGTAAAAATTGTTTCCCTTCCCTTCCGTGGCTGAATCTGCCGCGCGGGCGAACAGATTTCAATCGGAAAATGTGTCCGTGTAGTGCTGTATTGATTTTGATACTATCTGCAAACCTCTCGAGTGGGATTTTCCTTTCTCCACCTGGGATCTGGCCAAGGGAAATGATACTGCAAAAAAACAGGATCACCAACCTGATAGCAAACCCTTATTTTCTCTCATTCAACAACTTTCCATCCGCTCATCAACAAAAGAAGAACGATGAATATTGAATTCTCTTCGATTTTTCCTTTCGAAAATGCTATGACCCCCGATTACCAAGTGCTCACCCCTCCGGTCTGGTGGGCGAGGGTGGGTGATATTATGATATATTATCATCATTTGGTATTCACGGTTTGCTCCTTCGGACCCTCTCGGGGCCGACGCCGGTGTTGTTGCGCCGTTCAGCCGTGTCGGTGGCTATCGACTGTAATAAATGGTTGTGCATATGCTGCATGCAATCGATTTTCCCACGGCGCGTCAGTTGGCCATCGCGAGAGATCGGGAATCGAAAGGATTCACAGCAGTATTGACTGATGTGAAGCGATCTACACCGGTTTGAAAGTTCATACTAATCATTTATTATAATTCAGTTCCATCTACAAAGAGAAAACAATTGATTTATATGAAAAACTGTTTAAACTCGAACTGGTTAAAAACGATAATGAAAGACATTGTTATATTTTTTTCCACACTATCATTACCACCCTCCCTTTCCGTGGTTTATACTTATGTTGTTTCATTTCACCTCTTTTAACCCTTACAAAAAATAACACGTGCACACGCGCTGGCCGGAACACATTCAAACACCTACCGCCGTGTGTAACTGTTTCCAGTTGGTAAAACGCTTCATTACTGGGTTGTGGAACTTTGACATCGATTATCGAGAGTTGCCACTTTACTTCGGCACCCAAAATAGAAAAAGAACCTTGCTTTAATGTGTGTACACGCATATGACGGTGGTAAAACTGGATTTTGCTAGTCGGAACCCATAATATGTGGCTATTAGGGAAACATAACGGGGGTACAATATGATTGAAAGGACATTTGAATGTTTAATAATTGTCCGTTCTAACCAAGTTCTTCCGGTGGGGAAGCAGATCCTTGTTTTTTTTTCTAAGACCCTCCATAGGTTCGAGAGTTCTAAAACAGGACTTATTCCTATAATTATGTTGAAAAGATTTGGGGCCAAAATAAAAATTGCTTATATGTTCAACGCTTTTTTTCAGGAAAGCCGGTAAACTTATAATGTTCAAATAACACCCCACACACATTTCCGGAGCAGGTGTCATCAACATATTTCCCTACCGAAATGGGGGACTGTTAGGTTACCACCTTGCCTACCAGCCTAATTGTAGACCGGATGGAAGGGTTATGGCATTCCTTCCACCCTTGATTGTTCCCCTGTGACGACGATGCCCGTGTCATCCTTCCGCAAACATCCCAAAAATGAACATCCAGACATTCTTCTCGCAGAGTCAAATATAGTTCACCTGAATTCCATACGAAGAATTCGTCTTTCGTTGGGAAAATGGCTCTTATAACATGCTGCAGTGAAAGAATGGAAAACGAATGGAAATTCCACCGGGCAAGCTCCGCCCCGAACGAAACGAAAGAGTGGCTGGAAAAGGATCACAGTTTTCCAGTACACAGGAAGGAAAATGGGTGAAATATTCACCGTCCACTGATGATACGGAATACCAAAACCAAAACCAGCTGTATTTACCCACAAGTCGGAACGCATGGGGGTTGATGATGATGAAGATGGGTCGCCAATTGATTCCCTGGGCAGGGGTGCTATAGTTGTTTGTTCTGAACCTTGAAAGGCCCACTAATAGAGAGAAAAGAGCAATCGATGGCAAACAAATCCAGCTCTCGAAGGGTTTTCAATCAGGCGGTATGCAATTTGCACGGAGGTGGGAAGGAATTTTAAACCCACAAAAATGCGTTCCATAAATTTCTTGATTTGCTTGGTCAAGTGAGTTCTCTTACCATATTTAGAGAAAGGACGTAAAACACATCTTATGATAGCTCAATTTTAGCAAACAATTAAGGGAAAATTAAATTATTAAAATCCACATACGTGAGAACGAATTGAAAGAGTAAAGTGATAAAATAAAGTTTTGGATAAAATGTGATATAAAATAATCGAACGAAATAACCGAAGGAATGAACGAAGCTTAAAATATAGGCAACATAACCAACCTTAAATAACACCTGAATCTTACTAAACGAAAATTGTTATAAAATGTTTAAGAAAGGTTAATAAGAATTTCAATCATAGTAAACATTAATAAAATAGTACGGAAAACTAAAAACCCCAGCAGTACAAAAATCAGGTGAATAGAATTTGGCCAAAATTTGTGGAACCTAAGTTTCAAACAGCTTCCAATGCGCATGGAGCACACGTCGAACGCTCCTTGTACAATGGGCGTGGTTTAGAGGGTTTTCCAGGGCAAACTAGATCCCTTCAATTTCCCCCTGTTTTGGTGCGCAATCCTTATCGGCCCGTTTTTCCACGTGCAGCAGGCACAATGCAAATACCCCTATTTGTTTTCCCGCAACCGTGTTGCCCTTCGTATATCTCCTCTTTTGCGTTCTAGCCTTTTCTCCCACTTGGTGAGTTTTTCCTCGATCGTCCTCTCCCATTCGCGCGTACGAAGGGCTGGTTTCCCATCTTTGAAACCACATTTCGAACCGTTAGTCCTTTGCCGGCTCTTCTGGGGTTAGCATCGGAAAACTTTTAGCTCCAGCCCAACCCGATAGCGATAGATCCTTGAGCAAGTTCAGTTCAACTTTTTCCCCGGTTTTCCATCGTTACTTTTTCCCACCGACGCAGGTGGCGACACGTGACCGCACGGACGCCGGTTGTTGAAAGTGTTGTCGATCGGTGATCAGTGATTTGTATGCAAACCGTCGTTCCGCCTACTGTTCCGGTGCTAATAGTTGTTGGTGTTAGAATGGGTGTATTAGCAGCACACCCGCCGTGTTTACCCGCCGGCGCGTGGCAGGGCTGGGAATTCCGGGCGTTTCCGGTGTCGGTATGAAGTTATACAGGGTGGGTGGAGGAAAGTAAAGTGTTTAATCCACTTACGAGGAACGTGTTGAAAAGAAACATAATTTGGGGAGGGAAAAATGTAACCAAAGTGCAGTAATTATCTAATTAGGATCGACACCAAAGTCATCGACGAATCTAGTCCGCGTTAGGAGTTAAGTGTTAGCAGTAAGATTTACCCCAACATTCCATCATGTTCTCGATGGACTCGTTCGACTTCGAGGCGGTGATGAGCCGGCATCTGTTTGAAGGGCCGTCGGCACACCAGCACCAGGGTCAGCAGCCACTACATCATCTGCAGCAGCACTCGTGTCAGCAGCAGCATCATCAGTCGCAGCATCAGCACCAGCAGCAACAGCAGCAACAGCATCAGCTGCCTCACCTGGACTCCGATCATCACTACAATTCGCACCATCACCATCACCACCATCATCATCACCATCAGGTTCCGGAGCTTCAGGGAGATCAGCAGCACCACAACCTACATCAGGCCAACAATGTCGACTCCACCACCTCGAATAGCTCGGACTTCTTTCTGGCGGATGATGAAAACACGACCGACAGCGAATCGTACTGTGGCTTCAACAGTGATCAGGAGAACACCGATTCCATGAAAGAGTAAGATAATTTATCCTTGCCAAATATGTAATTTTTAAGATATGGCGGAAAATGAGACAGTAGAAAAGATTCGCTCTTCTGTCATAGCTAGAAGCTCGGCAGTTAATTTTGGGACGTTAAGAATACATCTGTACGCAATTAATGCAGGTATCTTGGTACCACGAACATTAGAGATAGAAGTTAGATAAATTAAAGCATTCTGGCATAAACTACCAGATTAGGTAATCAATTTGCATTGTCAAGTATCAGAAATGATTGCTTATGCTACCGTTGCTTTCCTGAACATTTTTTAAAATCATGCGCTAGAAGTAGAAGCAACTAGACACAACTGTTAACAACATCTTTCCATTCGTAATTCTTGGCAGGATTTATAGCAACAGAAGTTCGAAGTATCGCCGACCAAAATGCGCCTCCCAGCAGGCCCAACAACGCCAGGCGGCCAACTTACGCGAACGGCGCCGTATGCAGAGCATCAACGAAGCATTCGAGGGCCTTCGGACGCACATTCCAACGCTGCCGTACGAGAAACGGCTCAGCAAGGTGGACACGCTGAAGCTGGCCATCAGCTACATCTCGTTCCTGGGCGAGATGCTGCGCAAGGATAAGAACGGCAACGAGACCGGCACGACCGGGGTCAAGCGCCATCCGGTGAAGGAACCGCCGAAGAAGTTCATCGTTCGTGGTAAGGACACAATGTCGTTTGTGTTAGGGATTTATTATTACTCAAACATCTTCGAAATTGGTTTCTATCGACCCACAACATTTTGAGTTTTTTGAAAAAGAAGTTCATAGAAGGATAACTAGGAATTAGGTAAATTGTGAACCATTTGTGATTCTGGAACTCAATTCGCTCACACCCCGCGTGCCAACTGGCATCGCTCGGTGACCCCTGCAGCAAATATGGCCCTTCCAACGGCTGTGTTTTGGTAGACTTCAAATGTTCCGTGACTAATGGATCTATTTCCCGACGATCACGACATCCCGGCGATTGCGTTCGTATTGCCCGTTCGTTCGTACGGCTGCCGGGGCTCTAGTCCTGATGCGCATCCTGAATTCGTAGGAAAATCTACTCCGGGCAAGTCCTCCCAATGATCGAGCAACGGGTGAACCCGAGGCCCCATAATTTACCGGAAACCGTGACTGATTCAGTTATTGTGTTACGGTGTTCCGATCAAAGAGGGAATCCCTTACCCTTGCCTCCGGAGGACTGGGATTCTCCGGACGAACTGGAAGCATCATTCTCCGGCGGTAGTGTGACGTGGCATGAATAAATGAAATGCACTTTCGGTCGTTTGTCGGTTACCGGTTGAAAATTTAATTCTCTCCACGGTTCCATGGTGGTTTGGACAGACAAGGGCGGACGTTCCGTGGTGGAAGGTCCCGTTTGTGTACCAGGTGATGGTGTAAAGTCTCTGAATGATGAGGTGAAAGCTGGATACAGTGATAGATTTGATAAAGGCACTGGCTTCAATAGAATAAAATTAGTAAACGGGTATGTCAATGCTAGAAAAAAACGGGCTTTTAAAAGTTGTGTCAAACGAAAGTTTTCAGTGACAGTTCCGCTAAAAAAATGTTTGTTTCTGATAACAGTTAAGAAAAAATACTCAGAAAGAACAGTAAGAAATCAAGTAGTTCTAATTCCAAACACTTTTCTAATGAGATTTGAAAAATTATAAACTTTCATTTTACAAAGTAGATAGCAACAAAATATATAAACAAAATCTATCCCTCTATAAAACCTCTTATAACCTAAACTGTCCAATGAGGTGAATGAAACAGACAGTTCGATCGATAGAAAGTCCTTGCTTCTAGAACATGGCGCTTCTGCCACGAATAAAACAGACAAAGAAAAACAAGCCCAGCTCCCAGTCTGAGCCTGCACTAATTCCCCGCAAATCTTCTCCACTCGAGTGTGAGGCGACCACCTGAACGAAAAGCATGAAATTCTCACGCCTTCCAACACGAACACGAACGATTTTCCACCATTCGGTCTGCCCGGTGCGAACGTTTATTTGCCCTGAATGCGTTGGATTTTCCATTCGATTCCTTGGGGTCTCGCTTTGCTGCCGTGGGGGAAAATGAAGGAACGAACGAGAAAAGACTATGAATGTGTTTTGGGGGCCGTCCAGTCCATTCGTTGCGTGTCGAAGGACGATTTTGCGCAAACGTCATCATCATTCCACCTCCACCCCCCAACAACGGCCTGCAAAAGTGGCACCATTTTTTGGTTTCGTTGCCACAACCGACGGTTCCGTTCGGTTTCCAGTGTCTGCACACCCAAAGGGCAGCAGTAATGCATTGGCCCGGAAAAGATCCCTGGGAAATGCGAGCACATGCTTTCTGATCTCTTCGCAGCGTCCAGGGTTCGGTGTTGTCTTTGTAAACAGTTTCGTGCCCGGGGAAGCCCTGGGGGAGGGTTTTCCCGGGGAGAGCGCATCGAATTGAAGAGAAATAAAGCGGGAAACATTTTAAGAAACACTTAGGCGGGGGATTTGTAAACATTCACCATTCCCCAGTCCATTTTGCTCCTTCCCTTCCCGGAGAGTGTTGTTAAACAAAGTGCGGAAATTTGTACTCAAATAGTGGTTCCTATTATCCTTCCATTCCCATTCGTCCGTTCTAAGGACGGCTTCCACCCCCTCCGATGTTTTGACAGCTTCCTTGGTTTAATTGATTGTTATTGCCTGTTGTTCTTCCACACGGCTTTTTTCCGCAGGTGGTAGCGGGCAGGCGCATTCGCTTTCCTGGCACCGGAAGGGAGATCGGAATGCAAATGGACGCTACTTTGCGCGCATTTGGCGGCCGGAGGATCCTCGCAGCAACCATCGCAATATCGCCGCCGGTCCCTCGACGTACGCCACCAACGGAGCGCTCTGTTAAAGGACGATAAACCCTGCTAACCAAAGAAAATTATCTACCGACACTAGTCTACCAAATGTGCAACACAACTCTAGTCTTTGCTCTCTTCGGTGTAATGTTAACCAATATGCTACTGTAAATAAATTTATCATTATTAAAAAATATTATCAATTTGATGATGTCCCAGAACGGTGGTGTTAGCAGATATTTAAATCCTCTTACGGACTGCGTAAAAACATGTCCCCGCTTCGATGTTCCAGTCAGGTCCCGAGCGTTGGTTCACACTCTCAGCCTCACTCAAGGACCCGTAATCCTTTCCGTCACCGTTTTGACGAAACTGTCAAACGGTCGAGGGATGCTTCCGGGCAATGGTACGGGGGTTTTAAACTTCCCAAAAATGCCTGTCTCTTCCGTTAAATCATATACACTATGGTTGTGCTTGCGCTTCGAAGGGGTTTCAAAGTTTGTTGTTTTAATGCGCTCGCCCTTCCTGTTTTCCCTTCTCGCTGGGTACGTTTTTTCCTCCCCGTGCTATGCACTTTAAGGCCCCATCAGGATGGTGTTATTTTACTTTTTAATACTGTAGACCTGGCTGTCCCCGGAACCGAGTTTACACCTGAATAAACAAACCGATCGAAGGGAAATTTTGTTTGCATCAAAAACGGTTCAGGTGATTTGTTAGCGATATGTTATGGCTTATGGAGTAAAAAAAAAGTATGCGGCAAGAAAACTGCGTTCGCGATCACGAAAAGGTAAAAACGAGGGAATAGATTCGTTTGGAATTAAGGTACATTAAAACAACATTAATTATTACACCGATGAAAGCCAAACGGTAGCTCATATAACTATATAATCAACCCTGATAGGAACTACCTTAAAAATAATGATTATTAGCTTACAATACAATTTATCTGAATATAGTAAACTACATTTAAAGATAGAAAGATAGATTTGGTGAACTTTAATTCAAATTTTGAAATCTTCCCGATCTCTTCCGCCTCTTTGATTACGTACGGTGATAAGGGTCCAGATTATCGAAGAAAAGGAGACTTTTCAATTACATTGCCAACGGATTAAAGCCGACACTTGATGGAGGGAAGGATTTAAAATCCGAGCTCATGAAAGTATCGCTTGGAATCCGATTTTTGTGGGGTTATTTAAAATAGTAGAACTGTTATTCCAAGAAAGAGAAGGACAAAAAATGATTTAAAAACTGTTTTGCAAAGAAAACAGAGGGGATAAAAGGAAATGGGCGTTGTGATGGAGTAAAATAGCTAATCACACCGCTATGGATCTCAAAATGGATCGTTCGCTAAAAAAATACTCGGAACTTGCGAACATGATGTGCTTTTGAAGATAAATTAGGGGTCGTCGTCTCGATGTACCCACAAACTCACGGCGTATAGGGACATCAGCAGCGATCTGCAGGACCTTTTGGTGCAACCGAGCGCAACCGGTTGCGGGACTTAATTGCATTTGAATCGGAGGGTGCTAAAATCCGCCCCGGGGTGATTAAAAATGGTCCTCCGGGAAGTGAAGGGTCCTTCAGGGGAAGATCCGTTTCGCGGCTATGACGAACGTGCGCACCAGGAGAAAGAGGAAAACTGGGCAGAGAGAAGGTTAAAATTTAATAAAACCACCAATTGAGATTAATATCACCACTTCAAAGAGGAAAGCATGGTTGAATGCTGATTTTTTCACTCTTCAACATACCAATGACCACGAATGAGGAAGGTATTTTTCGCTTTAAATTGGAAGATTCCCAGTCTCAGAAAAAGATCTGCGATATCAAACCGTATTTGCTGTTATGACAACCGGAAAACGAAAAATAATAAACAACGGAATCATGGAGCAATCACCATCCGTTGGAGTTTGCTATCTTTAACGAAACTATTTTTTGCGAATTTATATACCACACAAACGACGAAACGATGCGTGCAGTAAATTTAAAGCACGTGTATCGAGACTTTACTAGCAAATAACACAAGTCACTATGACCTTAATAGACCGATTATAGAAAAATACATTGAGATGTCTTTAAAACGTTCGAGGCATAATGCTAACGCAAATCATTACAACTCGTTTTATGGCCATATCACGAAAATATCCCGACATCGTCCAATGGCTGTCACATAAGACAACCTAAATACATCAAACCGAAAACACATGTGTGCAAAAAACGCGTGTTAATTTGAAAAACCAGTTCTATTTGGGTTGGTACTTTTCAATTGACTCACTGTGTGTATGGTCGTGAGATCTGACCATTTCGCATGTGATCATCTATTGCTGTTCATTATCGGACTGTGTCGGACGCGATTTAGAAGCGGCACAGACGGCGCTTCACTTCCCCGAGTGCGGCTCAGTATCGACGCGAACGTTATCGCTGGCGCACGCATTATCGCCTCCTAACAAATCACGAAAGCTGTACAGGTTTGTGTTCATCGAAAACATTCCATCAGCATCCCAGAGTGAAGAATATGACGGCTCGACCATCGGTAAACGACATCGAAATCTTACGCTATGAAGATCGCTACCGGGAACCATCGATGGAGGTGCTTAGGAAGTCGTTTTTTGTCAACGAAAACGTGTGCATCGGAGCGGAAGTGAACCGCTCGCCACAAGCACAAAAAGATCTAGAACAGCTCTGTCTGGATGTGGCCATCGGTGGAGTGTCATTGATCGCCCGGCACAAACCCACCGGCACGATCGTGGGTGTTTCCTTCAATGTGCTGCAGGTGGGACGTCAAATTACCTTCAACCGGAGCGACGCGTTAATGCATTTACCTTTACTTCCGTAGACCCCGAGCGGACCGGATGATTCCAACTACTTCGAGCAATTCCGTGACACCAAGTGCACGGTCGACAGCTCACGGGCACTGATGCAGTACATGATCACCATGGACGCTAAGGTGAACCTGTTTGAGCGCTTCAACGTTACTTGCCTGCTGGAGATTATGTTCCTGGCCACGTTACCCGCTTTCACAGGGTGCGGTATTGCCACGCAACTTGTCGAGCAGTCGGTCCGGTTGGCGAAGCAGCTGAAGAGCGGAGATGCCGTCCCGTTGGTTGAGGCGGGCGCAGTGGTTACTTCCAATCGTCCTCAGCTCGTGTCGGCCTTGTGGACGTCTAGAATCTCGCAAAGAGTAGGAGAGAAGGCGGGTTTTACGGTGATCAATACGGTTCCGTATACGGAGTTTGTGTTCGAAGGAAAACCGTTTACCGAACGAATTGGCCCGGAGCATCCATTTTCAACGCTCGTTGTGAAACATATTTAAATTGGAAAGTGTAGCGTCCCATGCAGAAAGAAGGTTAAAGTAAATGGAGGCACAATAAATTCTTAAACTGATTATAAACAAAAATAGTTAATTTGCTGGTAGTATTGATTCGTAAGAATTTATATAAAATGATCGATAGTAATCTTTTGAAATTACCACGTTTTGTCATCCACGCGATCTGTCAATTTTCGAGTCAAAACAATAATCTTCCGTCTCTCTCACTATCTCTCTTTTTTCCACTTTGTGGAGAGATTTCTCTACAAACTGCTGCAGTTCGTAAACATTGCATGGTAAGTAAACATATCTGATATGTGCTTGCCAAGTCCACTTGAAGTAGTAAAAATGTGTTTCGGATGTTATTCCTGACGTTTCCGCATCCCAGAAACAACGGCTCGCTGAGCATGCGCTTACCTTCTTCGTAATCACCATGGAGAACCAGCTGTAATCAACGTTTCCTGCACCTGTCGACCTGTGTTTGCGAATCCAGCGAATAACACGATGTATCCTGCCGTCGCTGAACCGAAGATGATCTTTCGCGTGGTAAGCTTTTTCTACTTCCTCACCAGACCACTGTTGAAATGGTTCCTACATCGGTTCACCAACCTGTGCGAGCTGCAACGGATCTGCTACGGTTGTCCACCGGGGGCGTCCCGTACGAAAAAGGTGCAGCTATCGTTGGAGCTCTCGAAACGGATACCCATCAAGAAACTGTTGCACATCCTAAACGAGCTAGTCAGCAACGATGTGGATGAGCTGTTCCTGCGGCGGGAAATACAGACCCGTGCCGTCGGAACGGTACTGCAGGTGAAGAAAATAAACCCAAAGGTGCACGTGGATTTTCCCCGCACGTTCGGTTCGTGTGCGGAGAAAATATGGGGCTACAAGCGACTGTTTTTCACGGTGGAAAGGTTGCGGGCAACTCAGTACGATAGTGAGGAACCGGAACACGAGGCCAAGTTGCTTTCACTGTGGAAGGCTTTGGTGGGTGACGAGATGCAGCTAACCGGACGTATCTCCGATCAGTGGCAACATATAGGATTTCAGGTAAGGTTCGATCAGTCACCAGACGGACCTTGTTGGCTATTACGTTTTCTATTATTTTTAGGGCGACGATCCAATGACGGACTTCCGCGGTATGGGCATTTTGGGGTTGGACAATTTGCTTTACCTTGCACAAAATTATAACGGAACCGCAAGGCACCTACTGTCCCACTCGCATCATCCAACGCACGGTTATTTCTTTGCCATCGTAGGCATCAACCTTACCTCGATGGCGTACCATCTGCTGAAAAATGGTCTCGCCCGAACACACTTCTACAACCATCCGGCCCACCACTTGACGGTGGACACGTTCCACCAGTTCTACTGCTACCTCTTCTACGAGTTCGACCGGTACTGGGTTGAATGTAAACCAAAGAGCATCATGGATTTCAACCTGATTCAGCGACGGTTCGAGGATAACGTCCTGAAGCTGCTGTCCCACGACGGGTGCTACTTCAAAATGAACCTCTCGGTCGAGGACATTTAACAGCGCTTTCCCGTTTTTTCTCCATTTCCCAAAACCGATGGGTTTTCGCTTTGCTCGCTTCGGTCATCCGAGTAATTTCGTACCTTCGTTTTCATTTGTGTGCGTGTTCTGGTTTTTCCGAATGTGATACATGAAGTGTGCAGCACCACAAAACTCACAACACGTGCACTACACACAGCAGTTAAGGGACGGGGAAAGGAATTCGGTGGGGTCTTGCCACAGGTTTTCGAAACACATACACCGCAAGTGCAATCTAGTGAAAAGAAATCAATAAACAAATGCTTTTTAGTCATACTTATTAACTTATCAAAGAAACTGTTTCGAAAGAGCAATTGATTCGTCACGAACCGAAACTTTCTTTAGTAACACATGTACCCCAATGCCAAGCGATTGAATTCGTCAACTAGTTTTAATTTATTATTCAGTAATATTCCCATTCGTTGGCGGATGCACTGTAAAGGGTAGGTTTGTATGCGGTTTTTGCAGTTACGTTATGCTAATGTTCTCGGATTGCTTTGATCTGTTTGCTTGCCGTTTCGTCTGAGGGCTCTGAGTGAGTTGCGAATGCGCGAGACTATAGGTACTGGATACGTGGATACTGTGTTCCAATTATGCTTTATAAGTTATGCATTGTTTTAATGGATTTTCTTTAATATCGTAGCTAAGGATGCAGGTCTCGCAATGTATATTTTTTGTTTTCCATTCCGTCTCCCTCCCAGAAAACTACTACCTATATGTTTACCGTTACCGGCTCCCTACAGGTTACGCCACCACGAAATAGACATCGCGTCGAAAAACCAAAATCAGTCTAGTTAAGGAAAACTGGTGTTAAAAGAGTTTTTGTTCGTAAAAAGGGCGCTACACAAATAGCGAAACGCATCACACGGAATCCTATCGAAGAATGGAATAAATATAACCTTCACTTACGTTATAGAAAATTGAGGCGGAAAAAGAAAAACAATATAAATACAATTCGATCCACTAACCACATGCGAAATATCGCCGGCACTGGTAAAATCGTTACTGATACTGATTAGAAAGTCTTGTCTTTACTACACCACACACTATTCACCTTTTTTTTTCTGTGTTTTTAATCGTACCTTTCTAAATTTGTCTATGCAGATATATATATATTAATATATGAATTTATTTTAGAGCTTCTGTTGTGTTATATACCTGAGTGATTTTTCTTTTACCATCTCATAATTGTGTTTTTGCTTCCTCAAGAGGGGGTCGTTTATTTCTTCTCCCAAGCAAGGGGGTGCTGCGCATTTTGGAGCATTTTGTGAAAGCAAAAGGGAAGGGGGGCAGCGATCATGTTTAAAATATAGGTTAACTTTTATATTCTCTCATTAAAATTTGATCCAATAACTTATCTGCAATCTGCACAAAAGTGTCGTCTGTGAGTGGGTGTGTTTGTTTTTTTGTTTGTAAAAGATGAACTGCCTTCATCCTTCCTTCCCCCTAATGTGTGCGCGTTTCTTTGAGATTTGAACACAGCTATGTACAACTCGGAACGACGGTTAATATTGCCTTGTATTAATTTAATCTGGGGCTTGTAATCTACTCGTCAAGCGACACGATGGAGACTGAAAATGGTTCCACAGTCCGGGTTTTATGTTCGTTTTCCGCGCAAGCTGCAATGTTAGACAGAGAATAACACCTTTTCTAACCCCCGTTACCACTTCCGTCCGTTTCGTCCGACTCATCATCACCATCGTTATCGTACTCGTCGTCATCATCGTCATCAGCATCATCATCATCGTCATCCTCATCACTCGTGCTCGTGTCCGTCGGATTAATCGCATTGCGATACTGCGTTAGCGAGGAGAAAGGATCTGTTCTGCTCCACGACGGGAGCCTTCTAGCGGGGGGCTGGATCGGTAGTTGTATGCCTCGACCACCCGCCCCAAGGATCCGATCGATCGAGAAATCTTTGTACTTCTGACCGGTGCCATTCCGATGGCGGTGCTCGATGGTCGATGGCCCGGAAGAGGACTGCTGAACAAACCGATCGATAAAGCTAACGACCTGCGCGCAGCGTCTCAGTGAGTTGGCGGCCGGTGAGAGTGGGACACTGGCGGTAGCGGCGGTGGTGGGGTTGTGGGTCCCCGGGAGTTCGTGCTCTCGATCGAGTTCAGTGGCCCGCCGTGGTGGCCGACCGTCGAATGCGGTGGCATAGTTCCGCTTGCGCCCATCAGTGGCGGTGTTGTCCCGTGGTGCTGCAGATGGTTCCCATGCGATGGAAGATGGTGGGCCAGATGGTGGTGGTTTGTAGCAGCGCCCGGTCGTGCCACTGGACGACCCGAAGGTTGAACAATCGCCCTGTTCAAGCTGCCGGCCATATGATGGGGATGGGCGGCGTGCGACATCAGATGTTGTTGCGATTGTTGATGATGATGCAGAACATTGTTGCTGTTGATGGTGGTGGTGGTGCTGCTTATGGTCGGATGGTGATTCGGTGGACCCGCTCCGGACACCCCCTGCCCTGGATGATGGTTGTTCTGGTGCGAATGATTGCCGCCTCCCTGCTGCTGTGGTGGTGGTGGAGGTGCCGCTGCCACTTGCGGATGTAGAAGATGATGAGGATGATGATGATGATGCAAATGATGTTCCTGCTGATGGTGCTCTAGCAAGAGGGGTATCTATTCGGTTGGAAACAAAATGGCTTTCATTAATGGTGGCCGGCGGTCGGCTTGCGAGGCTTCGGGGTAGCGCAGCGGTATTATTATTTCAGCTACTTCTAACATGACTACTAACATCGGCGTCACGGCGTAATTGGTGTGTAGGCTGTTTGGGTTTTTGTTTTTGGTTGGGCATAATCGTTTATGGGGCACAATACAATATATTCCATTTGAGAAAATTCGACAAACGAAAGGAGAGAGAGAGAGAAAGAAAGATAGGCACATATTATTGCGCATCGTATGCGGTTAGTGGGCGGAAGGAAACACTGTTAAATGATGTAGTAGATCGACGTTCGGGGACGATCCTGTGTGATGGAATGGAATATTGTCCCCGCGACAAACTCGACCAACGATGATGATGATGATGATGATGAAGATAATGATGAGAGTGACGATGGTGACGATGAGCGAAGGACGAATTCACGAATGAGATAAAAATGTTAAAACCATAACACAAGGACCTTTTTGTTCGCGCCAAAAATTTTGAACACCAATCACAAACCATACACCCGAATTGCGGCCGTTAACGGACGTTTGCTTCATGCCAATTGTGTTTCCGAAGGATGAACGAGTTCGATTGAGCGAATGAAATGGTGATCAATAAGGTGAAATCGATGGTAAGAGCATATCTCGATGGATTTGTCATCGTGAGCCTTGACCAGGTTGTCGTCGGAGTTACTCTACCTGGTGTGCGGTGTTGTAAATCGTCTGCTGCTGCTGTTGTTGTTGCTCGCGAGATGCCCCGGTGTAAGCCCCACCGGAAGCACCGGAACTGTTGGAGCTTCCCGGTGCCATCGGGTTCGATCCGGCGGGTCCGTTTCCGGCAGTAGATGAACCAACGATTGCGGTGCTATTGCGGTCCCCACCACTATTACTGTTGCTGGAAGTGCTACTACTGTTGGAAGTGATGGATAGACTACCCGACGTCCCCGACGATGAGCGCATCGCCGTGTTGGTTCGTACCGATCCTGACGACGACGCCGCCGGTAGGGGTGGTTCGCTAGAACCGGCCGTAACGGAAGTTCCCGATGGTACCGCCCTGGAAGCTCCACTACCCGGAGCTGCCGCAGGTGCCGGGTACGGGGGTTGGGTTGAAGGAGGAGAGTGGCGCCTTCAAAAAGGAAGCAAAAACGTGTACAACCATACACACAGAGAAAATATTGTAGAGCGTGTGTATGTGTGTGTGTCGTATGTGGTGCAGGAACTGGGTGCCAGGATCTTCTATCACCAGGATTCACTTCGAATGAAAGCCGGCGCACAGTATTTTTGTGAATGTATGTACATATATAAACAAGGAACTATATTAAATTTGATACCCATCGATCATCGTTTGTGCGCCACCAAAAAGCAAATACTTTCACAGAAACTTTAACAAAAATCTGTTTCCGGTGCTGCTGCAATGATGAACCCCCCAACCCAACAAGCGAACCAAATTGTACAACTTACGGGAAAATAAAAACATTCTAATAATCAATCCTAAACCCCGCATAATGAACCGTGTGAAGCATGGATGACATTCCTTGGAAGGAAGAGTTCGGCGGCGAAAAGAATTATTTACAAAAGTACTCCCTGAGACTAGATGATGGAAGTACGCAGCAAACCATAATATAAAACAAAAATCATACATAATAAGGCATCGATGAGCGAGTCTGTGTTACAAAAAATTATTTATATTTTTTTTTGTTATACTTCTTTCAATAATTGTTCAATCCATTGCAATAACCTTACTGAGAGGATATAGAAACGGTTCGTACTTTTATGTTTCTTTTCCGACTTCACTATCCCATCTCTTCTGGGAGGTTTTTTGTTTTGTGTTTTTGTTCTATAACATCTTCTCTCCAGATATAATGCATACCTCACCTCCTCGGGAACAGATGCGGTAGGAAGCCGGAAAAATATCGAGAGGTATTGAAGTTCATGTTTTATATATTACGATATTTGTTTTTTTTTTCTCTTCTTCTATCGGCAATCATCGACCACGCGGTTCCATTTTCTGTTACTTTTTTTTACTGTTTTTTTGTTGTTGTTTTTGCTACACTTTCACACCTAGTACGGAGAGGGACGATAATTAATATTTTAGCTAGATTCCTTCCGTATCGTGTCTTATTACTTTACGTTTACGTTGACAGTAAACCACAGTTAATTGGCTTAAGCTAATTTTTCGCTAAGGAAAATACACATAAATAAACTTTATGTTGCATTCGGGAGTGCACGAATTTCGGAGGACGAAGGAACAGGAACGAAAAAAGGGAGGGGGCGCACTTATAAAACAAACAGAACTAAGACGTAAAATAATATTACTAAAAAGATTGAGTTTATGTTTGCTTGGCATGTTGGTAAAATATTTACCAAATCATTTTTCTTGTTTTTGGAAACAACAGAAGAAATAAAACACGCAAATTCACAATTTTATCGAAACCGGTTAGATCGAAGCGATCACTATTATAAAACCACAATAAACTAGAAGATTCAAAGCATGGTGCGAACGGTGGATAAAAGGATTTATATATTGGTTCATAAATAAATCAATAAGAAAACGCAAAGGAAAGGTTATAGACCTAACAACGTCCAAGTGTTGTTCCATTCTCACTTAAGGTACGCATCTTAAAACCTACCCGGAGGGGCATTTGGCAGTCCACTTATAAAACGTATTTCAAGTAAAAAGTTCGCGGCGAGAGCGAACGAGAAGGGCTCGTCCGTGTCTTTATTTTGCTCGGTGCGAAAACACGGCTAAAATACGCCCCGCATGCATCGGAATCTACCGATTTGAATTTGTGGCTTCGTAATTCGAATTAAATCTGTCTCCCTAGCGGCCCTAGATCCTTATGGTGCTAGTATATTACGTCCTTTAACTCTACATATAGCTAAGTTTGTATCTGTGAAACGCGGTTGTCTACGAGGTCTTTTGTTAAATAAAAGAAAACAAAAACTAATCGTAATTGCACATCTCGACATCTTCTCGCTGTGAAATCGGTTTTAATGTGAAAGTTACACCTCAAAAATTCACATAGATCGTGTTGGGTTTTTCGCTACACCGCCATTATGATTCAATAGAGAGAAAGAAATAAAGAAAGAAAAGGGAGGAAAGAGAGGAAAAATAAAGATAAAAATTATAAATATTTATAAAAGATATAGGATGAAGGAAACAAACAACCAGAACTAGAGAATGCGAAAGAAAAACAATATACAGCCCAGATGTGATGTTGATGACGAAAAAGGATGAATTGAATTGAAGCTAGCTGGAAATCATATCGACATAAAATTGTTATCAATGAACTATTGTGCTCGTTTTGTTGTTTTGTTTCGCTTGTATGCCGTCGTGCTGTGACGATTCCCCATCAACCGGAAGGAGGGTGGATGGAGGCTTACCTTATCGAAGCACTGTTGGTGGCAGAGTGGGACGAGTTGGTGTGCCGAAAATCGATACCATTCTCTAACGGTACTCCACCGCCAGGGTTGTTGCCGGCCCCGGGTCCGTAATGGCCGGCCCCTTGCTGCTGCTGTTGTTGGGAGGATGGTGGTTGATTTTGATCAGCACGACCACGACCAGAGCGGCCAGAGATCGATGATACGTTGGCCACGGTGACATCTATTGGTCCGTTACCGTGCACGCTGTTGAACTGTCCTGAATAGTTGAGAGAGGCAAATGGGGGTGGGTACAGTGAGTGCGGCTTTTCTAGTTGCGGCAAACACTACCTTGAGACGGAGGGCCACCACTAGCACCGATAGCTGCTACTCCTCCTCCACTGCCACCACCGGCGCTGCCGCCTCCAGATCCGCCACTTGCCGCTCCGATAATTCCGACTCCGCCGAGGGCCGCCGTTGGATTGAGCGGAATCGCTAACCGTGCGTTCACTGCCAGCAGATGATCCCGCCGGGCAACCAGATTGTTGACGTGCTCTTCCAGTCGGACATTTTCACTCCGCAGCTGATGGAGACAGGACAGCAGGGAGGCAACTGTGGAAATGTACGAAAAAAAAAATTCAATTATAAAACAAATACACTCCAATTAGTTTTACGAAGATTCAATCGTAGCTGGGACTCGTTCCAACTTGTTCGGATTGGGTTTGGAAGCGATCCTCTGAATCCCATCCGAATCCCTGCTGTCCAATGCGAAAGATTGCTATTGATCCTTTGATATGATTGATTGATCCGCTAAGAGTTGATGTCCAGATATCAAAGAATTCCAATCGCAGATTCCAAACAAGAAAGATACAGATCCCGTATTTGACTCAGGATTCTGAATGTGAATCCCAAAGAATCGAGCACGAGAATCGAAGGATCTGAATCCGGATCATGGATGTGGGACCAAAAGGATTGCTAGACCCTATTCTGTTGCCAAATTTGGATCGATCCTAGCGGATCCTATCCAGACACGTACTGTCGAAGTGCTGCGCTTGTTCCATAAGAAACTGAGATCCTTGTTCCCATTGACGCTCCAGGAGCTGCTCCAAGCTCTGCGGTGTGTTGCCGTTCGCCGTCGCAGTAGCGCCTCCCGTCAGCATCGAGCTAAGGGATGCACCACCGCCACCACCGGATGGCACAGGTTGGGGGTTGTTAGTGCGATTCTACAAAAAAGAAACAAACTCACATGAATTACAGTTCCCTCACGTTTTACTGTATCGGATGCGTACCTTTCCCGGAAACTGTGGTCCCATCAACGGCGGTCCGGGTTCCATCGGTCCCGGAACGTAGGTGTGCGCTTCGATTTCCATGCTCAACTGATCGGACATCTTTTGCGCAACGCTACTGCTCGTGTTCAGCTGATTACCCAACATATGCGTTGCCGAAACGATGTTACCTCCGGCGGCGCTGGCTGCTCCGCCGCCGTTCTGAAACAGTTTGCCTTCCTTCGCGTCACTGACCATCGATCCACCACCAGCCGAGGCCACAACCGATGCCGGAACAATCGATGCCGTTCCAATATTTGAAACATTCACCGACGACGACGATGCCGCCGCCGCCGCTGCTGCTGCCGCCGCTGATGCCACCGACGAAACGGTGGCCGTATTGGACGACATTTTCCGATTACGTTTCGTTCCTCGGCCACCGAGGGCACCAACCGTTGGTCCGCCATCCGATCCGGGAGAACTCGGCGGAGAGTCTTTCACCTGCGGGGCAGCTATGACCGAGTTGATGGTGTTGTTGATGCTGTTGCTCATGGAGGCGGCCGCCGACGACGCTATCGGGTTCGTAGGTTGCGCTTCGTACGAAAACTTCAACCCACCTCCGCCACCTCCCGAAGAGCCTCCACCGTAGAGGGAGGAAGTGACGCCGTACGCCCCGCCGGCCGTCGCTAGTGCGGTCATTTCGGGCGTTCTGGAAGTAGACGGCGATGGCGAAAGTTCAACGATTGTTTGATGGTGCGAGGACGACGCACGGTGCTTTTTGTTCGTGTGGGTAACCGTCGATACGATGGTACTACTATTATTGTTAGACTGGTTAAGGTTGCTGTTGCTGCTACCCGAGCTGGCGCCAGCTGTAGAGCCAGGGTTTGTGCTTCCAGCGGCGGGCTGGTTGTGGTTGGAAGCTTTAGCGCCGCCACTTCCACTATGGTTAGTACTACTACTGGTGGTGTTGATGGTGTTATTATTGCTACTGAGGATGCTGTTGTTATTATTACTATTGCTAATAGCATTACTACTGTTGGCACTGTTGCTGACGCCACCGGTATTGTTGACCTGTTCGCTACTACTGGTGGTGAGAACGCTGGAACCGCCACTCTGGCCCTGATATGGGTGATGGTGCTGGAAGCCATCTACACCTCTGCCGCCCGTGCTGTTGGAGGATTTGTTCGGTGGTGGTGCGTATCCGGTTATGATAGATCCACCACCACCACCTGCGTGATAGTTCCCTGATCCGGCCATTTCGATGACATGTGCGCCACCGGACGACGGGACTCCGACATCCGAAGCTCGCGCGGAAGCAGTGACGGAGGAGTTTGTGTTAGCAGAAGAGGACAGTGAAGCGTTGGAAGAAGCTACAGTGGAGCTGGAAGTCGAGGTGGAAGCATGGCTACTAGCGTTTGCGGCGGATGAACTCTGAGACTGTGACTGGGCGGTAGAGTGCGAGCCACCCGAGTTGTAGGGAAGTGAGGCGGTGGGCCCATGAGATCCTCCTGATCCCATTGCCGATTGATGGTGATGCTGATGTTGCTGTTGCTGTTGTTGCTGCTGTTGCTGATGTATGTGATGATGCTGGTGGTGATGGTGATGATGTTGCTGCTGCTGTTGCTGCTGCTGGTGATGCTGGTGGGACCCAACGACAACGGATGCAATCGCGGATCCGGTCCCTGCGGCCATCGAAAGTACGCTCCCATTGTTACTAGCATTGTTTCCACCACCCGCCGGTGCGTTGCTACCTCCCGAACCTGGATACTGCGAGTGATGATGATCCTCGTTACTTCCATACTGGTACTGTTGCTGAGATGAGCCACCGCGGGAAGTTGGAGGAGGCGATGTTAGGCTGCGACTTCCAGAACTGTCCACGTTCAGGGGGGATCCACGATCATGATGTTGTTGTTGTTGCTGCTGCTGTTGTGAACGCTTCTTCGATGTACGAGTTTTACCGGCACCACTCCCGGTAGCGACATTCCCATTGTTGCCAGCGCCACCAGCACCACCAGCACCACCGCTGCCACTGTTTCGTTCTCTTGAATGCGATCTGAGAGTGGGGGGTTTGGGGGGGGTAGGACGAGTCGGATTGTAGGAGGAGCCGTTGTGTTACATTATCAAACCAATCAACATTGAAAAACCAACAAGAAAACTTTGCAAACAGCGACAACGACAAACGGAACTTATGGCAACAAAAAAGCTAGTATAAGTGATTAACGGGGGTGCAATCGGAGCTCATCTGTTGCCCTTAAACTTTAAAGCCAAATGTAATTATTGAGCAACATTTAGCAGGCAGCAAACAAACTGAAACAAACCATAACCTTGTAACAATAAGGAAGTACCATCGTAGTAGACTGACGAAAAAAATAATCTGGAACATGGAACGAAGCAGGCGTCTGGCGTAATAAACTAATACAGAAATAGGTAGCCACATTTAAACTATAACAAGAAGACTTCGTACTAGCAAAGATTTTAATGCTATCCATCCATCAACTCGGGTCGATGATCAACATTTTTAAAACAGTTTTACACAGGCTATTTTTTTAATAAAACTAAACTGCTTGGCTCTACTAGTGAGTGAGAAACAAAAATCAAAAGCATGATCTTTTCTCGTACGAAGAGTTTAATGAGTAATTGTATCTTTCACCGATAAACCGTTTCTAGAGAAGTTCCCATGTCCAAAACGATTGCGAAAACTAACCGACACGAAAGCGAACAGTCAGGCTGGCAAATAAAGATTAACTAGTCTAAAAAAAAGAAAGAAAACATCATGTGTCCTCACCCGTACCTGGACCTCCTGCCACCACCCGAGGAGGATTCTTCTTCTTGTAGGGCCGCTATCCGGGCGTTCGTCGTCGGTGGTTGCTTTTCGTAGGAAAACTTGAGCCCACCACCACCACCACCACTGCTGTTACTGTTGTCTCCTCCGCCGATGATGGGCGATGGTGAAGAGGTGGCACTCTGGATAGCGCTCATCGGCACGGGTGAGATACTCTGGAGCACCGTTCCGGGCGGTCCGGTGGCGGCGGACAGCAACAGCCCGTGCTCCTGACCGTGATGGCCCACGGACGTTATGACATTGCCTCCGGTGGCCGTCGCAGGGGAGGCTCGCATCGAGGGCGACTGCCGTTGATCGAGATGATGGTGGTGTGTGATCGTGCTCGATGAGGCGGAGGTGGACGACGACGACGACGTCGAGGCAATCGAGGACGTGGAGGTTTGGATGATGTTCTGCGTCAAGCCCTGTATCGATTGATGTTGGATCACGGGACTAGACCGGTTCGTGCTGGCATTCTACAACGAAGAACAAATTGACAGGTAAATGGACGAGCAGAGAGAAAGAGAGAAAGAGGAGAGTGTTAGTAAAGACAGCATTGAAGCATAGGTACATTCCTCCCTCCTTCCGATGCAATTCCTTTCGAGCAATCCAACCTTTCCCACAGTATCTTCCCGCCCCGTCTGTTCCACCCACTTACCATCAACTGATCACCCGCTCGATGCGAAATCTGTTGATACAAACCGGTGCCCGCATTCCCAACACCACTGTTGACGCTGGTCCCTCCCAGCTGACCAGGTGCTATGATGTTCGGCGTGCTGCTATTGCTACTGCTATTACCACTGCTGTTGTTGCCACCGGTGCTAAGACTAGCGCTATGGTTTACGTTGCTACTACTGTTGGCGGAGCTTATGCTGCCGCTGTTGCTGCTATTACCACTGTTACTACTGTTACTAGCGGGTAGGTTAACTCCAGGTACGGTAGCCGTCGACAGGGGAACGGACACCACCAGACTCGGCGTGTGCGGCGGAGGCTGCGGTGCTGCGGACTGCTGAGGTGAGTGTGGTGTGGTGTGTTGTTGCTGGAAGAAAATGATGACGAGATGGTCGGAGGAGATGGGAGATTATCAGAGAGCGGCCCGGTTTCTTCTTTTTTCGGGGGTTTTGGGTGCAAAATCAAAAGTGCGCTCTGTTTTTCCTGCCAGCCAAACTGAAAATAACGTACATACCCAAGGCCCCTAAAATGAAACCATATTTACCGACCCCGAAACTACCCTCTAACTACCCACCCCGTTGGACAAAAGGACAGGTATTGCTCGATTATGATTGCTCGCAAGGACAGTGTATGCAGTGTGAGTGTGTGTGTTGGTGTGTATTCGCGCGTGTGTGTGTGTGTATGTGGATTAGAATTCCCCGAAATAAGACCGGCGTGATACACTGAGACACCCGGGTGAAAACTATTCCACGTTCAACGGAATCTTACCTGATGTTGTTTGCCAGCGGAAGCCGACGAGCTGGCGGACGTTGAGGAAGCCGACGAGGACGACGAAATAATGCTCGATGCATGTGACGACTGTTGTATCAGGTTCGGACTGACATTCTGCAGATTCGGTTCCGGCATCAATGCCGGCGCTCCTGCCGCCGCCGACGTCACTGCGGCCGGCGCCGACGGATGGTGCAGCGGGGAGCTGGTGTCGGTTTTGGCCTGTAAGCAAGAGCCAGAGCACAACGAGCCAGTTAGACAGCGTCGCAGGACATATTCGCCGTCGAAGCGCAGCTTCAGCCAGACACGGACATCGTCGCCACTTTCGCGGCTGCTGCGTTCCCGGTGTTTTTTCTTCTTTTCGCGCCGCTCTTTCTTGTGACTCTTGTGCTTCATCGTTCTCGCTAGTTCTTTTCACTTATATTGTAAGCTTTCGTATGATCGTTTCAATCACCACTAGAATATCACTCGTCAAGGGCACAGCAAATGATCGCTTCATAAGCGAACATTCTGGTACACCGGATTTGTCATCGCTTCATCGGAATACGGTTGGATCGCGCCGCGAACACGACCGGGTTAACCACACCGTACAGATCGGCTCGAACGAATGCCGACCGTTGTATGCCAGTAGGCCCTCCGGTATTGCCACCGGTACACAGATGGCTTTCTTCTTCGCAACCTCATGTTGTTCCGCCGCTCGTGAAGGAATGCTTTTTTATTACATCCAATCCGATTCGATGCTGTACCTTTCGTCCCTGCGCGATCCTCTACACCCCAATAAAAAAATATATTCTCCAAGCGTAAAGCACACTTCGCCGTACGGATGCGGCGTTTCATAATGTTTGCTGCTAGAGGATTTACTCTCGGTGAAAAGAGGGTTCTCTACCGTGATTGAATCTATAAAAAAAATGCTATTTGCTTTTTGCACCAGTCCTTCTTTCGTTTAGCCTACCTTTGCGCCAATCGGCGTATCATCCTGTATCCTGTGTGTATGCGTAATTAAGCACAGTCGTGCTCTTTTCCTCTGATTACCTATTCAAACCTGCGTGCGTACGTGCGGACAAGCAGGCAGGCAACGAGGAAATGCGTATAAAGGGGATGTAATTCCCCTACCGGCGCACCGGATTTGCAAAGGACCTCTTCTGCTACCCAACACTAACACCATGAAGAGTAATCGAAGGGTCTTGTTGTTCGTTGCATTCCCTCATGCGGGATCTACGCGGTGTCCAATTTATTTTCATACACTTTTTAAGACACCGCGTCATCATGCTGATCGCGAACAACTTTACCATCGGATTCACATGATCCTTTGCATTAAAATATCCTTTCTCTCATTGTATTGGTTTCTTCTGTTTTCGATGTTTTCTCTTTACACATCGTTTCTACACCTGGATGTAAAATAATACGGCCCTCCTTCGTCAATGTGATAGTTCCGGGAACCACCGTGTCACAAACACATTTGCAAGGAAGTGTGGAATTAAAAGGATAATTCCAAAAGAGATGTGTGTCATGGCCTGGATAATAAACAGGAAGGAAAACAACAAGCACCTACCTTTTTCACACCCTTTTCGTGTCCTCCTCCGATTGACGAAGAATCGATGTGATCGTTTTTGCTCAGTGATAATGGCACGATCGAAACGGCGACGTCCTTAATCAGGTCACTAAACCTCAAAGAGAAAGATATGAAAGCAAGTATAAGGATTGAACGATTGAGCTGATTTTTGTGTTTAAGCAAGACTCACCGGTTGATATCCATATCGTTGGACACGACAGCGGATGTTGGTGTCGAACGGGCGTCCGCTTTTCGCTTCTTACCCCCACCACTGCCGCTCGTAGATCCACCACCGGAGTTGCCAGACGAACCGCTGCCGTACGAACCGGCAATAGATCCGGCACCCTGTTGGCCCATGGACATTTTTCCACCACTCTCGATCACAGACGTCGATCCGAGGCCCCCTGTCGAGCCACCGCTCCCACCGTGGCTGTACACCGAGTCCGAGTTGACCACGATCGTTTCGGTGAAGTTGCTGGAAGTGCTCATCTTCGCAATCGCTTCCTTTGATAGTTGTTCCTTGCCTCCGCCCGTTGAATGATCCAGCGGTGGTTTGATGATCAGGGTGGTTGGAATAGCGGCCGGCGAAAGTGACGCCGCACGTGATGTGCCCGCTGTTCCAGAAAGTGCCGCCAGTGATCCACCCTGATTGCTTCCGCTTCCTGCTTTGTCCGACTTGTCTGAGTGATGCTTGCCACTGCCGGAAGTGCCGAGGGATGATGATGAATAGCCCTGCGCGGAGGACGATGATCCAAGCGCTCCCATCGCGGTCGACCCCGTACCGAGTGCAGAGCCCATTTCAACGTCCTTCGAAGATTGGCTGGTGCTTCCACCGATAAGGCTACTACTGCCACTACCGGAACTTGTACTGCTGTTGAAACTTCCTCCCCCGCTATTGCTGCTATTATTGTTAGCACTGCTACTACTACTGGAGGATTTCGACGATTTGGAGCTTTTATCTCGCTGTAGAAAAGGGGTTGTAGATTAGTTATCTGTAAATCTCCATGTGATGTTGGGAATACTTACACTTTTGCTATATTTATCCTTCTCCTTGGAGCTACCACTACCACCACCGCTTCCACCCGCACCCCCAGACGAGCCCGAGCTGCCCTTGCTTGATCCGCTACTGCTAACACTTCCAGAGATTCCAGAACTGCCCATTCCGCCACCACTGCCGGTACCACCGCTTCCACTACCACTTCCAGACAAACTCGAGATGCCCGAAGACGATGACGACGACGATGAGGACAACATGGAGGAAGATCCGCCCGCCATCGCTGCGCCGCTCCCCGATGCACCCCCCGAGGATGCCAACACCGAGGAAGACGCAGAGGACGATGAGGACGAAGTGTTGGAGCTGGAACCACCACTTGAACTCTTCGAAGCGCTCGAGGATTTGCGCTGCTTGGAGGAGGACGACGAGGAAGACGAGGTCGACGACGAACCTCCGATGGTCGGCTCACCGGAAAGCCGGCTGGTCGATTTAAGCCCACCGGTACCGCTACTGCTGCCACTCCCGCCACCACCTCCACTAGTTCCACTGCCGCCAGACGCTCCTCCACCACTCCCACTGTGCTGCTGCGCAGGCGGAGGTTCCATTTCCTTTTCGGGCGAAGAAGGCCCATCGCTTGAGTTTGCCTCATGGCTGATGGGTTTGTACGGAGGGATCGTTTTCACGTTGCCGCCCTTTTTCTACGAAACAAAAGTAGAAAAAACAATGAATGTTTATCATCTGGAATTGGCTTTCTTATTCGGGCACTTACCAACTTGCTGTAGTGATGCTGACAGTAGCCGCAGTACTTGACGTTGTCTAAGTAGTTGCCGGCTTCTTCGCAAAGCAGGCCAAGCTGTTGGGCGCAAGTTACATGAAACTGCTGCTTGCAACCTGATTTGTTACACTGCATACAAGCGCCTACTGTGGCGCGCGAACCTTTTCCCGCCTCTTGACAAATGTAGCATGCTGCAAATGGATGGAAGATGGTATGACAACAAAAACTGCTAGCTAGGGCAACCTTCGTTCACAACTGGAAAACTCACTCTTGTTGTACCGCTCCTGGGGTATCAACTGCAAAATGATCGGTTCCATCGTCGTCACGTTCCCGAAGCGCACCTCGGGAATGTACAGGGCGCACACGACGTGCGCCCATCCCTGATTGTCCGTGCGCTTGAGGGCACCGTCCCGCGAGGGGCATAGTTCGCAGCGGACCCGGGCCGACCGCTCCTGACTCTCACACTTCCGGCAGTACCAGGGACCGCTCGGGACCGTCACTATTCCGTAGCACGCCTGATGCACCGCCACGGCGCAACTTTGACCATCGCAGTACACTAGCGGATTTTCCGACCAGCCGCGATCGTCTGAACAGACACAACATCCACCGACCATCTCCTTCATTCTGGTCCGTGGATTAAAGTTGACCCTTTGCCCATCCACTGAACGAAATCAGTGCGCGCAGTGTTTTGGCCGCAGCCGGAAATGAAACAAAAAACTGGGAACCTTCCGCTGCGCTGTGGAATGCGAATTCTGGGGGTCGTTAAAGGGGTTTTGTGAAATATCTGGAGGGTTGCCGCTGAAAGATCCCACCAGATTCTGGGAGGAACACTTGCACAGCACGCACGAATTGTATTTTCACGTCTCTATTCAACAGACCGTCTCCGTTTTATCTACTTTAATTCAAACACACAATCCACACCGCACCCGCATTCGCCACGGGAAAACCGCATCCTGAACACCACACGCCCTCACGATTGTTTAAAATCGGGCTTCCAACGCGCCATATCGCGTCCCACACTGCGGACGGTGGCGCCTTATTACACCGCGAAGAACGCCGACTCCTGCACGCATGTACGCACGCACTCACGCACGCACCGCCACCAGCGATGCACCGACACAGATTTTCATCAAACTTTTCCTCCACTCCCGATTGCACCTAGCGGTAGAAGGCGTGCAATGCAGCAGCTATCATGGTTCTGCTGGAAGAACGTGTTGTATGTTTGTGTGCCACTTCTTACACTTTCCCTTGCTCTTCTTGTGTGGTTGCTGCTCCGCCACCGCACACTACGCGGTAACAAACATTTCTGCCATCTCCCGGAAACCGGATCTGGAGCGTCGTCGCGCACCTCGCGATTCGGGGCAGAAAAACCACACAGAACCACCGATTCACCGTGGATGTTCACTGATCCCACCTCGGATTATCCTTAAAATCGACCTGTTTTGTAGGTACCACTTGCACAAGGCGAACCACCCGCGACATGCAACGCGTTTTCCGATGCGTTTCCCCGTACGAAGGGGGTAGCGTTTCCAGGGCGACACGTCGCGTGCACTTTTCCGCGAATGGCCAACGTAGGCACGGCACGGGAAACGTTCCGGCACCCGTTTACGGCAGAGAAAACGTTTGCAAAATACAATGATTTGCGTTGGAAAACAGCTCTCTGACAAACGCGACGAAGTGCTGTTGTGCAAAATCAACAATCACACAAAATTCTCCATTTTATTTCTCCGCTTGACAAGGTGTGCAGTGTTGCTAGTTGAGCTGAACTAGAATCCCACTTTTAAATTATAACACCCATCGGGTATAAAATCGTCCTATCCGGTTGTATCTAAAGGATAATTGAAAGTTCTTTTACATGAAACTGTTGTTAAATCAAATTATTTTGTTAGTTTGTTGGTAAGAAATGTATGTTTTTACCCCGGCACAGAATCGTAAACACTGCAAGGCCGATGTTTGGCAACACTCTCCCCAATGCGTGGAAAAAACCAAGGCTACATCACTACTAGGTTCTACCAAAAGCATGTTGCCTGAAATCTGGTTTTTGGTAAACTTTATTTGAAATTTCTGCTGAATTTGGATCTCGATATTTCAGTGTTAATTTTTTGTGTTCAGTTTTATTTTTTAATACGTACATTGTATTACAAATTTTCTTCTTCTTCTTCGTCGAGGATTTACACCAGTAGGGCTATTGAATCCAGCTTCCTGGGCGTTCGCAAGCTAATCTGGTGACATAGACCTCTATTAATGTTAAAGGACCGGCTGCTAAGGCCATATATCCTTTTTTCTGTGTGGGTATTACAAATCAATCTTAAATTAAGTGTACATACCAGGTTGACGCTGGCATTGCTTTGCTTTTCTGCGCTCGCAGCGACCCAATTTTTACTCTTCAAATTTTCTCTCGAATTCGCGTGAGCAATTTGCTGGAATGGAATGACATTTCAAGTCAGTCTGATCTCATTCCCCGCTAGGCAGCGAACAAACGTTCTACTTTTTTGTATCTGGATGAAACAAATGTAGGACGTTTTTCGAGCAATCTCACCATACAAAACAAACAAACAAAATACAAAAATACTCACCATACAAAACTGCTCGATGTTTGTGTCACGTAGGACGTTTTTTAGGACGATTTGCTCGAAATCGCCTAGCGGGTCGTTTGTTCGAATCTTTGGAATCCGTCTAGGGATCGAATCTTCGAATCTTCCGAATTCCGATTCTGCCAACACTAGTCTGATCTCACTCGTTCGTAAGTCGTTCGTCTGCATTTTCCAGTCGTAGAAATCGAAAAATCGTGCGCGTTGTGAAGGTGTTTTCCAGTTGCTGGCAAAAAGGCTTGTACCGATTTGTAAGTAGTTGCACTCTATTCACTTTTTCCCTTTAGGAAAATGTATTAACTGGGCTGTAAATTGTCCACGCAGAAGAATATCAAAGACTTTCACAATTTTCCTTTTTTATTGATTGGTTGGCAGGAGTGAAAGCAGTCTCGCACAGTGAGACGAGAGCGAGTCAAACGCTAATCGACCGTAGCGAGTGAGAAAGAAAAAGCAAAACCCAACTTCCAGACCAGACGGCAATCAGTGAAAAATGTCTGCTTACGGTGGCGAAACGTTCGTCGTGCTTCCGCCCTGCACGGAATCCAACCGGAAGCAGATTATTTTCGGACGCAACGGTACGGGCTCGGCCGAGCAGGTGTCGGAGGTCATTTACGTGCCGGCGACGACTGACGGTGAGGCAGTTTCACTTCCAAGCGGCTGTGAAATCGAGGGAGTGGCGTCAAGCTATGCCGTCATCCTGAACAAGCCGGCCGGCACCTGGGGCGCCGAGAGCGGCTCCAACGAGAAGGCCCTCACCATTGCCCTATCCTACAGCGAAGGATCGGTTATGGATGGAAAAGTGTCCGCTGTGGATCTGGTGCGCCTAGGTCTAGAGCGCAGCGATAGTGCGTCGGCAGCGATCGATACGCTGGTGGGGCTCGTGGAAAAACACGCACCGGAAGAGAAAAACGCACTGAAGGCGGCCTTTGTAGTTTGTGATCCGGCGGCCGTTTGGCTGCTCAATGTGGCCGGCCAGCTTTGGGCGGCGAAGCAGGTCCAGGAAAGTAGCCTAGCGTTGGCCGCAACGGGATTCACGATTGGAAGTGCTTTCGATCGCAGCACCGAGGGGTTGGCATCGAAGGCACAAGAGGCCGGAGCGTGGGATGGCGCGGGAGAGTTTAGCTTTAGTGATGCACTTGGAGGCAGTCCGGCGTCTGCGGCCACCCGTTCCTGGCCTATGCACGAACCGGGAGCCGAAGGAGCCTTCGGTTTGAAGCAAATGTTTGAATGTTTACGTGCGGTCGGTTCGGATCCACCGACCGGCCCGAGCCAGGTGTCGGTGCTGAGTGCGGAAGGTGTGCTGGCTTGCCACTGGTTCACGGCGACTCCGCAGGTGGAGGAATCCGTCTTCAAACCGTTTATTTTCACTGCCGGAGCAAAGATTTCGCCCTTAACCCGAGTGCCGGAGGGCGAATCGCAAACGCTGCTCCATCGACTGCACAGCAACCGGAAGTGGGGGTTGGTCGGTAGCTTGCTGAGCTCCCTCGAGGCCACCTGCATGGATGAGGTCAATCGTTTCCTTAGCGAACACTCTGGCGAAGCGTGCCAGGAGCTTGATGAGCTTATGAAAGACTGCGTAGAGGCGGAAGTTAAGTTCTACCGCTAAGCTTGGGGTGAGGATTCGGTTGACCACACTCGCACAAAACATGGCAATGGAGCGAACTCGTTTGATGGACCGTGTTGGGTAAACCCCACTTCAGCCGACCGGTGGTATGTTGGGAGAGGTATTTTTTAAATCTCTAACCTTTCAGATCAGATTTCATGTGCGCCAGTTTTCGTCAACAATTCTCCCTAGCAACCATCCGGCCTGAACTGTCGGGAACCCAGCCCGGTCACAACTCTACTCTAGGACTACTACACTGCTGCGATATATTAACATTTAACTGTAGGAAAAACAAAATGTCCCGAATCATCCTTGTGGGACTAGAGGACGACGTCCTCTCCATCTCGTTATGTTGTGATTTTTCGTTCTGTGTGTGTGCGCGTGTCTCGTTTGTGTTTATTTGTTTATTTTGTAGGTTTTATTACGCTTTTTTCGCGAATTCCGTTACAGATCTCGCTACGGCAAATGATTTCCTATTTTTCTTAGCATTAAGATCTCAATGAAGCAAGCCTTTTTCTCGAAAATTCACAATCGACGCATAGCCAGTTCTATTTTTTGGGTGGCTTTTTTTTTAAAGGATTCCAAATACGTGTGATAATGTATTTCCTCTCACAAACGATAATTACTGGGCATGTATTTCAAAACAGCTTTTTGTGTGGAATGCCTGCAAACAGAATCGATAAGCATTCAAGCGATACGCATACGATTTTTTCAAATACCCAGTATTGATTTGCATTCTATATTACTTAAAACGTCAGTCGTAAGCTTAAAAATGTTATTATTTGCGTTTGTTATTTTTGTACACCAATCCTACAAGGATGTATTCACAAATGAAGATCGTTTCCGAGCGAAATAAATGATAGGTAGAAAAGAACCAAAAACAAAAACAGCAAAGAAACAAAGGCAAACATTAAAAAGCGAAGCTATGCCTTTGAAGCATGTACACATCAGGTCTTCAACTAACGAGATCGTGTGTTAAGATACATTCCATGTATGCATTCAGTGTATGAATTTAGCTTAAACTTCCGGTAAATGGACAGCGCTCCTGCCACTTATCAGGTGGCGTAATGCAACCAGACACACATACTTTCTCATACATTCTCATCATTAGTAACCGAAGTGACATTCTAGTTATCCCATATATGATATTATTCAGTATCAAAATCATGTAACACGGCTTTCCAAAAGAGATGAAATCGAAAGTAAACATGTAAGGAAGATTGTCTTCGAAACGAATCGTAAAACCATGTGAAGAAAAAAAATCAAGAACAATAATGAATGTAACGTTACCGGCATATGCTTCTTTTTCGAACGTTCGTATGAACACAAGCAAAAAAAAAAAAAAATGAAAAGCTGAAAAGAACACTAGATAACGCCCACATTTAGCCTCCCCTCACATTATTTAAGCTGACTGTAAACGCGGAAGATAATGCGCTGATTTGTGATCGTGTGAAACAACAAGATCGTCTTCATAATAATGAACCAAATAAATATAAAAAAAAAAAACAAAAATATGTTTACCACAATGGAAAATGGACGTTTTGCGATTTTATCGAATGTTACCGGTGGAAGGCATATCACATTGGGTAAATACCTTGAGGAATCCGGTTCGAGCAGCAACGCAGATGTGAACAAATTAATCATCTTTTTTGGAAACAGTTCTACGCGAAACACAACTCTTCCACCCTCCGTGTCGTACTGGCATTGGGGGAAACTTTTTTCCGTGATCATTCATCATGCGGATCAGAGGGCAGCCAAAAACCGAAAGTCCCTCACCACACCACGTGCCGCTTCTGCCGGGTTTGTATGATGCCTCGAGATTATATGGAACGTTAAACGTGAGCTTAAAAACTCATAAATTTCCTTCGTTCTTTGTAGACACCATTCAAAAAGACACGTGGAGGATGATGTCACGTTTTGATTTAGTTTGCCGATCGACCCTTTGGCGCCCGGTACCAGGATGTTTGTTTGCATTGGCTTCTCAAGATGATTAAACACACGCACCCTTCACCCGCTGTCGAAGCGAATGGGAGTCTCCGTCCGGGTGTTGTGAAGAACCACTGTTTCCCGTGAAGGTGGGTATGTTTATCTTAAAGTTCGCATAAATATAGTTGCACTTAATCGGGCACGGTCATTGACTCAGGCGCGGAAATCTAATACCGGCCGAAGATCAGCCGAAGATGAAACAAGAAACATAAGCACGCAACACACTATGTGAAGATGGTATCCGCTTGCCGGTGGTGTTGAAAGCGAATAAGCAAGCATTCCAAAACAGAAGCGGATTACATTTCGCGAGAATGCAGTGGGCAGTAAAACCCGCTGCCCGGTGGAATGGATTCTCCTAAAATTCATCACGCATGAGATTTGCTGCATGCGTGACGACCTGCTGTGCGAGCTTGTGTAAACCCGGTAGCAAATGGAAAACGATATCGTTTCCCACGCCAAAAGATCCGCGCGAAGACACACGTCCACGATCCATCATGTGTGGGTTACTCGAACCAGGATGTGGACGAGCGAAGGGAACCTTTTGGTAGCAGGTGTGTTTCGTGAGAACAAATCATCTAAAAATAATAAAAATAAACTTTCAGACCGGACAGAAACAGTCAACTTTCGGCGCTGCCTGACTGATCTTTGCCACTCGTGGCGAGGAGGTGTTGTTGGTGGTCATTCGCTTGCGCCTGGTCGGAAAGTGTTGCGTCTGGCAATTGAGGGTAGCCGTAAATTTTCACACACACACACGCGCTGGGGTGTCCCACGAGGGATCGCGATCTGGTTGCAGACAAGCTAAATAATTTATTTGAATTTAACAAAATGATCTTATTCCCGATCATGTTAACAACGTGCGGCACAATTCAGAGGAGTGTTACAAATTAGTGGCCCTTTACACGGTGACCGGGTACTTTCCTTCTTTCCGCCTACTGCTTTCGAAAGTGCCTTAGGGTTGAATTTTCACCTATCGTTTCACTACATGCAAATCGACGATTAGTAGTGGACAGTTGTTTCGTGGGGGTATGGGACTTTATTATGGTGTTTACATTCATTGGACAAGGTGAAATAAAACAACGACACGAGCGATTTAGATAACAACGTAAACAATCGATAAATGTCCGAATGGATGATAAACAAAGTTCCGCCGTTAGTAGCTTTCGGAGTACGATTAGCTGTTAGTTTATTTGAACCACGTGGTGGGCAACATTTCACGGGACTTTCCACAAGGGGAATGCTTTGGGGATGTAATTAATATTGTCGCTCTAAGAAGTGACAATTTGGCACAGTATTTTATTTGAAAATACTGGCATGAGCTTACTAGCCACAAGAGGATCATCTGGTCCCGACTCTGCTATCTTCATCGTTGGCCAGTTTTATCTCTCACCGAGCGGTGCGTTTAATGTCAAGCGAAACTTTACAGCACCATAAAGTAAGTAAACTCACTGGTACCACCGTACGCGCGTTTCGATATCCGCTTTGGTTGTGCAGATTTGAAAAAGGCGACATAAAAATACGATCCGCCGAATACCCAAATCGATCGTTAAAACCGCACGACGTGTCGTCGCGCCAGGGAAAGGCAATCAAGTTCAGCCAAAACAAATCCCAAAACTCTGCAATTCGTGGAAATTAATATCTTTCAACGCCGTGTCCTAATTGGAGCGGCGGTGCCGTGTCGGTCAGTGTTGAATCCAAGAAACAATATCGCATCGATCGGCGTGTTCCGAAATCCGGATCGTTTTACACACGTGGAGCCTCGCAAAAGAACCGCTGGAACACACAAAGTTTTGGGACACGCGTGGTCATATGCATACGAGGCGAGTAAAAACAAAATGATACTCATAAAACCACAAACTGGAACGAAATGCCTTCATCAAAGGTGTTTAATTTAATGCGTACCGAGCAACGGACAGGTTCAGTTAACTTTACGACCAATTCGCCGATAATGATTCCGTCTTTCGGCCCACAGGTGGGGGCCAACGGTTGAAATCGGTTTTTTGGTGTGCTTTCCTTTCGGCCTTTTTTTGTGGTGCTAAATTAAATTTGTTCCCCTTTTGGTTTGGTTCCCTTTTTTTTTGCTTTAAATGCCCAAGGACGCACTGCACTTCGCAACCTGTTAAAAAGTGCAATAGTGGGGCCATCTTCAATATTTCCCCCCAATGACTTCCTGCCGGCAGCCGCAAGAGGGGCAACGGATATCTTTTAAAATATTACCGTATGCTACCCGAAATTTGGAACCGCGGGTCGCCGATTTGTTGTTGGCACATTTTTGCCTTTTCCCTCCCGGTTTCCCACGAGTTCCGCAGTAAATTCCAATTTGCATACAATAGGGGCCGTTTATGGGCATGCTTTCACACCGATTCCGTGAATTTGGTGCTGAAGGATCGATTGCGGGACTTCCTTCTTTTTTTTTTTTTTAGGGGTTTGTTCATCGCTCTGTGCAATTAATCGCACTTTTTCGTAGGGAAATAAATTACACAATTTCATGCGTCGAGTTCTTTGCGAAGCTGTTTTAATTTTATTTGAAATTGCAACGGTTTTCTGTAAAACGGGAATTTACTTGCCCTCGGAGATAGTGAAGCAAGAATATCACGCAATACTTTCACGGTACTTTGCATAGTTTATATGATAAGCGCAAATTGATTTGATACTACAACTTCCAGCAACCGTTATTGAAATGAAATCGTCAAGAAAGAGTATGTTGCAATTAAAACGTCCAACGCACTACTAATGAAAGCATTTGTTGAATATTACCCCAAAAAGCAATCGTCCCACATCGAACGAGTTTATTGAATGTTTCAGCCAGCGACACATTAGCGCTCAGGATCCCGAATGCAAATGAGAACACACTTTATTTTTACTAAATAGCAATGTTTTTCTCGCTCGGCCACCACCATCCCTTGCCGTGTAACCGGATCCGTTCCCACCTCTGACTGATTAAGTGATAGCAATCTTGTCGTAAGCCGCGAAAAACAACGACAAATCCTTCGAAGTTACGATAACACTCCATGGTGGTGGTTTCCAAAATTGAAAACCTTCGGACCCGCACCGTGCGACCTTGCGTCGCGTGGAGAGGCTCGGTTTCGGTATCTTAATTATCCAAATTCAGCCTCCTTCCACCTGCGTTGGTACGCAGTTACTTCTTCTTAAAACCGCGAACTTCGAACGGCGAGCGAGAGGTTCACTGGCTTTGATCCTGCCTCGGGAGTTGCTTACTTTCACGCTGTCCCTTTGGCCGCAGCCTCTCGTCGGCCCGCGAAATGGCTTTCTTAACTTCTTTATCCAATCAACTTCACAACAATCAATTCGAACGGTCCATGATTCAATCCGCAACAGAGCGAAGTAAAGTGAACGAGAAAATATGCCCAAATGGAAACGGGGCGTGGTGGACCGCGAAGGGAGGGATTAAAATTTTTATTTGCTGAAATATAACAATCACAAACTAATAATAATTTTGATTATCCCGTTGCTCGTCACGGTTCGCTTCTGGGAATGAGGGGCCATAAGTGCGGCGTCAACCTGCTTCGTTTGCGAGCGATTCATGTGTCTCCGGGTAGTTTGTCTGGAATCAGAATCGGTCGGTGAATTGCAGTTCCGTACAGTGAAGTACAGTTTTTTATTCCGAAAATGAATTTTTCTATTTTTAAAATTATCTAAAGTGAATCTGTAACGTTTTTTTTCTGGTGTTTGGATCATTCGTTATAAAGTGACCACTTTGATTCTTTTTGGATTGATTATTTTATTCAAAGGAACAGGTATAATTTAACTGTTTCATTCCTTTTTCCTTCGCAGCAATAGGTAAAATATTTTTAACTAAAATTTAATGATTTTGTGGAGAAATAAATAATTTAATTTTCAAACTATAAATAAGAACATTCAAAAATAATTTTAAACACAAAAAAATATAGCTGGTTGCACATAACACAAGTAACGTATCGTATACCCTTTCAATGGTAAAAACGGCCATTGCACTTTAGACCGGAATCGGTAGTGGAGACGGCGACGTCTCTTTTTCCGATCGATTGAAAGGTTTTCCTTGCAGCAGCAGCAGAAACGAAGATTGATTAAGCACCAGCCAGTTCGGTAAAAATGTAAATTTCTGTCAGTCATTTGCATAAAATAGTGTACTTTACGATTATGGGTTCCTCCTTCCCCTGTTCCAGGTGGCTTGCGATAGAGCGATACCTGAACCTTTCCTTGGTTTGTTGGTTTTTTTTCCCTCCTTGTTCTTGTCTCGACTGGTCCATATCGATGGACAAACGATGGCAACATTGGCCTGTTTGTATTTATCTTTTTCCCCTCTGTAGTAGTCGTTGTTGATGTTTCGCTTCCAAAGTTTGTCCTCCGAGCCTGGACGACAGTGGTTTTGGCACGCAATCGACAATAATCGTCGGGCGAGAAACCCGATCTCGACGCAGTTTGAATCCAGCTTTGGGGGTGGGATTTGTGGCCGCCGGGGCGGGGGTGGAGAAATGGTAGCGAAAAAAAACCGGGTGAAATCGGGAAAAAAGGCTCGGTGCGTAATAAAACATTTTACGACGTTTTAATTACGGATCAATTGAGTCGCGGAATGGGCAGCCTTCAGATGATCTACGGAACGGCCGTTAAGTGATACGGTTGCAGTTTCGGTTGCCATTTCGCGTTAGTATCTGCCACTAAGCTGCCTGTTTTCTTCGCCTTTCTAGATCACAAGGCGAGGATCAGATCGGCAGTGGGTTGACTTTTGTTGTCATTTATTTTTTCGACATAAAAAGAGCACAAGGCAGGTGTTGGCAAGGATTTTTGAAGAGTTCTTTTCCTCAATATTGTTTATAACAAAACATTATTGTGTAATAAATTGTAACACATATTCCTTATATTAATATTACGTTATTTAGCAAAACTTTATCAATTGTTGCAACTGACTTTGCCTATGTTGTTTTCCCATTGTCCACGCAAAGAGAGGTAATTTACGATGATCGATAATCTCGTTTGAATGTTTTCGAAGCGTCTCCGTGATCCAGTGATACCTCGTGGTCCGTAAAGTGGTCTTCGCTGTGAGGGCGTAGAGTTACGGATTCACTTTGTACTACTACAAGAAGTAGCTCGATCGGCCAACAGATTTACAGGCGCCTGAAGGTGCGTGAAGCTGCCGAAGATCGCCGATACCGAAATGAGATCACTTCCCCCGGACGTTGCACGCCGTGCCGTGAGGTGTTTCGTTCCGGATACGTAGGACTGGCCGGTTGGTTGTTTGCGCCTGACATAAGTAGAATATATGCAGAACATAAACGATTCAAAGGCACCCACACGCAATCGTGGAGACTGTTTTTGAAACAATCTTTTTTTTTACCTCTTGCGAATCGGATCGAATGGAGTCGAATTCGTCGTGCGGTTTGAGTTGCCTGCGGATCGATCGGAATCGAATGAGATGGACTAATTTTGTAACCCATTTCGAGTGAGAGGTCAAATTTAAAGTAAAATGTTTCCTTTCTCGTTTACTGCTTTACCTTCATGTGGTCAGGCATATTTTTTCGAAGCGAAAGTAGGAAATAATGCAAATGGGTGACATTGAGCTTTATTGAATGAACTCTGCCGTTATCCCTTAAGTATGAAGGGGATTTTAAAAATAGCATGTATGATTATTATTGTTGCAAACAAATCAAGTACGTTCTAAAACATTTTTGACGACTTGTTTAAATTGTCTGTAAAATTTTCAATTTCCATGTAAATGTTTCTAAATTTTCTGGGAACCGTATTTTGCTTGATCGAGAAGAACAGAAAGAACAGAGAAAAACAATGTTGTAGATCTCCGAGAGTCGATCGATTGCTATTAATTCCCTCCACGATCCGCGATGCACCGGTGCGAATGATCCACTCTCGAGGGCACAAATTAATTAACTCTCCTTGCTCGGTGGCCATTTTCTCGTTCGTCATCGGAAAAACTCCAGGGTCTCCAGGGTGCTGTTCGACAGTTGTGTTATGTCAACCCGGTTCGTGTGCGGACCACGCAAGCTGCGTGCACCTTCTTCAAGCAGGACATGACAGCGTGCACGTTTCCATAAATTTTTCGCCTCTTCCTTTCCTGTCCTCCGAAGGCATACTCCATTGCGGTAGTTAGCACCTGCAAATGTATCTTCGAGCGGTACACGGGCTTCAACCTACACTAATAGAAACTAATGCCGCTCAATTTGCTGCATTAAGGGAACAGTTGTTGGGTGCATTTCATACTATGCCCCCTCTCCCTCCCTCATCCCATCCACCTTTCCAGCTCCCTTGTTGATGCTGTGAGCAAACGTCGGCCCTTCTTGAGCACTAGGAAACACCGGCTCCGCACGATCAACTTCCAAATACGTCTCAAACGCGAGCGCACGCACGCACTAACTGGCGTAACGAAGAAGCGTGTCATTTCCCCCACCACCACAGCCCCCTTTACTCTTTCTCCGTTTCCGTGGACGTTCGGGACGAGTTTCCAAATTTGTAGCGCGCTCAGCTGATAATTGCCCGTCGGGGTTCGAGACTCTTGAAGCCGACAGGAATTTAGCACTGATGCGGGCACTCTGGTGGAGGGGGGTTGAGGGAAAACAGCCGGGGAATACTACCCGCTTAAAAAAGGCAAATTAATGAACCCCCATCCAATTGGCGTCCTGCCCGGGAGCCCGTTTGGCGCCCCGTTTTGGGTAAACAATGTCGTGACTATTAATTTGACGCTCAAGTGTTTGTTATGCATATTATGTGCGTTCCGGTCCGATACCTTCGATTTTATTTTTTTTCTACCGTATTTCCTTTCAACCGTACCACACCCAAGTGGGGCGGTTCGAGACGGGGGGTCTCCCGAAGGGAGGCGCGCGAACGAAAATCATAAATCAGCGAGTGGATGACACGTTGTTTTCCGATGCCGGTGGCTTCTTCTTGATACGCGCGCGACCCGTTCGGTTCAGAGGTGTCAAGAAATGCAGCTGATTGGAGCATAACGTCTTGGCCTTGCGGCGGTCACGCTGCATAAAGCATGATTGATAGGCTATATAGCGTCGGTTGATTCTTTCCCCTTCGTGCCTCGAATGTGGAAAAACACTCGAGCGGATTTGTACGCGAGCGTGCAAATGACAAATTTATTCCACATCGATAATTAATGTTAGCTCTATTGAGGCTGGGTTCGATTTAGTGGTTGGGGTTTTCAATTGGATCATTTAAACGCATGTGCGTGTTGGGGAACATGAACGTAAACAACAACATTTAGTATCGCACGTGTTCGTTGGGATTAGGCTTATACTTTGTTAGCATAATCATTAGTAATCTGTTCATTTTAAATAAAGGGAAGCTTAAACGACGTGTAGTTTAATTACAAATATTTTAAATTTAAATTTAATTTTTCCACAATTCAAATAACTACTCACCTTTAGTGCATCTGTTTGCAGTCCACTTTAAAAGACGTTGAACAATGAAGTATTAAAGATCAGATGAACTATTCCGTCCGTCCACGTTGGACTGAGTTGTCTTCCTCGGAAAGTAATTTCATTTGATCTTTTGCTCTGCGTTAAAATCCCTGTTCCCCGCATTTCACAGCGTGAGACAACATCGCTACGGCCGGCTTCGACAAAAAAAAAGGTCCCCAGGTCCGGGTTCTGGCTCTCCAGTTACAGGTTTTACACTAATCAAGTGCCCAGAGCAAGTGCCTCTAATCCGGATTATCTGAAATTTATGTTCCTGTCAGAGCAACCCAGGAGGAGCTTTTTTTCATTCCCTCTTTTGGTTTGCCTCCGTGTTAAGCTTCCGTCCGTTTCGCGGAGTCAAAGTGTCCTCGACGCTATCGGGTGTTTTTTTTCTTCTATCAGAAGACTTGTTTTACCTTCTTCCAGATATTATTTCCGTTCGCACTCTGAGAGTACTGAAAGTGTTTGTACGAATTGTTAGGAGCTTAAAGCAAGGGGGGGAAAGCGTAACACTTGCGCTGGCATCGAATTAAAGAAATAAATATTTCACTCCACAAACGACACCATCTCCAACAGCAGGTGGTAAATCCCGTTTTCAGAGTGGAAAACCAATAGTTGTTGTGATTCTGTTTCGCATAAGCGGCGTTCGAATCTTTTGCCTACACACACGTGGTGTTGTTTATATAAACTTCATCAACAGCAACAACAAGCGTGTCTCATCTGCCGCTTTGGGATGTTCCTTTGGTACTCCAATCGTTCAGATGAAGCACCAATTCACCCTGTTGAAAGAATCCACCCCCTTGCGAGGCATGGGTTACATTGGGAGGGTGCGTTGAAAGAAGCAACAGGTGTGGAACGAAATAATAGGATCGAAAGGCGGAAATAACACTCGGTGCTTCGGAAGCGCCAGAGAATCTCGGCTGACTCGGCGATGTTGCATAGAGATTTACTCTCTCTCGTGTTCGAATTTCTGTGATATTTTTCATCATCGTCACGCAACACGGATCCGAATGTCGCACAGACTGTAGCCGATTGTCACGACGTAAACGAGGAGGTTGAATTCGGCAGAGTTAACCGTTTTAGGACGACGCGGGAGCGGTGTTAAATTGATGACCGGTGGAAATTACTCCACCGGGAAGCGTGTGGGCGAGGGATGAAACAAGTTTTAATTTGAAGACCATATAAGAAAGGTCATATTTTTAGAAACTATTACGAATAAGGCGAGTGAGTCTGTGCGATTGATCCGTGAGTCTATTAGATGCTCGTGATGGCAACGAATCGAATGAGGTCAATACAAATTCAATACTAAACGCTTACAGTAGCAAATAAGATATTGTAAAGTACAATGTTTTGAGAATCTGTTTTGTTTGAATCATTATTTTATTTGGATGTGAAACATTCCCAACAAGTATTAAGTATAGTTTCTTAATAATCTTGAACGGATTTCAAATCCATCGTTTTTTCGAAAACCTAATTCACAATTAACCTTAAACTACTGCTTGTTATTACTAAAATTTCGAACATTATTATTGATTTAAAACTATCTCTGGCATTTAAAAAAATAATAATTAAAAAGAATAATTTCATTAACTGTGGTTTAGAAAACTCCCCAACAATCAACTACATCGTATCTTGTAATGTAAGCTTTACACATTATAAGCTTCAAACAAGATTTTTAAACGCTGCTTAAATTGTTTATGAAAACCAAAACTTCACTTTCATTGTAGCTAACTACGTCGTATCTACAAACTTTACACATTATTCTTTTCAAACATGAATCAACCTCTTCTTTATCTACGTCCCTCCATTTTCTTCTCATCGTGTTGGGAAAACTTTTACCCAAGATAGCAATGGTTGTGAGCCACTCGTAAGTATATTTTTTGTCACCACTGCCGCCCGCACAACACCAAAAGAGTAGTAGAAGCCAGGTCAACGGACCCTGTTTTTAAATCCCGCCAACGTAAACGGAATTCTAACGCTTGAAACGTGGGGAGCCGGTCGCGTCAAAGTGCATCGAAGACGTTGCACCTCGCGAAGTGCATTCAGTGCACGACCTGCTGTAGCAGGTGATGCAACTAACGCCAGATTCAAAACATCCGACGACGTCGAGCGGCTCGCAACAGTTCGCAACTCTCGAGAGCGTGTCGCGTGTTTGGTTTGGAGGAGAAAGCTAACGGTCTAACTCGCGAACTCCTCCGGGAGCGAAACGAGACGCGCGCGTGTGTGTCTCGAGCGGCAATCTCTATCTGATCGTCGGCCGGCCGGCCAGTTTCGTCGGTCTCGCGGCATTCCGGAATCCGCCGGTTCCGCCACAGCACGCGCGCGTCCGTTGCGTCGATTTTCGGTTGCGTATCGCTCGAAACGAAACGCCAGCGCCAACAACGCTCGAGTCAGTTGGAAGCCGCCAGTCGAAGGTGTCGGTTCGCTTGGGCACAAACCGCTTGGGCCAGCGCCAGAGTTATCGTGTGGATGTCGGAGGACCGTCGGAGTCCAAGCATGTCGCGCTCGTCGTAGAACAACGTGTTTCGCGGGTGGCACAGATTTGTCGTAAAGTTGTTTCTTTCGGTCAGTGAAACATAGGCTGGGAGCACTAATTTTTTATTTCTTTGCGAAAATATGCTCAGCTTTGTGGCGGATCATTTTTACGGTCACCCAAAATCCTCCGGTTGGAGGGTTTATCTTTCCCCAAGAGACCATTCCAACGTCGCGACATCCGCCAAAGGATCCCATTCGGGACTCGTGTTACTTTCTGACCAACGACGAAAAACAAAACAAAAAAAAGATGGACAATGTAATTTAATAAGCTGTGCAGAATGCCGTGTGACAAATCAGGAAAAGTACCTCAACTCAAAATGGTGGAGAAAGCAAAAAGAAAAAGAAAAGTGGAGTGTTCCAATGCAAAAGAAAAACTACGCACCGAAACATGAAAACAGTACACCGTGAAAATGTCAACCAACCCGTGGCGTGATTTGTTTTAGTCAAGCTTCGGATAATTTATGTTTTTAAAAAATGATTCTCTTTAAGTTGTCTCGGGCACCTATTTTGGAGTTCAGCTCCGTCCTCGGAAGATTCAAGCGGAAAAACAAATGAATGACAAAAAAGGGGCAGCGGAACGCCAAGTGAAACTCTCGAGAAATGTTACTTAGTGGACAGAAAAACGAAAAAAAGTACAACCCCCAAAAAGACTCCTAATGCGCTAATCCTAATGGTCGAACATTGTGCTCTCTGAGCCGGTCTTTATTTTTCTCCAACTTTTGTTTCCCACTGCCGAGCATCGATGTGTTCGACGGTGGTGGTGTGGTTGGTCGGTGGTTTCTGTTCAATTTTCTCCAATTTTCCACCGACCCATAGTTGATCACTTTTGATTACATCTAGCTGTGTTTTAGGATGTGTTGTTGATGTTTCTGTCATTTTTTCCGATCTGTTTCTTGTTCCCTGTTCGAGTGACGCGTGGGAGTCCGAAAAGGAATCGCTGACGTCCGGATTCGTCTGTTTCGCGATTCGGTCCGCGGTTTCGTGGGAAAATGGTTCGCCCGAGGACCGAAGATGAAAGCGCAAGTGAAATGAAGGCGAACTTTACTTTACTTTATTGGTGCCGCACAGTTTTATTGCATGCTAGTGGCTTTCTTCTTCTGTCCTGGTCTCGCACGGAAAGGTTGAGAGTGAACTGATGTTGGAAGAAGAATTTGGACCGGCTCTCCGTCATTTACGGTGTTTCGTTGCATTACATTGGATATTTGATCCGGACTGTTTCCTTCTCCGCCGTGGGACCGGACAACCGGAGTGTTGCCGATGAGAAAGAATTATTTTTAAAAAGTGAACAACATAAGTTCCGTTTGTTTGTTTCTTTCTCCGAGGCGCCCTGCCACAGTTGGAGGCAGCTTCGTCAGTCGGCTTTTACAGATTGTTTATTTTTATTCCATCCCTCAATCAACACCTTGCGGCGCAGGATGAGAGGGCGGGGGAACGGGGAAAAGTCACATTCTTCGGGGGTCACCCAACATTCCTGTTCGACTGCGCGGCTTCTCTGCCGGATGGTCAAAGTGCAAATACGCCGTTTTCTTACGTGCGAACGAGGGCGACACGTCAGGTTGTGTGTGTGTTTTTTTATTGTTCCCTTTTGACGTGTTCTACATCGGTCAGGAACATTGGGGAAAACTGGGCGAACGCTAACGATAATCGATGATAAATGTGAGATGAGGTGAGCCCTCGCGTGTTTCGAAAGTCCAAACGACATTTTTGTCCGAAGAAAAGTTGAAAAAAAGCAGTAAGTGCTCGAGAAAGGAGTATGAGATTGTCGAATGAAGATGGAAGGTATGAATATTGATATTTTCTGAACCTTTTTACTTTGTGTGGGACTGTGCAAGTCCAAGGAGAATTCTTTTAAGAAAAGGAAAAAAAGGCATGCTGCAAACAGTAAAGCAAGCGTTGATAATGGAGGCGCCCAGTGAAACATAATTTTATTTGACAACCATTGCAGCAAAAAAAAGGGGAAAACGGGTTTTGCATTTTTCATCACCGATTCGCCGATGGTGTCCATTTAATTTACGGCCTTTATAAACGCTTCAACCGAATTTTAAACACATCTTAATTATACCAACACAATCGGGCCAATAACAAATTCATGTCCTGAGCGGGAAAACATCTCCAACGTGCACACATTTTTGTTCCTCCGCTTTATTGTTTTATTCCGCTCGGCCAATCTATTTATAATGTGCTCCATATAGGAGAAAAGGTGCAGTTAATTTGGTGCTTCTTTTCAACGTTTCTCCTTCTTCGACTTCGGGTTCGCTTCCTTCCTTCCTTTGCTCTAAGGTTTTCGTTTGTTTGCAATTCCTATCAGCAACCCGTCAGTGCGGTATACAATGAGGAGAACAGCAGCGCCGAGAATATGATATTTATATTCAAAAGGTCCCCTCAGCCGTGCGTGGAGTGAGTAAACATAGCGAGTGCAGTGCAGATGAGTGCATCTTCAACGCCACGTTGTGGGCGCCTTCGGTCAGTGATTTGCTTTCCCTGTTAGCATTATTTATAAACACATACAAGAGTGGATGCTGGGGGGGGGATGTGAAAAGGAGAACAAGGGTGTGGGAAAGTTCGGATGCTGGACAACGTGAGTAGCAGTTTGCGACGATCTGTGAGCTGTGACTTCCAGAAGTTGCGGCGTAGACTCGGTTTTGTGTGGGAAGAAGGCTGGTAAAAAGGTGAGTTGATAACGACAACGATCGATTGGAAAACAAAATGTGTTCAAACTGAACATTTGATAGTAGATTGTCGCTTCCGACAAGGATGTCCACATGTGCGCCCACTCACGTGTTCAGATTCAAACAATATTGGTCCGAAGTCTTTGACGGATGTTTGCCATAAAGTCGACTGTTTGTTTCGAAACTTTTGTGTGTTTGAGTTTTGCTTCCCTCGCTTCTGGGTAAAACCCTCCTAACGAGTTTCATCATCCTGAGCGACCTTGCGTCGAGGACGATAACGTCCATTTCCAGGAACCTAAGACATCCTCTTACAACGCAAACATCGAAACGGTTTGAAGGTAAACGTAGACTTTTCCTGTTCCGTCTGCCTTTCTGCTGACAATGGAATCGTAGATTCTGTCTTCACTCGAGTGTTGGAATAATAAACGTCCCATTCTTCAAGCCTAAGTTCTTGGTACTGAACATAAAAGCAAGCTTTACGAACAAGGACTGATTGATACATTCAGCATAGACGCTGGTCTTTCATTGATCAACACTCGTTTAAATAGCTTAATAAACGACCTAAGGGAAAACGCTCCCGTAACCTTCTAACAAGGATGCAGAAGGAAAGTTCTTTAAAGGCAGGGGAAAACTTTAACCTGCATCGATCAGATGAATTTCCTTTTACTCTTTCCACAAAATCTCGTTCGAGGGTACTTTGGAGCAAGTTTTAATATCTGTTTCTTGAGCAACGCTGTACTCTTCTCTTGCCGGCGGCAAAACTGCTCAAGGAACGCACGGGAAAGTCGCTGCCGGGCGTGAAATTGAAGTTTTGATCCGTTCTACGTGTACACGCTCTTGCTAACAACCAGTTGATGTTGAAGCACTTTTTGGCACTTTATAGAACTTGATGTCGGAGTGTTAGAAACAAAGCTAGACGATACGCGGGAGTAGATAGAAAATTCGGGAAAGGCTTTAAAAACAATAATGTACATTTAATGTTTGAATTTATTCAAACTGTGAAGTAAATTCCAGTAGACGTGCCTAATGATCGTGGGAAAATTTCTACTGCCTTTAAAATGAGGTAAACATAACGATATAATGATAAGGAAACATTTCCTTTTTATGTTTGCACTAGAATATATTGTGCTTTCCCCTACATAATCAACATTCCAACGTCCTATCGTCACTGGAATGTCGTTGGAAAAACATTGCAAAATAAAAACATCTTGTTTACGATCCATTAGCGGAACAAGCTTTCCATTCTGGTAATTCATTAGCACCCGTAGTGTTTTTCTTTTTGCACTGTTTTGTCCTAAAAATTTCGTAAAAATTCTCTTCATGCCACGTGTTTTTTTCTCGCTTTGATGGTGCGATTGCTTGCTTACATCTACTAACCTCCCAGGGAAATGTTTTCACTCACCGCGTTGACAACGAGTTGGGCTTTATTTCCCTTTTTACATTCCCGTTTGATTGCCTTTCGTATAATAAACCCTGCATCGTCGACATTTCGGGAGATTTGCACTTTTTTCTTTACTTACGAAAAACCTCTTTTCACCGAACCAGGGCTCTAATGTCGCTGATTTTCTGGGCACATTTTATTTAGAGCTTTCTTTGCACCTTCGTTGCTATGCCTCATCATTGATATGCCTACGATCAAGCGGTACGATAAAGGCCGCCTTTTTCCTCCCACCAGTTTGTATGCCATCCTTTGTTGTGGAACCTTTTTTTTCCATTCCAGTTCCGTTCCGTATAACGCAAAGGCGCGCTATATTTTTATTTCATTCACCAGTATGTATTTGTTTGCTTTGCAAAAATATGAATGGATCGGCCCATTGCTGGGAACCTAAACATTTGTTTATCACATCGAGCCCGGGTCACCAAAGCGCGCTTTTCCGGCAATGGCTGTTGATTTCATACTCTATTTACTTTTCATACTCTATTTGCACCCATGATTGGCGGATTACTTGGTCATCAAGGCTTGGAAGCTGCTCAGCATCGGAAGTGGCTAGGATTGGGGTGACACTACGCCGTTCCGATGCTGAGCGGCGTGTAAGAGCATCTGCCACCAAGGATGGGCGGGTTTTCCTTGCTATTAGGCTTCATTGCTAGCAATAAACTATTAATTTGGTTCAAAAGCGAACAGTGGAAAATATAGAGAAAATATTTTCTGCGTTCAGTGGCTTTTCTTGCCGTTGGGAGATTAAAGTGGTTCAGGGATAGGGTAAAATAAAATGATTTTGAAAGGTTAAGAAAAAATGTTTCAAACGCTTTGACATTTTGTTAACTTGTAATCTCCCTTTAAGTTGGCTTGGAAGGATTTATTTGTTGAACAACAAACTTGTTTGTGAAGCTGGGAAGATTATCGACCAAACGAAAGTGAACTCATTAGGCAGAATGGAACCAGGATTTTGTTGACAAGATCCACTGCACCCACGTCACTCCAAACCGAACCACCAGGATCAAATCAAAACCCTAAGCTCATTAGGGCACAAAATTAAACTGATTCCGTTCCCTTCTACACAAACAGAATCTTTATTTCCCCGATGTCTAAAGGTAAAAGGAATGGAAAAAGAACGGATTTAAATCTTTTCCCCCTTCGGTTCTGGCAATGATAGAATTTGCTACTGTTTTCACCCGCTGATAAGGATCAACGTGTGTTGTGATTTACGTCAGCCGCTTCCGGGAAGCTTCTCTCGGGCCAGGAAAGGTTGTCATCCGGCGGTCAGCCGGTTCACCACGGGGTGCACCAATCAGCCAGCCAACACGCGCACCAAACAAGGCCGCTTTTCGTCACAATATTTATAGCCTAGCCACACGAACGGACCTGCTGATAGCAGTGAGTCAGGTGCCCTTTAAATTGCGCGCGACATACGGTCGTCCATCGTTTGTGTGTGTTTATCAAGAGGGGATTTCTGTCTGCGAAAGTGGGTGAAAACATAGGAAATTAATAAATTCATCTAAAATGGCAGGGCGATGCATAAAGAGAGGCCTCTCGTGCAGCTCCGGCGCGTAACCGTTTTCATAACTCTTTCTCGCCCGAAACTGCGCACGAGGAATGTCGAGTTCATAATTTAACCCTCCGACGACGGGTCCCGTCTCTTGTTTCGTCGAACTTTCCTGTCGTTTCTGGTCCATTCCTTTAGCGTTGGAGGGAAGGAGATATATTCAAAATACTTACGAATATCATCAATTACGATAAGCGGCACACACGATGCAATTCGCAGGTCTGCAAAGTCACAGCCATCGGTTAATTTTTTCGTGCTTGTTGGATTTAATTTTTTCTTCCTTACCTTCCTTGTTGACACGCCACAAATTCATCTGTTGTTGCCGATCCTGACTCCTCCACATCGTCGAGTGCAATTAGCACTCGAAAAGTGCAGTAAATAAATGATGCCCATTTATTAGCCACTTGCAGGTTTGATGGATCTTGAAGTCGTGAGGTGAGGTGTAGATGCGGAGGTCCGACACAGGTCCAAATTAGCAGTAATGTGCTAATTTTTTTTCCAGTCCACTCGTCGAGTTGCAACCGGAGACGTCCCACACAATATAGTTTCCGCACAAAAAAATGCCCAATCTTCTGATTCCACCAATGCATTCGAGGCGACTTACCACGCAAGTGTCAAATTTAATGTAATACCTACCGACCTTCAGCTACTTACCGAGGACGTGTACGGATAATCGGACGCTCGCATCACTCCACCGGTTTGCTCCAGGTACTTCAGGGTGTTTCTCAGAGATCCTCCTCCGCAGCCCTAAGAGGGACAAGACGGAGCTGGTTTAGTATCGTAGGAAGGACCTAAGAAGAAGCTGGTGGTACTTACCAAGTTCCCGGTGGCGGTGGAGCAGTCCACCATCTGCTGCTCGCTCACCAGCTCCACCCGCCCGATGTGCTTCATCAGCTGGGCCGACACGGCGTACGCCACGCTGAAGGCGTAGCAGGAACCGCACGACTTCTGGTTTGCCTGCGGCGTCTTGAAGCCCTTCTCTCGCCAATCGAGCGACTCCGGCAGGTCGTTGCTAGAGCTGACGATCTCGTCCGAGATGCTTGGACTCAGCTTACGGTGTGGGTCCATCTTTAGCCGTATCAGTCGCTTCCGGTACTCGCTGTTTTGCTGTGGAGGAGTAGAAGGACTTTAAATCATATTTCCAAATCTATCTGTGTTCTTGCCTTTTAAAAGGACCTACTGTAGTTCAGAAATGAGTGCTACAGTAAAATTAATAGAATTAAATGAATTCGTCTATGCATTTGTTCCAACTGCTAATAGCTCTCCAACAGGCGTAACATCGCGAGCACCATTGCGAAAGTTACTTCCATTCGAATGCAAAGTGTGAAGCCATTACACCGGCGAGAAGTGATACCCAAGCCACGCGATGGGAAAACCCACAGAAACTTAATGAACTGAGGCTCCCGACGAGTGTGAATCAGAACACCTTCATCCTTCCGCAAAATGGTATGCTAACCTACCAAGCTCTAGTCTAGGGTGCATGTGATGGAAGCCCTAAACATTTCCCAGAACACAGAGAATGTGGAATGTGTCTTTTGGCATGCACGGGTAACCATCCCCGTTGCCCTGGTGCGGCAAAACGACCTTTATGTAGATCATTGGAAAAAGCTACCAGTCGTTTCGTGGAACGAAGCTGAATACTGTCGGTTGTTGGGCTGCGAAATGTAGCTGCCAATGGCGTTTGTCCTTACGTGCTATCCAAACGTTTAATAAACTATTTTTCAATATTTGTTTCTTTGTCACTCTTCAAACTAATAACAGGACATAATGTTTAGAAACTCCTAATACTTGCCTTTAACAAATGCAAAACCTCGTTATAACGTAAAATAGAGTAAATCACATTATGGTCTTACTTGTTATCGGCTCATATCATAATCGGCTTAATTGAATTTGTTTGTTTTGCTATCAGCCAAAATCCGCTCTATCCACGGCAGCCGACTGTCTGCTTCCGATAGTCAGTGTTAGAAAGCTGGGTTAGGTGCAGCCGGCGCTTACACAATTTAAATTATCTTCTCCAAATAACCACCAAGCAGCGGGAGATCATTAATATTGATTACCTTTCACGTTTGGTCGCTTTTGTGTACGGATCATGTCGGTAAGCCTGTTGGTTATCCGTTTTTGCCTGCACTCTGCAATGGCAGGATTTTTAGTACCTCCGTCAGCTCTGGAGTTCCGATGGGATAGAGTTCCAATGGTAGCTGTTGAACGAAAGCTTTCCTTTTTTTCCCTACTCGTACGCTCCAGGCACTACCTCAATGTAGTCGGCATCATGAGGCTTAATATTCGCGCGCGTGTGCCACGTGGAGATGTGCGCCCCGAACCGTGCACATAAATTGCCCTGGGTGAATGTTGAAGCCCCACATCAAATCAACCCTTTCCGAAAATTGGGTTCTACGGTAAGCCTCCCGAAGCGAGCGGAATGGAACCCTTCCGATATACTTACCATGTCGGCGAACGCGTTCGGTGCCAGCCGGAATCGGTTCTTGCCCGCCGCAAACTCCTTGTTGTGCTCGTTGATCTCCTCCAGGTTGTCCATGTAGGCGGACCGCCGGCGCTGAGCCCGGTACTGGGCGTAATACTTTTTGCGGTGCGTTTCCTGGATGGGAGCAGAGAGCGGTTTTTGAAGGACTTAAGTGGCTCCCTTTTTAACTTCACAAAATGTTATTTTTGGAGGCAAATTATGTATATTCTCGGAAAATCTGGTCTTGGCAAAAAGCGAAAAGGGCAAGTTCGGTAATGTCTCTCTCGTTCTTACCATGTACGAACGGAAGGAGTCACTTTTCTCGTTAGGAGTTGACGTGGCATTGACGGATGGAACACCCGGTGCTGGAGTTACAGGTGCTTTCTTGCCGACGGCTGCCACCAGCTCCTGAACTTCAGACTCGGCGCCCACGACAGGTTCGAGTTCCTCCGAGAGCGAAATCACTTTCCAGTCTGGGAACGATCTCTTGCCAGCCGATTGAAGGATCGGCGTTTTCGTTCTCGTTAAGTTCATATCCGGATGTGGTAAACCTCGTGCTGGATTGGTTTGCGAAGGCGGAACGGCAGTGGTGCCGTAGTTGTAGTCACCTTTCGGTCGTTGCTTCCGTTGCGCGGTGACGCTTCCAATCAGTGCCAAACTGCCTACGGAAAACCACAAGATTAACCAAACGGTGGCAAGCTTCATGGCGTCTCTATTGAGGACGTTTACGAGCGGCTATTAAACGCGAAACAAGACAAGACTTGGCAAAACGTTGGCGTGTCACTCTTTGGGGCGAGTTAATTATCGACTGACCGGCACGAAGGCGAAGTGCGTCTTCAATTCGAGCGCGCGTGAAGTGCGATCTTTGCAAAAATGAATATTATGTGTTTGGGGAAAATGTTTCCTTTTCTTTTCCATAAACATTCGTATTTGGTGGTCTGTTTTTTTGTCCGATCGATTCTTGAGTGGTGTTTGTCAATGATTTAAATTATTTATTTGTTTTCGTTGACGTCAACATCGACAAGTGGTATTGTCATAAAACCAACCGCAGTTGTTTTTGTTTACTGCACACTCGTTTAATGATTTCATTCGAATTGTTTTTTCTGTGGTCGAGTAAAATATATTTCTAGACAGGTCAAGCGAGACAGTTGAATTTTTACGACAACCGGTCCGTAACGGCCTGCTTTGTCTCTTAACCTACATAGTTCTACTCGTGTTTTTACTTTTTGGTTTTCTTCGGCCGCTTAAGGTTTTTCCAATGGCTTTGCCGTCATGTTCGATGGAAAAGTGTGTTAATCATCAATTTGTCAGGGAAATCAGCTTTCGAACAAAGTAGAGAATTGTTTAACCCCCCAGCTTAACCGGGCAAACGTGATACAAACTGGTCGGTCTGGTAAAATGACGCACTTTGGGGGTTCCTAGAAAATACATTTATCCAAGGTGACAGTTCATGCCATGACGAGGGTTTGAAAAAGAGTTCCGTTCTGGGTTAGAAAAAAATAATACAACATTGAAAAACACGTGTTTCAATCATGAGTGTGCATAGAGAAGGTTCTATAAATAAATTTGAATCTTTTTTCCGGATCTAACCCGAGTCCCTTTTGGATCGCATTTGGAAGTAGAAATGTTTCAACCAGAAACCATGAGTTGGCTCTTCCTAGGAAATAAAAACTAGGAAAGTATGAGATATTATTCATAATGAGAGAATTTTGTAGAATAAAAATGCACCAAACGGTAACATAACAGGCGTGGGAGATGCTTTACGCCCAACAAAACATAAAATTCATCGAGCACCAGCGAAGCATAATTAGACGGCGTCAACGGTGAGTGATGCGTTGGAAGTGGTGCGAGGAAAAATTTTCATCCAATAATAATAACTCTGTTTGACAGTTCCCTTACTTTTTTCCCCTCGTTCATCCTTGTGGTTATTCCCGGATCTGTCCATTCATCTGTCACATAGAGGAAAAAATGCGTGCGGTCACGGGGCGCGTGGGGTTTTCCAAAAAACATTGATGATCTGCAGCTTCCGTGCGTGAAGGTATAAAAGCAAAGCTAAACAAACATAAAAGATGCACAGAGGGTGGAGGGGGAAAAACAACGAAACGATGCTCCCAATAGGATTCCATTCATCTATGTGTGTGCGAGGCGCGCGAGCAAAAATGAAAAACCACCTCCCGGGAAACAATTGGGCGCTGTCGAAACCTCGCGAACGGTTCTGAACGTTTGCGAAAGGAGTAATACGCTCCCAAAAGGGAGCAGAAACGTTATCTAGGTCGATCACGACCTGTGGAGGACGGAAAGGAAAGTGGAATTGGTGCCGAGTTTCCGTGAACCGAAATATGACTGAAGCCTTTTCGAAAACATTAAACATCCTGTTCAGACGAAACCCGTTTGACACGATTCCCTGATGTCGTGGTGCTCCGTGGGCATACTTCATACATTGTTGGGGTGGTTTATGGCCGGGCAAAATGTTCGTTTACTTGATGAACTCGTCAGGTTTCAATCATGCTCCAATTTTGCTCATCGCTTGTACGCGCCAAGCGCTAGAAGAAATAATTTTCACTTTGTCCCTGCACAAGTCCTAACCATTGGGATGTAATATATTTACCCATGGCGCTAGAAAATTAGGGAAAATATTTTGTCGTCAAAAAGCAATCAGTTTGCACATCATAAATATCCATCGATTGCAACACGAGAAGCAATAACGAACGAGCCGAGACGTTGGGCAATATTTTTTCAAATATCCTATTCCACTCACGCCTAGTGTCGGTCGTGAAAAAAAAAATGGGAAGACCGTTTGTGATTTGTGCATCGGTAGCATTATTAAAAGAAGATTTATGAAGTGCTATTTTCACGCTGCGACTATGAAGAGTGTTTCACATTTTATTTACTAAAGGATGAAAAATAGAATCGATGACATTTTTTATGGTTATTATCACAAAATACTTTCTATTTGAATTATTACCGACATAAATTTGTTTTTGATGTACTCCAATAATTGCCTTTATATTTCTATTTGGAAACACCGCAGAAAAGCGTGCCTCGTAAACCAGTTGACAAGAATTTAAATAAAATAAACGCTGTTCCTCGGACCACCACCATTTCTCTGTATGTGTTTGCTCTTTGGTGGGAAAATAAATAATACAATATTTATTTCTTGTGCGATTCCGATCGTTTGCATGCGTGTCGTTGCGGTTTGCACGGTGGTTTCTCACCACCCCATCTGGTTGGGCACGAAATTGCCACCAACGCCAGCCATGGAGGGAGGATAATAAATTCCCTTAATGATCAATCGATCAATCGAAACAAGTGCGCGCGTTCGCATTTCAGCTTTCGGGATTTTCTGCACCCATTTCTGCTCATAGAAAGCTGGCCGGTAGGGAAGGAGAGAGGGGTTGTGCAACCGGGTGGTTGTGCGTTAAAAATTCAATCTTGGTAATTGAAATCACCCGCCACAATTTATTTCGCCTCATCCAATGAATACAAACATGGCCGGCGCAAATGATCGAGCATTTCATTTCAGAGCGACGACAAACAAAACAAACTAAAAAGCAACCACGGTTTATCGAAATGAAGGCCACGAACGGTGGCAAACCGGTGTGCGTGTCGTCACCCCGAAACCGCGGGTGACAAGTTTAAAAGGCATCGTGGTGAGGATAAGTAAACACCGAACAAATTCACTGCACGTCCCGGCGGTCGATCGCTAATTGAGTTTAATTTATGACCACTCGGAGGTACATTTGTACGCAATTTGGGCGCCAGCTGGAATGAGATCAGGCATTTTTTAAAATACCGACCCAACGGCTTTGGGACTCTTGTTCTCGCGAGCGGACGTACTTCCATTTGCATTCGCTTTATGGTGCGTTAACTCTCCGCGGGTTTGTGGGTTATTTATGAAGTCGATATATTTTGGCATGCTTTTCACCGTTTACTAAGAGTTCAAAGAATTTTTCGCAATTTCGCAGCGTGGGTCTTGTCACGTTAATGGAGAAATTATGAACTTTGAATTTTAGAATGGAAACGAAATCAAAAGACAAAACCGGTATTCCACTTCATTATACCACTTAATAGACGGAACCCCCGGCTTCCGGTTTGTAAAGATAAAAGGAATGCGGGACAAATATTTACCTTCTATTTAACGATCAAACATCCTGGGGAAGATCGCTCGATTGGATCAGCAATCGATGAATTGGGTCGTAGATATATTTCATCTCGATGGGAGAACCTGTCAATAGCTGAACGCACATCCATCACGTGTAACGAACAGTTCTGTTTCGAGTTTACAGCTTCCGCTACTTGAAAGCAAAAGTGGAGTGGACTTTGCATTACGTCCGGCACGTTGGCTTACACGCGCGCCCTGTGGAAATGGAAAAGTCCGACGGTCCAAGATGTGTTTCGTTTCCTTTTTTCTATTGGCCTGAAAAGTGTGGAAAGATTATGTCACCAAGCTCGTTTACATCGTACGAGCCACTTCAAATAACCGCAAACACCAACGGGGCTTCCGGTGTGTGGGAAGTTTCCGTAAAGCAAAGTGAGAAGTTGTTGTTCTTTGGGAAGTTTTCTTTCGTCCGCCAAGACGCCCGGATTCGCGGAACTGGGGATCGATCGGGTCGAATGGTAAGGTAAATAAACGTGAAAATTATTCAATGTTGGTGAAATCGCGTCCGTTCGTGGGATGCTGCTTCCGATGAACTTATGTTAACGGTTCAGGTCCGACCGATCCGTTAGCAAGAAACGATACTTATGCTTCACTGAGCCCGAACACCGACTGCCGTTAATTTGGAGAATATTATCAATCTTTTTAGGAGGTACATTAAGCAGAATGGACTAGTCAGCATTCCATTGAAATACTATAGTTTCTTCTAATCAATTAGGAGCTAAGTTTTGTGGGCTTTGTTAGAATTTTTCATAGAATAAATTTCATATTTCTGTGTTAATAAGAAGGAATGATGTCTAGATTGTTTTTTGTTCAATTTTCCCGAACAACTTATTTAATCATCTGCTCATTTCTCTAGAATAGCTTTTCATTAGTTCCAACGCTCCTAAAGTGCAGATATTTACACCGGTATTATAGCGAGAAATTCTATGAATGTTACAAAACTCGAACGAAAAGTTTCTCAAATTTACATGGAATCCAGAGTTCATAAATATGTTTTAATATTCGGTATCTACTTCTCATGATCAAACATACAATTTCTTGCGAAAATTTTTATTTTAATTAGCTAGTTTAAGGTGGCAGTTTCATGAGTGACTGATTTTTGTACCAAATGATATTCTGTGAAATTCGTTATCTCTAAATGTCTAAAATTTGTTTGCCAGGTAATTAAACGGAAGGCACCGGCATTATGGAAAAACATAACGCTTCAGAAAAGAGTGTGACATTTTTCCACTGAACAACTGGTAGAAGAAGAAAGAGCTAGCTTAACATATGAGAGATATAGAGTTATAACTGGTATAACGGGTAGTGTCAGGTGTGACCCGAGTATACGTATGTCATCTACTCTCCGTCAGCACCTGTCACTAGAGATCAGGAAGAACGGTCTCTTCGAACTGAACCGTCTAGGAGAACGGACGAAATATATCGATCGGTCGATCATCGAGTACACGACACATTATTGGCTCAGCCGGTAGGATGTGAGTATAGTGAACAGGTTAAAACAGTGCAAATTAGTGATTCATTTTTTTTGTGATCCTTTGTGTAAGAGTACCCGAAACTCGTTTTTTTATTAAGCGTAGTTTCATCTCCGATCGATCGTCAAAGATCGGGTGATTTGTGGTGCCGCCGTCCTGTAACGTGCTCACATCAATTTTATTTGTCCCATCTTTTGTCTCCTTTGACCCAGTTTTTTTCAAAGAGCATCGAACTTGGCGTTCGAAAGATAGTGCGCACTACAAGATAGACGCGCTATCTAAATACAAAACCGCACTACCAGATAGACGGCTTTTGTGATCTATTGTAGTTTTTTTCTACCTCTTCTGTTTTTTTTTTGCAATTGTATGAGTGACCTGGATAAGCTATTATTTACCAGACGCGAACACGTGAGTGATAGTGAATATAGTGAAAGTGCTGATTCAATAGATTCTGGAAGTTTAGCTCACATTCCAATTGCTAACTTAAACATTGAGCTAGGAGCGATGTCGCTCGAACAATCGCAATCCCAAATGGGAACGACAGAAAATGTGTTAACGCAAGTGATTTCACAGTTAAACATTTTAAATGATAAAATAGAACAAATAACTGCAAAGCAGGAAGCGTATGAAGCCACGGTACAAAGGCCATCGAACTTTGGAAACACGTGTTCATCAAACACGATTGCAGAGCCTGTTTCATTGCCTCTTGTTACTAGTGATGTTTTTCGGATCCCCGATCCAATAAAATCAATACCGCCTTATGATGGAAATCGAAAACAGCTACAGTCTTGGTTAACAGTAGTAGAAAACACTCTGAAAATTTTCAAAGACTTAGTAAGCTCCCAGGTGTACGCTATTTACGTACAATCTATTTTAAATAAAATTTGTGGAAATGCTAAGGACGTGCTGTGTTTAGCTGGTAACCCGATAAATTTTGAAGAAGTAAAAATAGTACTAATAGAAGCTTTTGGTGATCGTCAAGAGCTGGCCACATATAAAGCCCAGCTTTGGTCGAATAAACAAAGTGATGACATGAGTATTTATGCATATTATAAGAAAACAAAAGAATTGATGCTTAACATTAAAACAATTGCTAAGCAGAACAGTGTGTACAGTGAAAGTTGGACAGCCATCTCCAAGTTTATAGAAGACGATGTACTTGCCGCATTCATTGCCGGGCTAAAGCACCCTTATTTCGGTTATGTACAAGCATCTAAGCCTGATAGTATTGAAACTGCTTATGCGTTTCTTTGCAAGTTCACTGCAAATGAAAAAATATCCTCTCAATTGACACAAACAAAATATCAAAAATCCGGTGCAGTTAACAAGACATTTGGTACTAATACAAACGCAAAAACATCTTTTGTGCATACCCAAGGGCCAAGTCAAACATATTCACAGGTCAACCCAGTTCAACAAAACCATTTTAAAACTCATACAGAAAAAATGGAAGTAGATTCCTCCACGAATAGTCGGTTTACAGCCAATAGAAACATTATTAACAATAATGGAATTCCTTCACATAATACTGAAAATTTCGGCGGTGAAGAAGATGAAATTTTGACAAATTTTTGGCAGGTCAAAGAGAAAATAAATTCAAAAATACTTAACTGGCGATTAGAGTCAGAAGATTACGATTACGAAGTGAAGTATAAGCAAGGAAAGACAAACATAGTCGCTGACGCTCTTAGTCAAATACCACCAGAAATTCATGCAAATGAAACAATAACAAAAAACTCTTCGAGTCCTAAGAAACACCTCTTAGATACTACCAACTCCGAAACCTCAAGTTTAGAAACCATTTATTCTGCCGAAAGATCTGGCGATTATAACGGAAAACAAACTGCTATATTTGCAAAAGAAACTGTAATGCAAACCCAACAAGAAACACTATGTAATAACAATTTCACAAAAGAGTGTTATGTTAGTACACTACCAGAAACACATAGCAATAACAATTTCACAAAAGAACGTTATGTTAGTACAACGACAATAGGAGATGATGTGAAACAACCAAACGAACAAAACAACCTTATAATAACAGAACACCCTAGTTGTATCCATAGCTGTGCGATTTGTACATTTTATGCAGAATCAAACGAACAGATTAGAAACACACAATGTGCAATAACGGATATTCTGAATACGAACATGCACAAATACGAATGATCGGATACTAGATTATTACAAAAACAAGCAGTCACGCAATATAACAATACAAATCATCCAACTACAGAATTAGTAAGCAACACCGACTATAGAACACCAGAGATTTTGTTCTTTAAGGCAAACAATAACATGCCAAAGGCAATTAAATCAAATAGACGGATGGGAGAAAATATTGTAAAGCGGGCTTCACCAATATTTAGCGAGTGCCAGAAACTTTTTGGATTACCTGAAATAAGAACAAAATTGCAACCGCGAGCAAAGAAAATTGTGCCAAAGCGCGTAAAAGAAAAACCGTTCGAAAACGGAAAAGGTGTGATAAGACACAAGGCCAAAATCAAAAGACATCGTGCTAGATATTTTTGACCACCTTCTTTTTCATGATATAAGACATCTCGTTTAATTTTTCATTTAATCACTCATTAACTATTACAAATTATGGTATCCATACAAATTTAAAAGTGAACCATCCTATGTAAATAAGATAATTGTGAATGGACCTATAATTTGTTTAGATCAGCTTCATTTAGGGCTAGTATTAAGAAACAAGAACTATTATAACGAATTCTGAAAAAATGTATTACTTCGAACTTCTTCGGACGAGGACGACCGACTTTCACCCCCCGGAGAAGTTATAACTGGTATAACGGGTAGTGTCAGGTGTGACCCGAGTATACGTATGTCATCTACTCTCCGTCAGCACCTGTCACTAGAGATCAGGAAGAACGGTCTCTTCGAACTGAACCGTCTAGGAGAACGGACGAAATATATCGATCGGTCGATCATCGAGTACACGACACATTATTATAGGTTTACCGGAAATTTTTCCCCAGAACGCCAATCAAGAAGCTGTCAGTTTTTATCGCACATAATTTCGTTCGTTCCGGCCTCTAGAGCCCAACCGGAAAACCCGTCCGGAGAGGATGTTCTATGATGTCCAGGCGGAAATTCGCTGCGTTCCACGGTAGCGCACGAAAAGCAATTTGCTTCTTTCCCATCTCCCGCCGCATTTGGAATTGCATTTTCTCACGATGTGATTCAGAAAAATACCGTTATGAGTGAGTGTGATGGAAAATCTGCACACGAAAGTGAGCGCGAAAACTTGTTGCAGATGGGGAAAAAAGTCAATACAGCTCCAAAAACACTCCTCCCAAAAGTTGCGGCCGCAAAGGAGGGAAGGTCGAAGTTGAGGCGCCAGCTGCATTCATCATGGAACGTTGACATTTGAATAGCTGTTAAACGTACACAAACCTACCGCTTGGTGGGGTCGATGCGAGGCGGATTGCAACAAGCGGTCCATCACCACCTCCCCCCCGCCCACACCCACAGCCCAGGGCTGCCCTCGTTTGGAGGCTGAATGGAAAATAAATCACTGTCGACCGACGCGGGTTTCGCTCCGCAAGAGAAGGTGGAATTTGTGTCGCGTTGCTTCCGTCGCGTTTTCCGTTTCCTCCCCCACGCTGGCCGCTGGATCTACCGTGTGCGTTTCCTTTTTTGGGGAGACAGGAGGGGGAGGATGCTCATCGCTCCGATCATCGGACGGAGATTGCCGGAACTGTATGGACAGCTTCATTGACTGCCGGGTGTTGGGGTTTTCCCTCGCCCGTCGTTGCGGTGCAGCAAACGCATCGGTAAATTAAATAAACACGTCGCCGTACATTGTGATGTCATTTGGAGTTTAATTTGTTATCCTTCAACTGCAGAGCGCACCATCATCATTCGCTGAACACGTAGCCGCTTAATTAACACTTCGTTTTGGGGGACCTCGATCCGGATTGTTGTCTACCTTAAGCCCCCTAATGGATTGCAATTGAGAGGTCCGTCTTGTCTTTCGATAAATCATACCGAAAACGGACGGCGATCGGTTTGATTTCTTCATCCCATTGCATTTGCGCTCGGTGGCGAAAGCCGGTACGATGTCATTTCCGACGATATTCCATTTGTCTTGACCCAGTCTGACCATAACCATATTTCACAATCCGCCTCCTCCGCCCGACGAACATCGGGTGCAATATTGCTGGCCACGTATTTTTATTTTCCATGTCATCTATTGGATCGCCACAAACTCCAGCTTCGCAAGGCAGTCAACGTACCAAACTTATTGGGTTTTGTGATTCGATGGCAAATACGGAGTTTTGCAATCTGTGTTCCATCGATCCCCCCCCCCCCGGTCGGAGGCAAACTTGGTCCAATATTTCGTTATGTATTGAATACAATTAAACTAAAAGCACAAACAAATAGTTAAGGAAAAGAAAAACCTTTCTCAATTGATTGGCTCGAATCTCTGTGCTTTTCCTTCGCAATGTGAAATTGAAATATTCGTTTCCTTTTCTATATATTAAGCAACCGCCTTAGCATCCAATTCAACCGCCTTATCCAAGCAGGATAGTTTGTTTGATTTATTCGACTAGAAATGTTTGAATAGTTGTGCAATAGTTGTGAAGGAAGAATTGTCTTTGATTGGATGGAAAGTTCTTCAGCACACTGATAGCTTTGCTGTGCGAACTCTACGGACTGCATAGTGTAAATGGAATAAATCAAGTATTTTTATAACGATTCGTCATCCAGTATCAAAGGTATATTTTGTTGAAATTTCAAGAATTTTCACATTGAAAATACCTATAAAAAGATCTGAGATGTATTAGTATATTGATTCGGTAAGTATATTGATTCATGGCGAAAATGTGTTCGTAGAAAATTGAAGTAATTTTTCCCGATAAACTCCGTCTTTCATAATTATTTTATCTAAGAACAAGGAAGACAATTTTTTGTTAAGACGAAAGCGTAGGTAATGAAAGTTAGTATACCCATCGTTAGAGCGATACTCTGTTGTATGTACAGTTTTAGCAGGCACATAACATCACAGAAATTTCACCCTCGAGCGATCGGTAAACACAAGGCTCTTCGGGAGGCGTTTGATCCTGAGCTACATTTCCCGGTAATCGGGAACACGTTTTCACGCTACCCGAGATCATCTTGGCGAGAGCGAGAGTTTGGACAAAAATCATCGGAATTATTGCGAGTTAAAGACAACAGATTTATACCATGACGTAGTTTCTAGGTAATCACGGGATATTATGTTGGTTTGCTTGCTTTTTACCGTTCACGCGACGTTGTCAAACAATGCACGTGCCGTCAGAGGAAATGAACGGAAAAACAAGGAAACATGTTTCTTCCTAGGGCTTTACTTTTACAAGTTTGGAAAAAATGTGTGAAGGAAAATAGGACGAGGAAAAATCCGCTTCCTATACAAGCCTTTCGTGAATGGCAGCAGGCCATCTTCGTTAATCGTACAACAACAAAGAATAGTACTTAGGAAAAATGTTCACCAACTTCTAGAATAGAAAAAATGAAAGCAGAATAGAAAAATGAAACAAAATGGAGGTCACGTTGCGATGAGTTGGGAAAACGTTTGAATCGCATGAAGAAATATGATTAATGGGAGTCGTTGTAATTGAAGCCATGATCCCGGTACTGGGAAGTAACCGACGTCTGAAAGTCCGATTTCTTCTGGCGATCAAACACACTCCCCTGACCAGCTTCCTTCCCGGGGGATTCCAGAAAACAATGGCCGGCTTTCTGCAGGCGAACTGAAACTAGAGCGACTGCTTTCATCGCGATGCGGTTCGGAGAATCCCTAGAGGTGATGAGGTTCTGGTGATTTCGAGAAATTCTGCCCCATGGGTTTCGTGTGGCGCACACAAGCATGCTGCCAGTGCATGCCGGAAGTGGCGCGGAATTACCTTAATAGGAAAATTGATTGTAAGTATCAATCAATTCTCGTGTTCCACGCCGCGTGCTGACAGCTGCAAGCCCAACTCGTCACGCTTGTCGTGTCGTCGTAGATCGTCCGTTTGGTCTCTTGGTCGTGGTCACGTGTTTTACTGCACTCCGCCAAACCGTGCCACAAAACTGTTGCAGTCCGCGAGCGCGAGGTTTTCTGCCCGAGACGTATGACATATTGCGTATGAATTATTCAATCTCCGAAGCAAATCTGTCACGCGCCCATCGGGTCGGCCCTCGAGGCGCGTCGGCCCCTTACCAGACCGTATAATCTATGTCCGCTGATCAGCATTTTGGGTGTTGAGGTTACAACGCCGACCATGAATTCAACCAAGACGAGACGGGACTGTCCAAAAGGGCCGAGGCCAGTCTGTGGTGTGTCATGATGCGTGGAAAGGGTTGAGAAGGCGTAGAGAAGATACTTTCTTCGCTCGTGTTGTTGTTTCAAGACCTTACTGCCCCGCATTGGGTTATAAGCTTCCATCCGAGGGCAGATGGAACTGCATTAGCATTCCCACACTGTGCATCTCAGATGGGCGTCCGGGGGAAAATGGGGCGGGAAAAAGATGGCGCGCAGGCGACAAATAAAGAAATAGCTGCCCCTACGCTTTGACACGGAGAAAACATGGAAACATCGTTTAAATTGTGCCTCGATTTGGTGCTGAGCGAAGCATCTGGCACTGGTGGTGAGTTATTTGTGCCGCCTGTACTCGCATACAAAGTTACCACCCACCCTTTTCCACTTTTCCACCCCATGCATCCCCGGGCGTGACCGACCTTGAGGTGACCAACAACAAAAGGGTGACGAAGGGATTTTTCTTCTTGCAGTACGTTTTTACTTTTTCTCACACACACGCACACACTGGTCAAATCGATGACCGTGACGACAGCCACAGCTGGTCCGGGCTTGGGAAAGTTCTGCCGAAAGGGCTCGCGGTTCTTTTGTGCTCCTATCGTGATCAATTTATCACGAACAGCGGCCGTGCCGGTCCTTTTTGCCGACAATGGCCACGCAAAGTTTCGGGGTCGGGATTTCAGTACGGAATTGAGGCACTTTCGTTACGATTTTGGTGATTTTCTCTTACTTTGTACTGGTTTGGTTTACTTACGGATCAATCATCTCAACCCCTTCGAGGTGGAGCAATATCCTTTTGCAAGAAAAATATCTTTCTCGTTATGCTCCCATTCAAACGACCCATTCGAAACATCAGTTATATTATTTGCACTTTTAGCAAGTCCCAAGACTGTTATCCTTATACTGTAAGGCTTATACGCTTTGTAAAATTATGAGACTCCTACTTGTATTCAACACTTCATTAATTTTGTTCTCAAACATCATAATTTAAATCGGATCCTCACACATCTTGCTGGATTTTATTTCCTCTCATTTCTCAACGCATTTATTTAGCATTGTTTCACCATAAAATTTGAACTTTATTGTATCGGGTTTTGTTTGCGTTCGAAGCACGTGAGTAACACTGCACTAAGTAGAACAAATTGTCACGTTGACATTTCGTATTGTTTATTTATTCGCTTGTGACATTTCACATGCTGTCCAAGAGGAATGTTAAAAGTGTCTTTTGGTGAATAAAGAATGTAGAAAAGCAATCTTCACGAGGGCATTGCATTGGAATTACCTACCCAAAGGGTTATTGCGGGTAAATTATTTCCTTTATTCGTTACATTCTTGCCAAAAGGCGTGCCAGATGTGTGATGAGGAAAAAAAACCTGTGAGATAAAAAGGCATCTCCAAAAATGCCTTTTCAATGGGAAAAAGTTAAATAACTGGCAACACTTGGCAATTTCCAGTCGGTGGAAGAGATGTGACTGATTTGAACAGCTTTTGTGTCCAGCTGCAGTTTTAATTGATGTTGGTTATTCCTCAAGGCAGCTCCTTCCGTAGATCGGAAGGTATTTGTGGTTTCTCGGCGGTCTTTTTGACTGCAGCAATTTACCAATAAGTAAAAAGCCAGTTCGGAATGTAAAACTAACCGTGACAGGCTTCACCAGATCGCAAACGGCTTCGAGAATTCAGGCAAAGGGATAGTTCAGCGATTCTCAACCTTGCACAAAACGATTGACTAACAAATAAAACAAGTACCGGACGTCTCTAATGCATGAAGAAAATTATATAACTCTGGATTCCATGTTTCGGATTAACCTTTTGTAAAAGAAATATTTTTTCTTGGTTTTGAAATATTATTATTTAGCATTATAACTATAATGTTGAATACACATGAGTACAAAGCCTTAAGATTTTTCAATTATCTAAAACTTGAACAACAACAAACTGAGAATATTTTAAATCATTCTTTATACCATGCAAATAAGATTATCTTGTTAATCAGAAACAGTTAATTCTAATTTTGCTTTGAGTACTACTAATGTTAGTTATTATAGTTTCTTGAAATCAAATAAAAATTCAGCTGCTACGTTTTCCGACCGTGCCTTCAATCTGATTTAGACAAGGTACAGAAAGTTGAGAACCTCTGGATAAGACGGATGCTGGAATGACACAACTTTTCCTACCCTTTTCCTCTCTTTCTCTATAATGTGTGAAAGCTATTCTTCTCCCTCATTCTCTTCCCCACTCTTGGTCATCACCGATAAGTGTCAAGATCGTGAAGGTGACGATAATTGCTTTATTGGCGGAACAAGCCGCCAGTCCGGCTGTGAGGCAAGTCCAACCGGCCTAGGGGAGAGGAAACTGGTTGAGGCCGGCAGGAATGGTTGGAGTTAGTTTGCCGAAAACAGCATAAGATATCGGTTCCGATCGTGGAATTCGGCATTCGCGACTTATTCCGACAGGAATTATGTGCTTGTGTTACGTTTTCGCTTGTTCATGTTCGCGTTCCGCTTTTCCGTTTTCCGCCCCAAGCCAAAGTTTGTCCCAGCCAATGGCCATATGCCATCGTTTCCTCTTCCGCAGCATTCGCTAAGATGCCCCTCACCTACCTTTCCCACCGCACTCATAAACATAACACAACAGTTCACCAAATACGGGTTCGATTCGATTTTGGCCTTTTGCTTCCCCGCATTTCCTGGTGGGTGCCCTTTTTTTATGGTTGATGAATTTGTTTCATTTTTACGATTGCTTTTCCGCCTCCGATCCCGCTTGACTGAAGCGGTCGAGGGGAGGATGCTGGGCGATGTGGCGAGATGTGTGTACCGAAGCCGGAATGCCGTCGTCGAAAGGGCCCGGCATCGTGACACGCCGTTTCTGCGACACGCCGGGAGGACACCGGGGGCATCGTAAATCTTTATTCAGTTAACCCGCCCTCGAAGCCCGGCCCGAAGGCGGCAGAAGGGGGGCAAGAAGCAAGAAATAGCAAGTGGAGAGAAACATTAAATTAATGTACGAATTATGTAAACGGTGTCGATCACCTCCGGCTCGAAACGAAAGAGCATAGTACGATCCAACGCGGTTTCTTCCGGTTTATGTTGTTTGGGGTTTTTTTTTGAGTTGTTTGCATTTTTCCTGGAGCCTTTTTTTATCGCCTCAAACCACCGACACCTCTTGGTGGGTCAAGGGCCAGCGAGGTCAGCAGGCGAAAACCGGCACCCGGCGTCACCATCTCGGGGAAAAGGAGGTGTTTTCCAGCGATCGAAACTTGTCGCGAGCATAAAAGTGGTAGCCCGTTAAAAAGAAAACCCCCACGACAAACAAACAAATGGCATCCAAAAACTCTTCGAAATGCGTTCGATCCTGAGTTCCCACGCTTTATCTCAACTTCTTCCCCGGCGAGCTCCACCCTTTACTTCTGGGAGGGACTTTTCTTCTTTTCCTATATGCCCCACTCGAGGTTTCTACGATGTGTCAAAGTGTTTGCTTAATCCTACCGCCACGATACGGGAACGATTACCTTCCCATTGCCACCGGGTTCGGGCCTGCCCGGTGATTAATCTCGCTGACAGCTGAATGGGGCCCGAGAATGTATTGATTTATGGACGGCGTTAAACAAAATGCCTTCAGGCCGGGGCCCGAGACGACTTCCCCAAGCTGTCCCCGTGACGAGGGATATGGAGGAGTGGATGAAAACTGGATTTGGGAAGATAATATGCATGTCGTTGAGACGGGGGGCGAGTTTATGCTCGCCGTTTGGGGTTGGGATGGGAAATAATCAATCGCACCCATCGATATTTCGACATTAATATCAATTTGTTGCCCGGTGTCGGAACGGGGCGAGGGAAATTCAATTAAAATCGATGTTTAAACTGTCTTTTAATGAAAACTTACGACAAACATTCGAGATGAAAAGAAACAAAATTAATCAATTTCATAATGGGGTCGTAATCAGAAAGAAATTTAATATGGTTATGCTTACCATAAACGTACAAAATGCAGAGGAAGACCGATGGAAAAAGCACTTTACCACTGATGGAGCTTACCAGATTGTTTTGCTTATCAACATTAAATTGGATAGTGAATGAAGAGACTGCAACAATAATGAGACCTTTTTTCAATTAAAATGTACCAAGGAAAAGCTTCCTTGCGACATTTTTCATCGCGATGATCGTTAATATTTGTAAAGCTTTTTATTGAATCATTTGCTGATTACTTTTTCTTTCACTACGTTCAACATCGTGCACCATTTTTCGTTGAGGGAGGTTGTAAAACCATTTTCGATCCATTTTATTAACAACCGCGTAAGAGCGTGCTGCCCGGGCGAGTAATTAAGCACTTACTCTAATGAGCCATAATGCTCGACGTAATTTGTTTATAAAGCCTTCTGTTCCAGACCACCTACCCCCGGCACAAGTACCGTCCACAATTCTCCTCTTCCTGTACCTTTTTCACAATTGCTCCTAGTAGTGACCTTGTTTTTACCGATTAACCACACTCGTCGACGGGGCAGGGTACAACGTTTATGGGCCGTTAAAATTTACAGTCCTCATAAACCGGAAATCTGGATCATCGCTAATCCTGGCGAGGGGCCCGAATTTCCGTGCCACGGTAATTACCACCAACTAAATCCTACCGGCGGTCAACTTCCCAGCTGTGGCGCGCGTATCGGCCATCGTGACGTGGGAGATTGTTTATATTTTTATTTAATTTATTTAATGTTTCACGAGATACGCATCATATTCAGCATTTTCTAGCTCCCGGTTTCATGCTTGTTTTATTTTTTTCTATTACCATTGTTTATACTATCGGTTTCACTCAATCGTGACATACGATCAATCTTTTTCCAGCCATCGAATCGATTGGGCTGTTTACATATTCTCCTCCCCACTTTAATGTTGTCTGCCTCATCGTATGCTTTCTCAAGCGGGGCGTTAGTTTTGGTTTCGGACAATAGTGAAATTAACTTAAAGATTTGCATGAAGATTTGAGAGTGAAAGTGTGCGAGTGAAGCGAAACGGAAGCAAAATGATTGATCACCCCGTTTGGCGGGGATTGATTGTCGGATCAAGCGAATAATTTTCCTGTAGATAACCTTAGCCAAGGTTTATGTTTATGTTTATGATAGAGACGATTGTGGTTCTCTGTGAAAAGAAGGATACAGATTTAGTCGGAAGACTGTGACATGGAGAGTAAGGTTTAGTGGTCAGTTCAAAATGTTTACAATTAATTTATTTTAAATAGAAAATATGAGATTCATGTTAGTTGACTAAAAAGAAAACATGGTTCGTTTTATTCCTTTTATACATAGATCGCCCATTCTCCTTTCATCCACAGAACAACACATCACAACGTCGGGGTTGAGACAAGTTCACGGTGGCAATTTGTGGACACACACACACGCGCTCGGCCACTGATTGCATCTATGTGGTGGATGTGGGAAAAATAGTAATTTTCCTCCCATCGATCTGGTACGCTCGTGGCGTGATCCATTTTCCGGTAGTTCTTTTTTCCAACGCCAAACAGGACACCGACGCGTGTGTGTAAAACGTGCTGTGCAGTGTAGTGAAAGTGCAGTGGCAGAAAATTGCATCGCGGCAGAAAGGACATCGCGATGCAACGATGGCCCCGCCAGCTCGTGCGGCGGCGAACGATGCAAAATGTGCGAACGACGAGACAAAAAGTGCGATTGCCAGCGCAGGCGATGAAGATGATGACGATCCGTTGATTCCGAAGCGTTGAGCGAAACTGCGCGAGCGTTAAATTAAACTGAAGTGTGACCGTCCCAAAGGGGATGATAGTAAAGAGTAAAGAATCAAAGTGGGCAAAGTGAAAAAGGAATAACACATAGGGAGAAAGAGAGAAAAAAGAAGGATAAAAACAAGTGGAAACTAAAAGAACTACAAACCCTACCCAATCTCGATCCGTGGTGCGGATTGCAAATCAAAGCGTGCCATCGCCATGGAGGACAGGCAGGATCCGGAAGGGGACGTTAAGGAAGCGTTGACATCCAGTCACGGGCAGCCCGACTTCCACAGTTCCAGCGACGAGGACATTGGTCTGAAGTGGTTGGCACTCAACGGAAGCGAGCTGGGCGCGGAGTATCAGCAAGTAAGTACGCTGGACAGCACGAATTCGGACGTCGTCGTCCCGCAGTTTGCTGGAAATATCGTGGAAAACTCCAGCAACTCGTTCGAAAACGTTTGAAAACGGAGAACAATTCGATCCGCGTGTGATTGATTGAGTTTCATACGCTCGGTGCGGGTCGAACTGTTTCCGTTTAAACCAGAATAAATATGATTTTAATTCCCATTTCAACCATTTCCGTACCTTCGTAGCACTTGGGCGCCCTCGAGCAAACGGAATTGCTGGCCAACATGTCGAACGGGACGTCCGCTTCGATCGAAGAAATCAACACCTATTACTTCTACGAGGTGAGTGTCCGACGTTCCTTGTTTGTTCCTGCTCCCAAAAGTTCTAGAACTTCGACTGCATTGCAAGGTATGATTAAATTAAAGTCAAATTTTCCTTCGATGCCTTGCGCGGGGAGAAGCAATATGCTTCAGGGGAGACAACCGTTGCCAACAACATATTTCGATCGAAAACAAGTGGAAGCGCAGTGTCGTAAAAATCTCGCGAAAGTTATCGCGAAAACACAGCACGTCCAATACCTGGGTTGGTTTGCATGTGCTTTTGTGTGTGACAGTAATTGGTAGCAGGAAAAGCACCAACCGTGGGGACGTAGGAACGCTTTAGAACCCCTTTACATTACACTTGGCGAAAAACCTGTTGGCCGTTAAACGGGCGGCTGAAATTTATCGCACCAACCGTCTAGACCGGTTGATGTGATTTTTATTGAGCTTTTCCACGCCCCAGCCGTTTCTTTGGGGCCCGACCGAGGGAAAGCGTTTTTGATCAGCATCCGGGCGTGCTTTCACGCGAGCTGCGCCCTCGTTAGTTGCAGCGAAATATTGTCGATTGAAGTCAAGCTCTCAAGAGTATCGGGTAGTGCGTTGCGGGAAAACACTCGGCGGGTTGTAGATTGTGTCGAATGTCAAGAAAAGTTGCCAGAACAGTATGGAGCACCACGTTCGGGTCTTGACAAAGAAACACCTGAGTACCTGCGCTTTATGCTTTATAGCGATCGTTTACTGCGAAGCGTCTAATGAGGGTTGGTAACTGCAATTTTCTAAGTGGTAGCGAAAAAGGGCGATGCAATTAAAGTGAGCTCGCGAAAGATTAATTGCACAAAAGCAATCTTAACAATGTGTGAGCTTCCCTGCGGTAAGAAAACCACAAACAATTAATGTCTAATTCCATTGCCAAAGAACAAGTGGAATTAATATATTTTGAAACTAAATTACAGCTTTGATGACTTGAATTAAGCAACTTGGGAAAGTAGCTGAAGTGAAGAATATTATTTGCAATCAAATGTATTTGTACAGAAATAGTTAAAGTACGGTTTTCTATCTTAAAGAGTGTTTTATGTTATTTCGTTGATGCTTACCGAATTTTTACCTCTACTTCTTACTTCCCTCAGTTTTCTAAAAAGGAATCTCTATTAAAAATGTAATAACTTAATACGCAATGGATTAACAATCCTATTTAGTTAATTTAGAATGTGCAAAATCTAATTTGTTCTTTTAAATTGTTTGCAGCACTTTCGTATCTCGCTAGAACTGCACATAAGTAATATTCAATATCTCTTTACAAATGATTTCTCTTCAAAACATACCCTGGAAAAGACTCTCTCGTCGTTCACATTAAAAAATAAGTTTTAACTGTCCTAAAATTTGAAAACTCGTTCAGAAAATAGCAATAATAAGGTTTATTTCCATGTTCAATACCCTTTCATCACTAATTTAGGAACTTGCCTCATATAAAATGTAACAGTAAACAAATGATGAGACAACACGAACGAAATTATGGAAAAACAATGTTGTTTGCGTTGACAGGTACAATATTACTTGAAAATACAAATTATAGCTGTTCAGAGATCTCAAAACAGAAGTTAGTTTTTAGGTGGATAATTCAAGACATCAACATAAATAGGTTAACAGTAAACATGTAAAAGTAAAAAAGAGTTTTATATTTCCTGGATGAAATCTAACCGTGTATATTGAAATAAAACTCATGTCATCTCAGTAAATAGTAATGTTTCATTAGCTTGCTTTCTCCATTAAGAAGAAACGTTTGGAAGTTTCGGTTTCCATTCCGGCAGCTGTTTTACATTTTCTTTATTTCTGATGATGTTCCCAACGCGTGGGATGGAAAGTGTAATAGAATTCTTCCGTTCTGTTCAGCTCATTACGGTCTTTTCTGTTCATCATTAATGGCTGGATGTTTTCGAGTAACGCAAGAATGGATAACGAGTAGCAGTTAATTTTCCTCGCACAATCCTACCAATGGTTTGACGACGACGATGACGAAGGGATGCATGCAACCATGGCCGTGTTCGAAAACTCTTCAGCGGTGTTAAATTGGCAGCTTGAGAGAAACTTTTACCCCTGTGCAACGTTCTTCCGAGTCCGAGGGCGGAAGCGGAAATGACACGAACATGAGAAAAGGACGTTTTTTCTCGTCGCCATTCCATTGACATTCGTCGCAGGATATTGAATATTTGAGAGGAGCATGTTGGAAAACTTTTCCCTCCTCATCGTTGCAGCTTTCCTCAAACTCAACAAACTCTTCCATATCTTTTTGAAAACAAAAATGCAAAAAGGAGAATAAACCTTGGAAATCAATTCGCCAACATAAAGAAACTGTCGAAAGGCCAAAAGAAAGCGCCAACTGGAGCGCGAAATGAAAATAAAAAGTCGTCAAAACGGGTAGGGTTTGTTGAGGGGCAAGTGCGAGTACCGCTTCCTTTCGTTCCCTTTCTTTGCCTTCGTCCTGGTTTAATGCGAGACACCGTCTGTCGAATTAAAGCGTGGCCGGATCCGGCTTACGAAAGAGTTAGGTGCGTCTGGCGTCGCCTCCGGAAGGGAAGTTAGCACAGCAGTTATCTTATCCGTTTCGATGAGGTCGTGTTTCCTTCTGTCTTTTTTGTTTGTTTTGCTTCTAACATCACAACTGAAAAGGAGCCTAAAATTGAGCTCACGAGTAGCATTGCTAAGAGGTTCTGTTAAAAGAAAAACACCAAGTAAGGAACCGAAAAACCGACGAAGGACAGACAGACTCGTTGGTGAATGAAAACGTTGGCACGTTGGCAGTGTTGAGCAACATTTTTATTCCACATCCGGTTTTTTTCACTTCGCAGTAATCGAATATGGATGAACGGGAAAGGAAATTCGCACGCCGAATACCGGAAGGAAGTTGTGGTGGCCCCAATGATGACGGTTCGTGTCGTGGAAAAATTGGGGTTGGCGAAGTTTTCTTCTTCAAACTTCAACCACCCTTGGCGGTGTGAGAATTGTCCTTCCGGTTCGTGTCCGTGCGTGTGCTTGAACTTATTTCGTTGAGACTTTTGGCTGAGAGCGCTTGCTTCTCCTTTTGTGTGTGTGCTTTGAACCATTCCAAAGAACCATACTGTAAAGGGTGACACGGCCAGTAACGGCGACTAATTTATGAACATCGATTCGATCGCGAAATGGAGAACGCCATCGAATGCAGCCAGCAACGCTGCTAATTTTTCCCCTTTTCATGTCGTTCGGTGTGAAATTGTTTCCTAATTTGTAGCCAACCGTGCGTTCCGTTTGGTGGAAAAGAAAGAAAGCTGCTGTTACTGTGTCTTTTGAGTGGCTTTCGAAAGCGCTTCAAGGATAAAAAATCCATAGTGTTTCACTGGAGCGTTTTCTTAGATTGTAGAAAAGAAAACTAGAACAAAAATTTTCGCCGTCGCCAAAAGCCAAAGATTGTTTCGGTTCGCCGATCGTCAAAAGGGTGCAAATAGTCGATCGCGCCAAAGTGCTAAGAATGGTAATTTGAAATCGTCCGAGCGAAGCGATATGATGCCCGTATCGCAAAGCAAAAGAAAGGAAAAGTCAACGGTCTCATGATGGTCGATTTCGGGGGTTCGGAATCCAGCTCCTCGATATCGTGCAATCGTGCGACACCAGAAACAACCAAGTACTTGAAAAAGCTATCAACTGCTGGCGAACGATGTCACTTTCAGGAGAAGAAAGAACAGGATTCGTAATGCAATCTAATACGGTTGAGGAAACGAATATTTTTGCGTTCTGTCACGGCCTGATGATTTGGGGTCACTTCCTGCTTTACTTGCCTCAATCCGATGAAATCGATCGGACGTGGATGTGAAGTACAATTACCGAAAGCACACGAATCTTCGATTGATGGAGGGGGCGATCGATCACAAATCAATATTTATTCGCCGTGGAATCTATTATTTGATTTTGAACTGCCTTAGTTCTCTAGATTTGTCAAATTTTCCAAAAGAATAAAAATGATCTGTATGAATGAAGAATGACATTGAAGCGATGGGTATGATCGGTGGCCATTTCCACATTAATTGGATTCAAAACAGTCCAACTCCACAATGGAGCTCCATAGTTAGTCTCGCAATAAATCACATGAAATTGATTTACAAACTGAAGCAACCTTGCTAGTCGAATGGTGCAATAGAATGGGAGAAAGTGAATTCATTTTCGTTCCCGACTTAAAGAGGCAGACACACACACCGTGGTCGTGTTGCACCGGCGATAAAGATATAAATTATTTTCTGGGCAAAGTTCCAAACGTTCTCAGCTGGAAACTGTTGGGCGGACTCGAACGTGGTGGTCCAATGACCCAGAGAAAAAGGCACTACGAGACTGTCTATGGCCGGGGCGGTGTTCTGTCCCGTCATTTAAATGTGCATTTGGAGGAGCGGGAGTACATTATTCGTCTGAAACCGTGCAACCCACGCACGCATTGGCTTGGAAGGACACGATAGTGGATGATCGATGTCGATAAAATGGTAGCGATTCCTTTAAGACCGCTTTCTCTTTAAGAAGATACGTCCAACGTATCGTGTTGGTTTTGTGCTGAGTTCGGCGAAAAACAGAACTCTATTTAAAGTGCTGTACTATTGCGCAAAACTTTTGCAATATTGCTACTCCGTTTGTTTTTCCTTCGCTCGCTCTTTTCAATCACGATCACGTATCGCGGTTTGCACATCTTGATTTATGTCCATTTCTTGACCATAAGCAATCGGTTCAAAGCGTCGCAATGTCGTCTGGAAAGTACGCCGGGGAAAAAAAACTCTTCCTCGGCAAACGGGAAATCGAAACGAACCCTCAAGAAGCCATGTGAACCCACACGTTCCGTGCCGAACATGGTTTGAACGTTAAGAGCTTAAAACTATCGCCCGGCGAACGCACGGAATGGTCACTTCCACATGGCGTTTTACGTGGTATAAATCATGAAAATCTTCTAAAAGAAACAAGTTTGAAGGAAGGAAAAAAGAGTAGAAAACACTTCCGATGATACGCGACACACTAGCTGTAAATCATCCACCAACACGTGCACTTAACGGATCTCTGGCAATGTCTGGCCCGAGGGTGTGCGTAAGAAATACTAATTCACGCGTTGCATTCCTCGTAATGCCGGTAGGAGCGACAAGTGTCCAGTCTTGCTGTCTGTCTGCCTTTTTCCTTATCGGTTTGCTTATCTGATGCAGTTGGTATGCCTTCCTACCCCGTTGATTATGTTTGAATCATTGTCTCCAACGGCCGAGACATTTCGGTGAAGCAACAGTTGGATTGCGGTTGCATTCAATCGGGCGACGTCCAACGTCCATTCGGACATAAATGTCGGACAGTGGGAGGAGCAGAGTTTATGTTAATGCTTATGTTAATGCCGCTAATGCTAGCCTATGTAAATTTACATTTCATGCAACCATCGCAGCACTTCTTTTCTCACCGAGCGCAACAGAGAAATGAAAAACCCAGAAAACCTCACTTTGGCCAGTCGCACAACTTAGTATTCCGTCCGTGTTTAATTGACATTAAGAATCGTCGTCGCTTGAAGCGGGTTGCTGGAACCAAATGGTAATTGAATTTGAACACACCAAACGCAACGGAGTCCCGCCAACCCCGAGAGGCCAACGGTTTTAAACGTCGCATAATTAGTATTCGATTCGATTCGATGCAAATTCGGAACGGCACTGGGAGATGTTGCATGTTGTGTCTCGGGGAACTCTACTAAAAACCGGCATCGTCTGCCATTGCACCGGGATGCGGCACGGATCGAACCGAAACGATTCCCAGTAATTGCAGTCTGTAGATAATTGAATTCATTTGCTCGATCGTTGCTTTTCGATTAATCGGCTGTCCGTCGGTGGTTGGTATTTACCCATTTTGCAATGTTTACCAACGGGTTGGGAGAAGAAGACTTCTGGAACCCGAACCAGGTGACCGGAGTTGGGCGTCACGTTCCGTTCTGCAAGCCTTTTACCAAATGGGTTCGTTCCTACGGAGAATAACCATTTGGCGCGATTTCGATAATATTCCAAAAAGTCAGGGACGCTCGTGTTTGTGTCGCTTAATGTGTTGCCAACACGCCAGTCAATGTTGCTGATGGTTGCCATCCTTGTATTTCGTTTTCAGCTGTTCTTGCTTTACTTAATGCTCCTGTCAGGATCATTTTGCGCAGATAAATGGGTACCCGATGCAGGCACTGTTTGTTTGATGGTGGGAAAATTGTGATTTTGTTTTGCTTTTTCCTCCAGGTAATTTCCGTCAGTTGATGGCTTCATTTTGTCCGGCGCAAACCTGCGTGGGGAAAGAAAAATGTGTCACGAAATGACGCGGGACGCGGTGTAAAGTGTTGAACGGAATCGATTGTACCGAACGGTGGCAAAAAAGGACCTAAGGTACCCCATCATTAGCCCGGGCGGGAGTGGAAAGGTCGAAAATTTAATTTTTCTGTCCACATCGCGTTTCGCTTGCAGACGATGATGACGTCCTTGACAGATGTGCCAACGGCCAACCGTCTGTAGTGACTTCATGTCTTCTGGCGCACGTTTTATGGTTCGATCAAAAGCGGGGGATCCATTTCGGAGGATCGATTCGAACGGAACATTTGAGCAAAGGTTGACGAATGGTACGGCATCTGGTCCTGTCTGGACGTTTGCATACTTAAAACTTTGCATGCCACAGATGTTTTAGGTTTTATGGTCCTTCAGATACGTACGTCCTGCAACTTCTGTCTGATTGAAATCCCATTTCTATTGCATAACTACAGGCGCGCCGGCGGTTGTCAAACGGGAATATAATAAATCGGAATGCTCCCTGACGCGCCGATTAACCGAAACATGACACCGATTCGGTGAAACAAATCATTAACAACTTAATATCCCGATAAGACAGTTCAATAACTCCTTTATGGTTGGACAATATTTTACCACCCGCCCCCGGCTCCATCCCGGGCAGCGGAAGATTGATTTCGCCGCTCGATTGTCATATTTTATGGTACGGGAACAATTTATTAGTTTTCCCTACCCCCACGGTCGATGTGGTATCGCTTTCTCTCCGCCGTGGGAGAACCTCCGGGATCACTAAAAATCGCACTCGGAATTGAAATGTGGCGTGCCGCGGTATCATAAATTGGAACCGAAATCTAAATCACAGATCGTGACGCCCAATGTTGTGTTTATTGTGCCACCGAAAATGATGGTAGCTTGTGCCGATGTCCCCAGCGGGGGCTTGCGAAAACATTGCGAAGCATTTGGAAAATTGCTTGGTCGTAAACTTTTATGATGGACTGGCCTACAAAGAGAGATTAATTTTATTTTGTTATTCATTAGCAATCATCAGCGTGCATAATGGCCCTGGAAAAGGTGATTAGATTAGTTTGAATAATTAAATGGATGACCCGAAAGGTTTGCGTGTTAGTATTGTTGAAGTGGTCTAATGGTAGAAAGCAAGTATAGGCCTTAGAAGACCGAATGAATCTAATAATAACACTTGACCGGAATGCATCGAGCAAAAGGGTACAACCGTGTTTTACTCTGTAATTTTCTCCTCTTGCTATCTAATGGAATAACCATCAAGCTCGTCCAGCGTCATCGACGCCTAGATCTAACCCGCTCTTCGGCGATGTGCCCATTTCTTTAACCTAATCGTTCGCTCTATCGCAGAAGAAGATAGCTTAGTCTTAGACGATTGCTGTGTGCATCCCTCGATCGCCGATAAATAATGCTCATAAAACTGCCAGCTTAGAAACGAACCGGCCAACGAACAGAGCCGTGTTGGATCCCGGAGTCGTTCGTGTGTGCGCTTTTTCGCTGTATCGAGAAACAACCGTAGCCCTTTGCAATTAAATCAACCGCCTAACGATGGCCGGGTCTTCAGGCGGCCGGAATTTTTATTCGCAAACGATTCGGCGTCGAACCAGTCGATGGCCAACGCGGATCGATTTCGCGCACTAGTGTTTAAGTATTATTTAGTGGTCGTAAATCGATTTGTTTAGCCGTAAACTCACCACCCTGGGGGCGCAAACAGAAACCCGAGGGAAAATGCCGGCCAGTTTTTGGCCCGGTTGGCACCGCACAGTTTGGTTCGCGCGAAAGCAATGGTAGCGCACGAAAACGAACGCAAATGAAGTGGTTGGTTTTATTCGAAACTCGGTAGGGTCAGTTGGAGGAGATGGTCAGAGGCACGCCAGAGGACTTCGGCAACCCACTTGCCCAACACTTATCTGAAAGGAAACGGTTCGGACACAAAACCGTCTATGAGCGCTCACCGCTCGTCGATTGCGTCAGAGATTGACGATTTATCATCTCGGAGCCGGCGTTAATTAACGCAGAAAACCATAATCATTTCCGTCGATCTTTAACCCGAGCCGTCGACGGTGCGGTGTAAAATGCCCGAACCGGATGGCTTCGAGGCCCACCGAGAGTTGCATTTCGAAGGCTTTACGAGGACTTCTCCGAATGGCCAGCAGAACTTGCTTCCGTTGGCAGCCGTCATAAATATACGATGACAGATGGCGGCAGGCGGCAAGATTAAAGCTAGTAACGTCATAATTATCCACGAGGATTACTGGTTTAGGGCATAAAGCAATTTGGGAGCTTTGAAAGGGGATACTAAGAGTAACTAACCCTTAGTAAGATAGGATCATCTCGTTGAACTTTCTTGATAACTTTCGAACTCCAATTTCTTAGCCTTTTTACAATCGCTTATCGTTCTGAGTAGCTCCTCTGTGCGTTAACGTTTTGCGACAAGCTTTACTTTTGCTGAAACAGATAAAGAACTCCCCTCCCTGCCAGAAGAAGTGGCAAACACATTTGTGTACAACTATCACAGTAACTTCATCGGCGCCGGCTAAAGATCCATCCGTCAGCGCTGGTTCAAAGACCTCGGGAGACAGAATACCGACGCCGTCGCATAATCTAAGCATCCACAACCGCAACCGTTTAACAGAGCATCACCGACTCCCTGAATGTGGTCGATAGAAAATGATAATTATGATCATCATCGTTGCTTATTCTGAGAAGCCGAGAGCCTGAGGAGGGGTTGGTGGAATGTCCAGCGGGGATCTGACCTACTATACACCATCAGTGATCTCACGGAGCGTGGCCATATGTTTGGTGGCCAATGTCTCAACCCATTATTCCGTAAGCACACACTTTTGCTGAGCTTCGCCAAAAACACATACACACACACACGCACCCGCACAACAAGAGCGTACAGTACAGTAACGACCAGTGGAACCAGGAATTATGGACATCGCCAACATCGTCCCGCCGACTCAGCTCCTTTTCCCACCGGTGAATGGCGATAATCGGTCGCGTCGTAACTCGGCACTGGCAATGTGGGCGAGCATGACCTTCGGTGTGGGAAAGTCCGCAAGACCGGGCGGCAAACCGGGGGGGTTGTATGGGATAAAGTTTTGCTTTTCAACTAAAGACGCCAACTGTTACGCGGCTGAAGAGACCGCTGAGGGCCGGTTCACACAGGGAGCTCAACAACTAATTACCGATTTGTTCGACGATGAATGGGTTTCCCTTTCCGGGGAACGGTTATGTCTGCTCTGCAACCCGACATCAATTGAGTTGCCACTCGAAACCCAACCCCGTAATGGAGCAACTTTTCCGAATGTCCAACACTTAGTCTTCGTTGCGTTGCATTTCGTTATGGTTTAATTTGAACGCAACAGCGTGTGTAAAATGTGATTGGAAATGTAAAACATATACCTTCTGGTTGTAGTGGAAGGACTTTCCCGTGGAGAGTTCGTGGAAACTACATGGTCGCGTGCGCGAAAAACCCTTTCCTACCTTCCACAACCACCGAAAGGAATCTCGAGTTCATCTCGCCGGTCGTGGACATTACTTTGTTGCATCCAACAGCACGAGGCAAAAGCCCGAAAGCCCCACGGCGACACGTGCCGTCCATCCTAGGAGCGTGGCCTGTTATCTGCTAAAGTATTCATTTTGCGCTTCAACAAGCACGAAATTAAACGCTGCTCCAACCGCGTTTCCAGGGTCCACCGTCCCTAACACCGTCGGAACGAATTCCAAATCCGATCCGATATGAGCAATGTGTGAGCTTTCTCTTACGGCCATTAGTTTTATCCTTTTAAAGTGCGTCCTGGCTGCGCACGTCCAAGGCTCGCTTCCTACTTCCGATAATTCGTTTAGATAGTGCTTTATTTAGGATGCCATTAAATTAAATGACCTTTTCCGCTTTTATATGTTTCTATCCTTCCTGCCCATCGTTTTCCACGGCGCACTCGCATGCACTACGCTTTTTTTTTAAAAAAAGCTGTTCACTTTCTTGGACAGCTCTTTGTCCACTCGGTTGTACGTTGCCGTACTGATTTTCCACGACGTCTTACTAACATCGAGAAGGAACAATAAAATAGCTAGAGTTTTCTAGTCTTTGCCTCTACTTTGAGTAGAATAGATATTGTTTAAAACGTCTTGCGAGCAGTTTCCTTTCTATCTCCTTCGGTCGAGTACTTTTTCCACGAACCACGAAACTAGATGTTGAACATACATATTTGTATCACTCTCTATCGCACTTACTCGTCGAACTTTTTTTCCATTCCATTTCTATTTTTTTTCATCGAAGAAATTGGATTGCGTTGAAGCGTGCAACAGGTTTTTTCGCCTTTCCTCCCACTTTCCCCAACCCGCCTGTCACTTGCGGATGGTGGTTGTTTCATTATTTATGATAGTTTTTCCCGCCCCATCGTCACCGATGCAATGCAACCGTCGCCAGCAACGTACTTGACATTGGAACGTGCGCGAATTCCACGTGTGTACATGGGTTGTGTCTGTGTGTGCCGGTGGGCCATGCCCGCACGAGACCCGCACGGGGTGCAAGCTGATCGCCACATAATCGCTACATTAAGAGCAACACCCCGTGGATTACAAGTAAATCAAGCTGATTATCGCATAATAACTCAATAAACCCGGCAGCCCCGAGGGCCATGTTTGGGCCACAGCAGCGCGTTTTCCAAATCGAACACACTCCTCGCCATGCCGGACGCGTGCAGTTGCAGTACTGTTGCAATCTCCCCCCCCGAAGGGGAAACCCCAGGGGTTTCGACGGAGAGATCTATGGCCGTTGGTTGGTAAGTTGAAATGACTCAATTATAAGAAAAGCCCAAAGCTCGATTGAATCATCTTTGAACCAAAGTAGGGAGATAACAACATTATAAGATTTATAAATAAAAAAACTAAATAACATTTTAAAAAACACTTAGATAAAAACTTATACAAGAGTAAATATTTGAGTGAGACATAGGAAACTTATCAATGCGTGCTTAGAGCGAAGAACCGTTGATATCGATTTGCTAATGGAAATAACGCTACCATTGCCATTGACCATTGGCCACGTATGGCAAATGGTTCGTAACAAGCCATACTGAAAAGCGTGAGCTCCTCGTGCAGCGTAAGTCAGGCGACGGCAGCACGGAAAAGGCAACGCCAAACCTGTCCTTATCTGATATCTAGTCAATCAATTTGTCATAACGTTGCTGCACACGACGACACTGCACACAACTGGCCACCCTTCTGCCCTGCCGAAGGGGCTCGAGCACGGCTGGTGTGGCAAAAGTCGTGTGCATCATCGATCGGTGTCGTCGTGAAGAAGCGATGGAAAATGCAGACCGGACAACGGGGGGAAGGTATCATGTAGACATCTTTCCCTTTTTGTGTTTTATCGACATGTATGTGCTGAGGAATGAATTCCTTCACCAAGGCCATTTCCACTCCTCTGCGAGGGCTATGGAAAAGCACTCGACGGGCGATGATTGTGCGGTTCGGTTTATTTTCTCACTTCCCACGGAGTCTCGCTTTTCCATCCACAAGGAACATTGCAACAGAAGAAGAGCGGGTTTAAGATATTTCCTCGGAAGCTACTGATAGCCTTCTCCGCGATGCTTCAGACATTGTGCTCGGCTGCAAAGAAAGCCGTGAAGAGGAAAAGTACGGGAAACAGTCGCTTCAGCTAGAAGGATATTGAAGTGGTATAAGAGCATCTACCATTCTTTTATTCGTAGAAAGTTAGGGACGGTATTGGTTCTTAGTATATTTTATTTCATTTTGGGTTGATAGGAGTTTTAAAGATTGTTAAAAACTAAATTTATGTAAGAACATCTTTTGAAGTATATTACAAACAAACAACTCTAGTGTTTGTTATGTTTGTTTTGGAAAGTCCTCCACCGTGACATCGTTGTTCGCTCGAGCGGAAAGTAGTTGGTAATAAAATTTAACGTTTATTATTCAAATACTCTACCATTCCGTTTTCTACGGAAATAGGATAAAAAAGTACCAAAGATGTAAAAAACACGTGGAAACTCCCGAGACAAGATGTAGTTTCTTTCGTTTTCCACAAACAGGAAAAGAGGCCAATGCCTGAACTAATCCAATCAAACGAATAAAGGCTTGACGATCGGGAGGAAGTTTTGTATCGCAACGTCGTTTTCGATGCGTTTGTTTCACGAGCGTGTTGGTTCCGACGCACTTTTAGCCCATCCGAAAGGACCAAGTTCCAATTCGTTTGACCTACATTTCGCTTTTATTTTGTCTAACAGTTTTTATGGGCCAGCGGGTTTTTCTTTTTGTTTTGCTCGTTTTGGTTTTCGTTTGCCATCTTTTTCGTCATCTTCGTGCGTCAGCATCCGTCTATTTGAATTTCGAGAGACGACATTAAATTTATTATTGTATTTACGCAGTTTAGGCTGATGCAAGTCGAACTTCCTTCCGAGGCAGGCTTTTATTTTGCTTTCCCTATCCCTATCTGCCCATCAACCACTCCCTGTTTTTGGGTGTTTGGAAGTGGAGGAGTTGTTGTCATGTGTTGCTGTTTTCTTCCCCTACGTCGTACATCGGTTTCCTTCCCGACTTAGCGGCGTTCCATTTTCCGGGAGTTGACTTCCGGGAAGAGTCTTTTGAGGGTGAGTTTTTGCGAGACGTCATAGGGCTAGGTCTTCCCGCCCCAGCCTAGTTTGTCATCTGGTGCCCATTTCCGGGTGTAGATGCTCTTTTTTTTGCCCTGTCACTTCCCTGTAGGACCTTCATTGCCCAACTTCATGTACGCCTTCTGCACCGGGCAGGAATAGGCAGGACCCGTTCCCGCTCCGGATCCTGATGAATCGTATCAGTACCGGTGACAAATGGGTCGCAGTTAAGGACATCCCGAGTTCCGTACCCCTGTTGATACTCCAGTTTTTTTTTCTTTCACACACACACACAAAATTACTCCGCTTACTGGGAAAGCTCGCTAATGAAGAAGGAAAAAACCAACCCAAAAACGAGACGCATCGGGTGATTGCTGGTGGCGCCGGATGTTATTACCGGATGCGGTTCGCAGGGTGGTGGCGTGGAGGTCTCCCCAAGCTCAATATCGAACCCTATTGGACGCAACAAACCGTAACGTACCCACTCTAGGGCGGACAAGACCCTTCGGCGTTTCGACGAGGAGCTTAAGTTGACGTGAAAAATTAGAGGAAAACGGACGGACACGACCCCCGTTTTCGGAGCACGAGTTGGCAATGAAGTTGAAATAGGCCATTTTGGGGGTGAGTGTAACCGACTCATTTTGACTTTCTTTGAAGGGTAAAAGTACAGTGCTGGTCGTGTGGAAGTGAGCAATCCATTTTCGTTTATATTGATGGAATGGATTTACTTGGGTTCGAAAATTAAAAATGCGTGGTTCCGACTTGAATGATTGGATTATCGTTTCCGTCCTTCGGTCGTTTCTGGTTGCGGGAAATGTAAATATTTCTTTTTCGTCAAAACTTTCGGGTATTATGAAGTAGATTTCCAAAAGGTTGTTTTTTTCAATACCTTTCCTGAATATCCTTTGCTTGTTTTCAATAAATAACAACAGCTTACGGGGTTCTCGGAAAGCTTAAGCTTGTTATTTCCGAATGCCTCTTTTGAACGGCAAACTCGAGGAAAGTCAATAAGAACGGTTCGCCACCAGACCCACCTTTCGGTCCGCACTGTTGGATTGGAATTTCGGGATATTGCCTTACCAGTCAGTCAGGCTGGTATCCAGGTCAGGTCAGGAAAATGATCTTCCACAGAATTCTCTTCCCTTTTTCCCCCAAGGCTCCTCTCGTTGGATTCTCCTTTGTCGAGCCATATACAACGGAAGGGCTATAGTTCATCAAAAGGTTCTTGCCTTCCCGGAGGTGAGGGTGGCAGAATCTTCCAATTTTACTCTCATTACATGCCCAGGATCCAGCATTGGAGTGAACTTTTGGCTTAGGCGTCTACACGAACAGGCACTGCCTTGCTTGGACTGCAAAACGACAGCGAAGCAACAAGCAAACTTCCGGTCTCTGGCTTTTGGGCACTCCCGGGTTCTTCCGAAATTGAGAGTATTCCTGGCCCGCTGCGGAATCTCATCTGGGTCAGCGAGGACAGCGGATGGAGGGATCAAATATTTGTCTTGGCGGTGGTTCGGGAGGAGGGCAGAACGTGAGCTCAATGTTCCTCCAGAGCATCATCATCATGGAGTCTGGAATAGAACGTGGATGCGAGATTGCTTTCACTTACCCTCGCAAAACGGCATCCGAATTTCGGGAAATGCCTATGTTAATGCATGGCGAAAATGACCGGAAGTTGGTAGTTGATGGAATTATCGCTTCCGATTGGAATCGGTTTGATTTATGACCCTGCGATGAAACTGGGTTGAGCGCATAAAAAGTGGAACAAGTGTAAGGAATTGACTTCGTTGGCGCAGCCAAACTCCATTCATTTATTTGCTTATTTATTTTTATCCTTATTGACATATCCATACTGAGGGAATGGAGCGCGAACGAAACAGCCCGTTTTTAGGATGCTATTTTGAGTGCCTGTAATCTTCCGGAAAGCAAAAACATGTTGTCGCTTGATTTTGCTGAACGGAATAAAAGTTGATTGTATACGAGGAGAAAATACAATTACGATTCCCTTTCTTCTCGTTTGACAACGAATATAAGGTTATGTCGCGGGGCCGCTCGTAAATTACCGCAGGCGGAAGGGTAGGCTATCCTGTCCGGAAGTGGTGATTGGATCTAATCGATAACCGATGTACCGGAGAGATTGATGGTAATGGATGGCGTGATTGGTGGTGAAGTGTGTGCTTTTAAAAGGTAAATAAATAAACTCCATCCTCCATCATGTTGCGACTCATGTTGCCAGCTTGTCACCGCATCAATTTGTCCACGGGGGCCAGTACCGCCCGGACATCACCCAACATTGTGGTCTATTAGGGCGTCTAATTGCATCCCTTCTACAGCACGCAGGTGTGTAGCACGCGCACGCGAGCTATGGTTAATATTTTATGGTCAGCAAATCAACCCAGGCAAGGTCCTTCAGACGTCAAATGTCAAAACACTGGATGCGTGCACACGACCACGTAGCGACAAAAATTCGTTTAAAGCGAACTCACCCCAAAACAAGTGCGCGTTGCCCACGGTGACGCCTAACGAGGCCCAACATTCATCGCCGTGGATTACGCAAACCAGTAGTTGTGGTGTAGGGTCCAGTCCCTCTTCGCAGCTCCGCCTGCTTCCCTACAAGTGCACGGAGTGACAGATAAACAACGCTCCGCAGTCGTGTAAATCGTGTCAAACCGACATTTGTAAATTCTGTCGAATCTCCTAATTGGTAGATTGGTTGGTTTTGGGTTGGCTCGAAACGATTGGGACGTTGGAGGTCGCACGTGCCACACAGCCTTGCCCCGCGTTTTCTCTCGCCTCCACAACCGACAGAATGGAAGCTAGTGGTTCGTTTTAAACGCATTATTTCCCCCAGTTATTTGGAGAAGTGGGGAAAGATGCACCGGTATGTTTTCTGATCAATTCTACAATTTTAAAATATATAAACTAGTGAAATAAGTTTATAACTATGTCTTATACATCGCACGGCTCTAAATCTGCAAATAAAGCCAACAATCATTTAAGATCTCTCTGGCAAACAGACCTTCATCGAGTAATTTGTTATTTAACGAATCCTTGCCTTCTGGTCGAGAAAAAAAGTAAACATCTTCCTCCGTAGGATGGTTCATGTGAGCCAGCAAAACACCCAAGCTTTCTATGCTAATTAAATTTATTAGTATCTAAACCACATATACTTCAGGATGTACATATGCTCCATTTACGGATGTACATCTTTCAAATGATTACCTTTAGATAATTTATAGTGAATCATACGGTGCAATGGTATTGGGAACAAATTTAATTAATTTGTCCACTTTAGTTTCAGAAACCATACATACTAAGTATATAAATGTATCATAGCTCTATAATACTACCCATGGTTTAGGCCTTTTTACCTCACAATTTCCTGCCTCAAGTTAGAAGTCAACTTTTGCTATTTTTCATGTAGTTTTGATATTTGCTCCTAAAGCGAAAAACATCAATTTCTTGTAATATATTCTAGAAAAATACTCTAATTAAGTAATCACGGATCAATTTTCTATCCTCTCTTCTACTGTCAAAAATTGATTAAATGGCATTAAAACTCTCAGGTTACGATTAAAACAAAGCGCCATTTTAAATTGTGGGGTTTGGCCCAGATTAGGGGGTAAATAATAAAATAAAATAAAAATATATAACAGGGGGGGCAAATATAAAAGGGTAATACATGTTAAAAAGTCGAATTTATGTTGTTAGCTTTAAGGGTGCATCTTGCCCCATTTCACCTTACTATGCACGTGCTTTATGGCCAGAGCTCGGACCGACAGTTGCAACCGTGGCGGATCGGATCAGCTCTCCGCACAACGCCCCAAACGACGAAAATAAACATGTGCCACAAAACGCTTGGAGTTGGTGGCTGATTCGCTTCGGTTCATGTTTGTCTAACTCGCGTTTGCACCTCAGCGTGTTCGCAACCTTTTCACCGTCCGCCCAGGGTAAATTGTATAATTGTTGCCAATTAATTGATAAACTCTGGGCTCATTAGTGCCCGTTTTGGATGGATTGGAAGGAACCGAGTGCCCGGTTGGGTGGAGCGCGACTCAGCAAGTGGATCAAAAGTGGTCCACCAGTGGTTTGCATCCTTTGGCGGACCGCAGCGGGTGGAATTTCGATTGATCATCATTAATTTGATGCACTTTTGGCCAGCGGCGGCGTCGGCGACGGTGGTCTCACGCACGCCAAGGAAAAGCGATATACTTATCGGTCGGCTAGAAATGGGGAGGTCCAAATGCTGGGGCGAGTGCTCAACCCCGGGCAACCAGCCGGCAACGAGCAGGTATGTTGATTCGATTAATTATTTATGAGAATGCGAAGTCGCCATTTACGGAACTGGGCAGCGACGGTGTCGGCACAGTTGCAGTACAGTTACAGCCACCCATTTGCCCAACTCTGGTCACTCCCGGGTTGGGTCTTCTGCATCATCTCTCGCCGCAAGGCACGCACAAACCGTTTGCCATAACGACCCAGCAGGAGCCGGTAGTCGACGTTCCTTTCCACCCCTCGCGGGGCAACTGGTCCGTGAGCTGGTGATGCTTGGGTGTTGATAAATTCGCGCACTCCGAATGCTGCTTCACCTTCGCCTCACCGGCTTTGATTTGTAATGTATATTTATGCTCGCATAAACCAGTCGACCATAAAGTGTCGAGTGCGGTGACTAATGAAAAGTTGAGCTGTCTTTCGTGTTTGAAATCACTCCGGCCGAGGTGTGAGCCGTTCCGTTTTGGCAGCACGCAACACGCAAAGGTGAGAAAAGTGGACAACATATCGTAAAAACATTGAATTATTAATACAGTTGTGCGGGTAGAGATGTTCACACAATATAAAAGCAAAGTTATTTCAGTATTATCCAATTTGTTTATCCTTACCTTATCGTTTGCTCTTTAAAACAAGGTAATACGAATGGATTATCAACAAGAATAATTAATTATATTATCGATAGAACAAAACATTAGAACATTAGTTTCTCCAATCAACTAAAATTCTATAATATTCATGATTTTATTTTTTTAAGCTGTTGGTAAAAGATTTTCAAACATAATAAATAGAATTAAACCGTAGCAGTCTTCCAAGGAAAGCTAAACATAAAAACATTAAAAGAAAAACATTCAAAACTACCCAAAAAACGTTTCTCTAAAACTGAATTATTGTGTCTGCAAACAGATGCCAACTTCTTTGTTCAATTAATATTCTTTAAACACTATTTAAATATACTTTCTAAAACTGTTTTGCCAGCTTCGTGCGCTGAGATCAATCAAATCAGTATGGCTCATTAAAGCTCACCAGGTTTGATTGTAAATGACTCTTCAATTTTCTGTGCGCGGCAAAGCGATGCTTCACGGAACGATTGTGCCGTCGTGGTGCTAAATGAGATTGACCTTTCGCATTCGCCATTTTAAAAGGCATCACACCGGCCTACCGATGGTTAGCTAAATTTTAGTCCGAGATCTCTAATGAGAAGCGCCTCCCTCTCTCTCGGGGATTATTATAATGATGATTACTTCACCCTTTCCCGAGGGTCCGGGCTAGGAATATCATGCGTATATGTGTATCATGGTATGTATGTGGTATTTGAGTGCATTGGTGGTTTTGTGAGGCAATAATCAACCACGTGTCGGGTGTTTAATGAGGCGTATAATTTCGTTCCATCGAGTTGAGCAGCGTTTATTGCATACACCAAACGATGGTTTCGCGGTTCCCGAACCCGAACAGGAGCCGTATAATCAATCGATTAGAATGCAATTCCCTTCGATTAGTGGAGATTGCAGGCGCTCGCAAACAATTAACGGCGATTGCGAAGGATAGAACAGGATGTGCAGGTTGTGAAGTGCTTCGGAGTGAAATTTAATTACTGCAAAGCTTTTATCGCCAACCCGAACGACACGCCCGGAGAGGGTGTTTGAGCATTAATTGAATCGATTTGATGTACTTCAGCAAATCGATCAACTGTCCATAAATTGCTGCACTCCATTATTGATCTACCTGATGATTGCAGAGGCGTTTTTAAAGACGATTTCAGAATTAAAACGCTCAATAGAAATCCAAAGAGATACCCTTTCCAGTTGCTCTATAAAAAGTACTTTTTTTATATTGTAACCGGTTTTTCTCGCCTCCGTGATTTTCCGAAACAGTTTTCAATCGACCTTCAACAGACTTCGTCGACCATTTCAAGGGTTTTCGTTTTTGTCCCACAAATCTTTCTATTATTTACTCCACTTCAGACAAACTGCCCTTAAGTGCATGCCACCGTCGGATGGATGGAAGACGACCGTTTGTCAGTATGGCCGATACTTGCCACCTTTCAGTCTGCGCTCGTTTCGACCCCTTCCCTTCTCCCCTCTCATCCTACACTTTCGCTACGTGGGTCACATTTGATGTGCTCCGCCGGAATGACGGCGGATTCCAACATTTACACTTAAACACCCAAAAAGTAAAATAGAATCATGGTACGAAAGGAAAAAAAAAAACTCATGTTTCAAGCACGTCAAAATCGTCGAACAGATCGTGCCCCCCCCGCACGTTCTACCGTGGGAAACCTACGAGTTTGGAGAAAGTCTCGATTATCGACTGTCACGAGGGAGTCGGCGACGACGAAATGGGGGCCATTTGGAAGGTTGCTGCCAGCGCCAGAAGTCGTAGTCGTCCGGTATTTTCTCGGCCACCAGCAGCTCCCAGTAGGATCATTAGGTTTCGTTTTCTACCAAGAAAATCGCACCGTCGAAAGCAAGTCCCTCACACACACACACACACACACACACACACACACACATGTGTTTGGAAGGCCAAGACAGTTTTACCGACGTGATCACGTTTGTTCGCATGTTCGACAGGAGCATGCTTTTCATGGTTTTGATGGATGATGTTCGACTGAGTGTGGAATACCTGATGACGAGGGCATTGTACTACCGGTTTGCGTTGGAGAACCACAGAAGAGAATAAACCACAGCGAATATCATTCCTTTATAACCACAAAAATTCCGTCCGTTCTTATCGTTCCGTGTGTTTTTCCTCATTTGTTTTCTTTTCAGACTGAACAATTTGCAGTATTATGGATATTATTTGTAGTGATCGTGCTCGGCAATACGGCCGTACTGGTGACACTGTTTCTCAACAAGAACCGCAAGTCCCGGATGAACTTTTTCATCAAACAGCTTGCCATCGCAGGTAAGTTCGAGGAATGCACTGGGGAATTTGTTAAACCGATGGAAACATGTTAGATCTGAAAAGTTGTTAGAGTCATTGCCAGTGAATTTTGTTTCGAAACCAATTAAATTAATTTCTATAAGGCACCAACAGGTATTTGACCGAGCGTATCAAAATTGTTGGCTTTAATTCTTGAAGCCTCGAAGTCATCAATTATTTTCGTTAGCCGAAAGCAAGATAATGTAAAATGTAATTATAATCATGATTACCAGGCTTTAACAAAGGTAAACGTAGATAAATTTAATCTTCAAAACTAAGTTGTGCCTGTTATCATTTGGTTGTAAACGATTTCTCGAGGACATTTTTGATTACGTATTTCGAAATCAGCGCTGTACTTTGACGTGAGATTCCTTTGAACTTTGTCTCGTATAATGTTAGTGGCAACCCACATCTAAGGAAATATTATTAGCTTAACGCCAGTGGTCCGCTTGTGGGCAGTGTACCTGGAATGCACCGCAAAAGTGGTTTAAATTACCGGATGCTTTCGGAACCAAACCGCAAATAGGGTGGGAAGTTGGGAGGGTGAAAATTGCGACCAAAAACGCCCACTGAATGCCCGCACTTTTGACCGTTTCAGATCTCAGCGTCGGGCTGCTGAGCGTGCTGACGGACATCGTGCAGAAGATAACGATCTCGTGGCTGGCCGGAAACGTCGCCTGCAAACTGATCCGCTTCATCCAGGTGTGGGTGACGTACGCCTCCACCTATGTCCTGGTGGCGCTCAGCATCGACCGCTACGACGCCATCACCCATCCGATGAACTTCTCCGGCTGCTGTAAGTGTCCCGCGAATCGCACCAAATTTAACCGCCCGTTTTGATTAGAGCATCATTTTACCACATTCTTGTCTCGTTCTCTGCTCCCGCGGGGCCGTCAAACCCACGTGCGCGACTGGGCGCCTCCATCGACGGTGCTTTTTGTTCCATTGCTGAACAGGGAAAAGGGCCCGACGGTTGGTGGCGGCCGCGTGGGGCTTCAGCGCTGCTTTCGCGTCTCCGATGCTCTATCTCTACGAGGAACGCGTCATCCAGGGTGAGTGATGAACTAATGCCACCGTGTCCTGGACATGTGTCCCTACTTTTAATTTGTTTTCGCCAACCCCCGCAAACAGACCAACTGCAGTGCTGGATCGAGCTCGGCAGTGCGTTCCGGTGGCAGGTTTACATGTGTCTGGTCGCCGCCTCGCTGTTCGTCATTCCGGCGTTCATCATTTCCGCGTGCTACGTCATCATCATCCGCACCATCTGGAGCAAGGGCTCGATGCTGGGACCGGCGGCCGTCGGCGGCACGGGAGGGGCTGGCGTCAACGGGGGAAAGCGTAAGTACCGGGGCTCGTAGCTGTAGGTGGCATTTTCCTACATCAGAGTAGGGTTAGCGATTAAATTGCAAAAGCGGTCCCGCAAGCCCACGTAAGAACATTGAAAATTGAAATCGACGCTACCCACCATCATATCGGTCGTGTTTCTTTGTTGCTATAAACCTTCATTCAATTTGAGATGCCCCATTGCTATTTTTGTCATAATTTTTACATAAAAATGAATAAAAATTCAGGGATCTCAAGCAGTTCTGTCGCATTTTAAAAATTGTTCAATCTTGGATCGTTTCGCTCGTTGACGTTAATCAAAATCATGTGCTTAATCAAAGGTGGTTAATGCAAAGTAAACAAAATTTCTGATTCATGGAATCTGGGATCTCCGTATTGCCGGCATTTGTTTCCACGCTACAGATCTCTTTTACACTTTCATTCATCAATTTTTCTTCCGAAGAATATTGATCTGATTACGAATAATGTTTTCTTCGAAACGAATCAGATTTGCATGCGTACGTCATTGCCGGGTGACGAAAGTTTTCATTTTCATTTTCATTCATTTTCCCAACTGAAGGGAAGCGTCGGTAGTCTAGGCAATTTTGGAATTAGCATCGACAGACGAGCAGACATGACAAAATAAAAAATAATCTCAGACCTATGCGATTTGATGTTAATTTAATCACATTGATTCGCGAGAACCATGTTTTGGGGAAGAATGAAAAACGACCACGAAATGGCACAAAGTTGCTTATGAAAAGATTATACATTTGATCTTCCACGAACGAAAGGACAGCTTGTTAAATAGATACGACTTATCTAACAAAAAGGTGGTCGTAAAGAAAAAAATTACGTTCATAAAAATACTTGGGGTTATTTTCAAACAGAAGTCCATGTCAAATTGATTAAATTATCAAAAAGATCATTAACCATTATTTGCCATGTGAGCCAGCAATAGAACAAATTTCTTAGAAGGAGGGTTCACTGAGGTTTTTTTCCGTTTTGAATCGCGTGACAATCTTTTTATCTGAATATTAAAAAAGTTGGATATGAAAATTGATCACTTTTCTTTATCCTTCGTTAATAAGATAATTAAATTTTGGCTTTTGATAAAAACAGCAACGAACTTTGAAGTAAAAAAAAAATACAATATAAGTAACAAATCCAAGCTTGTCCCCTCTTTTAAGAGGAGATCAAATGCTGTCTAAAAAGCTTTTGACCTGTCTTCTCATCAGAAGAAACCAATACCAATCGTTTGTTTTTTTATAAACCTCTCAAGTTCTTGCTAAATTTTAGGAAACATTTATTTACAATTTAATCTATATTGTTTTTTTTTTACAGATCGACCGTTGAGAAACGGAGGCTGCGCGGAGCTGGCCAGTAGGAGGGCCAGCTCGCGTGGTATCATTCCCCGTGCCAAGGTGAAGACGGTCAAGATGACGATCGTGATCGTGATCGTGTTCGTGGTGTGCTGGTCACCGTACATCATCTTCGATCTGCTGCAGGTTTTCCAGCAGATTCCGAAGACGCAAACGAACCTGGCGATCGCCACCTTCATCCAGAGTCTGGCCCCGCTCAACTCGGCCGCCAACCCGCTCATCTACTGTCTCTTTTCCACGCACTTTGTGCGCACGCTGAAGTAAGTAACGGCGAGATGCAAGGTCCTTTCCAACCCGCAGGAGCACTCAGTTTAATGCATTGTTTTACCTTCGTCTTTGCAGAAGACTTCCACCATTCCGCTGGCTTCTGTCGTCGCCGCTCTGCTGCCCGAGCGAGGAGGACCGCTCGGAGCGGGCCCGTTGCGGGACGGCCTCGAACGGGACGCGCAATCTGCGCAACCAACACAGCAGCAGCTCGATGCGTACGCTCACCACGTCGCTCACCATCTCCACCCGGCGCTCGACGGCGACGGTTTCGACGCGCGGCACGCCGGGTGGTGCCGGCCGACTGCTGGTGTAGCGAGGGGCGGTGGGTGGTGGGCTGGCGAGCGCCCCACCGCCCGGTGCCACCCAGGTCTATCTCGACACCGAGGGCAAGATATTCCTCGTGCACAAGACCGCCCTCCGAAGTCGGCTTGCGTGAATATAACCAACAAGGGACAAAAGGAAAAATCAAGGAGACGCGCGGGAAAACCAAACCTCCCCAAGGACTTCCATCCCAGCGGTGGGCTAGGATGTTTCCAGCAACGAAAGTTTATCTAGTCAAGAACGGCGCCTGCTTGTACAACGCAAAACGCAACGAACCACCCTGGTTTCTTTTTAGCACCGCAAATGGGAAACGGATTTTCGGCGAAAAATTTCCCGCATCGGATCGCGAACCTTTCGCCACTCATTATCGGTGCCGGAGACGGCGCGTGGGAAGCCCATAGTAAAAGCCAAAGAAAGTCTGAGCGCTAAGAGGATGGAAGGATTTCGTCCTTCGGCGCACCCCCCTAATGGAGGAGTAATGCGGGTTGGCAGCATAATTTGTAATTTGTTCACCCATGCTTATGCAGTCGGGTCGGGTCGTTCATGTTTCCATGCAGCCCCATCAGCAGCAGAAGCAACAACAGTGTTAACCCACGCTCCACCGTAGATCAACAGCTTTGGCGAGTGTTTAGAATCCGCAAACCGTGAGCATAACTCGAACCCTGTAGGCGGCACTAGTTGTTTTATGTAGCTTTGGAGCATCGTTCGTAGAACGTCACAGTCGTTAGCAAATCCCATTCTTTTAAGGCCAGGTCACTGATCGGCCCAGTTTTGGTAAACTTTTATCGAAAAGGAACGGGATCGTTCAGAAACCCAACGCGCACAAAGCAAGAGATTATGCCTGTTAATGGTCTACCACTGCCTTAAGCTCGTTTGTTACCCTCTTCGATATTTATGGTTTTTCCAAACGGCACTCAGTCAATATTAATTATAAAAAAGGTACGGAAATCCTTTGCTTTAGTCACCCCGCTTAAATAATTCAATCCACATCCATTCCGTTCAGTTTGCTCAACCCCACCATCTTGCAAATAAAACCGAACCTTACGTTCAAAAGGCCATGATCCTGCAAATAAAACCAAAAAACCAAACACAAACATGCTTTTTTCGAGGGGTTATGCGAGGATTGCTAATTAGTTGTGCGTGCACAAAGGAAACAAATCCGGTTTTCCACCGAAAAGTCGCTCGTTTCGAGTCAAACATGAGGTCAGAGGTAGAGTCGGTCGCCAGCCGGTATTTATACACGTTTACCCATTTTTAACGCATTCTCCGTTAGACTGATGTTGTTTACTTGCTTTTACTACTCTTGTACAAAAGGAAAAGAAAAAGAAAAATGGGAAGATTTAAATGTGAAAGAAAAAAGGTGTAAATTTGTATGACAAACATTCTGTATACCTGTTGATGATATGTATAAATATACGAATATATATAAAAGCTCTTATGTTTCTATGCTGAAAAATTCATGGAAGGCATTTTAATGAAGGTTCGAGGTTTGTATGGTGAAAAAAGTTTACTTTAAAAAAAAAATTTCAATTTTAGAAACCTTGTTCATCAGAAAACCAGAAACTTGGTTTTATTTCGTACACAGCAGGCTATGTTGAGTTGGACTGTTTACGGTCGACGTCATCAAAACAGACTGAAAAAGATTGCTATCAGAGAAAGGAAATCCGAGCCCATCCATTTTCCTCACCCAGCCGAGGAGGAGGTTCAAGGCTCAGCTTTCGGTGCCATTTCCGGGTTTCGTGAGTCGTTGGGACTTTTCTTCGACAAACTCAATTCCCTAGTTCACTGAACTCTTGCGTGATTCATGTGGTTCACTATATTTGCTTTCTCTTTGAGCGTCAAGGGCCAGATTTAAGTTCGCAAAGGTCGCGCCCTGCATCGAGATCGATTGCGGGCTGGGTTTCCATCGACGTCAGCAGCCTACGTCGAAGCCTACGGAAACCAAATACCTTCGGTTGGCCAGATAATGGGGAAATTATTCGCTTTTCCCCTACCGAGTGCGATTGCGGAAAGCTTTTCCACTTGGTAACCAAATACCACATCACAAGGCGTTCATCCGGCTTCGACCGGGAAGACGAGACTTGTTTCCGGAATTCAACTCTATCAACCGCTTCCCTTGAAGTGACATTCCTTCTTTCGCTAAGAGAGTTTATGAAAGGACGTTTCTTTCCATCACACGTCTTCCACGAATGTTCGGAATGGTTTCTATTTGATTTTATTTCCTATATGTTTCCTCCGCACTCACATTTCCACTCACTATAAGAACCGTGCGCTTTTTGGTTACGGTGGAGAACATTTTAAAGGAATAAATTTTTCCGTACACGCTTGACACAAGTTGTCCACAGGACGAGGAACAGAGGGGACAGACAGACAGACAAGCAAACAGTACGGCGAGAAGGGCGAGAAAGCGCGTCGTTTGAGCTTTCCGAAACATGTCGGATTGCATGTCAGCTTGGACGTGGAATTATCTTTATGGAAAACCGCGTTGGATCTTATTTACATACGCGCGGAAAAGAGCATTTCATGGGCTCGGGTTCTGGGGGGAACCGGAAAGAGTGTTTAAGTGGTTGAGACAAAAAATAGACAACGACAGAGCGGCAAATCCGGACACCTCGTCTTCTTCTCGAAGGGATAGCCCTTGTGTTTTGTCTTTTCTCGGTGCTGTGACCGAACCGTTCCTTCGTTGTGGGCCATCTTTTATTATCGGCTCAGTTTATCTATGCTGGATATACATCTTTGCGGTGTTGCTTTGCTTCACTTCTTCCCTCCTACGTTCACAGATTGCCGAGCGCAAATTTCTCAGCCAAATCCTTTCAACCGATCAACCCGTGGAGAAAATGGCCTACACTAAACGGTCCTGATGAATGCTGCAACATTTACATAGCACACACATACACACTCACACACACACACACACCCTCACACAAAAAATACATACATACACACACAGTATACAGCGCACACATTTACGGTAATGGGCGTGCATAAATCTTATTGGCCCTCGGTCGGTTTCGTAGTTTCGCTGAGGTTAGGCCCTTCTAAAGCCTACAATCCTTGCCGGCCGGCCAAGAACTTGAACACGACAACACGTCTTTTGCAAAGGGCTTTCTTGCCTTTCCCAAGTGTGGCGCGTGCTAGCGCCTCGTCGAGTTCCTAATCTCAGCGACCTCTGTTAAACTCCTCCATTGGTCGGGTCATTCATTGTGAGATTCATCAAACCGGCAACCCAACCGTTAAGCACCGGAGTCACTGACCGCACTCGGACCACGTGGACTTGGTCATTAGTATGAGCTCCTCACGCCCCTTTTGTCTGGCCCGGAAACCTCATTCGGCCCGGGATGTTTCTTTTAATCTGGAGTAATTTTTCTTCAACCCACTTCTAGCCTCTAACAATTAGTGACGCATGAGGCATGGACCAAGCTGTTGGAAGGATTTTTCTTGCCTCGAAAAGTCGGCCGCAAGCCTTGGATTAAGCTCCAGAAATGACACTTTGTCATCCTATCGTTTGACTTTCTTTTAGAAGTTGTCGGAGTCCTTCTTCTTGGTGCGGTTTTCCAGTTTGTTTTTCTTCTGTTCTAATCCACCGGTCGGTAGGTTGCATTTCAACTCTTCCTCTGCTTCCTCCCTCTTCTAGCCTCTAACCGAGTTTGAGAAACATTGTCCTTCAAACCTCGAAACCTCCTACGTTATTTCTTTTTCTCCTGTTTCATACACTAGCCTAAATGACCAACCGACGATTGGCAACTAGCTTTCTTCTAGCCGTCGTATCGCGCGACCGTGATCTAGCTTCGCCTGCTAACAGCTTCTTGTCGCTGTGTTTATGGTTTCACATTTATTCCGCTTTACAGCGTGGCCTCGTCGTGGTTAGTGTCGTCCCACGCAACATTATCTTGTGTTTCAGCGTTCCTCCACAGCGAACCTGGAGTTTACACCTCAGACATGGCGAGTTCCGTCTTTGGCCGCTCGACGATGACGACCCGGGGCGGGCGGAGGCAGGATCGCCGGGAAACGGTCAACGAAGTGGTCAGCGTTCGCATCGAGTCGCTGCTGTTGTGGTTGTGGAAACGGCCGTGTGCCGTCCCGTTGGCCGTCGTTCCGTTGCCGAGCGGAAGGTTGCCGGAATCGTGCGGCCGGCAGCACCATTTCGTCGACCACAACCATCGGAAGGGCGGCAGTCTCCTACAAGCAGAGGAAAGGAAAAGCGATGATGAGAAAAACTTCTACTAATTTTCCCACGAAATGTGTTTGTGTGCGTGGGGTTGCGGAGGACGATGATTCATAAGTTTTAAAGTCAGCAAACGTTGCTTAGCGGCGGAGAAAGAGGGGTTCGCACCAGATGACGTCTGATGATTTCGCAACATGACGCACGCCGGCCCCGAAAAGCCGAGGGCCGGGGCACGTTTCATCTTGTGGCGAAATTATCTGCACCATCAATCGCATTTCCAGCGTCAGCCATCGGCAAATTATTACGCTCGTAAATTGAACACATGTTGGATTCGGACGGTTTTGCAATCCAAACGCAAAGCCCAGGCAGTAATATATCAATTTTCTTCGGTTTTAAATTACTCTTCGAATCCCATTGATTCACGGCGTTTTGGAATTGAAATCCACAATTCAATTCCAGGGATATGCGATCTGTTTTGGCGAAGATTGCTTTTCCATCGCATGGAAAACACAGACGTTAGCATTTTATTTGTAAAAAGTTAATTTGAATTTACACGAATCTAATCTGTTGTTATTGCAACATGGGCGTAATACCGATGATCAAGCTTTTTTATTTGATGTATGTTGTTAGTTTTTCTTGTTGTTGTTTTAGTTGAAAAGCCTAAGGATTTTTCATTTCCTTTTTTATAATTAAAGAGCTAGTCAGTAAGAATCTTCATAGCAACATCCATCTGTTTCGTTTGCAAGTGTAAAGTATGATTTACAATGTTCCAACAATTTGTTCAGTCTATATTTCACCTCAAGCCATTCTACAACAACTCTACATGGTTTTGTTTGAGCTTGTTAAGATAATTGTTTAACAGAAGCATTTTATGGCATGGGTTTCACCTATTCACTTACTTGATCATGCGACAAACTTGCGTCGAGAAGAGACAGTAGATGAGCGGGTTGGCGGCCGAGTTGAGCGGGGCCAGACTTTGGATAAAGGTGGCAATGGCCACGTTGGTTTGCGTTGGCGGAATCTTGCCGAACACCTGCAGCAAATCGAAGATGATGTACGGTGACCAGCACACCACGAACACGATCACGATCACGATCGTCATCTTGACCGTCTTCACCTTGGCGCGAGGAATGATGCCACGCGAACTGGCCCTCCTACTGGCCAGGTCCGCCATCCCATTGTGTGTTCGATCTGAAAAAGAAAGGACGAACATTAATGGCCTAGGAAAATGTGGTAAATATTGCCGAATCTTACCGATTGGGCCGAGAATGGTGCCTTTGGCCCAAATTGTCCGAACGATGATGGCGTAACAGGCGGAAATGATGAGCGCAGGGACGACGAAGAGTGATCCCGACACCCAGCACATGTAAAGCTGCCACCGCCACGCCTCTACCAGGTCGATCCAGCATTGCATTTTTCCTGCAAAACGAATGCAACCGGAAGTGAGTTTGATGTTCTTCCTCCGTTCTACCTTCGATCTTCGACTCGCGTGCGAGCAGATGCGGTACACTAACCCTGTATTAGTCGCTCCTCGTAAAAGTATGTTATCGGTAGGGAGAAAAGGATACTGAAACTCCAAGCGGCTGCCACCAGCCTCCGAGCGCGGCTCCCTGAAGCAAAAGCAAACGACAAACCATTGATCAACCGATCGGCTCACAGGGGAAGGGAGGGAGATAGTAAGGAGCACCGGGCGAGGCGGAGGTCATGTATACTTACAGCAGCCGGAGAAGTTCATCGGATGGGTGATGGCATCGTACCGATCGATGCTAAGCGCCACCAGGACGTACGTGGAGGCGTAGGTGACGCACGCCTGCACGAATCGGATCGCTTTGCAGGCGGCATTTCCGGCACGCCAAACCACCGTGATGCGCCATATGATGTCCGTCAGGACGCTCAGCAAACCTACACACAGATCTGTAAAAAATATAAAAGAGATTGTAATAAAAGTAAATGCTCACAAATACAACGTGTTAAATACATGATATGCAAAATTCTAAAGAAAATATACGGCACAATTTATAGATTTCACTCAATTTCATTGAAATATACGAGAATTCAATAATACTTTAGCAAATAAGAAAAAATATAAACAAACCACAATTCAAAAGCAAAACAATTAATTATTACGACATCAATAAATTAATATAATCATATAGATTGCTTTGTAGAGCTCTCAAAAGTAAAACAAAAAATAAATTTATTTAATTATTTATTGCAGCATGGTAGCAACATTTTTAATTAATTTCACTTCGATTTAACTCAAACACGATAGAATATAATGAAATAAAATTAGATATGTCAGAAAACTACTGAAAAAACGAAATACAACAACAAAATAATTAATGAAGACAAGAATCATAAATCAATACCATCGCAAGCCTGTTGCGTAAAACACCATTCAATGATGGCATGGTAAATTTAGTTTACTAGTCTTGGTTTGAGGTTCAGAAAGCATTTATAAGTTAACCGAAGTTGAACTCGTTTAAACCGGCCACTGGATCCTTGATGGTGTTAAATTATAATATCACAAACGAAACAGTCTCAACATTATGACCCTAGCTGTAAGTAACAACTTACTTCTGTCGTATTTAAGTATCACCATCCAAATAGCACCACTCTTTAGAACAAATCAACCAAAGACACTTTCTACCCACACGGGAAACCACCTGCTTTCCCTTCAGTTATTACCTCATCCCTCAGCCCTCGGTCAGAAACAAATGCAATCACTGCCGAATTACTCGCCCGCTCCCCCCTTCGGCCACCCCGTACGCTCTCCGGTATAAATTCTGCCTCGTTTACTCAGCGTGTAAATCGCGATAAATAGTAACGGAGTGCTCGCATAAATCTACTCGTAATTTATGTGCCACTAGATCTACCGAACCCGACCAGTGCCGGTGGTCGACGAGCGAACGTTTCGCTTTCCCGCCATAGTTCCCGGCTAAAGTGAGAAGAAGTCTGGACTCGGAGGACTCCCGCTCTCCACCCCCATCTGGAGCCGCCGTTCCTTTTCGCGTGTTCGAGTTATGAGAGGTGGTTAAGATATGACGACCCACCGTTGGCATCGCCTCCGGAGAAAAACGGAACGGTAGTATGTTATTTTTATGAGCCGAAGTAATGGGGACGTGTAATTGAATGAAGTTGTTCTCCGATCTCGTTGCCCAGTGTGCGTGAAGCGTAAATAATTTTCCGAGCTAGTTTCTGTTTGTTTTTCTTGCTTGTTGCGGAGTAGATGAATTAAAAATGGAACTCTTCTTTGGATTGCATGGAGTTGGATTGAATTTGGAAAACGAGTTTTGCAAAAAAGTTCACCATTTGAATGTAGATTTTTGTGACTTCTAAACGAACCCAGGTTCAGAAATAAAATATTCTATTGAACATTACCTTTGCCTCGATTCACTTGCAGACATTTTGTCATTAGTTAGATTGGAACACGATGTAAACCTTGTATGAAACGAACGAACAACTTCTGCAAAACAATTCCATTCGAACTTCTCCGCCGCATTTTCCACTTGCTTTTAGCTAATGATAATTGCATTCCACGATTTCCACCAGCATAAGCGCAAATTCATCAAATGAAGCGTAAATATTTTACGGCTCGCGAGTTGGGAGAACCGTCCTGCTTTTTTGCGCACTGCATCCACCGGTTTGCTTTCCCTGTTCCCAACTCGGACCGTACTTTCCATTAGCACGAGATTATCTTTAATTGTGTCGATCCCCGGGTTTTCTTATTGTCGCGTAAAATATGGAACAGTGTGGCCTCGTAAGCACGAAGCGAACTTTTCCTACGCTCCGAATGTCACCGACCGAAGGAAAACAACAGAAAACAAATGGTGGAAAATGGAAAATCGATTCCGGTTCGTCCCTGATCTTCCGTACGGCCCCGAACGGAGAGGAAAGGGGAGCAAGATTTTGGGTCAACCAAACGGAGCGTGCAGTCCGAGGACAACAAATTGTGCATCTTCATGATCCACCCGCTATGTTTGCCTCCTCCTTCCATCCCCCTTCCCCCCCAATTCAGGTCTTTTCTGTTTCGTCCACCGCCGGTTCACAAGCGCACAATGTTTTCAATGAAAAACATGATCCACCCCAGCATAAGACATGAGTGCGCCCGAAGCAAACATAAGGCTATAAAATGAGACAACCACGGGTCAAACAAACAATACGGCGTGCGTTCCGGAAGCTTGGAAAATAACTGAGAAGGAAGAAAACTATATAAAAGGAAAGAGAGAGGGAGGGGGGGAAAGAAAAGTGTCATCGGAACAAACAAACGCTTCAAACGAGAGCATAATTTATATTCATCGCCGGTTCGTGTTTACGGGATTGATGATTGTGCTGTTGTTATCTTTACGACATTCAAAGACGCAGTCGTGTCTCCTTTTCTTGCGCTTCCTAGTCCAATCCTCAGTAGGAAGAAATCAACCCCAAAAGACAGTTTGCGGTGGCAGGAGTGAAAAAAAAGGTATAAAATGAAAAGCACAAGATGATTCAACTTGTAGAATGACGAAAGTTTGACCCCATTTCCTGCACTCCGAAAGTGTGCGAGTGGGTGAAAGAAGGAGTGACTGGGGGAGAAAACCACACCCCTCCCAAGTGACCATTCAAGTCCGAAAGGGAGGGACGATCCACCCTGCTTTGGTGGTTTCCCGTCAAATCACCCGCAACGTCGCATAAAAGCGTCGTTTAAAGTAGATATGCTCGAATGGTTCGAAGGAAATTTCGGCTGGCGTCGCGTTTTTACTCCCTTTATTTTCCCTTCCGAAAGGTTGCCAGCACACATCACATCAGTGGAAAAGAAAAATGTCTGGCGTACGCCCTTTATGATCAAACTTTCCGCAGCCAAGCGCCAAAATGACGAACGAATCAGCGCAAGCGAAATAAATTCCGTCATGCGGATTGCTTCAGGAGAGCTACGAGCGATTCGAACTTTTTGTTGCATTCTTACAAGATTTGCAGGAAGTCGCCATTCGTTGCTCAAACAAAATTCAGGAAATTGGTTCCGAAATCATTTTGCCTGAGAATCCGTTCCTTCGTTCAACAGAGCTAGAAAGAGCAAACAATAAACCGGATTATTACTCTCGACCGTAAGGATTATCCAGTTGGGGCGTGAATATTCTCAAACCCTAGAACAAACCTGTCCCGCAACCCAAATCCTCCAGAGCCTCCCCGAAGAAGCTTGACAGTGACTAGCGAACATCGTTAATCGCTCGGGACCGGTTTTATAGCAATAATGATTTCAATTTTCGGAACGACTCAGACGTTCTTTTCATTACTGAGGAACTGGCCAGGTTTAAGCCAACGAGGATTTTCCAATCTTCCATTCTCAGCAACGTAAGTTGGTTGCCCGAACAGCAGAGTTCGCCGTATTTTGAGAGCCCTGGAACGATCTTCAATATTTAATAAAATGCGCGAAACAGGTGAAGTGTAATCATTTTTCAAGTGTACAGAAAATCAATTTCGAACCAGCACGCATCCTGTTGCAACGCCATTAAATGCCCTGCCATCAGAGCTTATTTTGTTGCTATTATTAATTTCCCATTAACGAAGGGAACGTATATCGCCGGCATCAGAGTATAATTAATATTCTGCTTTATACAGTTCTTAATATGATCCATCAAAAGATACAAAAACGCACAATATGTGAGCATATCAACTGGAAAAGCCATTTTTGACACCCAGTCCATCACGGCGTCTTACCGGCTATGGCGAGCTGCTTTATGAAGAAATTCATTCGTGACTTGCGGGTCCGATTCAGCATCAACGTCACTAGCACGGCCGAGTTTCCCAGGACGATCACGGTGAAAAGCACCCACATCACCGCGAACTGTTCAGTCTGGAAAGAGAGGAAATGGAAATAAAGGCATAAGAATGAAGACAAGGCAATTACATTACCAGACTTTGCTGATACTGAAAAACCAATCAAAAACATTGGTATGCGAGTACCTCTTGGCTATTACTTTACAACAGTGATTGACTGCCACCATTGGGGCATGATTCAATTTTAATTGCACTTTCTACACCTTCTTTGTAAACTATTTAAATAATTTTGTTAAAGTCAACACAACGGTAGACTGTCCTTGAAAGCTTTAAAACTCTACCTAGCAACTACTCTAGTCCTTAACCTGCTTCTCCACTCAAAAGTGTCACAGAATTCTAGTTTGCGGAGCAGATGCGGCGACAATGCGGAAGGGATCAATATTCATGCGCTCCAAACTGGTCAACACACTTTGCCGGATTAGTTCTGGATCATTTCACCAAAGGTACGAAATGGCGAAAGGCGCTCTGAGTAAACTTTCACTTGTCGCATCATTTTGACGCACTTCATTTAACGTTAGTTTGGCTTGTTTCTTCCGTTTTGCTGTTGCGTCCAGTCGGTATGCGGATGAAAACGGCTAAAAAGGACTCCTAACGAGGTCTTAACGGGGACAACTTTTCTCTCGGCCCTTCTCGGTGGGTTTAAAAAAAAACCAGGCGGGGCAAAGTCGAGCTCTCCGACATCCGGGTTAAATCTTGAGCAAGCGAAACTTTACTGTGAGACGGCAAATATTGTCCTACCAGCAACTCGTAGCTTCTTCACCCCCTCTGGAAGAGTTTAATCAGTGTAATTGAAAGTGATGTAATTTAAGTTCCGGCCTGGTAAGAGGCTGCCATCCGGACACCGGCTGCCCGTCCCACAAAGGAGTTTGAGCGTCCCGGGCTTGGCCAGGCGTGAAAGTTTTGCTTTCGGAGAATTTATGAAAATGCCATCCCGTTGGGTGGCTTTAAAGAAATTGAAAATACTTTACTGTACGGTGGTGCAGCACGCGTCTGGTGAATCCCGGTCGTTTCTGCTAATTAGGTAGTCTAGCGCTAACTTAACTTGTGAGGATAATAATAAATTGGTACGCTTTCGATCTCTGCCCGAAGGGTGGGAGGATGAGCTCGTGTTTCTTACACCAGACAGGGTTGGCCATTTTGATGGATAATTGGCGTGAGTTGACCAAAGAGTTAAAACTGCTTTAATAATTATGTTTACCAAGTATTGAACTTTAAGTGCCAGAAAGGGTTTTTTAAACACAAAACAAGCCATTGCACCAAACAGGAACTGTTATCTTATTTTATGTTATAACTCTGTAACGGTTTGATGTGAAAAATCTGACTTTTTTCATATCATTTTTATTATTGGATATTTTCAAAATTACTTGTTCTATTTTTAAATTAGCTGAAACTTCAAATATGTCATGAAGCAATTCTCCTCAAGGTCGACACGCGTGAGCACCATCAAAGCACACTTTTTAATGTTAATAATTAAAGGTTTACGCTAGAGTGAGGCAATTGATACTTTTTATTTTTAATACCCACCACTATCCATACCTGGTGATTCATACGAATGAATCTCATCGACAATCAATGTTAGTACGACAATGAACCACAGAGCATTAGCTATTTGCCAACTAAAACTGTGCCATACATCTTTCTCAGAACAATTCGAAAGGTCATCATGAGTCTATACAAGCGTTCATACACCAACGAAGAATAGTTTAACTATGAAGCCCTTCACACGACTTATTTATTTTATTCTGTTTGAAAACAATGTACGCAACGATAGCGTAAAATAAAAAGTACAAAAAACTAAGACATTCAATAAAATCGCCTTGAGACGATAACACAATCTTCTAGTACAATCACCATCAGTGAATACTATTTAAAAGCTCTTGACATACTGGATTATTCATTTGAAGTCGTTGGAGGCCTTCGTTAAGTTGTGCGAGTTCAACTTCTACATGCTTTTATAGCTCATCGTTCGCGCTCTGGATCGTATACTACTCGGCGAATCACGAAGAGCAGGGCTCCAGAAGAGTCGAGATTACTGATGGCGCAGGTCGTACTTCTTTTTACTCTAGTCATTTTTGGAGCGAAGCGGATCGTTGGTGAACAGTTTGGTGCGTATAGTTAAACACTCTTCATTTTGAGGATATTCCATAGTCCGCTGGTGTAATGTGTCACATTCTCAATCTGCAGAAGACCCATCGTCTTTCCGGCTTGCACAAGAAGGTGACTATTGCGTGCTTGCTACAGGCGAGACTGGTGTGTGCCGGAGGTCTGAATTGTGTGACTGGCGTCAGCCCAGAGTTTACCATCGATGGAAAAACATTGTTTACTGTAGGACCCATGCGACAGAACACATCGTATGCTGTCCCCCTGCAAGCTTATTTGGCGCGGAGTTTGCGACTAAAGCCTGCAGGAGTGTTCCAAGTATATTACCCAGAGTCATACCTGCCTGTTCGGGATGTCAGAAAACTGAACTACCATTCATTGCGGCGCTCGGGGGAATACAAAAATTTCCGAGTCGATTTGAGCCGAATCCTTTCACTTGGTTTTGCGGTAGTAGTCTGATTACGCCCAGCTATCTATTAACAGCAGCACACTGTTTTTTCGACATAAAACCGCCTATGGTCGCAAGAATGGGAACATCTAATCTACTTGCAAGAAAGGAAGAAAATGACTGGATTCAGGATCGCAATGTGATGGTGAGGTTTGGCAAGTGAAGATGTAGAAGGTTTCGATAAGGTTGTCAATCTTTTAATTTTATAATTGGGCTCTCTTGCAGTCAGTCAGCATGCATCCTAGGTTTCGCTCGGTATCGAAGGAAAACGACATCGCACTTGTGTTGGTGGATTATCCCTTCATATACAGCGATAAAGTGACAAGCGTTTGCCTTTCCACTAGCCAAGAGGACGTGGCTGGACAACTGTACGCTGCGGGCTGGGGCATGACGGAGATAAGAAACAAATCACCGGATCAATTGCTCGGTACACGTCTCACCACTAAGTCTATCGATGAGTGCAAGAAGATGTACGAGAACATTGAAAGAGTGAACCCGTTCTTCAAGAAAACAATAGTATATGACACGCAATTCTGTGCCCTCGGAGAGCCGATTGGAGAGGGATCTTTTAGTGACCTCTGCCGAGGTGACTCGGGTGGGCCGGTTTACCGTAAGGTCGCCACTTCCGAAGGACCAAAGTACCGCCAGATCGGTATCATTTCGCATGGCATCAACTGTGGAGGAGATGTGCCTGGCGTGTACGTTCGAGTTACGCCCTTCTTGGATTGGATAGCGTCGGTGGTCGGGACTCTGGAAGACTGATCGGGTAGACACACATTTGGCCTTTCTTACCATGTCTGCTCAATTTTTTCTGTTTACTTGTTTTATAAATACAGCTTTATTCGAAAACAAAAACATCCAACCCAATTCGCTTTGCGCCAGCACATTACAAATGATACACCTAAAAGCACACCAAGTGCCAACTTTTAGCGCTAGATAGTCACAAGGATCCTCACAATAACGCATGCTCTTTGCTTATTGCAAACATCCTACTCTCCAACCTTGACACCTCTGCTTGTGCGTACTTACATGGCTGCAAGCCCTACATACCTTCAATGCCGTGAGTGATCTGTTCGACCACAATTTGTCCATCGCCAGTTTTCGTTACCGCCTCTTGCCTCCTACATCGTGACTGTTCTTCACTTCCTTCCTCCTTACGATATCCTTCCTTTATTCCTACCACATGAGTAATAAAATTCAGGAGTACGAAAAGTGAATATAAAACACATAAATATGAAGAGATACTAGCACAAATAGACAGCACAACCGACACCAAGGATCTATGGATCCAGATCGGAAACCTAGAGAGTAAAGGCACATCAGTGTACTCCGATAACGAAATGGGACGATGCTCAGGCGACCGCATACGCCGGTACAGTGGTGGTTTTTGTGAGTAGGTCAGCCGCTACGACCCCGGCGGTGCAATGGAGTGATTTAATCATTGACCCAACCAACGGCCAAAACAATCGAAACAAAAAAACAAAAAAACAAACAAAATTAACCCACCAAAAAACCCGAAAACCAAGCTTAAAACTCAAAAACCAAAGATCAAAGAAAAAAATCCAAAACCCAAAACCCTAACCAAAATTCCCTAAATCCAAATCAACCAAGCGCTACATAAATAAAAGACGATAACACAATCTTCTAGTGCAATCATCATGAGTGAATACTATTTAAAAGCAGCTATCGACGCACTGGATTATTCATTTGAAGTCGTAGGAGGGCTTTGTTAAGTTGTGCGAGTTCAAATTCTCCATGTTTCTTTAGCTCATCGATCGCGCTCAGGATCGTTTACTATTCGAGGAATTACGATAAGGAGGGCTTCAGACGGGCCGGAAACTGATGGCGAAGGTCATACTTCTTTTCTCTCTAGTCATTTTTGGAGCGAAGCGGATCGTTGGTGAACAGCTTGGTACGTATAGTGAAACATTCTTCATTTTGAGGATACTACATATTTCGCTGTTGTAATGTGTCACATTCGCAATCTGCAGAAGAACTATCGTCTTTCCGGCATGCACAAGGCGAAGAAGGTGACTATTGCGTGCTTCGTACGGGTGAGACTGGTGTTTGCCGGAGATCTGAATCGTGTGACTGGCGTCAGCCCAGAGTCCACCATCGTCGAGGGAAAAACATTACTCACTGTAGGTCCCATGCGACAGAGCATATCGTATGCTGTCCCCCTGCAAACTTATCTAGTGCGGAATTTGCGACTAAAGCATGCAGGAGTATTCGAAGAATGATTCCAGAGGTAGAATTTCATTGCGCGGGTTGTGGAGCAAGTGACCTACCATTCATCGCGGCGCTCGGGAGACGATACGAAAATGCTTTCACTTGGTTTTGCGGTAGCAGTCTGATCACGCCCAGGTATCTACTAACAGCAGCACACTGTCTTATCAACATAAAAACACCAGTGATCGCAAGGATGGGAACATCTAATCTACTTGAAAACAAGGAAGAAAATTACTGGATTCAGGATCGCAATGTGATGGTGAGGTTTGGCAAGCGATAATATAGGAGGTTTCAATAAGGTTATCGTTCTTTTAACTTTTCTAATTGGACTCTCTTGCAGTCATTCATCCGGCATCCTAGGTTTCGCAGGATCTCGAAGGAAAACGACATCGCACTTGTTATAGTGGATCATCCCTTCATATTCAGCGAAACAGTGGCAAGCGTTTGTCTATCCACCAGCCAAGAGGACATGGACGTGACTAAAGAACTGTACGCGGCGGGCTGGGGCATGACGGGGAGCAGACACGAATCACCGGCTCAATTGCTCGGTACACGTCTCACCACTGTGCCGATCGATAAATGCAAGAAGAAGTACGAGCTCATTGGAAAAGCGAACCCGATTTTAAAAAAGACAATATATGACACGCAATACTGTGCCATCGGAGAGCAGATTGCAGAGAGATTTTTCAGTGACCTCTGCCCAGGTGACTCAGGTGGGCCGCTTATCAGCGCGGTCTCCTCTCGAAGAGGACGAATAATATATCTTAAGTACTACCAGCTCGGTATCATTTCGCATGGCATCAACTGTGGAGGAGATTTGCCTGGCGTGTATGTTCGAGTTGGGTCCTACTTGGATTGGATAGCGTCGGTGGTAGGGACTCTGGAAGACTGATTGGGTAGACAAACATTAGGCATTTGTTACCAAGTCTGTTCACTTTTCTTTTATATGGTCACCTTTTTGTATATTGCAAATAAAAATCAGCTTTCATCGAAAACAAAAAAACAAATCCTGTCCAATTCGCTTTGCGCCAACAAATTTCAAATATAGAGAGATAATAAAATGGTGAATTATGCCAATCTTACATCTAAAAAAATCCTAGGTTTCGGCCCATGAGCGCCGGGGCTCACTACCTCGACGGCGTGGGTTCGAATCCCAACTGAGACCGGACCCTCCCCTGTACGAGAGGACTGACTATCCACGTACAACAGGGAAACAAGTCTCGTAAGCCCTTAACGGGCAGGCATGACCAAGAGGTCGTTACGCCAAAAAGAAGAAGAAGAAGAAGACATCTAAAAAAACACTTAAATTTCCAAATGAAGTAAAAACGCTTTGAGTCTCTGGGTCATTCGTCTGTTTGTCTATAAGAAAAAGAAAAACATTACTGTTGGTTGTATGCATCGATCATAGGAAAGGACAGTAAAGTAATAGTTAAGTACCCCGGACCAGAACCGGCGTTTAGACACAGCGGGACGATAACCAACCCAACGCCACCGCAATCACCGAAAACCAAACAAACTTTCAGAATGGCATTCCCAACATCCGCCATTACACGCTTGGGGAATATTCGAGCGGTAGTGGCGGCGGAGTCGTCTAACGATCTACTCTCCTTGCAACGTTTCGCTGATTATTTTTCAACTAGGTGTACCGTCATTGCCCTTGTTCTGTGCGTTCCAAAATTATCTCGTTTAGTCGTTGAGTTGCCGCTTCCGGGCGCGTCTGTCGTTAAACAACTTGGAATGGACTTGATAACCGGCTGTCTTTTGCGCCACATCTCGACTAGGTGTTTGAGCGTGCAATTTGAATTTTGATCCTGATAACCCGTATGGCTTCCGCGATTCGGGATCCCTTGGGCCTGCAGGCGCTGTACTGCTGCTGAGTGCGTCCCGTCTTGGACTATGGATGTGTCATCTGATCTCCCGCTGGTGTCATCATATGATCATCAGTAAAAAAAACATGACACCTAGACACGATCAAGTCTCCTATAAAATACAAAATAAACCTAAACGAAATAACAATAGAAAAAATGGTGGAGGAAGGAAAACTCTAAAAACCATTCAAAACAATAACAATAATAGCAATCCCCAAACTCAACAGGTGGTCTTTCCAAGATACCAACAATTACCAACCAATAGCGCTACTCCCTATCATAAGAAACATTATGAACACCGCAGTGCTACGCAAACTAATGAACAACTCGTTGCCAACAGAATCATCTCTGACTCCTCTATTGGTTTTCGAAAAAAATGACGACCAATGACTACATAAACGTTCTAGTTTATGACTCTAGAGTTAATATTAACAATAAAAACAAGAATAACGCACACCGAATCACAGGTCACATATGCACAGAGCTCTCAAACGCATAAAACAATCCCAAAACGAACCAACAAATTAAAAATATAGAACAGAACAATTTATCGCCAGACAATACCCAATGGATAGCAGGTTTCCTAACAAACAGGATAGTCCAGATAACGAGCGAAGAAACCAAAACGAACTAATCAATTAAAAATAACAAAACTAAAGCTTTGCCCTCAGAGTTCATTGAATTGCATTTCCAAACCCTAGTTTACGAAAAAGAGGCAGCTATTACGACTTTTCCGGCCGCAGTTATGACTGCGACGGCACGGATTCCCATAATCATGGCACAGCTTGCTTTGTGCTGAGGCAAAACCTGTAAATAAAATCGCCTTCAGTCGATAACACAATCATCTAGTGCAATCATCACGAGTGAATACTGTTTAAAAGTAGCTGTTGACGCACTGGATTATTCATTTGAACAGTTGATGTTGGAGGGCTACGTTAAGTTGTGAGAGTTCAAATTCTCCATGCTTCTCTAGCTCATCGATCGCGCTCAGGATCGTATATTACTGGAGGAATTACGATAAGGAGTGCTTCAGATGAGCCGGGATTACTGATGGCGAAGGTCATACTTCTTTTTACTCTAGTCATTTACGGAGCGAAGGGGATTGTTGGTGAACAGTTTGGTGCGCATAGTGAAACACGCTTCATTTTGAGGATATTCCATAGTCCGCTGGTGTAATGTGTCACATTCTCAATCGACAGAAAAACCATCGTCTTTCCGGCTTCCACAGGGTGAAGAAGGAGACTATTGCGTGCTTGGTACAGGCGAGACTGGTGTTTGCCGGAGGTCTGAATTGTGTGACTGGCGTCAGCCCAGAGTTTACCATCGATGGAAAAACGTTACTCACTGTAGGTCCAATGCGACTGAGCATATTGTATGCTGTCCCCCTGCTAGCTTATCTGGCGCGGAGTTTGCGACTAAAGCATGCAGGAGCGTTCCAAGTTCAAAGTTTATCGAAAAAAAGGTGTGTTGGGGTTGTCAAAAAACTGAACTACCATTCATTGCGGCACTTGGGAGGAAACTCAACATTCAGAGACGACATAAACATCCATCCATTTGGTTTTGTGGTAGCAGTCTGATAACGCCCAGCTATCTACTAACAGCAGCACACTGTTTTATCAACATACATACGAAAGTGATTGCAAGAATGGGAACATCTAATCTACTTGAACGTAAGAGAGAAAATCACTGGATTCAGGATCGCGATGTGATGGTGAGGTTTGGCAAGCGGTGATATCGCAGATTTTAAAAAGGCTATCGTTCTTTTAACTTTTCTAATTGGGCTCTCTTGCAGTCATTCATCCGGCATCCTAGGTATCGCAGGATCTCGAAGGAAAACGACATCGCACTTGTGTTGGTGGATCGTCCCTTTATATACAGCGATAAAGTGACAAGCGTTTGCCTTTCTACCAGCCAAGAGGATATGGACGTGACTGAAGAACTGTACGCGGCGGGCTGGGGCATGACGGAGATAAGAAAGGAATCACTGGATCAATTGCTCGGGTCAAGTCTCACCACTGTGCCGATCGATCAGTGCAAGGAGAAGTACGAGCTCATTGGAGAATCGAACCCGGTTTTAAAAAAGACAATATATGAAACGCAATACTGTGCCATCGGAAAGCGTATTTCACAGAGATCTTTCAGTGACCTATGCCCAGGTGATTCAGGTGGGCCGCTTTACATCGAGGTTGGCACTTCCGAAGGACTGAAGTACCGCCAGGTCGGTATCATTTCGCATGGCATCAACTGCGGAGGAGATTTGCCTGGCGTGTACGTTCGAGTTGCGTCCTACTTGGATTGGATAGCGTCGGTGGTCGAGCCTCTGGAAGACTGATTGTATAGACGAACATTTGACCTTGGTACCAAGCCTGCTCACTTTTCATTCATCCGTTTACTTTTTTTGAAAATTGCACAGAAAATACAGATTACATAGAAGACAAACAAAATCCTACCCAATTCGCTTTGCGCCAACAAATTACAAATATGGTTAAGGAGAAAATTTTTTTTGCCAATGTCACACTTAAAGGAACACTTAAATTTGTATATGAACTAGGAACGCTTTGATTCTTTGTGTCATTCGTCTGTTTGTAGATAAAAAAAACCTTGTGTAAAATCCATTTACGTACTGTGCACTCGAATCTGCTTTCAATTTTATTATCTAAATCTATATCTTCTCAGATAAAAATAAAAAAATATATGTATACATAAAATACATTTCAGAAGCAATCTAATAAAAAGTATGACATAAATGCTCTTTGTCGTTTTCTATGGATCAATCTAATAAAAAGTATGACATAAATGCTTTTTGTCGTTTTCTATGGATCGAACAAAAAAGTTTCGCCGCCCCCGGGTGGACTCGAACCACCAACCTTTCGGTTAACAGCCGAACGCGCTAACCGATTGCGCCACGAAGGCGATGGATGCCAGTGCAGTAACAGTAAAATATAAGCTACGGCTGCGCACACATCGTCTGACACTATCGAATGGCTATAAATAGAACATGACGGACACGACGAACATAAAAACCGGTTTCTTTTGACAAATTTACGGAATATCGAGCAAACTAACAAAATTCGAATGGACATTTAAACTAGAAAAATTAAACCAAATAAAAGCGCGAACAGTTTTTAATCAATGTTGGGTACTTGCTAAATAATAACTAGTTCGTCTGGTATGCCTGTGCGTTGGTGTCGAACGCATAAAAAAATGCACGTGAGGTGCTGTTATAATCATCGGTTCAGTAAACATCAATCACATTTGCCCTTCGCTGATGTAAATTCGAGCAAAAATGCAGTGGAATCGGCCCCAGTTTGCATCAATATTTACAGGACTGATGTGGATGTGGATACCACGACAAAAGCGAAGAGCAGCTTCTTCGTTTGATTGATGTGTCAGTTTACGGTTCATTTCGAACCCAGTGCACTCCTAATGGATTATGTCAGAATAACTAATGGCGCTTCACCATTCCCCACCTGAGTCTACTTTCCAGTATTTGAACAAAATTAATTGATCGGTAAAACAACCAGAAAACGTAATTAAGGTTAGAGTGCAGGGAAATACATGTACCTTGAATCGAGAAATGTTTATTTCCTAACCACCTCAGCAATGCGTTATTAGACTTCCAGTTGTATATTCTAAAATGCTGTGGAATGAAAAATACAGCATGCAGGCTGAACCAAATGAAATCGGTCGCAACTTCTACATGTTCATGTTCTTTGCAAAACGACCCTCGACGAAATAAGCTACTCTCGATCTTTAACAGGTGAAAACCATTACCATTCACCGGGAACATTTCCAGGACAGACCCCCCACCCAAACAAAAATGGCATGAAGATCTGCATCCAGGTTCACTGACGGTCCCCCGGGGGGACATGGACTAGCGATGACCGTTTTCAAGGAACAGCTCAGCTTCCACTTCCCTCAACTGCGTAGGTACGCATTCGAGAAGCGAAGGCAAGCCTTTGACCGTTATGGGTGCCAGTGAAGCGATGGTGGCGATGGTGCGCGAAATTCCCCAGCTATTCAAGTATGCAGTTTCCAGTGAGCCGAAGGAGATAGGGCGGCACGGAGGAACCGCAGACGGAAAGTAGATACCACCGTGCGGAAATTATTCACAATTAATTAAATTGCAATATCTCGAGGCTCGAATGTCGCTTCGCTGTCGAGGGAAGGTAATTAGATGGTCAACATTTCAAAGAGGGTTGCACCACACACCACACGAAATGCCTATCCGCGCCAGGGTTCCGAAAGAGGTTGGTGGTTTACACAAGCACAGGCAGCAATCCGTGGTTGGCGTGCAGCGTTACCTCAAAAACCGCAACCCTCTCATCTTGCCGGGGTGAAGTCAGGCGGAATGCAAGAAGACTGCAGTTGGTGCCCTGCTTGTGTCCCATTGATGGACGTCTTCGCACGACACGGCCCAACCTGAAGCAAAAACTGGACTATGTCGCTCGGTGGTGCTCTATATATGTCTCAATTTTTAAGAAGTTACTCCGCCGACTCCTACCACAAGAGTTCCCTAGGGTCCTTGGGTGGTTCTTGGTTCCTTTAGTGTTGGCCTTCGGGAAAGCAGGGAGACATCAATCCAAAAAAGGGAATTGATCAACTCCAGGCAACAACAGGCAAGATCCCGCTCGCTACAAACTATGAACGAGGATTATGTATCGTCCAGCCTGGGTTGGCCCTCTAGTTCCTCGATATCACTAGGTCCCGATCACGACGGTCCCCCAGTTGGTAACGGTGGTGCAAAACTTGATCGCCAACGGGGTGTGTTCCTGTACCGTGTGTGTGCCCATAAATTGCACCAAAGTCCGAGCGGGAAGTTGTACGTTTTCGTCCACCAACGACGCTGGTCGAATCTTCCGAAAGACTATGTGGAGGAGAACGTCTTTTGCCTTTTGTCTCGTTCTCGTAAACCACCTTACAGACAAGCCCGACTATAGTGTTGGCTATCTGATTTAACAGCCTGTATAAATCGCCTACCGGTAAAGCGCACACCGTAGTGCGTAGTCCGCGGAGTTACTCAGTGAATATAGTCCTTAGCGGAGCTCGCTCGGAACATCATTACGACCCGCTCGTTTGCCGTAGGTTCAGCCCAAAAAGGAATAACGAATGCTGATTGAGATATAATTTGTATGCTACGATCCCCACGATCAGGCCCCCGTCCCTCTTGAGTGGGTTTCCGGAAGCTGACAGCCCAACACCAAACAGTGGTCTCCGTGGTTCTTTTATTCGTTTTGTTCCTTTCCCTCCAACAAAATGACCCACACGACAATCAACAAACGGTATGAAGTTGTAGATCACCATCAAGGCTAGACCCAAACGCGGTGATTTATTGTGGCGAATCGTTGTCGGTCCGTACTCCTAGCTTCAGGTCTCCTGGGAAACGCCAACGACGCTCGAGTTCTTTTGAGTACTGTTACAGGGCAACGCTCCGAAGCGTCGCTACCTGGTCGCACTATCTAAGTGTTCCATCTGTCAGCGATCTTCTAGTTGCTTTATGTGACAGGGAGCGTGTTTGTTTAAATTTACGATCGGTGGTTTGCGATTCTTGTAGTTAATACAGATACCGAGGTGAATCTATTGTGCATGATCGTCTGTGTTGGATATTAAGCAGGAGGATTTTAAAGAACTAAAGTAGATGTACCCCGGCAATTATTAATTTAACTCAACTCGCAAAATGCCATTAAACAGTAGACGAAAATCCGGTTCCTAAATACTCATTATGAAGCGCTTAGCAACCATCGTTTTAATGAACTTCTAGCTGAAGTAACAATGTGGTACCAATTAAAACCGCCGTCGATGGAGTTATCAACCGAGGAACAGCAGAACGACAGAAAATGCGGAAAGCTTAGCGCTACGTGAAACTATTCATTCCGAGCGAAACCCCCGCGACCTAAACCACAATTTCCCAGTAATCGTAGATAAAACTATCGGAATCGGAATTCATCTGGACGGAGCACCCCGATTGTCGGCCCGGCGATGATCGCTCGCAATTAACAGGTCGCTCGCCCGGCGCAACAGCCACGCGACCAAACGCATCAAACGCACGATGGCGTGCGCAATTAGACTCTTGTCAAACTAGTCGGATAAGTAATTGGCACACGGCTGCAAATCACGAAACGGTCCCCGTCACGCAAGGCAGTTTACTGCGGGGTTGTTTTTTCGAATACTTTGTATTTAATATCGTTCAGTTGTGTTTCCATAGCGATACACCACCATTAAGGGCTTCATAGTATCTACTTTCCACGGACTAGAATGCCGCCCAACACAACTTTCGTACCGTCCCAAGCCGGAGGATACTGTGGATTTGTTTTGTGCCTCGGCAAAAAATTTGATCCCGTGGCAATCCTTACGGTTGTAGTGGTTATGAAAACCCACAACTAAAACCCGCGAGTTTAATGTGGCGTAAAAGCAACACGACTTCCACGTGATCGTCGCTGAAAGGAAGCACGGTTTGGTTTGTAAAGAGTACTTCTAGCTTTCCAGGCTGCAAAGAGCTCGCCACAACCGCACTGGCAACGTGATTCTGTAGGGAAAATTCGAGTACTCGAGGAAGACTTTTCCGTGCGACCGTTTTGTGTAGGCTATCGGATTGTGGATTTTGTTGTTGTTGGTTGGGTTGTTAACGGGCTAGTCCGTTCCTCAAATCGGTTTTCAACACGCGCAGACATTTCAATTGCCCACTTTGCGGACAACTTTCGGGTGGCTATAGAAGGTTGGCACGTGCAATTGGAAAAACTAGCTCTGCAAAAACGTTACTGGGAAAGCGATTCTTCAAACGAATTCAATACATCACATGCTTCAATATATCACATTTATGCTTTCAAGCGCCAATTAAAGTTGGCTACGGTTAAAACTTTACAATTGTAAGCTAAAGATTTTGAGAACCTGATTTTTAAAATGGTACAAGTTATTCTTATCGAAATGTTTCAT